>NC_080773.1:24612021-25237021 GCF_020826845.1 Diceros bicornis minor
GATTTTTGCCAAATCTGTGTACCACCCTTACTATTACTTATTTATAATTTATTTTAAATAATCTCATATTTTTAACTTAAACAAATGTTATGTAAAGGCATCTTTAGCAACTACAAACAGAAATTAGTACTGCATGCCTGATTAGAAGATAACCTTAAACATCTATACAATGAAATAGCGTTAAACACTGAAATCTTTTTATTTCATTTTATTTATTTATTTATTTATTTATTTATTTATTTATTTATTGTGAGGAAGATCAGCCCTGATCTAATAACATCCATGTCAATCCTTCTCTTTTGCTGAGGAAGACCGGCCCTGAGCTCACATCTATTGCCAATCCTCCTCCTTTTTTGTTTTTCCTCTTTTTCTCCCCAAAGCCCCAGTAGGTAGTTGTATGTCGTAGTTGCACATCCTGCTAGTTGCTGTATGTGGGATGCGGCCTCAGCGTGTCCAGACAAGTGGTGCGTCGGTGGGCGCCTGGGATCTGAACCCTGGGCCGCCAGTAGTGGAGCACGCACACCCAACAAACAATGAAATCTTATTGAACTAAAGTTAGATGCTATTTCTTGCTGCTTCCTGGAGGCTCTTAGCTCCTTCCAGGCCTTGTTTTTCTGTGTTAAAAAGCGAGACTGGCAAGTGTCGAGTATTCAAGACTCCCAACAAATGGCGACTTTCTCTTTGACACGTCTGAAGCATGCACAGTGAACTAAAAGGGGCAGACGGTCATTACAGAGTGAGCATGTGGGGAGCTGGGGCAGGGGCCCCGTGCTTGGGGAAAGTGATCTGGCCTCAGTTGTTCTCTCTGGCCCAGATCCTCCACCCCAGTCTGCTCGCCTGCCATGGAGGGGCCCTCACCTCCGATGCTTTCTCTCTCCCAGGCCACGGTGGCCGCCTTCACAGCCAGTGAGGGCCATGCACATCCCAGGGTGGTGGAGCTGCCCAAGACAGATGAGGGCCTGGGCTTCAACATTATGGGGGGCAAGGAGCAGAACTCGCCCATCTACATCTCCCGTGTCATCCCTGGAGGCGTGGCTGACCGCCACGGAGGCCTCAAGCGTGGGGACCAGCTGCTGTCGGTGAATGGTGTGGTGAGTCGGGGGGCTGAGGTCCAGCTGGGGTCACAGTCTGTCCAAGGTCGCATAGTCCCTGTTTTTGACATTCCTTCAGCACACACTGAACACTGCCTCTATGTCCAGCCTTGTGCTGGACACTGCTGCAGACCCTGAGAGAAGTTGGCCTCAGCTCCTACATTTCAAGGACTCCCTCTCTGATGAGAGAGACAAACTTTGACTGAAATAGTCCTAATCCAGGGAGATAATAATGAGGAAGCAGAAAGCATTGTGAGAGCCCAGATGTGGCACCAGACCAGTGTAGATAAGGGAAGTTTTTGTAGAGGAAGGAACATTTTTTGTGTGTGTGTGTGAGGAAGATCAGCCCTGAGCTAACATCCATGCCAATCCTCCTCTTTTTTTTTTTTTGCTGAAGAAGACTGGTCCTGGGCTAACATCGTGCCCATCTTCCTCCACTTTATATGGGACGCCACCACGGCATGGCCTGACAAGCAGTGCATTGGTGCGTGCCCGGGATCCAAACCGAGCCTCCAGCAGCAGAGCACGTGCACTTAACCGCTATGCCACGGGGCCGGCCCCAAGGAAGGAACATTTGAGTTGGGTTTTGAAGAATGAGTAGGAGTTCTCCAAGAAAATAAAGTGGAGAAGGGTTTTTCTAGCTGAGGGTTTTGTAGGTAGAGGCTGTGACTCTGCATTCCTCTGAGCTGAAGAGAAAGGGCTTGATTCTGATGGAGGTCTGAGGCATGCAGGTAATTAAAATCACTGTGGTTAGAGTAGATGGAGGCATAACTGGGTGGGTGGTTGGGGCCAGCCATGCAGGGCCTAAGTGCCAGCCTGAGAAGCTGGGACTTTGTCTCAAGCGTTCTGGGGAGCCATGGGAAGGCTGTGACTAGGGGAGGGATAGGCTCAGCTTAGAAGTGTAGAAAGACCTCTTTGGGACACCATGGGGGATGGACTGGAGGCCAGGCCAGGAAGGAGGCTGCAGTGAGAATCCACTGTGGAGAGGATGAGGCCTGAGCTGGGAGCAGGGTGGTGGGGACAAAGAAGGAGGAGTCAGGGCAGGAGGGATGGGGCTGTGGATTAGTGGGCTGTGTGTGGGGGTGGAGGGGACAAAAATGGGCCTAGTCACAAAAGTGACTGAGGGCATAGGGGGCTTGTCCCTGACATGGAGAACCTGGAAGGTTTTGGGGAAGGACACTGAGCCAAGAGTTAATGACTCTCTCATGAGGACATCAGGCCGTGCCATCTCAAGGTTGGTACCCAGGTCACCAACAGATGGTCCCATTTCCGGGGTCGGGGCTGGGTGAGGGTGGTGGGCCCCAGGCCCAGCTGTCTGTGTACCACCCTGCAGAGCGTGGAGGGGGAGCAACATGAGAAGGCAGTGGAGCTGCTGAAGGCAGCCCAGGGCTCAGTGAAGCTGGTGGTGCGTTACACACCCCGTGTGCTGGAGGAGATGGAGGCCCGTTTCGAGAAGATGCGCTCTGCCCGCCGGCGCCAGCAGCACCAGAGCTACTCGTGAGCCCTTTGCCACCACACCCCTGGGGTCTCCACCGCCTCCCTTATCTCCAGACTCCCAAACCCGGCCAGTGATTTCTGGGACCTTGATTGCCAGCCCTGGCTCCTCTCCCCTGGGATTCTGACCCTTGACCTCTGACCCATGTTCTTACCCCAAGCTGTTCTGGCTAAATCCCTTGGGGACTCCTAGCTCACTCCTATCCCAAGATCTGGAGCCTCCTCTCTCTGGAATCCCTCCACCCACTTCCCTGGGCCCTTGGCTCTGGAACCCCAGACCTGGCTCTGTCCCATACCTCCCCAGGCCCCCTCCCCTGAGCCTGGCTCCCATCTCTTCACCCTTCTTGCAGGTCGTTGGAGTCTCGAGGCTGAAACCGTACATCTGGACCCTCATCCCCTCCCCTGTACAGTATTTATTGTCACCCGCTCCTTATTTAAAGATCTTTGACCCTCATTGAGCGTCTGTGTGTCTGTCCTGCATCCTGGGTTAAGAGTGTCTTGAGATGTAGGGGAGGGAGAGAAGCTGAAGAAGCCCTTTTCAGAGTCTGGGAGCAGAGTTAGAGACTTCTCCCCAGGTCTGAAGACAGAGGCTGGCTGGCTTCCTAGGGACAAGTCCAAGGGCAGAGACTGGAACCCAGTCTGGGTCTGCGTGCAGGGTCAGAACTGAAGACAACGCGCCCTACCCTTAAGAGAGTCAGAGGGCGGAGGCCAAGCCCCTTCCTCCGTAGCTGGTGGGATGGAGGAGTCCTGAAACGCTGCAGGAGCCAGTGGGCGGCCTCTGTGTGGGCGGGGCGGAACGAACCATTAGCCTCGTCCGCCGGGGGAGCCCTGCAGGCTGTACTACCGTCTGCGTGGGAGGCGGAGGCGGGGGTGCCGCGTGCAGTTCCCGAGGCGGGCGCAGGGGGTGCAGAATAAGGTGCACTCGCCGACCCGGCACCCATGCCACCTTCCAACCCGAGCGCTTGTCTCTGGGAGCCGCCCCCGCCTTAAAATCCAGCCTTTCCTCTCATCTCGCCGGTGGCCCAGCCCTCCTGTCCCGTGCAGCGCGAGGGCCAGCGCGCGCCGCCGCCTGGATCCAGGATCGCGACTCACGTTCCACGCCGAGCGCCACTCGCTCCAGGTGACATCATCCCCCTGCCGGGCTCCGCCTCCCGCCCCAGCCGCCGCACGCCGCGCGCCTATTGGCCGTCTCGCCTTGAGCCCCGCCTCCCGCTCTCCGCCCGCGAGACCCCTCCCGGCCAGCGCGGAGGCGGGGTTTAGCCGCCGGCCGGCGCCGACGCCGCTTCCCATTGGCCACTCAAGACCGTCTGTCAGCCTCCTGTTAAAGGGGCCACGACCGCCCGGGAGCTGTGAGGGGGGAGGGAGGAGGAATTTTTTGGGGGGAAGGTGGGATTTGGGGGGCGCTGGTGGGCACCCCTGGATCTGGCGGCTGCGGCCTTGCGGGGGGAGGCTGAACGGTGACAGGGGCAGGGGCCTATTTTAGGGGGTAGAGGGCTGAGACCGTTGAGGGGAAGGGGGGTCCCCAGCGCCCAAGCCGGAGCAAGAGACGCGGAGCCCGCGCGAGCAGCGGAGACAGTGCTCCGGAGCCTCAGATCCGGGCCCCGGCCGCCGCCAGGGGCCCCGCCCGGTCCCCCCACCCCACCCCACGTCCCTCCTGCAGCCCAGCTCCGCCCGCAGCCGCCGCGGACCAGGTAGGTAAGAACCCCGGCCCGGCCCGCCTGGCAGCGCCCACCCCGGGGACCCCTCGCCGAGCTTCCCCGGCCTCCCCGAGATCCTGGATTCCCTTTTCCATCCCCGGGGACCCCGGAGCCCAGGTTTCCCAGCCCAACCCCAGAGACCCAGGCGTGCCCCTCCTGGCTCTTAGAGTCCCCAACCGAACCCTAGAATCCCAGGCGTACTGCCGCCTTGCGCCTCCTCCAGGGCCCAGGAGCCTGGATTTCAGTGCAGCCCCGGGAACCCCCTCTGGACCTACGTCCTCCTCCTCAGCCTCGTCCCGGGAGCTCCAGACACCCTCCGCGGCTGGGTCAGACTCCCCCCGCGAAGGCCGGCCGTCTCCTGTCGCGTCCGCATAGTCCCCCATTCGCGCACCCCGTCTGCCCATCTCCAGCCCTCCGGCTTGAACAGCCGGCCCCGTCCCTCAGTCCAGCCCGGCTTGGCAGCCGCCCTGGACGCAGGCCCGCTCTGGAGCTGTCCATGGTCAGCGCATTCGGCAGCCTTGCCTCCCCCACCTCCTCCTCCCGCCGCCGGAGAGGGGGCGCCGGCGGCGCGGGGATCCCCCCCGCCGCGCCTTTGACCCGGGGATACCCGGGCCCTCCCCGACCAGAGCGCCTGGGCCTCAGGGTTCCGCTGGCCAGGCTGCCGGCCCCGTCCTCGGCACCCCAGGTTTCTGGGACCCCATCTCTTCCTGAGGAGTCAGGGCTTCTGAATGTTCCTGCCTGGTCCACCTTAGGGACCTCGGCATCCGGGGATCCAGCTCCCACCCAGCTCTGGGAGCCCTGTCAGTGCTCCCTCCGTGGGGCTAAAGGACCCAGCTGGTAGCCCTCACCCCCTCAGGACCTAGGAACAGTTTCCCAGCCTTTGTCCCCTTTAGAGACTCAGTTCAACTAGCCCCTGTGCCCCTCAGACAAATATACTCAGCCTCCTGGCACCCCAGCATCTGCTCCCTTAGGGATTCAGGCGCCATGACTCTCTCCCTGTCTCAGGAGACTCAGAAAGCAATGCTTTGGCTTCTGCCTACCCTCCACCTTGGAGACCTAGATGCCTTGTTCCCAGTCCTGCATCCCTCAGGGACCCAGGAGTTCAGATCCCAGCATCTGTACTGCCCACCAGCCTTTACCGAGGCCATGAGCCCCAGCCCTCCTTCCCAACTCCCTGTCCTTTACTTCCGCAAGGATTCAGAAGTCCAGGTCCCCAGCTCTGACCTCCCCGCCCCCCCCCCCCCGCCGGGTATCTAGCTCCTTAGCTCTTACTCTTAGCAACCCAGGTCCCTACGGCCTTCTGACCCCCCGATCAACTTGACAACTCTGAGGGCCTTGACAAACTCCTGCCTCATTCCCATATCATCTCAGGGCACTGGGCCCCCTGGGACTCTCTTCTCTACTCTCTCCCCTGAGACCCAGCTTCTTGAGATGTTTCCAGCACCCCATTGCCTCCTAAGGCCCATATTGTGATGTCCCATCCTCTGAGTACACTCTCAGGCTGATGAGCCAAACATATATCCCTTCCTCCAGATGTGTTCTGTGGCCTAGGCTCATTAGGTGATCTAGAACCTACACGCTATCTTCTACATTTCTACTTAAACATGTGCCCTTGCAATGCTCCATGTTCTAGATTCCTTCTAAATCCTAGAACACCCCCAGTCAATATCTCTGTTCTGTCTGCACCCAAGGCATGTCCTAAATTCTAGGCTAGATGCTAAATTCTAGCCATGTCTTTTCCCAGGTAAATTCAAATATCTAGATAATACTCCCAAGCCAAATTCTGATCCCACCCTCTCCTCAGACATGTTCCAAAGTTTTAGAAACCAGTCCTTGCTTATTCTCTGCTAAAATTTCATTTTAGGTGTCTTCTAGGTTCCAGCCACATCCTTGACTTTGTTCTAGATTCCATTATCTTCCCCAGGGCATTCTAAGTTCTAGAATGTGTATGTTCCAATTATGTGCCCTAGCCTTTCTCCAAATTGTGCTATCAATTCTAGAATGCACTTCCCAATTTTAGGTTCCAACCAATTCTACAGTCTTAAATCTAGAGGATTTCCACCGAAGTGTTCTACATTACATTTTCTTTCCTCACATTATAGGTTCTAGAACCATCCATTCCCACCTTCTCTGTCCATCTTTCCCCTAGTGTGACCTTAATTTAGAACTTGTCCCCTGGTGGATTGTGGGCCTCCTCCTCCATCTGCCACTTCAGCATTCTAATCATGCTCTAGGCTCTTTCCTCTTCTGGAGTTTTCAGCCTAGAAATGTCCTCATTTCCAGAACATCCCCACCCCCTTTGCCAGCTCAGTCCTTATGCCAGTAAATTCTCAATTCCCAGCATGCATCCTTCTGCATCTTTCCCCGGGCACTTCTAAGTTCCAGGCAAACTCCTTACTACTCTCTAGGTTTTTCTTCACCTCCAGGGCATGTTCTGAATTCTAGAGCATTTCTTCTGTATTCTGAGTTCTAGCATTATCTAGACACATGATAAAACCAAGAATATGACCCCTGCTATATTTTGTGTTATACTTTCCTCGCTGGCAGATTCTGAGTTCTAGCTTATGTCTCCTGACAAGGTTTATTAGGTATCGCCTTAGGTACGTTCTTAGATATCATTATGCTCCCCTCTGTGTTTGGGGTTCTGGGGTGACCCAGATACGCCTTAAGTTATTGACTGCACTTGGCTGGTTCAAGGTTCCAGACCTGGGTTCTAGAATACGCCTCTTGACCTGGTTCTATGTGAGGATCTTACCTGAAGCACATTGTAAATGTGGAATTATACGCCTGCATTCTGTACTGTGTCTTCATGCCAGTGGCTTTCTAGATTCTATGCCCAGCCTTGCTGTGTTTTGTTTCCTTCTCAGTGAATTTGAAGTTCTAGAGCAGCCTCCCTCAAGCATCCTGTGTTGCGTCTCCTAAGTAGGTTCTGGGTTTTAGATACCATGTTGGTTTCTGGCCTAAGGCTGGCCTGCCCTCTTGTAAAACATTTTCCTGAATCTGGCCTCTGAGTGTTGGGATTCAGGAGTCTGGATTCCCAGATGCACCTCTTCAAAGACCCAAGGGTACAGCCTCCCAGCCACCTCCTCTCTCTTGTCCCAGACTTTGGACGTAGTCTGCACATTGGGTGGGGCTGAGAATTATCTACTCTCAGAACCGGTTATGCTGCTGCCCGAAGGGAGAGAGGGAAAGGAGGGAACAGAGTGAAAGTCCCTCCTGCTTTCGGCCGGGCCAGCTGGACCCGTCTGACCTGATGTGTGCAGAGGGAGCGGCTCAGGAGACCTCGCTTCATTCTGCCTGCAGTTCGTGCACTAGGACTCCTGGGGCCTGGGGGCCTGGACTCCTGGGTTCTAGGGGAGGAGGGGTCTGAGGCTGGGATTTCTGGGTCTAAGGTTGGAGGTTGAAAGCTCAGACTCTGGTGTCCTGGGGGAGCGGGGGGTCTGGTCTCTGACTCCTGGGATTGGGGAGGAGGGGGCTGGAGGCTCTGACTCCTGTGTCTGGGGGAAGGAAGGGACTCAGGGACCTAGACTCTGTGACCTGAGGGAGGAGAGGGGTGGATCTTGGACTCCTAGGTCATGGGAGATGGCTAGCATGTCCTCCTGCCATGCCTTTTTTTTCCCCCCCAAGTGGAGTGGGTCTTCAGGTTCTTCTGGAGCTGGGGTCCAGAATTCTGGGAAATTGAAGGAGGCAGGAGTTGGGCTGCATAGCAGGTGAGGACCATCCCTGTGACACTATACAGGTAACCTCATACCAGTGACCTAATTCTGTGACCCCAGTCCTGTGGCCTCCTGAAGGCCTGCTTCTCACCTGGGGCTCAGTTTTCTCATGCAGTGGGTTGAGGGGCATTCTCAGCAAGGCCAGAATAGGGAGAGACTGATTTTTCCACATTTACTCAGGCAGTGCGTGGGTCACCCGGCTTCGGTTTCTCTGACTAGGCTGGGCCTAGATTTGCTTCCAGTGCCTGGTGGAGTCTGACCTCGGTTTCCCCAAATGCTCTCACCTGGGTAGCCAGGCCTGGTTTCCTGAGAGCAATGGGTTTCAGTATATCCTGCGCCATGATCAGAGTGGACGGGCCTCAGTTTCTTCTGTGCAATGCCTGGGTTGCCCCGCCGTAGTTTCCGCTATGTAGTGTCTGAGTGGCGGTGCCTCAGCTTCTCTGCCTGTGTCTTGAAGAGGCTGGTCTCTGTTCCCTATCCCCTCCCCGCACCCGCAGGCCAGCACCGCCGCCATGATGTGCGAGGTGATGCCCACCATCAGCGAGGATGGCCGGCGGGGCTCGGCGCTGGGCCCGGACGAGGCAGGCGGCGAGCTGGAGCGCCTCATGGTCACCATGCTCACGGAGCGCGAGCGCCTGCTCGAGACTCTGCGCGAGGCGCAGGACGGGCTGGCTACGGCGCAGCTGCGGCTGCGCGAGCTGGGCCACGAGAAGGACTCGCTGCAGCGCCAGCTTAGCATCGCACTGCCCCAGGTCTGGGCGGGGCCGGGGCGGGGCTTGCGGGAGGCGGGGCCTCGACCTGGGAAGGCGCGGAGTGGGCGGTCCGGAAGGGGCGGGACTTGGCACTTGGAAGGGCGGAGTCGGGGATGGAGTTGGCTGCCGGTGATGGGCGGGGCCTGAGCGGCTAGAAGGGGCGGGGCCTTCAAACTCCCAGGCCTATGGAATAAGGGAGATGGGGAAAGGATTGATCTGATTGTTCCGATACTGCCCACATCTGGACAGGAGTTTGCGGCTCTGACGAAGGAGCTGAACTTATGTCGGGAGCAGCTGCTGGAGAGGGAGGAAGAGATTGCAGAACTGAAGGCGGAGCGGAACAACACGCGGGTGAGGGGTGTTGGGGGCGGGGCCTAAGTGGGGTGGGCGGGACCTCGAGGTGCTGCAACCTGACCCATCTTATTTCCCCATCTCGCCCTCCTGTCTTCTCCTCCCTGCTCCTACTACCTGGCCGGTCTCCTCTGGTCCCCTCCTTCCTTCATGTCCCCTCCCCTAACTCCGTAAGCTTTCTCTTTCCTGTACCACTCATTCCTTGGCCCTGTCCCTACCTGTCTGAACCACCCTCTTCCTCAACGCTGCCTCTCTTCCCTTGCCTCTCTTCCTTGGACCGGTGCCCTATCTGTGCAGCTTCTCCTGGAACACCTGGAGTGCCTGGTGTCCAGGCACGAGAGATCACTGCGCATGACCGTGGTGAAGCGCCAGGCCCAGTCCCCGGGCGGGGTCTCTTCCGAGGTGGAGGTGCTCAAGGCTCTAAAATCCCTTTTCGAGCACCACAAGGCCCTGGATGAGAAGGTATGAGAATCGGAGGAGCCCAGATGCAGAATGGAAACCCGTGGATGGCTGGGGCTGAACTGAATGGGAGAGATTCCGGCTGTGATTGGTTGGGGATGTCCTAAGTGGGAAGAACGTTGGCTCTGATTGGGACAGACGACGCCGGCTGGGACCTGACTGGTTGATAATAGAAAAATGAACTAGGGTGGGGGCCACTAGGGGGTGCGGCTACCTCGGTAGCTGGCTGGGGCTGCACACCCATTATAGATAGAGGAATCTTAATGTTGCCCTATCAGGCCCGTCCCAGAGGTGTTCTGCGTCACGGTCAAACGTCCCAGACTGGGTTTGATCTCCATCTCACTCCATCCTGTTCCCATCCCCAGGTCCGGGAGCGGCTGCGGATGGCGCTGGAGCGGGTGGCAGTGCTAGAGGAGGAGTTGGAGCTGAGCAATCAGGAGGTGGGGGCGTGGCCAAGAAAGGGAGGGCGGGGCTCAGGAGCTCCCAACGCGGTAGAGTTGATTGGGTGGGTTCCAGAATCTGCTGGGGGCAAGAGTAGCGCAGATGACCAATGGGGTTGGACTATGGAGAGATCTGGTGGGGTTGCTAAGGAGGAACTCATTGTCAGGGCTGGGGGAGCACTGCCCAGTGAGAGTGAGAATAAGGTGAAAACCAGGGGCTGGGGCTGAGGGAAAGAACTGACTACGGAGGAAATGGTTGGATGAGGAAAGTCAGGGCTAAAGAGGACACCGCCGCAAGGAGGCCAAGGTAAGAGTAAGGGTGGACTTCCCTGGTGGGCAGCTAAGGAGAGAGATAATGAGGGCACCGGGTCGAAGGGTAGACTGTGAAGTGGGGGTGGCCCCAGCAGGGCCAGGGCCAGTGGAAAGTAGAGCTAGGGGTTCTGGGAGCCCCTTTGCCCTGATCTCCCTTTCCCGTTCCCAGACTCTGAACCTTCGAGAGCAGCTGTCTAGGCGCCGGTCCGGGCTGGAGGAACCTGGCAAGGATGGGGATGGGCAGGTAAGAGGTGGAAATCCTTCGCTCCCTTGCTCTTCATTGATCCCCATTCTTTTGACCTCCACTCAGCTCCCTGACTTTGTGATGGTCCTTTTAATGTTTGGTATGATCGTTATGGACCCTAGGACATCTGAACCCCTAAGACCCTTACTGGCCTTTGACCTTTGATTCAGGTCACCTAACTAACTTCTGTGACCTCCATGACCCTTACTGATCTGTGATTCCCCTTACCCCCCATTAACTTTCTCCTTGCATTCTCTCTATATCTCTGTGTTCCCTACTCTGAGTCCTGTCCCTTCCTCCCTCACTGTCTCCACTCCAGACCCTTGCCAACGGCCTGGGTCCCAGCGGGGATTCGAACCGGCGCACAGCGGAGCTGGAGGAGGCCCTGGAGCGGCAGCGTGCGGAGGTGTGCCAGCTGCGGGAGCGCCTGGCGGTGTTGTGCCGCCAGATGAGCCAGCTGGAGGAGGAGCTGGGCACCGCCCACCGCGAGCTGGGTAAGGCCGAGGAAGCTAACGCCAAGCTCCAGCGCGACCTCAAGGAGGTGAGGCCGGAGCCCCTGGTGGGCTGCCCTCTGTCCCTCCCCTTCCCCCAACCCTCCCCCATTGCCTAAAGTCACAGAGCTCGTGAATGGTGGAACCTGGATTCAGTCCACAAGCTGTGTGGCTTCTCCTCTCTGGCCTCAGTTTTCTCACCTGTAAAATGGGATTTATGGTCCTTGTGAGACGGTTGGCATGGGGTACATACGTGGTAGGCATCCTGTAACTGGTCGCAGTTATTACGTTATCATTGAGAAATTCTCTGGCACCTCTAAATTGAATTCCTTGGTCTGCATTTCATCTCTTCCTGGCTTGAGCCCCTTGATCCTAACTCCCATACCTTAGGGACTGCTGGGAAATGTAGGGCCTGGACTCTTGAAGGCAGTGGATAAGAAAGAAGAGTGAGCACGTGACTATTCATCATCCACTAGGGCCTTCACCTCGGATTTTAAGCCTGGATGGCCCTGGGGCCTGTTGGGAAGTGTAGTCCCCCTTATGCGGGCTCCCAGGTGAGAGTCCGTCTCCCATGAGACCCTGGAAGGGAACTTCATTTCCCATGAGACCTTCGAGCACTTGCTCTGTGATTCTAAGCCTGGGCTGTGCCAGAAGTTGGTGAAAAATCCAAGACTTGGATTTTTGAGGCAAGTGGGCCAAGAAGAGTGGAGACTTCCCATCCCAAGAGCCTTGGGTCATCCATACGAGGAGAGTCTAAGCCAGTACTGACCTAGAAGCTCACAGGAAGTGTGGTACCACCGTTTAACTCTGGGACCCAGTGTTGGCTATTCCTGGGAGCTCTCTGAAGGTGTGGTGCCACCATTCTGATGCTCGGACGGCCGGGGACTTTATTTCCCTGATACCCTGGGGTGCCTGACCTGGGATTCTAAGCCTAGGTTACCCCAGGGCCTCTGGGAGCTGTAGTCCACACGGCCCTTTGCTACCTCTGCAGGCCTTGGCACAGCGGGAAGATATGGAGGAGCGGATCACGACCCTGGAGAAGCGCTACCTGAGTGCCCAGCGCGAGGCCACGTCTCTGCACGACGCCAATGACAAGCTGGAGAACGAGTTGGCCAGCAAGGAGTCGCTGTACCGGCAGGTGGGGGCGTGCCCAGGGAGCAGCGAAGGGGGCGAGGCCGTGGCCCGAGTGACCTAGCTCCTCCCCTCCTCCATCTCTGTCCTCCCCCAGAGTGAAGAGAAGAGCCGTCAGCTGGCCGAGTGGCTGGACGACGCCAAGCAGAAGCTGCAGCAGACTCTGCAGAAAGCAGAGACCTTGCCCGAGATAGAGGCGCAGCTGGCCCAGCGCGTGGCGGCGCTCAATAAGGTGGGGGGAGGTCTGGGGCAGGGCCTTGATTGGGGGGCGCGGAGCCTGGAGGAGGCGCGGCTTGAGTCTGGAGGGGTAATAGTCCTTCAACCTGGATTCTGGGAAAGAGAGCGGGGCCTGGAGTGTGGCAAAGGGATGGGACTCGGAATGGGGGCAGGGCCTGGAGGTTTAGGGGGTCTTCTTTAGTCTGGAATGAAAGGATGGGTGGCCTGGAACATGAACTGAGAAAGGGGCAGGGCCTGTAGACTATATAGACGGGGGCAGGGCCTGAATCACAAGTGCAGGGTCTGGAGTCCTGTGGGGGAGGAGCCTGGCACCCAGCCTCGGAGGAGGCGGAGCTGGAGCCTGACTGGGTCCTAGTGGGACAAAGTCAGATGCCATGGTTTCCATCCACTAGGCTGAGGAACGTCATGGAAATTTTGAGGAGCGGCTTCGGCAGTTGGAGGCCCAGTTGGAGGAGAAGAACCAGGAGCTACAGCGGGTGAGGGGGCGGACTAGAGAGGGCGGGGCCTTGAGGCTTGGGGAGGAGCTTAGATGAGGGGGCGGGGCTGGGGGCGGGAGCTTAGAGCAGGGGCGGAGCTCTGGGCCGGGTGGGCTTGAGCGCCTCTGTCCTGCTCTGTTTCGGGCAGGCCCGGCAGCGGGAGAAGATGAACGATGACCACAATAAGCGGCTTTCCGAGACAGTGGACAAGCTGCTGAGCGAGTCCAACGAACGGTTACAGCTTCACCTCAAGGAGCGCATGGGCGCGCTGGAGGAGAAGGTGCGCCCCAACCTAGGACTCCAATAAGCCGGAATCCTGGACCACCTCTTGCCAGAATCCTGGGGCCCCAAACCTTTCCCCAAGATCCCTTGTCTGAGATCTCCCCAAATCTGGGCATCCCAAATTCGACAGACTTCTCTACTCTATTGCCGAGACCACTCTTTTATCTAAACACCCCAAAAGCTGAATTCTGGGGCACCCATACCCTGAGTTCTTGGTTTTTTCCCCAAGTCTCTAGCCATCCAGCCCAACTCTGCATCCTCTGAGATTACACAGGATGCCGAATATTGGGGATCCCAGGGACTCCCCTCCCCAGATGCATCTTCTACCCCACAACCCCGACTCCCTCCAGCTCACCATTCATGCCCACCTCATTCCCCCTAGGGTCCCCTCAGGCCTCTCTCTGGACACTTAACAGCCCCCAGGGCATGCCCCTTCTAGGCTCCACCCTCTCACTGCACCCCTGTCCCCCACAGAACTCACTGAGTGAGGAGATTGCCAACATGAAGAAGCTTCAGGATGAGTTGCTGCTCAACAAGGTAGGGAGGGGCCTGGAGGGGCCAGCCTGGAGGGTGAGGACCAGGGAAATGGAGCAGGCGTTACTGGGGTTGGAATCAGCCAGGCTGGGAGGGGCTGTTCCTCAGGGGCAGGGCAAATTCTGACCTGACACCTCCAACCACCTCCCTCCAGGAGCAGCTCTTGGCGGAGATGGAACGGATGCAGATGGAGATTGACCAGCTTCGGGGGAGGCCACCATCCACCTACTCCAGGTGACAGTAATCTTCCTGCTCCACCTCTGCCCCTGGAGCCTCCAAGGCCAAGGTCATCCTTTCTGATCCCCAGGTCTCCCCCATTCCCACTTCCTGTCCTCCTAGGACTTCCACAGATCTCTCTTATTTTTAACCCCTAACTTCATGACCCCTGACCCCAAACTCCTTTTCCTGACCTTTGACTTCAGATATCTCTCCCAGTCCCCTGACCCCAGGCCCTTCCCTGTGACCTCTGACCTCTCTTTCCTTTTCCTGACCCCTTGGTCTCTGAATGTCTCTCCATGCCCACAGGTCTCTCCCTGGCAGTGCCCTGGAGCTCCGTTACTCCCAGGCACCCACCTTACCTTCGGGCGCCCACCTGGACCCCTATGGGGCTGGCAGTGGCCGGGCAGGCAAGAGGGGCCGCTGGTCGGGGGTCAAGGATGAGCCCTCCAAGGTCAGCAGCCACTTTTGGGGCCTGGACTGAGCAGGGCTTGGGTGGGCATCAGTGGGAAGAGGAGCCCGATACATGGGGCTCTGAAAGAGGTTGGACTGAGTAGCAGGCTCTCCTGGACCCACGCTGTCTTCTCTTCTCCTACAACGAACTCCATCATCCCTGCTTGCCTGGATGTCTCTCCATGTGGATGTCCTGCTGCCTGGTGAGAACCTTACAGGAATGATGGCGTGGGGAGAGGGGTGGGGGCTGGGGGACAATGGGCAGGGTGTAGAATCCTAGAATGGGTGGGGCCAGGTAAAGAAAGGAAGTGGGCTGGGTGAGGGAAACAATAGAATCAGGGAAGGGGCGGAGTCATGGGTGGTGGGGGTGGTCCAGAAAACGGGTCAAGAGAGAAAGCTGGGCTGGGAAAAGTGGGACTGGGTCAACATGGTGAGGCCAGTCAGTGTCAGGGAGCATGGACAGGGTCATGGAGGGTGGGCAAGGTCAGAAGAGGAGAAGGAAGACCCAGTACTCAACTCAGCCCCTGCCCACCTCGCATCCCTCTGTCCCCACACAGAGACAGGAGTGGGAGCGGTCTGCTCCTGCGGGGTCCATGCCACCCCCATTCCCTGGGGAGCTGGATGGCTCAGACGAGGAGGAAGCAGAGGGAATGTTTGGGGCTGAGCTGCTCTCCCCGAGTGGGCAGGCCGATGTGCAGACACTGGCCATCATGCTTCAGGAGCAGCTGGAGGCCATCAACAAGGAGATCAAGTGAGTGCTGGCCCGGTCCTGCTCCACGCCGCCTGAGCTAACCCTGCCATCCTTCTGGCTCTAGAGACTGATCTATAGGCCTGAGCCCATCTCCTCTCCCACCATCCTCAGGGAATTCTCCCAGCCCAACACTCCCTCCAGCATCCAGGAATCCCCCAGGACATACCCAGAAGTCTCCTATGTTCTAACTCGCTATTTATATCCCCCCAGCCAGTACTCACAATTTCCTAACACACCTAAGACTGCATCCGCAAATACCAAAATTCTCAAAACAACATATCAGAAATCCTCCAGTACACCATGGATTTCACGGCTTCACACAACCGGTATCCATAGTCTCCCAGTACCCTAAGAATCTCAACACAGCACAAGATACTCAACCCAAAATCCAAGGGTCTCACCCTAACACGTCAAGAACCTCAACTCTAGGGGCCAGCCCCGTGGTGTAGCAGTTAAGTGCGTGCACTCCGGCGCGCACTGAGGCATCGCTTGTCAGGCCATGCTGTGGCGGCATCCCATATAAAGTGGAGGAAGATAGGTACAGATGTTAGCCCAGGGCCGGTATTCCTCAGCAAAAAGAGGAGGATTGGCATGGATGTTAGCTCAGGGCCAATCTTCCTCACAAAAAACAACAACAACAACAAAGAACCTCAACTCTAGATTCCAAGAATCTTCAGTTTATTAAGAATCCCCCACACCATAAATTCTACCCTGATTCCCGAGCAATTGCCCTATTTAGCAGTTCTCTAATAAGACACTCTCCATGGGCCCCAGCAATTATGCCAACATGACCACCACCTTCGATTCAAACTCGTTCTGACTCGAGGCATCGACTGTCACATACCAAATGACTTCATGACCTTCCCAGATCCTAGGTTGACCTCAGAGTCCCCGATCTCAGCCTGATCTTATTACGACCTTGCTCTTGCTATCCTCCTTGGAACTTGACCTCTTGCCCATAGTAATCCCTTTATGATTTTCCAGAATCCCTTTGTTATCATCAGAGTTTCCCTGATGCAGACCCTGATCATCCTCCCTAACCCCTCCATGACCTCTTAACCCTATTATGACCCCTTACTCCCCTTGAACCTGTGATGCCATCATGAATCTGCCAAGACCCTCCAACTTCCTTATGCCTTCCCCAGAATTCTTCTCGCTCCACCAAGCCTTCCTGGCCCATTGGCATCCCTAGACTCCCTCTCCCATTGTCTGCCTCAGACCTCTCACCCAGTCTCCCCCCTTTCCCTCCTCAGGCTAATCCAAGAGGAGAAGGAGACAACAGAACAAAGGGCAGAGGAGCTGGAGAGCCGGGTGTCTGGCTCTGGCCTGGACTCGCTGGGCCGCTACCGAAGTAGCTGCTCACTGCCCCCCTCCCTCACCACCTCTACCCTTGCCAGCCCCTCCCCTCCCAGCTCTGGCCACTCAACACCCCGCCTGGCACCCCCTAGCCCTGCCCGTGAGGGCACCGACAAAGCTGTGAGTGTTCTGAAGTCTCCTCAGCTTGGTGGGGTGGCAGGGAGGTCAGAAACAGGGCTCCCTAACAAACAGCAACAATAACCCCTCACACCAGTGGTTTTCAAAAGCAACCTTAGCTTGCCCTAAAAGTTCCCATTCAAAGGGCAAAGGGTAGATTGAGCCACTGGATTCCTGAACCCTAATTTGTACTTTAGTCAGATCTGGTCTACTTTTACCTGTTTTATGCAATAAGTTTTTGCATAGGATTTTTTTTTAATGTTTCGGTGACTAAACATATATTTGAGAACTATCGTTAGATCCTCAGAATTGACCTCTAGGGAGGCATAAGAGATATTAGCTCTATTCTGTTTCCTTAAACTCAGCTTTCCTGCTTCCAGAACCTGTGACTCATTAGCTTTCCTTGAGGCTGTGCAGATCCCACTCCTGACACCAGAAGCTAAGATACTATAAATATGGGCTTGTCAAGCCCCAGGTTGAATTCACTCATTGCCTTATGTTTCTGCAACTAACCCCCGCTTGTTCTAGGCTACCTTCAGAAATGGTACCCCAAACCAGGGGCATCCCAGACACCCCCAGTAGACATCCCAACTAATGAGTCCCCAACACGACCCCTCCACCTCAACCCAGCATCTCTGCCTCTCTGTCCCCAGAATCATGTCCCCAAGGAGGAAGCTGGGGCCCCACGAGGGGAAGGGCCAGCCATCCCTGGAGACACCCCACCTCCCACTCCCCGCTCTGCTCGCCTTGAGAGAATGACCCAGGCCTTGGCACTGCAGGCGGCATCCTTGGAAGATGGGGGCCCCTCACGGGGAAGGTCAGCAGGGACAAGGGATGGGGCTTGCTCAGGAGGATAAGATGGGAGTGGATAAAGACGGGGTGAGAAGAGGCATCCCACATGGGGTATGCCCTCACTCTGTCCTGCTCACCTAGTGAGGGCACCCCAGATTCCCTGCACAAAGCCCCTAAGAAGAAGAGCATCAAGTCATCCATAGGCCGTCTCTTTGGCAAGAAGGAGAAGGGGCGGATGGGACCACCAGGCCGGGATAGCTCTTCTCTGGGTTAGTACCCTGATTCCAACCTTCTTTTCCTTCCCTCCCTCCCTCCCTTCCCTCCTTCCTTCCTTCTTCTTCTTTATATATTCACTTGACATTCATTCATATCTTCATTCATTTGGTAATTCATTTAGAATGTGGAAGGGACAGGACTTGGCAGAGGGACAAGGAAAGGGCCTTCTGAGGCTTGCCCCAGTGACTGCGGGGGTGGTAAATGAATTTGTTATTTCATTTATTTATTTTTAAATAGAGACAGAGGGAGGAACATCCTAAAGGCAGAGCATCTGGTATGCTGGAACCTGCTTGTACTGGCTTGCGAGAGCCAATCATAAATTTTCAGGAATTTGTGAGCTGCTTGACATCACATCAGTGGCTTGAAATTGGCATGGTGGGATAATTTACACCATGGAAATTGGCAAATGCTGCAAATCAGGGAATATCCCCTCCCTCCCCAGGGAGCCAGCTGTTAAACATTTACCAGCACACCACTGCCACCTTGACACAGCCAGCCCAGTGAATCCAGCCCTATTTTGGGGATGTCTCCAATTTACTGCCTGGGAGGTGACATTGGTCCCTGTCTGGCTTTATCACTCCCATTATGTGGCCTCATTTATACTCCCTTGGGGCCTCTGCTTTCCTGGCATCCTTCTCACCCCCCTCAGCATGAAAGATTCTGCCTCCCCCATGAGACTTTCCAAATTTTGGCTCCTCCTTGCCTCCAGCTGGAACACCCTCAGACGAGACATTGGCCACTGACCCTCTGGGGTTAGCCAAGCTGACAGGCCCAGGAGACAAGGACCGAAGGAACAAGAGGAAGTGAGTGTGTGTTTGTGGGTGGGGAGGTTGGTGGTCCTAAGTGAGAAGAAAATGCTGGGAGGGGGATGTCTAAGATCCTGAACTTGCTTGGCTGGGAACTTGGGAACTCCTAGAGTTTTTCCTTCTTTTTTCTCTTCTCTGTTAATGAGGGAGAGGGGGAGGATTTACAGAGATTTACGTGCATTTTTTTTTTAACCTTCTGCCATGTTTTCTACATTCATAAAAAGTGCTTTGCAGGGGGTGGGGGTTATGGTGAAGGGAGCCATCCAGAAGGGCTGGGGGTTTCTACCCTGAGAGCTCCCGCCCTGGCCTCCTCTCTCTAGGCATGAACTTCTGGAGGAAGCCTGCCGCCAGGGCCTGCCCTTTGCTGCCTGGGATGGGCCCACCGTGGTCTCCTGGCTAGAGGTACTGGCGCCCAGGAACGCCCTGACCCTTGATCCCACCTCTGTGACAGCCCCACCATTAGGAGCTGGCCTGGTCCCCCCAGCGCCATCCCCCTACCCCAGAGCTGGGGGCGGGGGAGGAGGATGAGGCCCTGAGAGGGGTCAGGCTTCCTGTTGATCTTCCTGTTGTTGTTTCTCCTTCTCCCTCCGCCCCTGTCCCTCTGGCCATGCCCACCTTGGCCCTGTTCTCCTGTTGTCTCTCTCTGTGTCTCCCCATGTCTCTCTCTCTCTGTGGGATTCTCTATCTCTGTTTTTCTGCCTCTCTCCTCATCTCTGTGTTCTTGTCATTCCCCATATTTCTGCCTCTGTCTCTGGGTCTTCCCATGTCTCTCTCCCAATGTCCTTTGCTCCTTTCTCTCCCCACGCCTGTCTCGTCTCTGTGTGTCTCTCCTCATCTCTGTCTCTCCCCATTCCTCCCTTTCCCCTTTGACTCTGGCATTACCCTTCTCTGTCTCTCCTCATTTCTCTCCCTCTGAGTCTCATGTCTCTTTGCCTCACCCTATCTGTTTCTTCTCTTTCTCATGTCTTTCTGTTTCTCCCCCACTTGCCTTTTCCCATCTCTCTGTCTCCCTCGCTCCCTCTCTTTCCTTCTCCCTCCCATCTCTCTTTCCTTCTCCCTCCCATCTCTCCTGTTTCTCCTGATATCGTCTCTTTCTCTCTTCTGTCTCTGTCTCTGTCCTTCCTCCCTCCCTCCCTCCCTCTGGTGCAGCTGTGGGTAGGCATGCCTGCATGGTATGTGGCCGCCTGCCGGGCCAACGTCAAGAGTGGCGCCATCATGGCCAACTTGTCAGACACAGAGATCCAGCGCGAGATCGGCATCAGCAACCCACTGCACCGGCTCAAGCTGCGCCTCGCCATCCAGGAGATGGTCTCGCTCACCTCGCCCTCGGCTCCCGCCTCCTCCCGCACGGTGAGTGTCCAGAGGCCAATCCCAGCCCTTGCTGCCTCGGGGCCCTGTCTCTTGTCCTCAGACTAGCCAATCCTGGGCCCGCGCACTCCAGCTCTGTCGCATACACCCTGCTCTTCATTGTCTCTCACATTGTCTCCGAGGGGAGGAGTCTCCCTGCCTCCCTTCTATCCCCAACCCTCAGTTTGTGTTCTACACTGCAGCCAGAGGGACCCCCTGCCTGGGAGAAAGTCAAATTCATATGGTCCCCTACAAGGCCTTTGATGAGGGGCCCCTGCCCCTCCTTCCCTGACTCTACCCCTTGGCACTT
Organism: Diceros bicornis minor; assembly: GCF_020826845.1. Taxonomy (NCBI): domain Eukaryota; kingdom Metazoa; phylum Chordata; class Mammalia; order Perissodactyla; family Rhinocerotidae; genus Diceros; species Diceros bicornis. The sequence goes on from NC_080773.1 coordinate 24,632,153, forward strand.
ACTGCTCCCTTTCCTCGGAGCACCCCACCCCTTGTTTTCCCCAAGCCTGGCTCATTTTCATCCTTGAGGTCTCAGCTCAGATGTCACCACCTCCAAGAGGCCTCGCTAACTCAACAGCTAAACTAGTCACCCGCCCCATCACCCCAGGACATTAACACCTAATTTTTCCCCATAGCATTTACTGCCTTCTAATATTTTATCCTTTCATTCCATACAGAAAATTATGTGTACCTATGCCTAATTCAGCAATTAACTCCTTGCCATACTTGGTATTTACATATACGTGTGTGTGTGTTTGTGTGTGTGTGTGTGTGTGTTTGAAGCACTTGAATGTAATTTGTGGACCTCATAACAGGTTACCTGAAAAATTACTTCAGTGTGCAACTTCTAAAAATAAGGACATTCTCCTATGTAGCCACCATGCCCTTATCACACCTAAGAATATTGACATTATTGTTAACTTCATCTACTGTTCATTCTATATTCAAATTTCCCCTTGTGTATCCCAGACCCTACAACTGTGCCTGGCACTCAGGAGGAGCTACATGTGTTTGAATCAGTGTGTGAATTATTAACTCGTAGGCTTGTTGGGAGCAGGTGCTCAATTAACGTGAATACACGCCCCCCTCTCCCCAAACATTTGCCCCACTGCTGTATCTGCCACCTCATTCTGCACCCTCACTCTGTACCTGTGTGAGGTTGCAGAGGTGACACAATTTGCACAGGGTCACACAACAAAATACCCAGCAAAGTCCCCACTCAAACCTGAATTGGTCCAACGCCAAAGCCCATGTTCTTTTGCCTGGTACACAGCAGGTGCTCAATAATTCATCATTCCTTGTCTTTGTCACCTCCTGGGCCAGAGCAGTGACTGGCCTTTCTGAGCCAGAAAGCAGAATGTATATAAATGTACATGGCCTGGGCCTCCAGGAGCAGGATTCTCTCCCCCTCCTCTATCCGGAAGCCCTCTCTCAACCTTCCATAACACTGCCCACCCCTCAGTCCACAGGAAACGTGTGGATGACACATGAGGAGATGGAGTCACTTACGGCCACGACCAAGCCTGTGAGTGCCCCCTGCCGGCGGCCTTGGGGGTGGTACTAACTCTCCCTGGGGAGTGGCGGGGGGCGAGTCTGTGGCTGTCTGTCCGTCTGTTCGTCCCTCCCGCCCTCCTCCACCTGCCCCTTAACCCCACCCCTTCTCTCCCCTCTTCCCACTAACGGGTCAGGAGACCAAGGAGATCAGCTGGGAGCAGGTAGGGGGCGCGGGGCGGGACGTGGGCGCATGAACAGGCTGTGCACGCTGCATGGACGCCCCTCCTTCTCCGAGCCCCGCCCCTACCCTCGCTGGAGCATTCCATCGTCACCGCTGGGGGGCGCTGCGTGGAGCTCGGCTCTGGACTGTCTCACTGTGGCTTGGTGGGGGTGGTGTAGAAGCCCGGACTGTTCCATTGTTAGCGTGGCGCACGGGCCATTCCATTATCGAGGGTTGGGGGGGCTCCAGGGACTGTTCCATTGCTATAACCAGCGAGACGCTGAGCACCCGTTCTCCCTCTGGTTGAGGGAGAAGTGGGACTGTTCCAGTGTACGGGGCAAAGGGGAAAGCATTTGGGGAGGACTGACTGCATGTCAGGCTGAGAAGTTGGGGAGGAGGAGCTACACTGTGTTCTCAAGAAGGGGGAGGCATGAACTCACTTGAGGTGAGGGAACTATGTTGGACTGGGGTCTTTGTTTCCAGTGAGGGGGAGGTATGGATTGTTTCCTTATGCTAAGTGAAGGACTTTGGGCTGATCCAGAATATTGTCCTGGGCGAGATACAGCGTTAGACCAGTATTTTGGGGACAGTGCAAGAGTGATGGATCCATTATCCTTTGTTGGAGGGAGAGCTCCATTGGAAGAACCCATTGTCCTGACTTGAGGAAGTACAGGTGTTGTACTCATCCGTTGTTCTGAGTTGGGACAGTGCTAGACTAGTGCTTCTCAAACTTTAATGGGCAGTTCAGATCAGCTGAGGATCTTGTGAGAATGCAGATTTTGATTCAGTAGCCTGGGGTGGGGTCTGAGATTCTGCAATTCCAGCAAGTTCACAGGTGATGGAGATGCTGTGGGTCCAAGGACCACGCTTTGACTAGATAAGAGTCTATCCTGTCATTATGAAGGGGTAGAAGACAACTTTGGACTGGTCCATTGTCCTGAACAGAGATGGGCCATTGGCCTGCCATAGAATGGAAAAAGAACAACCTTGGATTGGGGGGTTGGACTGTATCCTTTCATATATACAGGGGAAGGGGTCAGAGGGCCTGACCCCTCCTCCACCTGCCCATGGCCCCAGATCCTGGCATATGGCGACATGAACCATGAATGGGTGGGGAACGACTGGCTGCCCAGCCTGGGGCTGCCCCAATACCGAAGCTACTTCATGGAGTCGCTGGTGGATGCCCGCATGTTAGATCATCTTAACAAGAAGGAGCTCCGGGGCCAACTCAAGATGGTGGACAGCTTCCACAGGTGGGGGCTGCCTGGCCAATGGGGACAGTCCAAGGGGAAGCCCTACTCCTGCAGAGTTTCTGGCGATTGGGACTGGGGATGGGAAATTCCTTGGACTATCTTTGGCTCTTTAGCCTGGATCCTCAGGAAATCCTGACTGTTGTGTCTCTTCCACCAATAAGGTGGTCCACTAGGAAAAGTCCAAATCCTGAGACAGCTTGGCTAGTTGGCCCCACACCCCTTCCAGGTTAGCCAGTAGGAACTGCCTGTTTCAAATACCCCAGCAATCAATAGACCTGACCCAATGGAACAACTCCTGGACATCTCCCAGAAGACCACAGCCAATGGGGAGGGCCCAATAGGAGTAGCAGTCCCTGGGGTTGTGAAGGCTCATCTGTGACTCGATTTCCCCTGCTGCTCAGGGTGAGTCTGCATTATGGTATCATGTGCCTGAAGCGCCTCAACTATGACCGGAAGGACTTGGAGCGGAGGCGGGAAGAAAGTCAGACCCAGATCCGAGGTGAGCAGAAGAGGATAAGAATCCGGCTGGAGCCAGCTGGAGGGTTTGGGGATGGGCTGGACGAGGGGTGGTTAGGGAAGGGGAGGGAAGCCAGGGAAGAGGAGCGTTACCGTAAACTAGGGGGTGGAGCCAGCATAGGGGGCGTGGTCAGGAAAGAGGAAATGGGGGTGGAAGTATGGGCTAAATTGGACGGGCCTACCCCTGAGGGTCCCTTCCGTCCCCAGACGTGATGGTGTGGTCCAATGAGCGGGTCATGGGTTGGGTGTCCGGGCTGGGCCTGAAGGAATTCGCCACGAACCTCACGGAGAGCGGGGTGCACGGGGCGCTGCTCGCCCTGGACGAGACCTTCGACTACTCCGACCTGGCCTTGCTCCTGCAGATCCCCACGCAGAATGCGCAGGTGAGCTGCCGCTCGGCCCGGGCCATACTGGGCATCCCCACCTCCCAGACTGCATACTGCAACCCCTCTCCCATCTCTCCTCCCCAGGCCCGGCAGCTCCTGGAGAAGGAATTCAGCAACCTCATTTCCTTAGGCACAGACAGGCGGCTGGACGAGGTGGGCGCAGCAGCGGCTCTGGAGGCTCGGCTCCCAGCTGCCCTTCTAGGGTCAGAGCTGAAGGGATGGGGCTTGACTTTGCCAATAAGTCGTGATTGGAGGCGGGGCCAGGAGAGAGGCGGGGTTAAAGGGGAGATGAAAGCCGGAAAGGGGTGGAGTCAAAGGGAGGGGCGGGGTCAGAATGGGGGCCTGGTCCCTCACCGGCTGCCCGGCCCCTATACCTAGGACAGCGCCAAGTCCTTCAGCCGCTCCCCATCCTGGCGGAAAATGTTTCGAGAGAAGGACCTCCGAGGCGTAACCCCTGACTCAGCTGAGATGTTGCCCCCTAACTTTCGTTCGGCCGCTGCAGGGGCCCTGGGTTCGCCAGGGCTCCCTCTCCGCAAGCTGCAGCCGGAAGGTGGGCGGCTCCCAAATGCAACAGCCCCTCCTCCCTCCCCCTTTCTCGGGATAGGACAAGGACCTACTCAACATTCCAGAAGCCTCCCTCTCCAGATTCCGAAGTGGCCTAGCCCTTTCTCCCCCACCCTTGACAAATGGACCACTCCAATGTGCCAGCTGCTACACCCCCTTTGCAGGGTGGGAAATGAGCTCGTCCAGTGCCACCTAGGGCACCTTGGATGAATTCAAGGCTGCGAGAAACGGAGGGAAACTGGCGTAGAGCCAGGCGATCGTTGTCGTCTCGGGAGGGAAATCCGAGGGAGGACGCTTGGGGTTGAGGCTCGGATAAACCCTGGGGAGGATCTGGGCGGGCTGGGGTGTGTGATGCTCCAGGCTGAGCCGCTGCTCGCTTTCCCTCCAGGCCAGAGTTCTGGGAGTTCCCGGGCAGACGGCGTCTCCGTCCGGACCTATTCCTGCTAGTGTAGGCCTCCAGGTGAGGACTGTCCTGGGTGATCTTGGGGGTTCGGGGCGGCACAATGGATCTTCACTGCTGCACGTACTGCCCGGCGTCCATACAGGTGACCTCACTCGGATGGAAGAAGCTTCCAGAGGCTGGGCTTTTCCCCCTCCCGCCCAGAGTACGGTCTGGCCAGGGAGAGCGGGCGGGGGCGCTCGCGCCGCGGACTGGACCATCTGCACAGACAAGCGGGGGGCACGCGTCCCCGCCTCACACATGGACTGGGCCTGGACCAAACCACATGAACTGGACTGAGAGGGGGAAAGAAGAGGGCGGGAAGAAATCCCGCTCCGAACTTCCGCCTCCCTTTTCTCTACTTTGTAATTTATTGATCAGTTTCCGATGGGAGATGGAGGCCCTTTCCCCGCGGGAAGGGGACGGGGCTTCCCTCCCGGGCCGCATGCGGGGAGAGGCTGCCCCCCCTCCTGTCTCCTCCCCAGTCGCGGGGCCCAAGTCTTCCTTCTTCGTCCGAAAGGAGGGGAGGGGGGACTCGCTGCTACAAGCCTCGCCCCCTGTGCCGCTCAGCCCCGCCCCGCCGCGTCCCGTCGCCGGTGCCTGGGGTCAGCTGCGGGCGGGGCCCCCTCTCCATCCCCAGTGTCTCGTGTCCCCGGGGCCCCTCCGCCCCCCGTGCTGTGGCCGTGTCCGTGCCCCGGGGGTAGGGGGCGCAGAAGTGCGCTCCCCGTTCCCCTCCGGCTCCGGGGTTTGCATGGGAGAATCCTCTTTCCACGATGCCACTGGGCGACGTGGCGTGGGGGAAGGGAGGATGGTGGGGGAGCCCTCGCCCCCGACTCTTGGTCGGCCTCCCTGCCCCAGGCGTCACTCAGTGATCACGGGTAAAGAGAACTGTTTCAAAAAGCTCCCATGTGGACTGATTTATTTGTCAGGACCTTATGAAAGCAACCACATCCAGGACCCGGGAGTCCAGGCTCCTCCTCCCTCAGACCCACGAGTTCAAGTCCCCAGTTCCGACCTGCGTTCCCCGGTGCCCTGAGAATCCAGACCCCACGCCTGACAGTAGGGTTTCGAGAAGCACGTTTATTCAGAGAAATAAATATGGCTCGTGGAAGGGGGTTGGAGGGCCAGAGAGGTACGTCTGCGCGCAGCCGCGCGGCCGGGTCAGGGTTCCGGAGTTGCCAGCATGTCCGCCAGGGTTCTGGAGAGGAGGACATAGAGGTTAGACAGCGTGTGTCCAAGGCTCACCCCAGGGCGCTTACAGATCATTAACTTGCCCATTTCACCGACGGGGAAAGGGAGTCCCAGGGTCCTCCAATAACTCGTAGCGGGACAGCGCCACTCTAAACGGCCCTTAAACTTCCCCCCTCCACACACTTACTGGTACAGGGACGAGGAGAAATAGTCGACGTAGCTTCCTGTGGGAGAGAAGAGGCTTGAGGGATACTCCACGGGCGAAATTACGGGGCCGCTTTTCACTCATTCCGGGATCAGAACTAGCTCTGCCCCCCTTTTTCCTAATTGCTTCTCCAAACTGGATTCCTTCTATTGGGACTCCTTTGAAGGTCCCTCTCCTTCCTCCTTGCTCTGGGGATCCCCATTCTCCAGTAGCCGAGGGCCTTCGAATTCTGCCTGCTTTGGCCCCGCCCACTAGGTTCTAGGCGCACCCCTCAAAACCCTCCACCTGCTCTAGCCTCCTAGGCTTCAGGATCCATCCCCAACCGTCCCTTCGTCCAGGCCCTGGCCCTCTGTGCTCGCCCCGCTCCACCCATAGACTTCCACTTCTGGCCATGCCTCCCCGCCTAGCCCCGCCCCACAACCTTCCGGGCCCACCCCTCCGATTGGCTCCTGCCCCGCCAGGGTTTGCTTCGCTGGGCCCCGCCCACGCTCACCTGGAGTGCAGACTGTTTCGCAGACCAGGGGGCAGAGGTAGCAGAATTGGCAGTGCTGGGGGCGGGGATGGGGAGAAAGTGAGCGCTGGGAGGTGGTTAGGGGCGGAGTCACGATGGAGGCGGGGGCTGTACAGGGGCCAGAGGTGGAGGTTAAGGTCAGAGGCAGGATCGGGTGTGGAGTCAAGGGCTCATCAGGTGTGAGGGCAGAGGCCAGGCTTTGGGGCGAGGGGTGCTCAGAGGGTCCTGGGCCATCCTAGGACCTGGTGGTCCGGGGGAAGTCTCACCTGGCAGTGGTCACAGTGCTCTCCCATGTTCTCCTCGTCGCAGTGACAGTTCTCACATTCAGTGCATCGCTGGGGACCGGAGGAGCCTGGTTAGATGGAAACCCTAATCCCGTTTGGAAGCCTCCTCCCAGCCGTCCGCCCCGCCCCCTGGACATTTCCTCAACTCCTCACCCTTATCCCTCCAACACTGAGTTCAGGATCTTCCCCCAAACCCTCTTTCCTCCCCTTTCATTTCCCCATTGCAGGGTGACCCCATGTCCCCCGTCCCTCTGGGCTGGACCTGCGGGTACTCTCTTCACTCGCTCTCTCCCTATTCTCCCCACAGCCTGTCAGTCCCCAGTCCTGTCCCACATGCCCCCCAACTCTGCCATGGACCCTCCTCTCTGTCCCCACATCAGCAGGTGCAGCTCAGGCCTCACTCTCTTTCCTGGATCATTGCCCCAACCTCCTCCCTGGTTTTCTGGCCTCCAGTCTGTCCCCCACATGGCCCCAGAAGTGTCTTTGTTCGCTCAGAACTGCCCCTGCCCCTCCTTTGCTCAAAGCCCTCCTAAGGTACCCAAGAGCCCTGGGACAGATTCTAAGGACAGCTTGGTGGATGGATCTGGGCTGGGGACATACATTGCAGAAGGAACAGTAGCTACACAAGGACCCTGGCTGGTAGTTCCCGTACTCCTGGGCATCCTGTGGACCTGTGGGGACAGGAGGGCAACAGTGACTTAGGCTGACTCTCCTCCTCCCCGCCCCCACCTGGCCAGATCACTTACTAGTGTCCTCATCACTCTCCTCCTCACTGGAGGCACCTCCAGCCACCTCCTTCCTAGCCAGTGGGTTGGGGATGATGGTGAAGGGGAGCTTGTCTTCCTGCAGCCCCTCCTCTTCCTCGTCTTCCTCCTCCTGGTGCTCTTGGCTCAGTGGAGCCTGAACCTTAGCCCTCTCTTCCCTCCTCTCCACCTCTTCCTCCTCTTCCTCCTCCTCTTCCTCCTCTTCCTGGCTCAGGCTGAGCCCATGACCTTCCTCCTCATCTTCCTCATCTTCCTGCTCTAGGCTGCTGTGATAGGTGTCTTCTTCTCCCAGCTCTGAACCGTCATCATCTTCCTCCTGGGAGCCATGGTCCTCTTCCCCCTTCTCCTCCTCTTCCTCCTCAGAATCTCTCTCCCTGAAATGGCTTCTATCCTTGACCCCCGTTTGTTCTGGGGGCTGGGGGCTAGTCTCCTCTTTGATGGACCCTCTGTGGCCAGTCCCTTCATCTCTGTGGCTTTGCTGCCTGTGGCTGGGAGCTTGGTGGCTAACCTTGGCAGAGATGTCCTCGTCTTCCTCCTTGGGGACTCCGTGGTGGTGATGGCTGGGGACTGCTATTTTATATTCATCTGAGAAGTCCTCTTCCTCAGAGCTCTTGTGGCCTTGGGGTTGGTGGCTTGCAACATGGTGGCTGAACTTGACTGTGATCTCCTCCTCTTCCTCCTCCTCCTCATCTCCAAGGCCATGGTGGGTATGTCTGGGAACTTGGTGCCAGTGTTCAGTGGACTCCTCCTCATCTTCCATGTCTCCATGGCCTCGGTGCCCGTGGCCGGGGACATGATGGTAGTGTTCATCTGAGGCATCTTCATCCTCCTCCTTCCCGTGGCCCTGATGCCTGTGGGCCTGGTGTTCATACTCAGTGGAGACATCATCATCATAATTATCATCCTCATCTTCTACTTCCTCTTCTTTGTGGCCTCGGTGTCCGTGGCTGGGGACATGATGGTGATGTTCATCTGAGATCTCTTCATCCTCTTCCTTCCCGTGGCCTTGGTGCCTGTGGGCCGGGTGTCTGTACTCAGTAGAGACATCATCATCATCATCATCTTCTTCATGCCCTCGGTGCCCCTGGCTGGGGACATGATGGTGGTGTTCACCTGAGACATCCTCATCCTCTTCCTTCCTGTGGCCTCCGTGTCTGTAGGCCTCGTGTCCATACTCAGTGGAGAGCCCCCCCTCTTCCTCATCTTCTTCATCATCCTCTTCTCCTCTGTGGCCTTGGTGTACATGCCTGACGATACGATGGTGATGCTCACTGGACACAACTTCATCCTCATCCTCGTCTTGATGGCCGTGGCTCCCGTGGCTGGGGAAGTGGTGCCCATGCTTGGCTGAATCATCCACGTCTTCATCTCCATGGCCTCTGTGCCCGTGGGCCTGCCGAGCATGCTCTGTGAAGATCTCCTCCTCAGAGACATTCTCATCTCCGACCTCATGGCCTTGGTACCTGTGGCCTTGGGGTCGGTGACCGTATTCCCTGGAGACATATTCGTCTGCTTCTTTGTGGTCTCTGTGGCTCTGGAATTGATGCCCACTCTCTGTGGAAACATCCTTGTTCTCATCTCCATGGCCCCTATGGCTGTGGATGGGATGGCCAAACTCACCAGACACGTCCTCTGGGGGCCCCGGGACTCCTGCATTGTTGTTCCAGTTGCTGGGGCCCGGCCCAGCCCCTCTCAGCTGCTGGGTCATGGCAGGGGGGAGGAGGAGGCTGGCCACGGCAGCCCAGAGGAGAGAAGTGTGCAGCCATGACCCACGGTGGCCCATGCGGACGGACAGCGAGCAGAGCTTCTCCCAGGGCTGGCTCCAGCTGCCGCTGTGGCTGTGTGGATGAATGTTGGGGTCCTTGTCCCTGTTGGGGGTCCTTCTCTTTCTTTCTCTCGTGGCTTTCGTTTGCTGGGTCTCTCCGCCTCTGCCTGTCTGCCTTCCTCTGGCCCTCACTGCCAGGCTCCGGACACCCCTCTGAGGCAGACTCAGGAGCCCCCTGACCCCCCTCTCGGGCCCTCCCTCCCACTTCCCAGCCAATAGGGTCTCTCCCCTCCCCTCTCTGTGGCTAAATTTACTCTCAGCCCTGAGTTATTCTGGGTCAGTACCCGCCTGCCCCTCCCCTCCTGCTCCTCCTCCCTGCTGGGTAGGGGGTAGGTGCAGGGGTCTCTCCTTGGCCAGGAGAGGGGGACCAAGGGACTTGACTTTGGACTGCCAACAAGTTCACGATTGGCAGCTGCAAAGACAACAGCTAGATTTTTAGCTGGCCAAGTTGGGGGAGCCTGAGGTACCTGGGGGGGGGGGCAGGAGGGATGCATCTGAGAGAGAGACCCCTGCCATGGAAGGATTGGGGGAGTTTCTGGCCAGAATGGGATACATTGCTGAGAGAGTGGATGCTGATATGGAGGCCCTGGAGAGGGAGGACAGGAACTCTGCTCCCAGCACGGATACCCATGACCTCCTGTCCCTGGAACTCAGATCTGAGGGCAGGGGACTGGGCCAGGCCAGGGCTATAAATACAGCAAGGGGGGCGGGGGGCTCAGGTTACCAGTAGCCGCAGCTGTCCCTGTCAGAGAGAGCCATGTCAGAGAGAGGAGACATGTGGCCCTGCCTGTCTGTGCCAATATCTCCCACTCCTCATTCTGTCGCTGTCACCCTCGCTCTTGGGTCCCCATCCCTCTTTATGGGTCTGCCTCTCTCTGGTGGTTTCTTCACCCACTCTCTCAGGGTCCCTGTCCCCTCTCCCCAGGATTCCGTCCCCCTCCCACTCTGAGTGTCTGCCCCCCACCCAAGTCTTTGTCTGGGTCTCTGGGTCAATGTACACTCCCCCCACAAATTTCTGTTCCCCCCTCTTTTTGGTTTTCTGCCTCCCACTTAAGTCCTTGTGTCCCCTCCTCCAGGGTCAATGTGCCACCTTTCCCATCTCTGTCATCCCCCTCTACCTCCCCCTGGGGAGCTGTCCCTCTGTCTCTGGGTCTCTGTCTCCACCTCTGAGTCTCCCCACTTCACCTAAGTCTTTCTCTCTCTCTCTGGGTCAATGTGCCCCTCTCTTGTGGATCTCTGTGCCTCCCTTTCTGAATCTCTAGCTCCTCACCTAAGCTTTTGTGTCCCCTCTGCATCTCCGTCCCCCTGCTTCTGGGTCTCTGTACCCTTCTCTCTGAGTCTCCGTCCCCCTCCCTCTGAGTCTCCATCCCTCTCTGTCTGGGTCTCTGTCCCTCTCTGTCTGTGTCTCTGTCCCCCTCTCTCTCTGGATCTCTGTTCCCCTCTTTCTGGGTCTGTGTCCATCTCTCTGGGCCCCAATCCCCCTCTCTCTGGGTCTCCATCCTCCTCCCTCTGGTCTCTGTCCCCCTCTCTCTGGGCACCGGTCCCCTTCCCTCTGGTCCGTCCCCCTCTCTCTGGGTCTCTGTCCCCCTCCTTTGGATCTCCGTCCCCCTCCCTTGGGTCTCCGTCCCCCTTTCGCTGGGTCCCTGTCCCCCTCTCTCTGGGTCTCTGAAGCCTGTCCGGCGCTTTGCCCCGCCTCCGTCTCTGCGTGTCTCCGAGACTCCCCGCCCCCCAGATCTTGCCCCGCCCCAGGCTGGGCTGGGAAGCGGCGGATCCGGTTTGTCCGGGGCGTGTCTGGAACCGGACTTGGTAGAGGGGATGTAAGGAGGCGGATAGGTTGCGGCGGCTGCGGCAGCATGGTGGGCTCGGAGAAGGAGCAGGTACAGCGGCCGGACCCCCGGGTCTCAGGGAACAGGGAGCTGGGGGCTTGGCCTCCTGGTTTCCAGAGAGGAGGGCGCTGGAGACCCAGATTCTTGGGTCGGAGGAAGGAGGGGGTAGGGAGACCCGGACTCCTGGGTCTTTGGGGGTGGGTAGGAAGGGAGCTGGGAGGGGGTCGAGCTGGGAGGGGCCCTCCCCCCTCCCCCCTCTGGGGGAGGAGGGCGCTGGGGTCCCGGACTCCTGGGTCCCGGGGTGGGGCGCGGGGCGGGTGACTCCGTGTCCCACAGGACTGAATTGGAGCCCCCGCATCCCCACCCCTTGTTCCTGTCCCCAGAGCTGGATCCCCAAGATCTTCAGAAAGAAGACGTGCACGACGTTCATCGTGGACCCCACAGATCCGGGGTGAGGAGTTCGCCCCGGGACGGACCCCTGAGCGTCCCCGGCCCGCTAGCCCCGCCCACCCGAGGGCCCGCCCCTCAGCCCCTCCCCTGTCCTCACTGCGGACACTCCCAAGGGCGTTCCCTGGTGGTCTTCTCCCTCGGGAGTGTTGGGGTCTGCGCGGACACTTCCCAGCTCCCATTCTCCCGCTCGGGGTCGCTGTTAAAGCTCCAGGACTCCGTTCCGTTCTTTCCTTCCCCGTGTCTTTTCTATGCGTCTCTGTCTCCTTATGTCACTTTCTCTTTTGGCTGCTTCATTCATTCATTCATTCATTCACCCAAGAAACCTTCACTCAGCGCTCCCAACGGGGCATAATTTTCTGCAGCACAGGCCCCGCCAAAGTTCAAATTTCCCCGGGGACACGTGCCGTGTGGCTTTGGGCACATCATTTCGCCTCTCTGGGCCTCATCTGGGCATAAAAACAGGCCCTATCTCCAGGGTTATTGGGAGACTTAAACAAGTTAATGCTTGCAATATTTCTGGAACAGTGCCTGGCACATAATAAGCTCTGGAAAATATCGGCAATTCCCACTGGAAGGTAGCAGGCACCACTGTGGACAGGCCCTGTGTTTGTGCTGGGTGGCTGGGGCTGCTGTGTGAGCCAGTCGGGGTGTTGCCCCCCCTTGAGGAGGCTTTCAGCGATGGTGTCTCAAGGGGTTCTAACTTTCTCGTTGTTCTTTTTTTTTTTCTTTTTTTGTGAGGAAGATCAGCCCTGAGCTAACATCCATGCTAATCCTCCTCTTTTTGCTGAGGAAGACCGGCTCTGAGCTAACAACTATTGCCAATCCTCCTCCTTTTTTTTCCCTAAAGCCCCAGTAGATAGTTGTATGTCATAGTTGCACATCCTTCTAGTTGCTGTATGTGGGACGCGGCCTCAGCATGGCCGGAGAAGCGGTGCGTCGGTGCGCACCCGGGATCCGAACCCAGGCCGCCAGTAGCAGAGAGCGCGCACTTAACTGCTAAGCCACAGGGCTGGCCCTCTCGTTGTTCTTAAGTCAATCTTTGGGGTGTGGGAAATGTCAACATTCCTACTATAGTGTGTGTTTTGTTATATATGTACTAGCGCAGTGTGGCTTGCAACTTATATATATATATATATTTTTTTTTTTGGTGAGGAAGATCAGCCTTGAGCTAACATCTGTTGCCAGTCCTCCTCTTTTTTTTTTTTTTTTTTTTGCTGAGGAAGACTGGCCCTGGGCTAACATCCGTGCCCATCTTCCTCCACTTCATATGGGACGCCGCTACAGCATGGCTTGACAAGCGGTGCCTCGGTGTGCACCCGGGATCCGAACCCCAGGCTGCCGCAGTGAAGCGCGTGCACTTAACCGCTACGCCACCAGGCCGGCCCATGCAATTATGTATAAATAAACAGATACACATTGTCACCAGTGAGTGCTCAAAACATTTTTTACTGTGAGGCAAGGAGATGGGAGTTGCAAAGGATGCGCCACCGGACCCCATGGGTGCCGAGGGGACACAGGGTGTCACTAATGGCTTCTGGAGGGGGAGGGGCCAGTGAGGTGACATTTGAAGGACAAGTTGGAGTTTGACAGTTGAGGTGGGCTCAAGAGAGGCATGTGGACAGTGATCCCAGGAGCGAGACCGTCATGTTGAAGTTGCTTCTTGTTGGCAATGTGGTGTGGCTTGAAAATGGAGCAGAGTTCAGGGTGCAAGGGGCATCGTCACAAGAGAGGAGGCCACAGAGGAGGGCAAGGCCTCAGATGGGCCTCACAGGCCTCAAATGCCATCCCAAGGGGCTGGGACCTTGTGTTGGGGTGCTGCGGAGCCACAGGAGGGGCAAGGTCAACTCTGGGTGTGGAAAGACCCTCTGGGGGCTGTGTGAGGATGACTAGGAGTTCGGGAAGCCAGAGAAGAGGCTGGGTGAGGGTCCAGGTGGAAGACAAAGAGGCCTGAGCCAGACCAGGGCTGTGGGGACACAGAGGGGAGGGGACGGGGGCAGGAGCTTGGGGGGCGATGGATTTAGGGAGTGACAGGGGAAGGGAGGAGGATGGCTCCAGACATCTGATTTGGGGTCTGGGAGACAGTGGGGTTGTCCTCGAGATGGGGGAACCCAGGAGGATGAGCAGGTTTGCGAAATGTCGCCAAGCTCAGAGTGGGACTTCGCGCATAGGAGGGGCCTGGGAGGAACTGGGGTCATTGCAGACCTGGGTCTGGGACTCAGGGAAAGGTCTGGGACTTGAGAAGTCCTGGCTGTAGATGGTACAGAAACTGTGGAAGTAGGTGATATGCCACAGGGAAAAAAATGTGTAAATTCAGGGAGGTTGCAAACTGGCAGTTCTATGGCCAATTTTTTTTTGCATAGAAGAGCAGTTTTAAAAACCTGTCTCTGAATGCCTCAACACAAACACGCGTGCCTCATGTCACTACAGACTCTGGTGACACGCCCGCTTATTTTCCGCCTGATGCTTCTTCCCCTTATATTACTCGCCTGGCCCCCGGAAGCATCGAGTTTGAGACCTGTGTAGGAAGCCAGTGGTCCTTGCTCTGGCGCGAAGCTACACTCAAGGAAAGCACAGAGGAAGAGAAAGCCACAGATGAGGCAGTCACAGAGCAGCTGGTGGGGGCAGGTGTGCCCTGCCAAGGAAGAGGTTCTCTAGAATTGGAGCCTTTTTGCTGTGACCAGCTACTTTGTGATAAAGTCAGATGAGGGGCCGGCCCCGTGGCTTAGCAGTTAAGTGTGTGCACTCCGCTACTGGCGGCCCGGGTTCGGATCCCGGGTGCACACCGACGCACCGCTTCTCCGGCCACGCTGAGGCCGCATCCCACATATACCAACTGGAAGGATGTGCAACTATGACATACAACTATCTACTGGGGCTTTGGGGGAAAAAAAAAAGGAGGAGGATTGGCAATAGATGTTAGCTCAGAGCCCGTCTTCCTCAGCAAAAAAGAGGAGGAATAGCATGGATGTTAGCTCAGGGCTGATCTTCCTCACAAAAAAATAAATAAATAAATAAAAATAAAGTCAGATGAGACCTGAATACAGGCCACTGTATTTGGGGACGCGCAGGTAATTGCTGATCTTACAGAGAACAATTTCAGTTTCAGTGGCCACGCTGAGGAAGGAGGGTAGGAGGTGAGAAGTGCAGAAGGGGAGTCTGCCAGTGCTACCCACCAGAACTTTCTGCGATGGTGGAATGTTCCATATCCATATCCAATATGGCAGCCACTGGCCACATGAGGCTCCCGAGCACTTGAAATGTAGGCAGAGAGACTGAATTTTTCATTGTAATTAATTTTAATTTATTTGGATATAAAGAATCCCATGTGGCTAGGGGCTACTCTATTGGAGAGCATAGGTTCTGGAACATTCCATGAAGGAGTTTTGTTGGGAAGGGCTAGTGGGAAGTAAATGGAAAGGAAGGAGGTGGTCCAGGGATGAGGTTGAGATGGGTGAAACGATCAAGTGGGTAAACTGAGGCGTGCCAGGACCCTGGAGGTAGACTCAGAAAGGAGGGGTGTGTAGTGCTCACTCTGCCAGGAGCTGGGCTGTATATTCCCTTCATCCTGTGTTTGGATCCACTGGCCATTCTTTTAGTGTCTTCACAACTTTTGCCACATCCACGTACCACCTGTGCTATTCTTTCCATAAAACTGGTCCTTAAGTCTCAGTTCACTCGGTTTACATAAATGCGGGTCTCCCTCGATATATGAATCCTTTCTGGAATCAGGAACCAAAGAAATCTAGATACATTTTCAAATAAATCCCTCATTCCCCAAATTCATGTTGCTTGCTCTTTAAGACTCAGGTGCCAATCCCATTTAGATAGCAGGGATACTTGTACATTTATTTAGGGGGAAAAGGGTTTCATATATGATTACCATAAATGGAAAACCTGTTCCATTTGTCACAAGAAGGAAAAAAAAACAAGCCATAAAAGACAGTTGCAATGAAAAGCAAATAAAGGCATTTAGCTTCTAACTAGATCCTATTGCCAGTCCGGTTTTCGTAGCCCGAGGCCGGCTTTTCTCTGTTAAAGAGTAGCAAGGTGTTAGCCCATAAAGATCCCGGCATCTGGCTGAGCCTCTCTCCTTGACTATAATCAGAAGTAGAAAAGGAATGACTTTCTCGCTGTGTTATTCAAGGTTATTTAAAGCTTTGTGTGGAGTTCATGCAGAGTTGGCTCTCCCTCTGGGTCTGGAATGCAGTTCTCATTTTGGGAATATGGCGTGATTTCATTGGCTTCTCATTGTTCCATGAAGTAGCCTGTGTTATTATCATCTTTTCATCTGAGGAGGAAATTTAGGCTTAGAGAGGTGAAGCCGCCTGCCCAGAGTCACATGGCACAGGCTCTAGCGCGTGCGCACTCTCTGAATCTCTCTGTGGACTTTCCTTTTCCTGGTGAATAGCATCTGTTTGGACTGGGGATGGTGGGGACATCCCCTCTGAGCCCCCTGCACCGTTCCATTTCAGGCCTTGCAGGCAACAGCGAGGGTGGGGCCCTGCAGACCTGCCTGCTCAGGCTAATTTGAGCCGCGGCGGTGTCCTTCTGGTGGGCAAGGTGACTGTGGCTGCCCTCCCCCGCCAGTCTCTCCTTCAGGCTGGTTGGAGCCAGGGAGGGGCAGTGCCAGGGGCAGCATGGACTGTGACTGCTTCTGGGGAGCATGCAGAAGTATGCACACTTCTACAGGATGCTGGGGGCCGGTGGGGACACCCCTGGGGTTCATGCTCCCTCATCCTCTTCCCCCCAGGGAGACCTTGTGCCAGTGTGGGTGTCCCCGGAGTACGCACCCGTCAGTGGCTGTGGAGGATGCGTTTGGGGCAGCTGTGGTGACCGTGTGGGACAGTGACTTGCACACCACGGAAAAGCCCACTGATGCCTACGGGGACCTGGACTTCTTGGGCGCCGGCCACAAGGCCAGCAATGTGAGGCCTGCATGTCTGGGCAGGGCCAGGGTCGGCGAGTCGAGCGGCATGCCTCAGGGGCTCCCCGAGCCAGGGTCTGGGGGTGTCCCAGCTGAATGCTGTGTCTCCCCATTTGCCCATCCCTGTCTTCACCTCTCCCTGGATCTCTGTCCCCTCCACCCCGTCTGTCTTCTCTAAGTCTGTCTCCCTCTGTCTGGGTCTCTGTCCCCCTCTCTCTGGGTCTCTGTCCCCCTCTCTCTGGGTTTCTGTCCCCTTCTCCCTGGATCCCTGTCCCCCTCTCCCTGGGTCCCTGTCCTCTCTCTGTGTCTCTGTCCCCTTCTGTCTGGATCTCTGTCCCTGTCTCTCTGGGTCTCTGTCCCCCTCTCTCTGGGTTTCTGTCTCCTTCTCCCTGGGTCTCTGTCCCCTTCTCTCTGGGTCTCTGTCCCTTTCTCCCTGGGTCTCTGTCCCTTTCTGTGTCTTTGTCCCCCTCCCCGTGTCCCCTCCTCCCATGTGTCCACAGTTCCTCCGGCTCTCTGACCGAACGGATCCAGCTACAATTTATAGTCTGGTCACGCGCACATGGGGCTTCCGGGCCCCAAACCTGGTGGTGTCAGTGTTGGGGGGATCGGGGGGCCCCACCCTCCAGACCTGGCTGCAGGACCTGCTGCGACGAGGGCTGGTGCGGGCTGCCCAGAGCACAGGTGACTTCGGGGGGCGGTGCCTCCTGGGCGGGGGCTGACTGCCCATCTCCCCCGCTTCTCTGGGATGCTGTCTCCCCCGCCATCCCTGTGTGTGGGTTTTTGTCTCACCCTATTCTCTCTCTGTCTGTACACACCCGTGTGTCTCTGGACCTCACCACTCTCTGTCTCTGTGTAGGGGCCTGGATTGTCACCGGGGGGCTGCACACTGGCATTGGCCGGCATGTTGGTGTGGCTGTGCGGGACCACCAGATGGCCAGCATCGGGGGCAGCAAGGTGGTGGCCATGGGCGTGGCCCCCTGGGGTGTAGTTCGTAATAGAGAGAACCTCATCAACCCCAAGGTGGGACTCAGCGTCTTGGAAAAGGAGGGGGCTGGGGGCCCGGACTCCCGGGTCTGAGGGAGGAAGGCCTGGGGGATGGACTCCCGGGTCTGAGGGAGGAGGGGCTGGGGGCCCGGACGCCTGATCTGCAGGAGGAGTGCCTGGTGTCTGTCCTCCTGGCCCTGATGGAAAGACTCCCTGGTCTGGCCACTTGTCTCCCAGGGATCGTTCCCTGCAAGGTACCCGTGGCGCGGTGACCCCGAGGACGGGGTCCAGTTTCCCCTGGACTACAACTACTCGGCCTTCTTCCTGGTGGACGATGGCACTCACGGCCGCCTGGGCGGGGAGAACCGTTTCCGCCTGCGCTTCGAGTCCTACATTGCCCAGCAGAAGACAGGCCTGGGAGGTGAGTGGCCTCTTCCCCTCGCGGCCCACCGCCCAAGGCTCAGGATCCCAGTGGTCCGGTCTGGTCGAAATTTGGGGGTTGCAGTGAGGAATTTCCTATGGTCAAGCACCTTCTCCCATCATTTGCTGTGTTTTAAAAAATCTTTATCTTGAAATCTAAAATACACAAAAGTGGACGGCTTGATGAATTTTTAACAAACTGAACCCGCTTATGCAACCAGCACCCAGATCAAGAAATAGAATGTTTCCAGCCCCCAGACACCTCCTCCCAGCACCCAAGGGTCACCCCTATCCTGCTTCTAACAGCACAGAGTGGCTCTGACCGTGTTTCTGCTTCATATGAATAGAATCCTACCATCTGGGCATTTTTGTCTGGCTTCTTATATTCGATGTTATTTCTGTGAGATCCATCCATATCGTTGCATGAGTTGTAGTTTGTAAATATTCCATGGATCAAAGAAGAAAAAAAAGAAGCTAGGAAATATTTTGCATTGAATGATAATGAACGTATGACATACCAACACTTGTGGGATGCAGCTAATGCAATCCTTAGAGGGAAATTCATACATTTTATTTATTTATTTATTTATTTTTTAATGCTTCTTTGTTTGTTTATTTATTTGTTTATTTATTTTTTGTGAGGAAGATCAGCCCTGAGCTAACACCCATGCCAATCCTCCTCTTTTTGCTGGGGAAAACCAGCCCTGAGCTAAGAAATTTGTACATTTAAATGCATATATCAAAAAAAAAAAAAAAAGAAGAAGAAGAAGAAAGGCTAAAAATCATTAAAAAAAAATTTTTTTTTTTAAACCTAGCAACAGAACAGCAAATGAAGTCTAGGGAAAATAAAAGCAAGGAAATAATAAAGGCAGGGCAGAAATTGATACAATAGAAACAAATGTCCAGTGGTGGACAAAGTCAATTCAACCAAAAGCTGCTTCTTTGTAAACATTTCCTGTGTTTAAAAAAGTGTCCGCTTAATTCTTAAACTTTACGTAGTATTTCGGCAACTTTAATCTTATTTTTAAAATGGTCATACAGTAAGACCAGTTTTGGGGGGTGTATGGTTTTGTGAGTTTTAGCATATGTAGCGATCCATGTGAGTGTTTCCATGATCAGGACACAGATCAGTTACCATGAAGGCATTCCTTTTGTATGAGACCCGTGGTAGTCACTGATCTGTTCTCCGTCACTCTAGTTTTCTCTTTTCCAGAAGGTCCTATAAATGGAATAATATAATACATGACCTTTTGAGACTGGCTTCTTTCAATCAACAGAATATATTATGTCAGCTTTAATATGTGCTCATTGAACAAATCAAATCATATGAAGATACATAAAGAAAAAGTTAATGATCTTCTTTTCCCAGCTCCAACCCCCTCTATTGGGGTAATCAGTATTATACAATTTGGAGTTTATCCTTTTATACCTTTCTGTATGCTTATAAAATCCTATACAATTATACTTCCACCTAGTTGGTGTTTCTCTCTTTCTTTTTTATACTATGTTTATACATCTTACACTTTCTTATGACCATCTCTTTAGGTCCAAACTTCTCTATCTTTGATCTCCTTCTAATAGTTGCATGATATTCCTTGGTAATGGGTGTACCATCTGTTATTTAAAATTTTCTCAATTGATGGATATATAAAGTTTTACCAGTGTGTGGCACTACAAACAATGCTGAATAAATACCTTTGTATGGACGTCCATAATTACATACAGGTGTTTTAAATTCTATACAGTAGGGGCTGGCCTGGTGGCATAGTGGTTAATTTCACACACTCTGCTTTGGTGGCCCAGGGTTTGCAGGTTTGAATCCCAGTGGACCGATGCACCACTTCTCAAGCCACGCTGTGGCGCTATCCCACATACAAAATGGAGGAAGATGGGCACAGATGTTAGCTCAGGGCCAGACTTCCTCACACACACACACAAAAATTGTAAGTCAATTATACTTCAATAAAAAGAATTATAAATTCTATACAGTAGGTTCCCCAAGTGAGATTGCTGTGTGTCTGTATTAATAGAGAGTACTAGAAAACTTTCTAAAAGTTTGTAGCAATTTTCATTCCCATCAAGAATGTTTGAGAGCATCCTTTTCCATCTAGTCTCAACCAGCTCTGGATATTCTTGCTTTAAATCTTTTTCCAATCTGATGGGTAAAAAGTGACCTCACTTTTAACTTGATTTTTTAACTTATCTAACCATTGTTAAAAGATATAATCATATATTTTGTTGGCCAACCCAATTTCCTCAATTATGAATTGTCTATTCATATCGTTTGCACAGTTTTGAATTGGGCTATTTCTTTCTTATCTCTTTGTAGGAATTCTTTGTATCCTGTCAATAATAATGCTTTGATTGTTAGCTGTATTGTAACATTTTTAAAACATACTTTAATTATGCTACTTCCATAAAAATTCTATCATTTTTATGTGATATTTTTGTTGTTTCTTTTATAGCCTCTTGGTTTCCTGTCTTTTTAGAAAAGTCCATGCCACTCCAACACTATACAAATATTCTCTCTAAGTTTTCTTTTTAATATCTTATATTTAGACCTTTCATCCATCTGGAGATGATTTTTACATGTGTTGAGGTAGAGAGTCTGCATTTCTTTTCTTCAGTTGGGAAGCTATGTTTTGTCATGACCATTTAATAAGTAAGCCATCCTTTTCCAGCTGAACTGAAGCACAACTTTTATATATTTAGTTCCTTTATATGTAGAAATCTGTTTCTGAAACTTTTTCTCTTTTACCTCTCTATTCCTGTGCCAAAACTATATTTTGATTACGGTAGTTTAAAGACGTTTGAGAGCCAGCCCTGTTGGCCTAGTGGTTAAAGTTCCATGCTCTCTGCTTCCGCAGCCCGGGTTCGTTTCCTGGTCTCGGAACCACACCACTCGCCTGTCAGTAGCCATGCTGTGGCAGCGGCTCACGTAGAAGAACTAGAAGGACTTACAACTAGATATACAACCATGCTTGGGGCTTGGGGGAGAAGAAAAACACAAGAGAAAAGATTGGCAACAGATGTTAGCTCAGGGCGAATCCTTCCCTGCAAATAAATAAATAAATAAGATGTTTGAATACATATTAGGGAAAGTTCTCCCTCAGTGTCCTTCAAAAATTTCTTAGCTCTACTCTATTTATTCTTCCATATGAATTTTTTTTTTAAAGATTTTATTTATTGATTTTTTCCCCCCAAAGCCCCAGTAGATAGTTGTATGTCATAGCTGCACATCCTTCTAGTTGCTGTATGTGGGACTCGGCCTCAGCATGGCCGGAGAAGCGGTGCCTCGGTGCACGCCTGGGATCCGAATCCGGGCCACCAGCAGCGGAGCGCACGCACTTAACCGCCAAGCCACGGGGCCGGCCCTCTTCCATATGAATTTTAAAATTATTTTATTCTATTAAAAAAAAAGAAAAAGGAAAACACTTCCAAGCTCCTCCTACTCCCCCTTCCCCCAAACTATATTGAATTTATGTTACTTTGTGACAGGTTGACATGGTATTAGTTTTGCCGTTTATTCAGACCTTGTCCTTAAATAAGGATTATCAATTTCCTCATAAAAATCTTGTACTGGATGAATTAATTCCCAAGTATTTTATCATTTTTATCTAAACATGGATAAGATACATATCATTACTAGTTTGGAGAAAAGTTTTTGATTTTTGTGTATTTTTCTTGTATCAATCCTCTTACCAAATTCTCTTATTAATATTTACTTATTTTGAGTGGAGTCTCTCCAGTTTTCTGAGAATAAATTTCACATTTTCTTCAAATAGATACCTTTGTCTCTTCCGGGTTAAAAAAAACTACCAGTTTTCATTCCAATGAATGAATGAAAATCTTTCATTCCATTTCATTTTCTTGCTTTATTACACTAGCTCAAAACACCCGGCTGAATGTGACTAGTAGTAATATTGTCTCGTTTCTTAGTTTAATGGAAATAGAGTTACTATAAAACTATCTTATATGCTTTTGCTATTGGGCTTTGATAAATATCTTTACTGTGTTTGGATAGTCCTTTTTATTCCTTATTTCCTTCATTTTCTGTTTGAACTTTCATCCTCTCCTGGTTCCTGAGTGGTTAATCAATTACAGGATTGACTTGCACCAGAAATACCTGCCTCATTCAGGAATCCAGGAGTTCAGGCCCCCAGCCTCCTACCTCCCTTGGGAAGTGGAGCATTACTGTCTTCAAAATCTGGCCCCTCCCAATGTGTTCAAAGACATGACAATTCCCATGAGCCTCAGGACAGAGAGTTAGGCAGAAGCCAGTGTTTGCCCCAGGGACTCCTGGGAAATGTAGTTCTCTCCCATCCTTGGCAAAGGCTGATGGGAGGTGACCAAGCCCCCGGCTCTCTTCTCTCCTCAGGGACTGGAATTGACATCCCTGTCCTCCTCCTCCTGATCGAGGGTGATGAGAAGATGCTGAAGGTATAAGGGCCTGGACTCCTGGGTCCTGAGTCTTAGGGGAGGAGGGTCTGTGAGTGTGGACTCCAGGTGGGGTGAATACCTGCCTTCCCTGACCTGACTCCCTCCTTTATCCTGTAGCGGATAGAGAATGCCACTCAGGCCCAGCTCCCCTGCCTCCTGGTGGCCGGGTCTGGGGGAGCTGCAGACTGCCTGGCAGAGATCCTGGAAGACACTCTGGCTCCAGGGAGTGGAGGGGGCAGGCGACGTGAAGTTCGAGATTGGATTAAGCGTTTCTTCCCCAAAGGGGACCCTGAGGTTCTGCAGGCCCAGGTACAACATTAGGGGCCCAACTCTGGATCCTGAGATGGGAGGAGCTGGGAGCCTGGACTCCTGGATCTCAGGAGGAGGGGCTGGGAGCCGGGACTCCTGGGTCTGAGGGAGGAGGGGCTGGGGCCCAGGACTCCTGTGTCCTGGAGGGGAATGGTCTCCTGTGTCTCTGTGGACAGGGCTCAGGAGGAGTTAGGCTGGGGATGCAGAATTTGGTATTCTGCAGGTGGAGAAAATCATGACCCGGAAGGAGCTGCTAACAGTCTATTCCACTGAAGATGGCCCTGAGGAATTTGAGACCATTGTTTTGAAGGCCCTTGTCAAGGGTAAGACTTGGATGTCCAAATTCTCCCCCTCTCTCAGCTCAACTTGGGACTCCTTTCCTGGCCTGGGCACTTTATCCATCTTCTCTAAGCCAAGGTCTGTGCCCCTTTTTATCTCTTTTCTATTATCATTACCCTTTTTAGTGTTTCTTGGGGCTTTGCATGATGCTATTTGGACAGTTTTCCCGGGATACATTCATTATGTTCCAACGCTGCTTTCTTTCTGTTTGATCCATCCATCCATGTGTACATTGATCTTCCCATCCTTCCATCTACCCATTATTCCATTCGTTCTTCCTTCTTCCATCCATCCATCCTTCCATCCATCCATCCATCCATCCATCCATCCATCCATCTATCCATCCATCCATCTTGCCATCCCCTATCCATTGATAATTCCATCCACTCATCATCCATCCATCCATCCATCCATCTATCCATCCATCCATCCATCCATCCATCTATTCATTCACCCACCCACCCTTTCTTCCTTTCCTATATGCCTCCAATATGTGTTAAGCACTGAGGAGTAGGGGTTGAGAGTCAGAGATGAACCAAAGCACTGTTTCCCAGTGAGGAATTCCTGACATTTCTTTAGAAATGGCAACTTAGAGGAATGAAGGATGAAAACCAAGGTGGGGAGCATAATGGCCACGTGGTAGAGGCTGGGGATGGAGCTCATTTATTCATTCAACAGACATCATCCTAGGCTCCAGAGACTAAAGCAGACCCATTTCCTGCTCTCAAGGACACCAGATCCTACTAGGGTTGTTTGGACATAGCCTTAAGTAAAACTTAAGACAAGAGCATGGGAGAGGAATCACTGTCAGTAGCGGAGAAAATTCAAGGAGAAGGTGGTATTTAAATTGGGCCTTGAAGTGTCAGTAGAATTTGGACTTAGTAAGATAGGGAGGTGGGATAGATAAGTGGTAAGGAGGATTCCTGGGGCTCTGTGGGGCTGTGAGTGGGAAGGGTCGTTTTTGGTATCCAAAGTGTTTTACAGACACAACACCCACTTAGATAAAAACTCCCAAGAGTCATAGTGTCAATTTATAATGTGTTCTTAGCCCCAGGCCCCTACCCCAATTGTATCCACCATGTTCTTTGGTGTGGCAGAAGGAACGGTTACTTTTGACTTTGGAGTCAGATAAAGCTGAATTTGAGTACCAGCTTGGCCCCTTCCTTGCTGTGTGACCTTGAGAAAGAGACTTCCTCTCTCTGAGCCTTAGTTTCTCTCTCTGAAAAATTGAAATAATACCTTGCAAGAGTGTTGAGAGCCTCAGAGGCAACTTATGAGCAGTGCCTGGTCCCTGGGGCGGGGGGTGGGTGAGTGGGCAATAAACAGGAGCTCTTCTTAATATCATTCCATTTCCTGTGGGGACATAGCCTTAAATAGAAGATGACCACCAGTGGGCAAATCTGATTCACTTTACAGAAGTTAACTCACCAGCCTCCTAGGAGAAAACACAGCAGCTCTGTAAGATGTGGTTTTAAGGAATAGTGTTATAAGTCCGTTGCCTGCAGAATTGAAAGTGATCACACTCTGCTGGGGAAATCAGAGATGGCTGGACAGGCTCGGTGATCACGGAGCTTGAATGGATGGGGTTTCAGCAGGCGAGGCGGGAAGGGGGAAGGGAATGAATGCTCCTTAAGTGTCTAGTATGAGCCAGGCACTGTGCTGAGCAGTTGGCAGACATTTTTGCCCTGATTCGCCATTCCCGCCTGCAAGGATTGTCTCCTCCATTTTGCAGATGAAGAAACTGTGGCTCAAAGAGGGGGAAAGTCACTTGCCCAAGGTCACACAAGATAACAGGGATCAGGCTTTTAATGCAGGTCTGTCTGACTCTCACATCCACTGCATGGGGCATGTTTGGGGGAGAGGTAAGAGGCCCACATGGATGGCTTGAAGCATACGGCCTGAAGGGAATGTTGGAGATGAGGCCAGTGAGGTGGGCAGGGTCAGACCACCCAGGACCTCAACTGAGATGTTGTCCTGAGAGGCATGGGAGGGCCAGGGTCAGTTCTGTGTAGAGAAGGATGCTCTGGGATCAGGCTTGGGGAGACTAGAGAGGAGAAGAGAGACTGTGAGGAAAAGGAAGAGACTGCAGTGATGGTGGTGGGAGAGGATGAAGCTGGGGCCATGGGGACAGTAAGGGGCTAGGCATAGAGAGTCAGGGGGCTGGAGAGATGGGGCTTGGGGACTGAGGAGCTGTGGGACGTGAAGGGAGGAAGGGACAATGACAGCAACTGGGGGTCTGCCTCATTGACTGAGCGGACAAAGGGGCCATCCCTGAGATGGGGGAAGACTGGTTTGGGGGAAGGATGCTGAGCTCAGTATGGGACACGGTGAGCATGAAGGACCTGGGGGAGGTCAAGGTGATAGATGATGACATGTTAAGGCAGAATATAAAGCAAGATGTTATAAGTCATTTTTTCCCTTCTCTTGAAACTGTGAGGCAAGTAGGGGAGATTCACAGAAATCCCACTCTGAATTTGCTTCTGGGTTTTGAAAAGAAATATAAGGTTGTGTGGTCCGAGGCATGTTACGACCTCTTTCTGGGCCTCTGTTTCCTCAACTGTCAACCCTAGAGGTTACGTTCGTCAAGCTACAAATTCCTCCCGGTTTGGAACTTCTTCCTGCAGTTATTACTGATAACAGTGCTACAAAGTGGGTACCATTATCATTCCCATTTTATAGATGAGGAAACTGAGGCTCCCCAGGTTCAGTGGCTTGCCTGAAGTCATTCAGTTGGTATCAGCGGAGCTGAGATTGGAACCCAGGTCTACCTGCCTCAGAGCTCATTGCTCGTCTCCACTCCACTAGATCACCTAGTTCTGCAATACCAATTTTTGGAACAACGAAAATGAGAAGAAAGTCCCTCCTTGGCTTTGAAAATAGACATGGAGCAAGTGGAGACAGAAGGAAAAAGTAACTCCACAGCACAAGTGTTCTGAGACCCAGGCGTGTCTAGACTTTGCTTTACTTCTCCTGGGAATCACTGGATACTTCAGACTCTTCAGGTCCTTGTAGACTGCACATGTTTGGATCCATTAAATTGTTGGATCAAAGTTTTAGAGGCCTCTTGTTCTTCCCTGCTCTTTTTAACGACCTCCAGGGTCTTCTGGAATCTCTCTAACGTTTGGATCTTTTCCAACCTCATTTTCCGCTACTGTCAGCTCTCTCTTCTCACAAATACCCCCAAGTTTTAGGAAATCAGAGTGACTCACATTTGCAGTCATACCCTATTTTCCTGCCCCCTGGCCTTTGCTCAGGCTGCTTCTGTTGCCTTGAAGGTTTTTTTTCTCACCCTGGATGCATACCTTCAATCCTACCAGTCTTTCAACAGCCATCTTCTAGGAGCCTCCTTTGGATCAGTCCATACCTCTGTGATTGTCACCTCACCTGGTCCCTAATCACATCCTATGCTCACCTCCGAGGGCACCAGTCACTCTGTGGGTAGTTATGTGGTTCTGGGACGTATTTTTCTGGAACGAGCTCCTTCAGAGCAGAACTGTATCCAGTTTCTCTCTCCATCCCTCCCACTGCCTGGTCCATAACCTACCTCAATAAATGTTAAATGAATAAATGATTCCTTTTCCTTCTTCTTGGGGGCTCTAAACCACTAGCCTGCCCTCTGCTCCCTCAAGTGACCTTATGCTTATAACGGCCTGACTTCTTAAAGACCCCAGACTCTGCCCAACAACACCTCCTTGATATGGTATTTAAATGTCAGGCATCCCAAATAGAAGGAAAACAGACATTCATCAGACGTTCCCACCCTCCCCCTGATTTCTTGCCCCCTCTCCCTCTCACCCTTTCAGCCTGTGGGAGCTCTGAGGCCTCAGCTTACCTGGACGAGTTGCGTTTGGCTGTGGCTTGGAACCGCGTGGACATTGCCCAGAGTGAACTCTTCCGGGGGGACATCCAATGGAGGGTGAGGGGTCGGGGCCTGGGGTTGGGGATCTTGACAGGAGGATGAACTCTCTTCCTTCCCTGACATTTGGCCCTGTCTTCCATTATGGCCTGTGCAGCCTTCTCTTAATTGTCCATCCATCTCTGATTGTCCATCTGTGCCCATCTTATTCCCTCTCTCCACATCCATCCATCCATCCATCCATCCCTCCCTCCCTCCCTCCATCCATTCATCATCACTTATAGCTCTGTTTCCTCATCTCTTGCCCTTAACCTCTGACCTCAGCTGGCCTTCTGTCTGTCTCTGCTCATCTCTTCCCATATTCATCCCGCCCCGCCAGTCCTTCCACCTGGAGGCCTCCCTCATGGACGCCCTCCTGAACGACCAGCCGGAGTTCGTGCGCTTGCTCATCTCCCATGGCCTCAGCCTGGGCCACTTCCTGACTCCGATGCGCGTGGCCCAGCTCTACAGCGCGGCGCCGCCCAACTCGCTCATCCGCAGCCTTCTGGACCAGGCGTCCCACTCCCACGGCGGGAGCACCAAAACCTCCGCGCTTAAATCTCCTGGGGAGCCCCAACCCCCTAACGTGGGGCGGGTGCTGCGGATGCTGCTGGGGGAGACGTGCGCGCCAAAGTACCACACTGGAGGCGCCGAGGATCTCTACCCAGGCCATGGCTACCGGGAGAGCGTAAGCACCAGGCGAGGCTGGGTTGGGGAGGCGCAGAGGGACCCGGGGGCGTGGCTATGTCAGTTGGGGGCGTGGCCAGATAGCGAGGGGTGGGGCCTATGGTTGGGGCGTGGCCAGGCAGGGTCTGGGGCGGAGCCAATCCTCACCACGCCTCCCTTGCCTGCAGACTGGCCTGCTTCTGGACTCTGCCACGCCAGAATTCACGCTGAGCACTGTCCCCGGGCAGGCGCCCTGGAGTGACCTGCTCCTCTGGGCTCTGCTACTGAACAGGGCTCAGATGGCGGTGTACTTCTGGGAGATGGTGAGTGCTGACTTGATCTCTGATTCTACTCTCACCTACATCCCTGTCGTTTATTTCTACAGAACTCCGTTGCCCCCGCTATATGATTCTCTGACTTCTGACGTCATCCCGGCCCCCACCCCATCCTCCATTGCTGATACTTGACTCCAACTTCTGCTTCTTCCTTTTTTTTTCCCCCCATATCATGCTTTTCTTGTAACTTGCCTTTTCTGTTAACGATATCTATTGGGCATTTTCCCTTGTTCATCCATATAAATCAATCTCGTTCTATGGAAACGTTTGCCTGTATCAGGAAGTTAGACGTTACCCTGTAACTGATGGGGAGTCATTTAAGCATAGTTACACTCATAATTTAGATACATTGCTGTAGTTGCAACATAGATGGCAACAAAACTAGAGGCAAAGATGCCAGGTAAGAAAGTAAAGCTGGGGTCTTCCAGGCAGCCATGATGAGGGGCTGGACTGAAGCACATGGGATGGAGGTGTTGGGACACACTGGAAAAGTTTGAGAGGTTAAAAAAGAAAGAAAGAAAGAAAGAAAAGAGTCATGGGATTCAAATAGGATCTGAGATAGAGCCTATTTTTATGCCATAGGAATATCTTGACAGGACTTCTTCAGCCTTGGGTTGTTTTCAGCCCATCAGGTCATGGGTTAAATATAGATTCTTTTTCGTTGAGATAAAATTCACCATTTAAACCATTTAAAATTGTACAATTCAGGAGCCTTTTGTACACTCACAATGTTGTGCAGCCACCATCTCTGTCTAGCTCCAGAATATTTTCATCACCCCAAAAGGAAATCTGGTACCCATTAAGCAGTCACTCCCCATTCCCTCCTCCCTCCAGCCCCTGGCAACCACTGATGAGCTTTCTGTCTCTATGGATTTACTTATTCTGAATATTTTATATAAATGGAATCATATAATATGTGATCTTTTGCACCTGACTTCTTTCACTTAGCATGGATGAACTTTCGTGGCTCATCCATGTTGTAGCCTGTGTTAGTGCTTCATTCCATTTTGTTGGTGACTATTCCATTGTGTAGATAGACCACATTTTGTTGATCCCTTCATCCACTGATGGACATTTGGGTTGTTTCTGCCTTTTGGCTATTGTGACTAATGCTGCTATGAATATTTGTGTACAAGTCTTTGTTCGGATACCTGTTTTCAGCTCTTTTGGGTATATACCTAGAAATGGAAGTGCTGGGTCATATATTGACTCTATATTTAACTTTTTTTGTGTGTGTGTGAGGAAGATCAGCCCTGAGCTAACAACCATGCTAATCCTCCTCTTTTTGCTGAGGAAGACCGGCTCTGAGCTAACATCTATTGCCAATCCTCCTCCTTTTTTTTTTTTCCCCCAAAGCCCCAGTAGATAGATGTACGTCATAATTGCACATCCTTCCAGTTGCTGTATGTGGGACACGGCCCCAGCATGGCCAGAGCAGCGGCGCTCCAGTGCGTGCCCAGGATCCGAACCCAGGCCGCCAGTAGTGGAGAGTGCGCACTCAACCGCTAAGCCACGGGGCCGGCCCTATATTTAACTTTTTGAGGAGCTGCCAGACTGTTTTCCACAGTGGCTGCACCATTTTACATTCTCACCAGCAATCTATGGGGACAAAAATTCCATTTTGTCCACATCCTCAACAACGTTTGTTATTAATTTTTTGTATTGTGATAAAATACAGATAACGTACAATTTACCATTTTAACCATTTTCAAGTGTACAGTTCACTGGCATTAAGTACATTCACGTTGTTGTGCAACCATCACCATCACCATCTCCAGAACTTTTTCATCATCCTAAACTGAAACTCTGTACCCATTAATCAATAACTCCCCATTCCCCCAGCCCCTGGCAACACCAATGTACTTTCTAACTCCATGAATCTAGGTACCTCATGTAAGTGGGATCATACAATATTTGTCCTTTTGTGTCTGGCTGCAAATATTTGTCCTTTTATGTCTGGCTGACTCCACTTAGTGTAATGTTTTCGAGTCTTGCCCATATTGTAGCGTGTGTCAGAATATCCTTCCTTTTTAAGGTTGAATAATATCCCATTGTATGGATATACTACATTTTGTTTATCCATTCATCTGTTGATGGACACATGGATTGTTTTGACCCATTTGCTATTGTGAATAATACTGCTATGAACATTGGTGTACAAATATCTGTTTGAGTCTCTGCTCTCAATTGTTTTGAGTACACATCTAGCAGTGGAATTGCTTGACCATACGGTAATTCTAGATTTAATTTTTTGAGGAATCACCATACTGTTTTCTACAGTGGCTGTACCATTTTACATTTCCACCAGCAATGCACAAGTGTTTCAGTTTCTCCACATCTTCACCAACACTTGTTATTTTCTGTTTTTTGTTGTTTTTTTTTTTGATAATTGCCATCCTAATGGGTGTGAAGTGGCATGTCACTGTGGTTTTGATTTGCATTTCCTTAATGATTAGTGATGTTGAGTATCTTTTCACATGCTTATTGGCCTAAGATCTATATACCTTTGGAGAAATGTCTGTTCAAGTTCTTTGCCTATTTTTTAATTGGCTTGTTTATCTTTCTTGTTGTTGAATTCTAAGAGTTCTTTATATGTTCTGGATATTAATCTCTTATCAGATAGATGATTTGCAAATATTTTCTCCCTTTCTGTGGGTTGTCTTTTCACTCTGTTGATAGTGTCTTTTGATGCACAAAAGTTTTATGTTTTGGTGAAGTCCAATTTGTCTATTTTTTCTTTGGTTGCTTGGGCTTTTGGTGTCATATCTCAGTAACCATTGCCAAATCCAAGGTCATAAAGTTTTATCCCTATGTTTTCTTCTAAGAGTTTTATAGTTTTATGATTATTATATATATTATAATTATTTAATCCTACATGTTTATCTTTCTTTAATTTATTTTTTTCTTGAGGTAACATTGGTTTATAACATTATATAAATTTCAGGTGTACATCGTTATATTATATATGTTAATCTTAATGACATTCCTTGTGTGTGATGAATATTATATATGTTAATCTTAATGACATTCCTTGTGTGTGATGAGTCACTTCTCTCACTGATTTCAAGATTCTCTCTTTGTTTTTGGCTCTCAACAATTTGATTATAAAGTTTCTCAATGTGGATCTCTTTAAATTTTTCCTACTTGGAGTTCCTTGATCTTCTTGGCTGTATAGATTCATGTCTTTCATCAGGTTTGGGAAGTTTTAGTCCATTGTGTCTTCACATATTCTTTCTGTTCCTTTCTGTCTGTCCTCTTCTTTTGGGACTCCCATTATGCATATATTGGTATGCATTGGTGTCACACAGGTCTCTTAGCATCTGTTTATTTTTCTTGATTCTTTTTTCTTTCTGCACTTCAAACTGGATAATCTCAACTGACCTATCTTCAAGTTCACAAGTTCTTTATTCTGCCTCCTCAAAGCTGCTGTTGAGCCCTTCTAATGAATTTTTCATTTCTGTTGTTGCACTTTTCAGCTCCAGAATCTCTATTTGTTTCCTTTTTATAATTTCTATCTCTTTATTCATATCCTCTATTTGGTGAGACATTATTTGCCTGGCTTCCTTTAGTTCTTTGTCCATGATTTCCTTTAGCTTTTTTTTTTTAATAATTTTATTTATTTTTTTCCCCAAAGCCCCAGTAGATAGTTGTATGTCATAATCGCACATCCTCTAGTTGCTGTATGTGGGACGCGGCCTCAGCATGGCCGGAGAAGCGGTGCGTCGGTGCGTGCCCGGGATCCGAACCCGGGCCGCCAGCAGCAGAGCGCACACACCTAACCGCTAAGCCACGGGGCCGGCCCTCCTTTAGCTTTTTGAACACATTTAAGACAGTTGATTTCAAGTCTTTTTTTTTTTTTTTATGTCTCTTACATTTCGTTTAATCTACAACAGCCTACGTTATCCCTCTCCCTCCATTTTTTTTTTTTAATTTTTTGTTTATTGCAGTAACATTGGTTTATAACATTGTAAAAATTTCAGGTGTACATCATTGTACTTCTATTTCTGCATAGATGATTTCAAGTCTTTGTCTAGTAAATCCAGTGTCTGCTATTCCTCAGGAATAGTTTCTATTAATTTCTTAATAAGTGAGTGGGCCATACTTTCTTGATTCTTTGCATGCTTGATAATTTTTTGTTGAAAGCTGAACATTTTGAATATTATAATGTG
Organism: Diceros bicornis minor; assembly: GCF_020826845.1. NCBI lineage: Eukaryota > Metazoa > Chordata > Mammalia > Perissodactyla > Rhinocerotidae > Diceros > Diceros bicornis. The sequence goes on from NC_080773.1 coordinate 24,664,102, forward strand.
GCAAATCTGGAAATCAGCTTAGCCCCTCCCTCTAGGATTTGTTGTTGCTGGTTACTGTTGTTTGTTTGTTTAGTGACTTTTCTAAGCTATTTTTGTAAAGTCTGTATTCTTTGTCATGTGTGACCGCTGAAGTCTGTTACCACACCAGGCTCGTTTTGCCTGCCACACAGTATGCCAATCATGGGGATGACAAGCTTTGCAGCAGAGAAAGGGTTTATTCACAAGGCAGCCAAGTGAGATGGGAGAACAAGTCTCAAATCCGTCTTCCTGAATATGCGGATTAGGGATATTTATGGGATAGAGGGGCAGGGTGGTCTGGAGTGTGGGGATAGATGATTGGAAGTAAGGAGAAGTGAGAGAATTGATGATCTGCACAAGCATAGTCAAGCTTTGTGGCTCTTCATAGGACGCATACTCACAAAGTGGTGGCATTAGCATGATCTGGGGGTGGAGTTTTCAGCCTCTGTGATGTCAAAGGGTGACCTTTCGGACATTAGTGCAGGCCCAGTTGATGGGTCGGTGGTCTCAACTGGCCTGAACTGGACAAGGAGTCCACTCTCAGTTCCCGGAAAAACAAGTTAAACACCTGATACTATGGTGACGTAAGACAGAGATGTTATCTATAAAGAACCTAGTGGGAATCTAAGTTCTTTGAGCCTAAAAGGCAGCCAGAGGTGAAAGCTTAGGGTTTTCTCTAGTCCTTTCCAATCTTGGTCATGCATGTAGTCTTCCAGATTCCCTGCTACACGAGGAGATTTTCAAACCCCTTATTCCCCAAAGTATCTCCTGCCCCAGCCACTTCCCTCCTAAGCCATTCAGTCTATCTGTTGCTTGCCTCAACTGTTATTCTTTTGCCTCAGGCAGCTAAGGCTAATTCATTTGCCTTTAAATGCTTTCAAAGACCACCTGGGAAGCCACTTCTGCTCTGGGAAGCTCCAAGACCACTGAAACAAAGGCAAGCCCTTGAGCTGTTCCTTCAAGGAGCCACCAGCTAGGTCCATAGACACAACCACAATTACTTAAGAGTAAGATCTGAATTGCTCTCTCTGGTACCAACAACCTCCACCAGGAATGTGGGCTGTTGCCTCTAAGGCCGCCACTGAGCTGGGGAGTTGGCAACGGTAAGCAGGTTAGTTAAAATATCACAGCTCTCTTTTACTGAAATTTAGCATTTCTCATTAAGCAGTCTCCTGTTTGTTGTAAGTTTTATATTAGATTCCAGAATTCTCAAAAAGTTGATTCTGACAGCTCTTGCCAGCCTGTTTGTTGCTTTTGTGGAGGGACGGAGTTTTGAAGTTCTCCACTCCGCCATTTTAGGCAACATCTCCAATTGCTTTTTGACCTGTCTGTCACCTCTGATGTCATTCTAGCTCCAGCCTAGCCCCTGATCTCTGAACCACCTGACTTCTGACATTTTCACCTGATGTCCAGTTTCTTCCAGATCCATCTACAAACATTACTTTATCCTTGGCCTCTGATGACTTTGGTTAATTTCTGACATCTGGCTCCGTCCCTTCCCTTGATCACAGGCTTCCCCCCTACTTCATCCCTCTGTGAACCTCGCTCCAAGCTCTGACCCTATCCATGACCCCTCTCTGTTTCTCCAGGGCTCCAATGCTGTGGCCTCAGCTCTTGGGGCCTGTTTGTTGCTCCGAATGCTGGCGCGCCTGGAGACTGAGGCTGAGGAGGCAGCACGGAGGAAGGAACTGGCGGCCAAGTTTGAGGGGCTGGGTGTTGGTGCGTGGGGCAGGGGTGCCTGGGGGCAGGGACAGGGAGCTGCATGAAGGGGGTTGTGCATCTCCCCACTCCTCCTTTCATGACCCTGCTCCCCCCTTCAATCTCCTCATTTCTCCCCTCATCCTGTCTTCCCACTCCTTTCCCTCCGTCTCACATAAATCCTCTGCCCCTAGACCTCTTTGGCGAGTGCTACCGCAGTAGCGAGGAACGGGCCGCTCGCCTGCTCCTCCGACGCTGCCCGCTCTGGGGGGATGCCACTTGCTTCCAGCTTGCCATGCAGGCTGACGCCCGTGCCTTCTTTGCCCAGGATGGGATACAGGTGAGCCTCTGAGACCCCAACATCCCAAAGAGTTCCCAACTGGACTCTGGGAAGTATGGAGGATAAGCCCTTGCCATTGTGGGCAGCCCATGGTCTTGATCAGCCTTTCCCCCAGAGACCACCCCTCCTCTACAAAGCCTCAGCCCTCTCCCAGAAAGCCTGCTCTTCCCATAAGAAGCCCCACTCCCTGCCACAGGAAAGCCAACCTTCCTAAAAAGTTCTAGTCCAGATACAAGAATTCCTGGTGACCTTAGTAGGAAGTCCTGCCTCTCACACAGGAAGTCCTTCCCACTTCCTGAAGAGGTCCCAGTTCTAGGTGTCAACATGTAGAATGACCTCACTGGACAATTACATCGTGTTCTGGACAAAGACAAACTCTGGTTTAGGAAATCCCGCCCTTCCTATAGGAAATCCCGTCCTTTGGGAAGCCCTACTTGTCCCCACAGTCTCTCCCATCCTCCCAATCCTGACATTTTGAAAGCTTTCTCAGTATCGTTAATCTAAATTTGACAGGGGCTCAGAGAGTCCTGCCCTCTGTGCAGGAAGTTCTGTCTACCCAACAGGAAGTCCCACCCTCACTTGTTGGAATGATTTGGTGGCCTTTTCAAGTAGTTACCCGGAGTCCTTTGCTTTGGAAAGTGGTTAAACTTATGGATTCCAGCTTGTTCACCTTCCTTAACCATCCTGTGCCCCCTCTGTGAAAAGGGAGAAAATACTAGTACCTGTCCTCCTGGGGGGTGGCGAGGCTTAAGTGAGCTAATCTATGTGAAGTGCTTAGCCCAATATCTGGCATATTGTGCTAATAAATGTTAGCTGTCTAACTCTATTAGATAAAACCTGGGACAGGTGGCCCTCGCCTTTGACCACCTTCATCCGCCCCTGATAGTTATGGTCCTTGCATTGAGTGCTTGCTCTGGGCTCTGGAGCTGTGGCCCAATCCTTGCCTGGGGTCTTTGGGGAGGGGCTGTGGGGAGATTCAGACTCCTAATCCTCCCCACATCCCACAGTCTCTGCTGACACAGAAGTGGTGGGGGGAGATGGACAGCACCACGCCCATCTGGGCCCTGGTTCTCGCCTTCTTTTGCCCCCCACTCATCTACACCAACCTCATCAACTTCAGGTCAGTGCCTTGGAGTCAGATTGGCAGGAGGGGTGCTCAGTTTCTCCTTCCTGCTCACTTCTGGCCGCCTTTCTGCGTAATCTGTCCAGTGCTTCCCCTCTTTATTTACTCTCTGTTCCTTCCCAAGTTGGGGGCATGTTCTGGGAGGTGAGCTTTTGGGGGCTCTCTGCGGTATCTCTAGGGTCAGTTCCTCTGCCCTCTGACCATGGCTCTGGGGGAAGGTCCCTTTGGAGTGACACTCGGGGGGCACCTCTCTGTCTCCCTGCCATGTCTCTGGGTGAAGAAGTTTGGGTCTCTCTGGAGAATTCCTCTTCCACTCTCCCCTCCTCCCATTTCTCCCTCTGTGCTTCCCTCCATTCCAGGAAGTCGGATGAGGAGTCCACACAGAAGGACCTGATGTTTGACATGGATACAGCCATCAATGGGGAAGGGCCTGCTGGGTGAGTGAGGCACCAGCACCGTGTGAGGTGGGGCACCCTGGGCATCTCCAGGAGCACCAGGTACTGTGAGCAAGGCTGGAGGGGAGAAGTGGGGCTTCAGGAGATAGTGGTTTCATGAAGCCACTGAAGATACTGAGGAAGTTTCCCAAATGCCAAGCTCAAGGCTTAATTCAAGCTTTGGTTCTGCCACCAAGGAGTTCCTCACTGGAAATCAACTCACTTCACGCTACATGTACTTCCGTCTCGGTATCGCAAGTGGAACTGCATGGATTTGGTTCATTTTGGGATCTTTTGCCTATTTTTTTTTTCTGACTCCAGGGCTTTTGCTCTTAATCTCTATGCTATGGTGCCCATGAAGGTGTTATCAAAATCAGGCCCAAACAAATGAAGTAAAATATTTATCAATCTTCTGATAATTCTGCAGAGTGGAGGTGCGGGAGGACGCGGCTCTGAGGCAAGCAGACCTGGGATCAAATCCTGACTTAGACTTTGGCAGTGACTTCACCCATGGGCCTCAGCTTTCTTTTCTATAAAGAGAAGGCGCAGGGCCGGCCCCGTGGCTTAGCAGTTAAGTGCGCGCACTCCGCTACTGGCGGCCCGGGTTCGGATCCCGGGCGCACACTGACGCACTGCTTCTCCGGCCATGCTGAGGCCGCGTCCCACGTACAGCAACTAGAAGGACATGCAGCTATGACATACAACTATCTACTGGGGCTTTGGGGGAAGAAAAAAGGAGGAGGATTGGCAGTGGATGTTAGCTCGCAGCCGGTTTTCCTCAGCAAAAAGAGGAGGATTAGTATGGGTGTTAGCTCAGGGCTGATCTTCCTCACAAAAAAAAAAAAAGAAGAAGAAGAAGGCACAGAGAAGGTTGCACCTGTGTGAGTCAGGTTAGGGTGGGTAATGCTGCAACAACAAAATATCCCAAACTCTCCATGGCTGGCAACAGCAAAGGTTTAGTTCTCCCTCACACTCCAGCTGTAGGTTGGCCGTGGTTCTGCTCCACGTGGTCTCTGCTTTGGGATAAGCAAGCACCTTCTAGCTGAGATGCCGCTGGTCTCATGGCGGAGGGAAAAGAGACATGGCGAACCAGGGACTGGCTCTTCAGTGGAAGTGACAGGTGTCACTTTTGCCCACATCTCATTGGTAAAACCAAGTCATCTGGTGATTCCTTAGCTCCTAATTCTCCCACTGGAGGAGAACCAGAATATTTAGTGCACAGTCGTACAATGAACTGCAATGCCTCATGGGGCGGTGGGAGGAGTAATGGAGACAATGTGTATAAAATGCATATCGTAGTACCCGCCACATGGTAAGTGCTCAGTTAACGGGGATTATTATTACTGCTGCTATTATTAATATATTTACTATTTATTTTGTTGAATGGTGTGTTCGTATGTGTGTATGTAGGTATAAGGGTCTAAATCTATAGTAATAGAGAAACAGAGGAAAAGGCCCACATTTATACCCATCTTTGCATCCTCCACCTCTACTTTAGCCAGATAAATGGGGACAGGGAGGGACCTCACCCTCCAATATCCCAGAAGAAAAAATGTTTCTGGTAACTGTTAGGAACATGATCAGACTGCCAGAAGTCTGTAAAACCCACGACATACCTCGTGAAATGTCAAATTTAAATATATGTGTATATATATGTATATTTTTTTTTCTGAGACAATGCACAAAGAATGCAAAATATTTGTCAAGACAGAAAACTGAGAAAAAAATTTGGACCACTGGAAAAGGTTGGCTGGAAGACCCCAGTGTCGGGATCAATAATGGTGTCCTTGCCTAGTGATTCCCCAACTGTTGCACCATATGATGACGACGATGACGATGACATAGAACACTTACAATGGGCAGCCATTGTGCTAAATCCTTTTGAAAATAAGTTCATTTAATTTTCTCAACAATCCTATGTAGTAGGGTCTATTATTATCCCCATTTTACAGATGAAATAACTGAGGCATTAAGTCACTCTCCTCAGATCACACGTGGTTGGTAAGTGGTAGAGGTGGGATTTGAACCCAGATCGTCTCATGCCTGAATCTGTGCTCTTAGTCACTGTGGAGAGCCACCTCCAGGGAGAGCTCCATAAAAGGACAGATCCCTGGCTCCTGTCCCCGGGAGGCGTGGGGATGGGCCCAGGAATCTGTGTGTGGCCTGGCTGTGGGTGAGTCAAGATGGCAGATGCTGGGAAGTATTCTGACCCACCACACGTTCTCGCTGTTAGGACCCTGCGGAGGGTGAAATGGGAAACCCCAGGACTGTACTCCTCGTCATTAGGGGGCTGGTCTCTCTGCATCTGACCCCCTTTCTCCAATACTTCTCACTCTCTTTACCTTTAACCATTCTTTCCACTTATTTTCTTTAGAACAGCTTAACTGAGATATAATTCACATACCATTCAGTTCACCCATTTAAGGTGTACAAGGTTTTTAGTATATTCACAGAGTTGTGAAATCATCACCACAATTAATTTTAAAACATTTTCATCGCTGCAACAAGAAACTTTGTACACATTAACAGTCACTCTCCTTCCCCCATTTCCCTCCAGCCTCAGTCAACCACTGATCTACTTTCTATGGATTTGCCTATTCTGGACGTTTTATATAAATGGAAGCATGAACTGTGTGGTCTTTTATGATTGCCTTTGTTCACTTAGCATCATATTTTCAAGATTTATCCACATTGTAGCCTGGATCAGTGCTTCATTTCTTTTTATTGCTGAATAATATTCCATTGTGTGGATAGAACAACATTTGATTTATCCATTCATCAGTTAATGGACATTTGGGTTGTTTCCACTTTTGGGTTTTTATCTTTCTGCTTGGTTTTTTTTTAAGATTTATTTATTTATTTTTCCCCCAAAGCCCCAGTAGATAGTTGTATGTCATAGTTGCACATCCTTCCAGTTGCTGTATGTGGGACGCGGCCATGTGGCCGGAGAAGCAGTGCGTCAGTGGGCGCCCAGAATCCGAACCCGGGTCGCCAGCATCAGAGAGCGCGCACTTAACCGCTAAGCCACGGGGCCGGCCCTCTGCTTGGTTTATAAAGAGAGGATGCCTCTTCAAGCCGGTTTCTTTTTCCTGTTAGCTTTTTGAGTTTATTATTATTAGTATTACTCATGTTGGCATTTCTGATTTGAGGTCAGAATTAAGAGTCAAGATGAACCTGGGGTAGAGGATCAGAACTCAGGCGAGAAGGCTCAGCCGTGTGAGTGGACCAAGACAGTCAGAATTCAGAAGCCAAATATGGCTGCGTGGTCAGAGATCAGACATGGGGAGGGAAGAGTTATGTGAGAAAACTGGGCTGGATCATCTGATATCAGAATTTGTGGGTCAGAGGTTAATATTCAGGGACTGAGTTCTCAAACCTGGGGAGCCGAGGTCCTGCAAGAGAGAGGTCCGAGGTCATATTTGAGGGTGAGCGGTCAGGTAGACGGTCCAAGGTCAGACATAGAGTCAGAGATTGTGAAGGTGAAAGAAGAGGGACTTGGAGTCAAAAGCCAAACAAGAGTCAGAGGTCATCCCAGGGGTTAGAGGCCAGAAGGGCAGAGGAAGAAGTCAGAGGTGGATGGTCAGCAGGATTGATGCTAGGAGATTTCAGAGGTCAGAGGTCAGATACAGGGGTCAAAAGTCAAGGAGATGGCAGACATCAGACTCAAGTTTCAGGTCAGGCGGGGTCAGAAGTGGTAAAGATGGAGGAGGTCAGATGTGAAAGGTTAGAGGTCTTGATAATGGTCAAGGTCAGGTTCAGAGGTCAGGTCGAGCCTTCCTCCCTCCTCTCCCTCTCTCCCCCAGGCCGGCAGACCCCCCTGAGAAGACGCCCTCGGAGGTGCTGAAGCAGCCCGGCCACGGGGGCTGCTGCGGGGGGTGCCCCCCGCGCCTGCGCCGCTGGCCCCAGTTCTGGGGGGCGCCGGTGACGGCCTTCGTGGGCAACGTGGTGAGCTACCTGTTCTTCCTGCTGCTCTTCGCCCGCGTGCTGCTCATCGACTTCCAGCCCGAGCCGCCCGGGCTGCCGGAGCTGCTGCTCTACTTCTGGGCCTTCACCCTGCTCTGCGAGGAGTTCCGGCAGAGCCTGGGCAGCGGCTGGGGCGGCCTGGCCACGGGGGGCTCCGGGCCGGGCCCCCGCCACGCGCCGCTGCGCCGCCGGCTGCAGCTGTACCTCTCGGACGCCTGGAACCAGTGCGACCTGCTGGCCCTTACCTGCTTCCTGCTGGGCGTGGGCTGCCGGTGAGTCACCGCCAGCGATTTTATACGCAGGGCGCTTAAACTAGCTTCAGTCATTTTCATTTTCAGTTTCTGAAATTATTTCAATTTGGTTAGTTATTATTGAGTTAAGTTTTATGACAAATATTTGGTTCATGTTCCTGTTTGTGTCTGTATCGAATTTTGCCAAAATCTGGGGTCTGTGCTTGTGAATTTTACTTTGTGGCTTTTGTTTCTTTCATGTCTAGTTTTCTTGGGTCAAATGTCAGATTCAGATTTCGTCAGAGAGGCTTGAATGTTCTGTCAGCTTTTTAGTCCATAAAAACCGTGACCGTTTCTGCTTATTTCTTAGCTAATTTATAAAAACAAATATTGAGGAATTACCCTCAAATGTTTTCTGTTGCCCAGACTGGGCTGTATAATGTTAGTTCATTTCTTCCATAGTTTCCAGATTATACTGTGTGGTGCCGAGAGAGAGGGCAAAGGGCAAGTTAAAACATCCTTGGGTATAAAACTGTCTTGTCTTTGGGTCTTGGCACATGCTGTTCCCTTTCCTGAAACACTGTTCCCTCCTCTCCTTGGCCAAGCCAACTCCTGACTTCTTTTAGGCCTCAGCTTTGCTGTCTCTGTCTCTGCAAGCCTTCCTTTATCCTTCTCAGACTCTGGGTCCTTCCTTTGTGTCCCCTAATGTCCTTAGATCACCCTAGATGGTGCTCTGAGGATGGCTTGTGCTCTCTCTCCTCATACAAGATTATAAACTCCTCAAGCTGCATCTAGCCCATCTCCCATAACTTAAAACATCTTTGAAATACAGTCTATAACCAAAGAAATGCAGAAATATGTCCTCATTGAACAAGCTTAAACAAATGAAGAAGGACATAGAACAGAAACCAATGATTTTCCTCAATCATTTCAAGCATCTTCCCTTTCTCAGCAGTTACCTCCATCAACAGTTTGGTGCACATCCTGCCTGTTCTTTCTCTATGCATTTACATGGACAGATACACATACTTCTTTTATACACAAATAACATTATATTTTATGTATTCTTCTGCAACTTCTTAGTTTTCTCTACAATATGTCCTGACATTCTTTCCACATGGGTATTTGCAAATATACCTTATTCTTTGAAGATGCTGCATCGGAATCCAGAAGAAGGGGTTTTAGCTGTCGTCGGCTAAAGATCAGAATTTAATGAATGAATGCTTTTCATAAGGCAGCGAGACAAAAATTCTGAACTTCAAGAGATAGAAATGAGGTCAAAAGTTTTCCACAAAGTCTCTTTCACTTTCTACTCAAGATAACAGGAAGATATAATCAGATATTAGCTGCTCTGGGTCCAGTATTCTGCGGGTAAAGTTTCTTTTTCTTTGTAGAGTCCTAGCAGTGAGGACACTGCTCCTTTTGAGGCGAGCAAAGAGCTCTGTGGACACAACCTAGTGACTATTTACAAGGGATGAAGGAACTCGACACCCCCTTTTATAAGCTGGTTGGTCGACAGCAATGACCCCCCCCCCGCGCCTTTTCTCAGTGGACACACTGAGAGGCATGCTTCCTCTGTACCCTTAGAAATGCTATAAAGTAATCCGACATGAATAATTTCTTCAAACAGCAAGATAAGAGAGTTTTGCAGAACACTGCTTCTGTGTATCCTTGTATTTTGTATAAAGTATCTTTTGAGATGAAAGGGCCAAGGCCATGTACTACCATGCTCTAGGAGTACGCGTGATATATGAGACACTTTGTCAAGCTCACTGTTTTCTAGATGAAGGAATAATTATTGCACAGGAAAAAAATCCAAAGATCTTGGCTCACAAGGGAGAAGTTTCCAATGATCTCCAGAACTGAATGGATGAATCATTTTATTTGCTAACCCCTTCTGGATGGACGTTTCAATTGTTTATAATTTTTTATTATTCCAAAGCAATAAAATTTTACATCCCAGTTGTAAACTTTGTGGGTCAAATGGTACATATATTGTCCATGTGGATAGATTTCCTTGTAAAATAGCTTCATCCGTTTACAGGCCCACCATCAGGGTAAGACAGTGCCCCCTTGAGGACATGCTTGACAATACTTTCAATCTAAAATTTTGTAGCTATTTAACCTTTACCCTTTTTGGCAATTGGTTGGGTAAAAATGACCTCTCCTTGTTTTAATTTATGCATCCCCGACTACTAGTTAAATTGAGCATCTTTCATACCTAATGGCTACGTGTACTTATGTCAATTGTCTTTTTATATCCTTCGCCCCAGTTTTTTAAAATTTTATTTTATTGTGTGGATTGATCTCTTCATTGATCTCTTTATATACATAAATTGGTAAGTGCTCTCCTTACTCTCAAGATCCTGATCCTTGGTGGTTTTGTTGAAAATATCTTCTCACAATCTGCTGGTTGTCTTTTCACTTTTGTATGTTATCTTAAACATTCTTTTATTCTTTGACTTTTCAGTTTGAAATAACCCGAGACACATAAAAAATGTTGCAAAAACAGTACAAAGAATTCCCAAACACCTTTCACCGAGATCCCCTAAATGTTAACATCTTACATGATCAAATCCAGGAAATCTTATTCAAATTTCACCAATTGTCCCACTGATGTCTTTTTTCTGGTTCAGGAGCCAGTCCAGGATTCCATGTTGCCTTTAGTTGTCATGTCTCCTTAGTCTTCTCTAATCTGGAACAGTTCTTCAGTCTTTCTCTGGCTTTTATGTCCATAACACTTTTGAACAGTCCAGGCCAGTTATTTTACAGAATTTGCCTCGATTTGGGTTTGTCTGGTGTTCCCTCAAATTGAGGCTATGCATTTTTGGCAGAAATTTTGGCCTTTCTCAGTCCATCATATTTATGTTATTTTTTGATTCACAGAAGTTTGATATTTCAAAGTAGTCAAATTATTCACTTTTCGTTTATTGTGATTTTGTGTCTTGTATATAAGATTTTTTTCTTATATGGCATCTTATCCTATCTCAAGCTCATGAAGAAATTCTTCTATATTTTCTTCCTAAGATTTTAGTATTTTGCGTTTCACTCTGAGTTTTTAATCCATCCAAAGTTTAAGTACATGATGATGCAAAATAGGGATATAAGTTTTATTTTCCCTATAGGGATTGCTGACGTTATTGGCCATTTGACCTTACTCTGTGAATTCTGTGTTATTCTTTATCCGCTTTCCTGTTAGGTCGTTTGTCTTCTGCTTATTGGTTTGCTGGAACTCTCTACATTTTGCCTTTTGTAGGTTGGACAAATATTCCAGTAGTTTTTCCAACTTGATTGTTACAGGGACCTCCCAGCTTTTTGCTAAGGCCGTCGTTCACGCAGCCACTATGTAACGGGTGCCAGCGCCCTGCGCAGCCCAGCTTGGCCCTATGAAATCTGAGTAAACCCCGGGTGAATCGGAGGCTCCCAGTTCCGGCCCGGGGAGGCCACAGCCTCACCTCAAGGCTGGGCTTGGGAAGCCTCGGGTTTTCCTTTGCACCCTGTGACCCTTGAGTGACCCCGGCTGCATCTCTCCACACCCCAGGTTGACCCCAGGCCTGTATGACCTGGGCCGCACTGTCCTCTGCCTCGACTACATGGTCTTCACGCTGCGGCTGCTGCATATCTTCACCGTCAACAAACAGCTGGGGCCCAAGATCGTCATCGTGAGCAAGATGGTGAGGAGGGCGGGCCCGGAGAGGGCGTGGCCAGGGAGGGGAGGGCGGGGCCCAAGGTGGGAGGGGCGGGGCCAGAGGTAGGAAGGGCGGGGCCAGAGGGGAGATGGGCGGGGCCCTAAATGGGAGGGGCGGGGCCAGAGGTAGGAAGGGTGGGGCCAGAGGGGAGACGGGCGGGGCCCTAAATGGGAGGGGAGGAGCCAGGGGAGGGAAGGGCGAGGCCAGGCTTGGTCTCATCTTCCTTTCCCACAGATGAAGGACGTCTTCTTCTTCCTCTTCTTCCTCTGCGTGTGGCTGGTTGCCTATGGGGTGGCCACGGAGGGGCTCCTTAGGCCCCGGGATCGTGACCTCCCAGGTATACTGCGCCGCGTCTTCTACCGGCCCTACCTGCAGATCTTTGGGCAGATCCCCCAAGATGACATGGACGGTAAGGAGGGATGAGAGGGACTGACACCCTCCCTCTGAGTCTCCCCTCTCTTCCCCCATCTCTGGATCTCTATGCTCCTCTCTGGAAGTCTCTGTCTCTCTCTCTCTGGGTCTCTGACTTCTCCTCTGTCTCTTTGGGTCTCTGTCTCCTTCTCGCTCTGGGATTCTGTCTCCCTCTCTCTGGGTCTCTGCTCCCCCACTCCCTTCTGGATTTCTGTCTTCCTTAGGTCTCTGTCTCTGGCCCCATCTCTGTCTCCCTTCACAGTGGCCCTCATGAAGAATGGCAACTGCTCATCGGAGGAGGTGCACCCAGAGGGGGCCCAGGCGGGTTCCTGCGTCAGGGTTTATGCCAACTGGCTGGTATTGTTCCTCCTCGTCATCTTCCTGCTCGTGGCCAACATCCTGCTGGTCAATTTGCTCATCGCCATGTTCAGGTGAGGCTCAACTACTCTCTGATCTGACCTCACCCAGCATGGCCCTTGACCCCAACGTGACTTTTGATCCCAGTTTGACCTTTGACCCCAGCATGACTCTTGATCCCAGCATAATGAATTCTATCTTTAGTCCCTGAACTCTGCCTCAAGTCTAACTATGGCTTGTCCCCAAACCCAGTCAGACTCTGCTCTTGACCTGAACTTTGGACTCTTGTCCTCTCCCTGAGCCCAGGCTGAATATTTAAAAAAATTTTTTATTGTGGCAAAATACATATAACATAAAATTTGCCCTTCTTGCCATTTTTAAGTGTACAGTTCAGTGGCATTAATTACATTCATACTGTTATGCAACCGTCACCACTATTTCCAAAACATTTTCATCACTCCAGACAGAAAGTGTGTATCCATTAAGCAGTCAATAACTCCCCATTTTTCCTTCCCCTAGTCCCTGGTTACCTGTAATCTACTTTCTGTCTCTATGAATTTGCCTATTCTAGATGTTTCATAGAAGAAGAATCATGCAACATTTGTCCTTTTGTGTCTGGTTTATTTGACTTAGCATAGTGTTTTCAGTGTTCATCCATGTTTTAGCATCTATCAGCACTCCATTTCTTTTTATTGCTGAATAATATTTCATTGTATTGATCTAAGACATTTTGTTTATCCATTCATATGTTGATAGAAACTTGGGTTGTTTCCATCTTTTGGTTATTGTAAACAATGCTGCAATGAATATTGGTGCTCATGTGACTGAGTCTCTGTTTTTATTTCTTTTGGGTATATTTCTAAAATAGAATGCTGGGTCATATGGTAGTTCTATGTTTAGCTTTTTGAGGAACCACCAAACTGTTTGCTACAACAGCTGCACCATTTTACATTCCCACTAGCAATATACGAGGATTCCAATTCCTCCACATCCTTGCCAACAGTTGTTATTTTCCTTTTTAAAAAATTGTAGCCATCCTAGTGGGTATGAACTGGCATTTCATTGTGGTTTTGATTTGTATTTCCCTAATGACTAATGATGTTGAGCATCTTTTCATGTACTTATTGCCCATTAGTACATCTTCTTTGGAGAAATGTCTATTTAAGTTCTTTGCCCATTTTTTAATTAGGTTGTTTGCCTTTTTGTTTTTGAGTTGTGGCAGCTCTTTATGTATTCTGGATATTAAACTTCTATCAGATATATAATTTGCAAATATTTTCTCCCATTCTGTTGGTTGTCTTTTTCTTTTCTTAATAATATTCTTTGATGCACAAAAGTTTTAAATTTTGATAAAGTCCAATTTATCTATTTTTTCTTTTGTTGCTTGTACTTTTGGTGTCATATCTAAAGACCCATCACCAAGGTCATGAAGATTTACCCTATATTTTATGGTTTTAGCTCTTATATTCAGGTTGTTGGTCCATTTTGACTTTATTTTTGTATATGGCATGAGGTAGGGATCCAACTTCATTCTTTTTGCACGTGGAACTCCAGTTGTTCCAGGCCCATTTGTTGAAGAGACTGTTTTACCTCCACTGATTGGACTTGGCACCCTTGTTAAAAATCTATTGGCCATTGTATTAGTTTGCTAGGGCTTCCCTAACTAACTACCAAAACGTGGGTAGCTTTAAATTACTGAAATTAATTGTCTCGTGGTTCTGAAGCTAGAAGTCCAAAATCAAGGTAAGGTTGGTCCTTCTGAGGGCTGTGAGGGAGAATCTGTTCCAGGCCTCTCTCCTAGCTTCTAGTGGGTTACTGGCAATCTTTGGCTTGCAGATGCATCATTGCAGTCTCTGCCTTTGTCTTCACTTGGTGTTCTCCCTGTGTGCATGTCTTTACCCAAATTTCCCCTTTTTATAAGGACACCAGTCATATTGAATTAGGGACCAACCCTATTGACCTCATTTTAACTTGATTACCTTTGTCAAGACCCTGTTTCCAAATAAGGTCATATTCTGAGGTCATAGGGGTTAGGATTTGAACATATCATTTTTGGGGGGACATAATTCAAGTCATAACACTCATAGATGTAAGGGTGTATTTCTGGACTCTCAAGTCTATTCCATTGGTTGATATGTCTGTCCTTATGCCAGTACCACACTGTTTTGATTTTGTAACAAATTTTGAAATTGGAAAGTGTGAATGCTCCAACTTTGTTCTTTTTCAAGATTGTTTTGGCTATTCAGGGCCTCCTGCAATTCCATAAGAATTTGAGGATCAGCTTTTCCAACTACAAAAAAGGCTGTTGAAATTTCGATAGGAATTGCATTGAATCTGTAGATTGCTTTGGGTAGTATTGATATCTTAACAATATTAAGTCTTCGTACTCATAAACACAGGATGTCTTCCCATTTATTTAGGTATTCTTTTAAATTTCTTTCAGCATTGGATTGTAATTTTTAGTGTATAAGTCTTTCACCTTCTTGGTTAAATTTATTCCTAGGTGCTTTTAGATTCTATTATAAATAGAATTGCTTTATTAATTTCCTTTCTGGATTATTCGTTGAAGGTGTATATAAACATAATTGATTTTTGTTTGTTGATCTTGTACCCTGCAACTTTGCTGAATTCATTTATTAGCTCTGGTAGCCTTCTTGTGATTCTCTGGGATTTTCTATATATAGGATCATGTCATCTGTGAATAGAGATAGTTTTACTTCTTCCTTTCTAATTTGGATGCCTTTTATTTCCTGTTTAATTGCTCTGGCTAGAACTTCCAGTACAATGATGAATAGCAGTGGTGAAAGTGGGTATCGTTATCCTGTTTCTTTCTCTTTTTTTTTTGAGAAAGTTTGGCCCTGCGCTTACATCTGTTGCCAATCTTCCTCTTCTTTCTTTTTTCTCCCCAAAGCCCTAGTATATAGTTGTGTATCATAGTTGTAGAGTGTAGCTCTTCTGTATGGGATGCCGCCTCAGCATGGCTTGATGAGCCATGAATAGGTCTGTGCTCAGGATCCGAACCAGCGATCCCTGGGCCACCGAAGCAGGACGTGCAAACTTAACCGCTACACCACTGGGCCAGCCCTTCTTGTTTCTGATCTTAGGGGAAAGCTTTCAATCTTTCTTCATTGAGAATGATGTGTTGACTTGAAAAACCTCAAAACAAGTTTATTTGGGAATAGCCAAAAGGCAATTCAGGATGTGCATGCTGTGGCAAACTACAAGCAAATCCAACAAACAAGCAAAGGGAGCTGCCTTTATAGAGAAAAAGAGAGAGTAAGGAGGGGCTGTTCTAAAGGAAACTCCATTGGAGGGAAGTAACAGTTCAGGGCAGCAACGGCTTCTCATTGGCTAAGCTGCTGCATTTCTCATTGGCTGGACTGTTGCCGGGTGGAGAGAGAAATCTTCCTTTGGTAGAAGTTTTGCTTCTTGTCAGAGATGCAACCCTCTGTCTCTTTCTGTTTGGTGTAACTGATGATGTGTGATAGGGCATGAGAGCTCCTCCTATAGGCCTTCCTGACTCCAATTTAGATAAGGTTTCTTTTATTAATTTCCACAGATGTTACTTACCTGTGGGTTTTTCATAAGTACCCTTTACCATGCTGAGGAAATTTCCTTCTATTCCTACTTTTCTGAGTTCTTTTTTTTAAATCATGAAAGCGTATTGGATTTGGTAAAATACCTTTTCTGTGTGTCTGTGTCAACTGAGACGATCATGTGATTTTTTCCTTTGTTCTATTATGGTGGTATATCATATTGATTAATTTTTCTATGTTGAACCATCGTTGCATTCCTGGGATAAATCCCACTTGGTCATGGTGTATAGTCCTTTTAATATGCTGCTGAATTAGGTTTGTTAGTATTTTGTTGAGGATTTTTGCAAGTATATTCATAAAGGATATTGGTCTGTAATTTTCTTTTCTTGTGATATCTGTGTCTAGCTTTGATATGGTAATGCTGGCCTCATGGAATGAGCCAGGAAGTGTTCTCTCCTCTGTAATTTTTGGAAGAATTTGAGAAGGATTGATGTTAATTTTTTTTTTTTTTTTTAAGATTTGGTAGAATTCACCATTGAAGCTTTTTTTTCGTTGGGACCTTTTTGATTAGTTACTCCATCTTTTTACTTGTTATAGGTCTCTTCTGAGATTTTCTATTTCTTCTTGAGTCAGTTTAGGTAATTTGTGTGTTTCTTGGAATTTGTCCATTTCATCTAGGTTATTTAATTTTTTGGCATACATTTGTTGATATTCTATTATAATCCTTTATATTTCTGTAAGGTTGGTAGTAATGTCCCCATTTTCATTTATGATTTTAGTTATTTGTGTCCAGGCTGACTTTTGAACCTGACTCAAACCTGTATCCTAATTCATGACACCATCCCCAACTTGACCACTGACATCTGACCCTTGGCCCTCTTAACCCAACTTCTGTAATAACCTCTGACTTTATTGATCCTAACATCTGCTTACTGCCTTGCACCTCAGGCAGATATTGCCTGACATCTAACCATGATCCCCTGCATCTGACCGGGCCTTCACCTCAGGTGACCCTTCACCTCTGCTCTCCACAGCCACACCTTTGGCAAAGTACAGGGCAACAGTGACCTCTACTGGAAGGCGCAGCGCTACAGCCTCATCCGGGAATTTCACTCTCGTCCTGCGCTGGCCCCGCCCCTTATCATCATCTCGCACGTGCGCCTCCTCCTCCGGCGATTGCGCAGGAGCCGGGCCAGCTTGCCATCATCCCCGGTCTTCGAGCACTTTCGTGAGAACCGGGCTTGGCCCAAAAGAGAGAAACAGAGGGGGCGGGACCTAGAGAGAAGGAAGAGCATAAATAGGGTGGGGAGGATGCCCGGGATGCCTAGTGGGCAGGGCTAAGGCTGTCAGGGGGCGGGGCGTGGAGTACTAGGGGCGTGGCTTGGAACCACACGGAGGCGTGGTCTGGGAGAGCGCTCGGAGAGTTTGGGGTGGGAGGCTTGGCCTGGGAGGCGGCGGACCGAGGGCGGTCAGACCCCTTGACTCCGTCCTGACCCCACCCTCCAGGGGTCCGCCTCTCGAAGGAAGCTGAGCGGAAGCTGCTGACGTGGGAGTCGGTGCAGAAGGAGAATTTCCTGCTGGCGCGCGCACGGAACATGCGGGAGAGCGACTCCGAGCGTCTGAAGCGCACGTCGCAGAAGTGAGGGGGGGGGCCTGGCGGGGGGCGTGGCTTCCGGCCTCGGGGGCGGACCCCTGACTTGGGCGGAGAACGGGGCTGGGGCTTACAAAGAGCCGGGCCAGAGGCGGAGCCTGAGGGGGCGGGCTCCTGGGATGCTCTGGAGGAAGGCGGAGCTCTAGGGGCGGGGCTTCCGAGGTGGGCGGGGCTGGAGGGATGCCGGCGCCGGCCTGAAGCCCTGTGTCCCCAGGGTGGACACGGCGTTGAAGAAGCTGAGACAGATCCGCGAGTACGAGCAGCGTCTGAAGGGCTTGGAACAGGAGGTGAGAACCCCAGGCCAGGCTAGGGGAGTGTGGCCGCAGTGGGGGGCAGTGGGGATCCTGTTGGTGCCGTAATGTCTCTCCTGCTTCCCAGGTCCAGTACTGCAGCCGTGTCCTGGGCTGGATGGCTGAAGCCATGAGCCGCTCTGCGTTGCTTCCCCCAGGGGGGCCACCACCCCCGTCCCCGCTTGCGCCCAAAGGTCAGTGTGGAGGGTCTACTGCGTGCCTCTCCCGCCTCTGTCCCTACCTACGTCTGTGTCTCTGCTTTGCGAGTCTCTGTTCCCGTATCGCTGAGTGTTTTTCTCTTTTGCTGCCCTTTGTCCCTGGTTCACTCTCTCGGTCTCCTTCAGGTTTTTAGTGCATCTTTTTCCTTCTTTTCGCCAGTCTCCCATTTTTTCTGTCCTCCTCTCTGTGCTCCCCACCTGTTCTCTCTCCTCTCTTCCCCCTAGACTGAGCCCTGCTGGCGGACTTCAAGGAGTAGCCCTCATAGGGAGCTTTTGCTCCCGGAGTAAGGCCCAGCTGGTCCTCGACTCCGGCAGCTGGCAGCCTTTCCCTTGAGGTAGGCCCCATGCCCCTGGACCACCACCTGGGCTGCTGTCGGGACCACTGCCGGGAGTGTCATCCATGTCAGCCACAGCAGGCCCGCTCCTCCAGGAACCAGCCCCCTTTGGGAAGACCAGCCTCTGGAGCCCCGGCGTTGCCCCTCTGAAAGCCCTGCCACAGCCTGGCGGGCGGGAGAAGGCTGCAGGGCCCTGGGGATACAGGGCCCCAGACCCCATTCACAGCTCCCCACACTGGGGAAATAAAGCCATTTGAGAGGAGTAGGGTCTGGATGCTTGATTCTTGGGAACTTGTGGGGGTCTAGATCCTTTGGGGCTGGGGGCTCGAGCTGGGGGTGGGTTTGCTTGGTTGGTTTGCTGCTATATTTCATGTATCCTGGGGTCTGTTCCCTCTCCTCAGCCCTACTATTCCTGTGTGACTCAGGCGCAGCACGTTTGTCTGCACTGTTCTGATGGCTCTCGCTTCAGTAGGACAAGAACCCCAACCATCTGCAACCCCCCTCGTTCCTACTTGCCAGTGGAAAAGAAACTCAGTGATAAAAAGCAAATTATTTCCTGAAGTGGGGGTGGGTGGGCGCTCTCTACATCTGCTTTGGCAATCCGGGAACAGATGATGCAAATTTGAGTAGATAACTGCATATGTGTCTTTAAAAAGTCTAATTAGTAGAAAATTGCAGGCCACGCACACACAGAATTGAGGCAAATATACATCATTATACATGCACTTAAACTAAATAACCCATAACAAACTAAATAACCCATAACAAACTAAACTGGTAATGACAAAGCTGAACTGACGGCAGTTATTAGTTAAATAGCAAGAAAGCCACCAACAACCAACACATCCAAAAATCAAAACCAAAACATCCTTTCTCCAAATTGGAGGAATTCCAACTATCTGCCACTTTGGGTGCAGAGTAGTTTTGCAACATTGCCAAGTGCTACGTGGGAGCCAGATTTCTCTGGAAGACGCTGAATTAGTTCTTGCTAACCCAAGTGAAAATAATAATGGTAATGACAATGGTGGCAATAATAATAATAAAACAGTGAACACAGAGTGCTTTCTATGTGTCTGGCCCTGTGTTCTGGCAAGTGCTAAGGAACAAGAACTAAATGAATTGTGATGACAACTATATAAGGTAGGTACGAATGTCTCCGTTTTGCAGATGAGAAAACCGAGGCACAGAAAAGTGACTCACACGAGGTCACACAGCTAGGAAGTGGCTGAGTTTGAAGAGAAATCTGGGCAATCTGGATCCAGAGCCTTGGTAAAGCACCAACTTGTATTTAGAAATGTCAGATGCTACAAAGCCCTAGGAACTCACTCAGTCGGCACGCTGGTTTATTAAGCTATTGTCTCTCAGCTCCGAATCTGCCCTTCTATACTCCGCTCTGTGATACTGGGGCTGGGACTTGGCAAGCCTCGTTTCTGCCTTGCCAGCTGGGTTCATATTACGCTGTGTCTAAAGGGGGCGCTAGACGGAGACCGGCGCTGGAGGAGGAAGGAGGGACTTGCTCCTTCCTCTCTGCTTCCGGTTCCTGAGCGTCGCCCCAGAACAGTGCTTCCTTTGACAGCAGCAGTTGGTTGCAGCTTTTAGCTTTGCCCCAAGCACTCCTGGAACTAGTTTTGTTGTCTGCCCTCAGTCACACCAGCTCCATCCAGGCAGCCCCTTTTTCTAGTCTGGGTTTCAGCTCTACAGGGGCACTTTTCCGAGATTTTAGGTTCTGATAACTATTCTTTTCCCTTTGTCTCCCCAGTCCAGGGGGTGATACCTGCTTTGTGCAGTTATTATTTCTGTGGTAACTCTGTGTTTCTTTCTACTCCTTTCCCAGTTTTCTGAAACCCATTTAATTTATCTGAGACCCTTGTATTAATTTATCTCTATTGAGATATCTGTTGTCAACTTAAAAAGCAAATTTGCCTGTTATTTTATCTCAAAATGAGTTTATTCAGGAATGGCCAAAAGAATTGCAACTCCAGATGTGCATGCAATGGCAAACTACAGGCAAATCCAGAAAAGAAAAGAGAGGAGCTGCCTTTATAGAAAAAAAAGAGGGAGTGGGGAGGGGCTGTTCTAAAGGAAGGTCCACTGGGGGGAAGTAATAGGTCAGGGGGGCCAACTGCTTCTCATTGGCTGAGCTGAGGCATTTCTCATTGGCTGAGCTGTGACGTTTCTCATTGGTTGAACTGTGGTGTTTCTTATTGGCTGAGCTGTGACGTTTCTCATTGGCTGAGCTGTGGCGTTTCTCATTAGCTGAGCTGCGGCATTTCTCATTGGCTGAGCTGCAGTGTTTCTCATTGGCTGGGCTGTTGCTGGGTGGAGAGAGAAATCTTCCTTCAGAAGTAAAGTAGTTTTACTTCCTGTCAGAGATGCAAGAGCCTGTTCTTCCTGTTTGGTGTAATTGACGATTATGATGGGGGTCAGAGCTCCCCCTACAGGCCTTCCTGACTCCAATTTAGTTAAGGTTTCTTTTATTAATTTCAACAGTATATAACAGGAAAGCTCCAGGTCTGGTGGGTAGCAATCTGACATGAGTCATCAAAATGGAGAATTACAACCTCTTGCTTCATTTCCACCTAATAAACCAATTTGGAAAACAAAAGTCCCTTAATTGAAGAGGAGGCTAGACTCTTCAGGAATTAACCTATAATACTGCCGTAAGTTCATATTTTACATCGTCCCTATTTGTGTGTTTTTCCTCAATGAGCCTATTTCACTTGTCTATTGCATAGCCCTAGTGGTGCATAGCCTGACCCCCTTGCATGATATTTGGTGACCACAAAGGAAAATTCTCCATCGGTGCTGGTGCTTTGTTTTCAGAAGCCATACAGAGTGTAACTGGGCTGTTATGAACGTGGAAGATATTCCCTCATACGAGTGATGGCAGGCCACCAGCAAGGCCAGTAAGTGACTGGGTGTCCATTAACCAAGGGTGGGCAGTGTAGCCACGATCTGCTAGTCTGGGGTCCTCTGGAGGGGGGGCTGCTGAGGGCGTGGCACAGCTCTGGCATCCACTAGCCTGGGATCCAGCAGGGCCCCCCAAGATGTCTGCTCCAGGTCTCAGATGTGGGGAAGGGGGAATGGCCATCAGTAGAATATGTGAGCCACTAAAACCCCAAACCAGCAGGTCATTTGAAAGAGGGGTGAATTTTATACAAAAAAAGGAAACTCCAGATAGAGGGGCTGTAGGTCATCAGAGAAAAGGGGCAACAGAGTGAAGACTCAAGAATGCATGTGCTTAATGATGGGAGGCGGAGGAACCGCAGTGTTAGAGGGACAGATGGGGCTATAGGAGATGGAGCTGTAAAGGCTGCTCAAGCTGCAGCCAAAACCTGGAATGGATTTGGTTGCTCCTGTGGGGTAAAGACTTAGGCAAGCCAAGGGGCTGATACAAAACCCGGACTGGATTTGAGAAAACTGTGGGTAGTGGACATATGTTTTTGTTTCTCTTGGGTAATAGCTAAGACTGGGATGTTTGGGTTGTATAATAACTTTATAGGAAACTGCCCCTCTTTTCCTAAGTGGTTGCATCTTTAGCATTTTGCATTTCTACGAGCAATATAGGAGAGAGTTTCGGCTGCTCTGCATCCTCACTAGCACTTGCTATTATCAGTGTTTTTAATTAGCCATGGTAATAGGTTTGTAGTGGTGTCTCATTGTGGGTTTAATTTGCATTTCCCTAATGACTAATGATGTTGGGCATCTTCTCACTTGCATTGCCATCTGTATGGCTTCTTTGGCAAAGTGTCAGTTCAAATCTTTTACCCATTTGCAAAATGGGTTATTTGGGGGCCGGCCTGGTGGCATAGTGGTTAAGTTTGCACTTTGCTTTGGCGGCCTGGAGTTCGCAGGTTCAGATCCTGGGTGCAGACCTGCACATCGCTCATCAAGCCATGCTGTGGTGGCGTCCCACATACAAAATAGAGGAAAATTGGCATGGATTTTAGCTCAAGGAGCATCTTCCTCAAGCAAAAAGAGGAAGATTGGCAACAGATATTAGCTGAGGGCCAAGCTCCCTCACCAAAAAAAAAAAAAAAAAAAAAAGGTTTGTTTGTTTTCTTATCATTGAATTGTAAAATTTAATGTATTCTGGATACTCCTTGATCAGATGTCTGTTTTGCAAATGTTTTCACTCAGTACCTAGCTTACCTTTTAGTTTTCTTAACAGTGTCTTTTGGAGGGCAGAATTTTTAAATTAACAATGAAATTTTATCAACATTCTTTTACGTTTCATACTTCTGTTGTCCTATCTGAGAGATCTTTGACTAACCCAAGGTCACAAAGATTTTCTCCTCAAAGTTTTGTAGTCTTGGGTTTTACATTTAGGTCTTCAATCTATTTTGTAGGGTTTTTTTTTGTTGTTGTTGTTAGAGAGTAATGTTAGAGTTAAGGTTATTTATTTATTTAGCATATGGGTTGTCTAATTCTTCCAGCACTATAGGTTGAAAAGACTGTTTTTTTCCTCCATTGGAGTATTTGGCACCTTTGTTGAAAATCAATTGACCATATATGTACGGACCTACGTCTGGGCTCTCTATTCTGTTCAGTACATCTATCTGTCTGTCTTTTCACCAATATCATTCCGTTTTGAAACTGTAGCTTTACACTAAATCTTGAAATCAGGTAGTGGAAATCTCCAACTTTCTTTTCTCTTTACAAAACTGTTTTAGCTATTCTTGTGTCTTTGATTTTTGATATAAATTTTGGAACCTGAATTGTCGATTTCCCCAAACAACCTGCTGGGATTTTGTCTGGGATCGTGGTGAATCTACAGATCAGTTTGAGGCAATTGATGTCTTAATGGTATTGCATCTTCCGATGCATGAACGTTACACATTTATTAATTTAGTTAGGTCTTCTTTACTTATGTCTGAAATATTTGTGGTTTTCAGCATACATATCTTGCACATATTTTGTTAGATGAATTCCTATACAATATGCTGTTGTATAAGATACTGTTTAAAATTTTTTTAATTTCTCATTGCTTATTGCTAGTATACAGAAATACTGCTGATTTTTTTGTATATTGACCTTGTATTCTATGACTTTGCTAAACTCACTTTATTAGTTCTAGTATCATTTTTGCAGATTCTTTAGGATTTTCTATGTATACAGTCATGTTGTCTGTAAATAGAAGCAATTTTATTTCGTTGTTTCCAATTTGTATTTTATTATTTTGGTAAAATACACATAATATAAAATTTACCATTTTAACCCTTTTTAAGTGTACAATTCAGTGGCGTTTGGTACATTTACAATGTTGTAAAATCATTACACTATCTATACCAGAAGTTTTCATCATTCCAAACAGTAGTCTTGTGCCCATTAAGAACTCACTTCTCATTCTCCTCTCCCCCCAGCCCCTGGCAACCACCAATCTGCTCTCTATCTCTATGGACTTGCCTGTTCTGGACATTTCATATAAATGGAATCATAAAATATGTGGTATTTTGTGTCTGACTTCTTTTACTTAGCACAGCGTTTTCAGGATTCATCCATGTTGTATCAGAACTTCATTCCTTTCTATGGCTGAATGAGATCTGTAGTATGGATATATCACTTTTATTTTATCCATTCATCCATTAACAAACATTTGTGTGGTTTCTACATTTTGGCAATTGTGAATAACGCTGCTATGAATGTTCATGTACAAGTTTTTGTTTGAACACCTGTTTTCAGTTCTTTTGAGTATCTACCTAGGAGTGGAATTGCTGATATTTCTATATTTAACGTTTTGAGGAACTGCCAAGTTGATTTTCCCAAGGGCTGCACCATTTTACATTCCCACCAGCAATCTATGAGGTTCCAATTTCTTCAAATCCACACCAACACTTGTTACTTTCCATTTTTTTTGGTTATTGATATCCTGGTGGGTATGAAGTGGTCTCACTGTGGGTTTGATTTACATTTCCCTAATGACTGATGACCTTGAACTTCTTTTCATGTGCTTGTTGGCACATCTTTGGAAGGAATGACTTTTTAGTAGTGACCTCCACTGCTTGTGTTGCTTTGCCTGCCGCCTAATCACCATTAACTAAGGATGGACGGGCCTTGGATGAAGAAAAAAATGAAGGCCCTGCTATCCAAGTCATTATCTTGAGGACTCTCTGGGCTCAAATGGACATTTCATAGCTTAGAAAAGACAAGCTGTTGGTCCTGCAGCCTCTACCTGCAAAGGAGGTCCAACAAAGATCAGCCTTCATGGATCTTGGAGACACGATGTCCCACAGGTGGAGAATTCACTTAAGCGGATGCTGTGGTCCCAAACTCACACATGTTAGACTCCTTGGTCCATGTCCCCCAAGGAGGAAAACGCACCTGAATTCAACTGATAATGCTCACACTGGGGGAAAAGAAGCTGAAGCGACTTTGTGGGGTCAGGCCTTTGGGCCAATTCAATGTGCCGTTGTTGTGGCTTCCACTACTGAATGTATAATTGGTGTTGATGTTTTACACGTTCATATTGTCAATGTCCCCTTAGTGTCAGATGATTCTCCCATCCAGGGACTGCAGCATGTGTGGTCCTCTAGGCAGAATTCCAAAAGGAGAAAGGAAAAAGGAAAATCACAGCTCTAGTGACTTAATGGCTGCGGGAGTAACCGAGAGGCCATTTCCCGGTACAACGGCGCCACCTGCCTGATGCAGCCACCATGACACCCCTTTGCAGAAAAGGCAGCTATTAACTGCTATTAAGCTCTCCTTGAAAGGGAAGGCCTGACCCGTGCAGACCTTGCGACGTCCTAGCCTTACGTCTCCGTTTTGGGGTAGGTCAGCTTGAACTTGACAACTAGTAAGGTCTGAAATGGTTAAATGTAAATGGCATATTCAAGAGCACTGCCGGCCTGGTCCTCGTGTCCTCTTAGTTTTGCGATGGAAAATGGCAGCTTTGAAGGAAACTTTATCCCCCTCTCCACTGCCTGAAGCACAGCCGCTGGCTCAGTGGGGCCCTGGATTTCCAGAGGTTCCCATAAATGGCTGGGCCTGGTTGGCTGCTGGTGGGGCTGAGTTAAAAGCTGGTGGTGTCCACTAGGGTGCAGCAGCCGCTCAACCCCCAAAGCCAACTGCAGAAGACAGACTGCGGGCGGTTGACAGTTAAGGTCTTGGCTGGGACTTTCTGCTTTCCCTACCACCCACCGGGATCTGGTATTATTGATTGTTAGAACAGTTTCCTCAAAAATCTGTTCAAGAATATATTTCTCACTCTCCTTTCCTCACCTCCTCCTGGTCCACACGCCTTAGGCAGTTTGGTCACTGAATGTGGGTGTTTCCAGAGCGGCCTCATCTCCTCTTGGTTGCCTCCTGGGTAGTGACTGAGACCAAAGGCATAGGGAGTTATACAGACCTGTTTTGAAAATTAAGGATTCTGCCCCCTGACCATTCTTGGGTCACTTTTCTTTCTTTCTTCTTTTTTTTTTTTTTTTTTGGTGAGGAAGATTGGTCCTGAGCTAACATCTGTGCCCATCTTCCTCTGTTTTGTATGTGGGACGCTGCCACAGCATGGCTTGATGAGTGGTGTGTAGGTCCACGCCTGGGATCCAAACCTGCGAATCCTGGGCCACCGAAGCGTAAGGCATGAACTTAACCACTATGCCACCAGGCTGGCCACTTGGGTCACCTTTCTTTCTGCTTGCTGGACAGCCTGGTGGTTACATCCTCCGGGTGGCAGCCTGGCCCAAAGCACGCCAACTAAGGAGTTCAAACTCAATTCTGGTTTAGCTGCCAGCATTCCCTCGTTGGCTTGACATGGCCCTAGATCAGGGGTTGGCAAAGTATGGTCTGTGAGATAAATCTGGCCTGCAAGCTAAGAATGGTTTTTACATTTTTAAAGAGTTGTAAAAAACAAATAACAAAGGGGAATATGCAATACAGATCATATGTCCTGCAAAGCCAAAAATATTTATCATCTGGTCCTTTATAGGAAAAGTTTCCTGACTCCTGTCTTAGCTGCAACTACTTGCTGACACTACCCATGTGGCTTACCCAAGTCAATGGAATGGTCATCCAAATAACAACGAAACTCACCCGCCCACCCTGCAAGACTGTCCTAGCAGACATACCTCCTCCACCACAGCCCATTGCAGGGGGGCCAGAGGCTTCCGCCCCACATTCACCAAGACCACCAATCTCCCCTGTGGAAGTTAATAAAAGAAACCTTAACTAAATTGGAGTGGGGAAGGCCTGTAGGAGGAGCTCTGGTGTCCTGTCACACATCGTCAGTTACACCAAACAGGGAGAAATAGATGCTGGCATCTTCACAGGAAGTAAAACCACTTTACCACTGACGGAAGATTTCTCTCCCCACCCAGCAACAGCTCAGCCAATGAGAAATGCCACAGCTCAGCCAATGAGAAACGCCACAGCTCAGCCAATGAGAAACGCCACAGCTCAGCCAATGAGAAGCCGTTGCTGCCCTGAACAGTTACTTCTTCCCAATGGACTTTCCTTTAGCACAGCCCCTCCCTACTCCCCCTTTTCTCTATAAAGGCAGCTCCCCTCCTTTGTTCTCTGGACTTGCCTATGTTTTGCCATAGCATGCACATCCTGAATTGCGATTCTTTTGGCTATTCCCGAAAGAACTTGTCTTGAGGGTAAAACACCAGGCGAATTTGCTTCTTCAGTTGACACCTCATACACAAAGGTCACCTCGCGTGTCCTTGTTTCCCCCTCCAAGCTTGTGGGAACGCCTCAGACTGGGGAATGTAGGTCGCATGCTGGCACCCTAGCCTCAAGGGTCAAGAAGCATTTAACCCGGTAGAGAAATGAAAAATGAAAGGATCCCAGGCCAGGAGACGGAAGACTTTGATTCTGTTTTCACCTCAATCGCTGACTGGTTGGTTGACCTCAGGGCAGTTCTTTTTCTTCTCTGAGCCTCCTGCAGTACCTACGTCCTGAAAGGAGAGGCGGGTGAAGGAGCCCAGCAAAGGGCCTGTCTGTTGCCCTGTCCAAGTATTAACGAGAGCATGGGGGCTTCTCGCAGGACTGGGACAGTGTCCTCTGTGCCAGGACTTCTCACCCCCCCAACTTCACACAAAACCACCGTAGAGCTAGAGCTCTACGTGACTTAGGACGCATCATCTAATCTGGCTTTATCTTACCCCCGCCAGACACGGTGATACCCGGTTCATGGCGGCCCGTCCTGGCTCTGAGAGGGGAAGAGAGACATAGAAGTGTGGGTGAGGGGGGAAGGGGGACCAGGCCCCCTCTACTCAGCTCCAGTTTCCTGAGTTGTGTCACCCCAGACCCAGGGTCCCTGGAGAGCAAGGGAGGAGGCAGGAGGTGTGAGTCTCAGGGGCAGGCAGGGCCTGGGGGCTTCTGCCTCTGACCTTTTCAGGGCTCTCCGATTTGGACTGTAGAAGCCATTACATTGGGGATGCAAGAAGAAAAATTTAGAATTCCTTCTTGTATCTATTTTTTTAACCAAAACAAGCAAAACAAATTAAGCTTTATTGCTATTAAGCATGGTAGAATGACAGTATTTCACATGTCAATTTTCCACATATGTTGGGGATATTTTCTCAAAATGTTGTCACTGATAGGGAAGTGTGATAAAGAATGTTTAGAGATCTCTGAGGTAAATAAAATGTGTGAAAGGGCAGGCGAAGATTTGGGAAGTGATTGGGAACCAGAGTGTGTGGTGATGGGAGCTGGCATTGATTCTTGAGGTCATGACCTTTGGGGATGGGGAATATGGGAGAAGTGTTTTTGCCCAGGAAGTCACTAAGGGGTGTGGTTTCTGGAAGGTGCCTCCACCGCCTGAGCTGCCTTAACTCCATGTGACATTTGAAGAGTAGTAACAGCCGGATAGTATTACCTAATCCCGTAGACAGCCCTAATAAGCTCCAAGTTCTCCAAAACTCCTTGGTGTCTAGCCCACAGAAACCACGTGACCCACCTCCCAGTGCCCAGGTGGGTGAGAGACTCTACCCCAAGTAAGAATGAAGCCAACTAGAGAGGACCTCCATGCCAGTGCTGTTCTAGGCATGCTGTCCTCTAGGTAGTAGTAGTGAGATGATCGTTATGGGACAGACTGAGTTTGGTCACCAATTACCAAGTTAGATTTAGGGATTAACACGCTTTCTAGATTAAGTGATACTGATTGCTGCAAAGTTCCCCCGCGGTTTGGCTCAACTCCGGGACAAGGAGGGGTCTAGAAACTCAGTATCTGTGTCCCCAAGGCAGAGAGGGATTGGGGTCCCCAGACTGGACACTCAGTTCACCAGAGGTTGGCGATTTGGAAGATGCGTGTGTGGGAGGAGGCTGACATCTGGGCTGCTCACAAAAGGAACGCTAGGTCCACAGCCTGGGCTTGGGTCGCATTGGACCAATTTATTGACTGATTTATTTATTGTTGTCCCAGACCCGTTCTGAGAGGACAGTCCCGGAGAAGTTAGCCACTCCACTGATCCAGTTTGGTGGGGAGGTGGAGGGTTGGAGAGAACACTGTTTATCTCCATGATAACTGGGAGCGTTGGATCCTGGAAAGTGCTATGATGCCCATCACCATTATGCCAAAATGGTGCCCCCACTTCATAGGAAGAGGGGGGCACTAGGTCCAACCCTGTGAGCAGCTGAGTTGATTTCTTCTGCGTTCTCCAATCCCAGAGTAGGGCGTTCCACTTAGCAGAATTGGTACTATTCCAGGAGAGGGAAGAGATCCCAGGTCGTCGATTTCCTTCTGAGGCCAAATGAGTGACGTCACCGGTTGCTAGGCAAGTTTTCCACGCGCCCCTGCCCCTCCTTTCTGGCAGAACCAGCTATTCTTGTAGCAAAATGGGCACTAATGCTGACAGTTATGGGACGGATTTGCTGCCTTGGAAAAGTGAGTGGTGTCCACCAGTTACTGAACAGATTTCTTGTGCAGATTTTCCCCCTTGGTCTCCCTGTGCTTGTCACTGTTGTCTATGGCTATCAAAGCCCAGCTCACCTGCCTTGAAGGCTGGCACTCCTCATGGACGATGCGGAAGTCAGGGAGGCAAGGGGAGGCAGGCTGAGCCAGGAAGAGCCCTGACTGCTCCTACTCTAGGGCGGGCTGGACTGACATAAGGAGTCCAGGTTCGGCCCCCTGTCCAAGGGCGTTGAACCCCCTCGATGAGCTCCGCTGTTTCTCTCCTGCGATGTGAAGTCGGACTGTATCAAGTGGTGCGAAGACCACTGGAAGTGCTTGAGGGGCACCAAGGGCATCTTTTTGGACAGTGGCTTTTCAGAGCATTCAGAGGCAATGTGGCCCTGGAGGCGCCACCACTGGTGAAGTGGGTGGCCTGGGATTGGCAGAAGGGAGAGGATACCAGCAAACCACTAGAAGCTAGCGGGGAGGCATGGAACAGATTCTTCCTCATCACCCTCAGAAGGAACCAACTCTGCCAGCACCTTGAGCTCACACTTCTAGCCTCCAGATCTGAGAGACAATAAATTTCCTGTTTTAGTTCCCCAGTTGGTGGTACTTCGTTATGCAGCCCTAGAAAACTAAGACACTCAGAATTTTCTCTTTTTGGACCTCAAGTTTGGAGTGCTGTGTTAATCAAACCCATTCATAATACATTTTCCTCAATTGGCAGAGCAAAATCTGTTTAATCTTTTTCTTCCTTCATCTCTGAATTTTATTCTTTCTCCTGCTTCTATAGCTACTCACTTTCGTGTGCTTGACCAGTAACGTTAAATATGGGCATTTCTTTGTGAAAAAATATGTTGTTTTGTGTGTGTCATTACTTAAGTGTCATTGTGCTGTAAATAGTTTTGTCTGTTATTTTTTCCCCTCAAGTTTTTGGCGACATCTCTACGTTGCTGGATGTTGAATGTAGTTTGTTGTTTCTGACTACTGCACTCTACTGTGTAACACGCATTTACAATCCACGTTTTATGTTTGATTTCCCGAATAATGACCCCACCTCCTGTGATCACAAACATTGCCATGGTGACCGTCCATTTGCAGGGCTGTGTGAGAAGTTGTCTGGGATATACACTTGGGAATGGGGTCATTGGGCCATACGTACTGTGCTTGCTTAATTTAACGAAATGCTGCCAAATTCTCAACTGTATTCTACTCTCTTGATTAGAAAACTTCTCTTCTCTGTAGCCTTGTCATTCAAAGTGGGCTCTGTGAAACAGCAGCATCACCTGCTGTTGTCAGGAACTTGTCAGAAATGCGGAATCTTAGACCCAGCCCAGATTTACTGATTCAGAGCCCCAGAAGATTCATAAGGCCCTTTACAGTTTGAGAAGCTCTGTCTAACGAAGGGCAGGGGGCTCAGATGGCAGTTCTTCTAGGGCCGCCCTGTCCAATATGATAGCCATTAGACACGTATGGCTATTTTTATGAAAATTAATTACAATTATATAAAATTAAAAATTCAGTTCCTCAGTCATATTTGCCATATTCGGTCGCATTCGCAACATTTTCAGTGCTCTACAGCCACATGTGCTGGTGGCTACTGTACTGGACGGTGCAGGTGTAGAGGGCTTCCGACATCACAAAGAGGCCTAGTGGACAGCGCTGCCCTAGGAGATAGTGGTCCTCAGTCTAGGCTGCTCATTGGAATCACTCAGGAGCCTTTTTAAAAAATATGAGACTCGGTTTTTATTGAGCTATAATTTTTTTTTTAATTTTATTTATTTATTTTTCCCCCAAAGCCCCAGTAGACAGTTGCATGTCATAGCTGCACATCCTTCCAGTTGCTGTACATGGGATGCGGCCTCAGCATGGCCGGAGAAGCGGTGCGTTGGTGCGCGCCCGGATCCGGGCCAGGGCTGCCAGCAGCGGAGCGCGCGCACTTAACCACTAAGCCACGGGGCTGGCCCATATTGAGCTATAATTTACAGACAATAAAAAGCGCAGATATTAAATGTACACTTCAATGAGTTTTGACAAATGACCCGTGTAACCAAGACCCCAGTCAAGACACAGAATATTTCCATCAGTCCAGAGAGTCACTTTGGGCCTCTTTCCAGTGTTTTCCCTCCGCTACAGAGGCAACTATTGATTTCCTTCCATACATATTCGTTTTGTGTTCTTGGATTTCATATAGATTCATACAATGTGTAGTCTTTTGTGTCTGGCTTGTTACATTCAATACAATGCCTGAAATTCATCCATGTTGTTGCACGTGTCCATAGTTCATTCCTTTTTGTTGATGAATAGTATTCTGTTGGTTGAATGAATTTACTAAGATTTGTTATCTGTTCACCTCCTGATAGACATTTGGGTCATCACAATTGAAGTTGGAGGGGCGCGTTGAGGCTGGGGATGCTGCTCGACATCGTACAATGCACAGGACAGCGCCCTCCATCTCCAGCAAAGAATTATCTGGCACAAAATTCCAATAGTGTCAAAGTAGAGAAACTCTACCTTAGCTGATGGAGTAAGTTCTGTTTTATTTCTAGTTTGTTTGCTTTTTTTTTCCCCTGAATAGGTGTTGAATTTTGTCAAGTTGTTCCTCTCCTTAATCTGTTAATGTAGTGGGTTACATTGATCAGCTAATTTCTGGGATAAACCCTCTTACTCACAATGTGTTTTGTTTGTTTTATGTATTATGGATTAAATTTGCTAATACTTTGTTAAGAATTTTTTCATCTATGTTGATGAAGGGTGTTGTTTTGTAATTTTCTTTTCTCATAATGCCCTTGAGGTGTTTTGCTGTCAGAGTTATGCTGGCCTCAAAAAGAGAGTTGGGAAGTGTTTCATCTTCCTTTATTACCTGGAAGATTTTGTGTTGGATTGGTATTACATCTTCCTTGAATGTTAGATAGAATTCACCAGTGAAGTCACATAGGCCTAGGATTGTCTTGGTGGGAAAGTTTTAAATTATAAATTTAAGTTTTAAACCCAGAAATAGGGGGCCATTTAGATTTTCTATTTCTTCTTGTGTCCGTCTTGATAATTTGTGCCTCTCAAGGAGTTTGTCCATTTCCTTTAAGTTATTGAATTTGTTGGTATAAGTTTGATCGTAACATTTCATCATTATACATTTAATGTCTACAGGATCCATAATGATGCTCCCTTTTTTAATTTCTAATATTTTAAGTCTGTATTTTCTTTCTTTCTTTTTTATCAGTTAGTGAGAGGGAATCGTTGAAATCCCCAACTATGATTATGGATTTATCTGTTTTATTTATTTATTTATTTATTTATTTATTTATTTATTTATTTATTTCCCCCAAAGCCCCAGGCGATAGTTGTATGTCATAGCTGCACATCCTTCTAGTTCCTGTGTGTGGGATGTGGCCTCAGCATGGCCGGAGAAGCAGTGCGTCGGTGCGCGCCCAGGATGCGAACCTGGGCCGCCAGTTGCGGAGCGCGCACAGTTAACTGCTAAGCCATGGGGCCAGCCCTATCTGTTTCTTTCTTTAGTTTTAAATTTTTTTCTTTGTTTTGAGACTCTGTTAGGAGGTGCATAAACATTTATATAATTCAGTCTTCCGGCTGAATTGACCCTTTTATCATTACAAAATGCTCTCCTTAATCTCTGGTGTTACTTTTCTTGACTTTGTTTGATATCAATATAGCCACACTAGCTTTCTTATGATTATTTGTTTGCGTGGTGTATTTTTCCATTCTCTTACTTCAAGCCTATCTGTGTCTTTATACAGAACATCTCTTGTAAACAGGATATATTTGAGTCTTGCATTATCTAGTCTGATAATCACTGCCTTTTAAGAGGGGTGGTGATTCGATGTAATTACCAATATGATTTGGTTTATGTCTACCTTCTTGCTCTTTGTTTCTTTTTGTCTCTTCTATTCATTTTTCCTCATTTTCTGCCTCTTTTTGGTATTTATCAAATAATTTTTTGTTTTCATTTTATCTTCTCTATTGCCTTTTGAGGTGAACCTCTTATTATTTTGTTTTTGGTGATTACTTGATGTTTTGAGAGGTTCGGTGGATTCGATTGGAGACACAAAAAGAAACTTTCCAACCCAAACGAATGGACTGAATGTATATTTTATTATATAGAGGAGAGTAAAGGCGATAATCTGCAAACAGATCTGAATAGGTCAAATACATGAGGGAAATGACACAAATTGATCGGAAAGGGAAACACCAGATTGACCAAGATAGAAGCAGATTCAAATAGGTCAAATAATAAGAGAGAAAAACATCAGATCGATCGGAAAGGGAAACACCAGATCGACTGAAGGGAAATAACACAAATCAACCGAAAAGAGAAACACCAGGTCGACCGAGACAGAAACATCGGATCGGTTGCTCACAACATCCACGCCCCTCTGCAGGGGAGAGTTCCTTCGATTGACACGGCTAGGCTGGGCGGGAGTCCAGTCGTCAGAGGTCTTGGGCAAGGCCTCCCCTCCACAGGTGAGACTCTCACCAGGCCTCAGTTTCCAGCAGTTTATATAGCATCGGTAATCTCCAGAGTAAGCATTTGCAGAGTTTGCAGAGTCAGCATTTGGTGTTCCCACGCACAAATGGTTTTCAGTTGCGTACATGCCCTGAGTCCCCTGGCTATCGTCCCAGCCCGGCACAGATGGCCAGTCCATCCTGAACTATGACGCCCAAAGAGCCTTGTAATCTTACAAATTGCAACTATCTCCGTGGGAGAAGGGCCAGTTCCCACCACACAGAAAGCAGCTTTATATTTCTTTGTGTGCTGGTGGCTGTAGGGCCATGGAATGGCCAAACATGGCTGTATTCATGTCAAGACACTCAAAAGCTGTGCTGTCTAACATAGAGGCCACTAAGAAGATGTGGCTATGAGTACTTGAAATGTGGCTAACATGACTGAGGAACTGAATTTTAAATTTTATTTAATTTTAATTAATTTAAATTTAAAAAGCTAGGTTATTTGGTTATTGGAAAACAATTAAGTGTGTTTGGAACAACTTGGCTTTGTGAAACTACTTTTTCAACTGTATATTTTTAGGAAATCTAAATACAAACCCAAGTATTACCGTTCAGCTGCAGGAATTTCCTTTAGGGCCGGCCCCATGGCTTAGTGGTTGGGTGCGTGCGCTCTGCTGCTGGCGGCCGGGGTTTGGATCCCAGGCGCGCACCGACACACCACTTCTCAGGTCATGCTGAGGCTGCGTCCCACGTACAGCAACTAGAAGGATTTGCATCTACGACATACAGCTATCTACTGGGGCTTTGGGGGAAAAAATAAATAAATAAATAAAACATTAAAAAAAAAAGAATTTCATTTAGTATTCTCTTGGTATAGATTTGCTGGTGATTAATTCTCTCAACTTTATCTGAAAATGTCTTCATTTCACTGTCATCGTTTAAGGATACTTTTGCTGAATATACAACTCTAAGTTGCCAGATCCTTTCAGCATTCTAAAATGTTTTATTCTATTGTCTTCTGACTTCCATTGTTTCTGACGATAACTTAGCCATCATTCCTATCATTGTTCCACTAGGTGCAATGTACTTTTTAATTTTTTCATTTCTGTAAACATTTTCTATTTATACTTGGCTTTCAGAAATATGACCACGATGTGCCAAGGTGTGATCTTCTCTGTGTTTATCCTGGTTGGGGTTTTCTGAGCTTCTGGGATCTGTGGGCTGATGTTTTTAATAAAATTTGGAAAAAATTTGCCCACTATGTAAAATAAATTTTTGCCCCAATTCTCTCTCCAATTGTACGTATTTTAGTCTTACAGGTCACTGATCCTGTTGCTCAGGTTTCCTTATTTTTTTTTTTTTTTCTCTCTGTGCTTCACTTTGTATAGCTTCTATTTAGCTGTCTTCAAGTTGACTGATCCCTTCTTCTGCTGGTTCCAATCCATATTAAATACATCCAGTGAAACTTTCATTTCATTTACTTTTTAAGTTCTAGAATATCCACTGGGTTAATTTTTAGAGTTTTCATATCTTTCCTAAAATATCCCCATTATCTTCACACACTTCATTCTTCTTTTCTGTTCAATTTCTTAACATATTTATAACGATTGTTTTAAAGTTCTTCTTTGTTCATTCTAATGTCTGGATGATATTTGGGTCTTCTTTTTCCTCTTGGCTATGGGTTACATTTTCCTGGTTTTTGGAATGTCTTGAGATATTTTTTATTTTATGCTGGACATTGTATATAGAAGAACAAAGGAGAAAGGTATAGTATTTGCTTTATTTTGTTTAGTCTCAATAAATTTAAGCCTTTTATTCCAACAGGCAACTAGGATGAGGGCTAATTATTTAGATTTTTCTAAGAGTGGAGTTGAGCTGGGGCTGGGTGGCAGTTTTAATTAGTTAAGCTGTTCTCTGCCTTTATATGGGATTAAGGAAAGCTCACTTTGCCCTTGAGCCATGCCTCCAACTTCCTGCACCCCCCAGCAGGGACTAATTCCTTTGAGGTTGTCATAATTTGAGTTGGAATAGTTGGATTGTAGCTTTAGATGTTTTTGGTTCGTCTTTGTATTCGACCCCTGTGGGGCCATAAATCTGAGCACCATAAGACTTTACATCCTCCCTCTGCTTGCGAGCCCTGACTCCACGGCAGCGTCTGCCACTTCCTCGACACAATTCCTAGGAATAGAGTGAGGATAACGGTTGGGTCAAGGAATTGATTTATCTTGCTGTCTCTTTGAGATTCCAATATCTATTGACAGCCCATACTGTCACTAAATGCTTGGATGGTTTATTCTTATCTGTGCAAAGTCTCTCCATCTATGACAGACCTGCTCCCCTCCACCCACAGGCACCCAGATTAGCCACTTACCTCCAGATATAAATGCGTTCATGGCTCTTTTCTCACTGACGATGGGCTTATTACTCTCTAGGATTTAGTTCATTAAGGCTTCTTTGTGTCCATTGCTCTTCAATAACTTTACAGGAAAGTAGGATTTTATTTTATCCATTTAAAAAATTGCTACCATTTAAACATTGCTATCCGTTTAAAAAGTTGCTACCTCGAAAGCATGATCTTTTGCGTCCTTCAACAGCCTAACTGGAAGGAAAATCCTACCTTGGAGCTTTTAAAAATCCCAATGCCTGAACGCACCCCAGGCCAAGTAAATCAGAATCTCTGGGGGTGAGACTCAGACCTAAATGTTTTCTAAGCCTCCTCAAATGATTCTAATTTGCAGTGTAGGCCAATAACCACTGATTGTGGCTCAGAATGCTGTAACAGCCTTCTCTGTGAGTTAAACAACTGATTTTGAAATCTTCTTTACATCATTTGCAATTTATGGAAACCTTTGGACAGTCACGTCTCTGAGACTATTATCTATAAAGTGGTGGATGTTAGAATATTCCCTTTTTGACTGTTTTTTCTGAGAACAAATGTGATATTATTGTTATGACTATTATTGTTGGAGAGGGTTGAGTTTGAAGATCCATGAGGCTGGGGGCTTGCTAAGGTAGAGGGAGGGGGATCTCTTCTTGGACCTGCAAGGCTGTGATTACTCACGTCTCAACACAGGTGTGGCCACTGGTGGTGGCCCAGAATCCCAGCGCTATAAAGATGATGGATGTGGCCAGCAATGAGGTCACCAGGTTGGCCAGGGCCATCGAGGAGGCCACCTGGACATACTTTTTGCCTCCAGCCTTGCAGGAGGACAAGTTGATGATGGTGCCCAGGCCCAGGCCAGGGGACTAGAGCACGTGGCCTCCTGCCTGTCGCCACAGGTCCAGCGAGGCCCAGGCAGAGAGCTGTGGATGGGGATGGGTGAGAGAGTTGGGGAGGGGGCTCAGAGTGGGGAACCACCAGTGAGCTGTCAGAGGGGCAGGCTGGGGCAGACAGCAGAGGAATGAGGGGAAGGATAGGGACAGAAGGAAAGATGTAGGGCAGGGCGACTCAGAGAAGGCCTGGGGTGTTGAGGAAGCGAGATTTGGAGTCGCTGGCCTCCCGGCTTTGGTCACCATACGTCTGAGGCTGGTGACTGCGCCTTCCAAGAAGAGACCTGGGATGAAGAGGCAGAGGAGGAGGGTGTAGAGGAGGAACATCGAGAAAATCAGCTTCTGGTCATGACAGAAACCAGAAGTCAGGGGAAGGGGGGAGGAGAGGAAGACAGAGCATTAGCAGGGGACTGCAAGTCAGCAGGAGTAGAGAGATGGAGGTGAGCCGTGTTAAGATGGCCCAGATGTAACAAGAGGGAGCTATGGGAGGAGTATTCTAGGGAGATAACAATGTTGTTTAGGGGAAAAAAAACACACCAATAAGCTGTTCAGGAGTGAGGGGTAAGACCCTAAGTAAAGACGACTGTTACGTGGTGGTGCAGTTGGACACTGTTAATTCACGGACCTTGGTTTTATGGCCTCTGTGGGGGTTTAGGGACAGGAACTGCAAAGGGGAGAGGAGCCAGTGAGGCTGAAGGCTGCATGGAACAACTTCACAGGTGAAGGGGGAGGAAAGGAAACTGAGACAAGACTTTGGGAGAAAGGAACACGGTTAATAGGAATTTTAAAGTCTTTTCACTCTGGGATAGGTGAGGTAAGGCCCCTCTCCCAACCTCAGTGTGCCCTACTAAGCCTTTAGTAAAGTCTGCTTTTTTTTTTTTTTTTTGTGAGGCGATCAGCCCTGAGCTAACATCCGCCAATCCTCCTCTTTTTTTTTTTTTTTGCTGAGGAAGACGGCCCTGGGCTAACATCGGTGCCCATCTTCCTCCACTTTATATGGGACGCCGCCACAGCATGGCTTACCAAGCAGTGCGTCGGTGCGCGCCCGGGATCCGAACCAGCGAACCCCGGGCCGCCGCAGCGGAGCGCGCGCACTCAACTGCTTGCGCCACCGGGCCGGCCCCTAGTAAAGTCTGCTTTTGTGCGAGTGGTTTATTTTGGAGGCTGTGAAGAGACAGGGAGTTGAGCCTCAGGGATGCATGCAGTGCAAGTTAATTGCTTGCATAGATGCAGGGGCGAGAAGATGCAGGTAAAGTTAACCAAAACGATCTAATAAACACACTGAAATAAATTTTCCACGTAAGGAGAATATCCAGGTGCCAAGGTGATGGATTGGAAGTATGGATTGGAATAAAATACTCTAAATGGGAAACTCTGGAAAGGAATCGGTGCCAGTCGGCTCCCTTAGGGGTTAACAGGCACTGTCACAATGCGAGAAGGTGGAAGATGCAAGGCTCCGTGGGTGAGGCTGTGGTCTGAATTCAAAGGCTGCCTGGGGGGCCCGCCTGGTGGTGCAAGTGGTTAAGTGCGTGTGCTCTGCTGCGGCGGCCCGGGGTTCGCTGGTTTGGATCCCAGGCGCGCACTGATGCACTTGGCAAGCCATCATGTGATGACTTGGCAAGCCATGCTGTGGCGGCGTCCCATATAAAGTGGAGGAAGATGGGCATGGATGTTAGCCTACGGCCAGTCTTCCTCAGCGAAAAAAAGAGGAGGATTGGCAGATGTTAGCTCAGGGCCGATCTTCCTCACCAAAAAAAAAGGTTGCCTGTAGGTCTCCACATGCAGTGACACGGGCATGAGAGATGGTGAAGAGGGAGTTGGGTCACTACAAGGTGATCCAGACATTGTATGGTATATCCATACAATGGAATATTATATGTCCATAAAAAGGAATGAAATTCTGATATATGCTACAACATGAGTGAGCTTTGAAAACATTATGTTAAGTTAAATAAGCCAGACACGAAAGGACAAATGTTGTATGATTCCACTTACATAAAGTATCTATCATAACATAATAGGAAAATTCATTGAGACAGAAAGTAGATTAGACATTACGAATGGGGCTGGAAAGAGGGAGAAATGGGGACTTGGGCAAATATAAGGGACTATTAGGACCACTTAAAGCAGTTGCACAGCATTGTGAATGTACTAAACGCCACCGAATTTTTCACTTTAATATGGCTAGTTTTATGTTATGTGAATTCCACCTTAATAAAAATAAATAATAAAAAATGAAGGTGAAATAATAATGCTATCAGACAAAGACAAGGTGGGAGGATTTGTCATCAACAGACCTGCACTGCAAAAAATATTAAAGGAAAATGTTTCAGCTGAAGGAAAATTACCCTAGATGCGAGCAGAGATATGCAAGAAAGAATAGAGAACACTTGAAAGGGTGAATATGTAGGCAAATATAAGAGACTATTGACTGCTTAATAGCAACAATAACAGCAATGTATTGTGGGATTTATAATATGTAAAAGGAAAATATTTTAGAACAATGGCAAAAACTGATGGGAAAGCTAGGAATAGAGGGTAACTTCCTTAATTCACAGCTTCCTTAAACCCACAGCTAACACTACACTCAACGGTGAAATATGAATGCTTTTCTCTTGAGGTTGGGAACAAGACAAGGATGTTTGTTATCACCGCTTCTACTCATATTGTACAAAACTCACACGAGTAGAAAGAGAAACTTTGAATTGTCCTATAACTTTCAAACAAATTGCTCCTGTCATTAGTAACTTTCTTCCAAAGAAAACTTCTGGCCTGGATGATTTCACTTGTGAATTGTACCAAACGTTTAAGAAATAATTACTACTAATCTTGCATAAAGTCTTCCAGAATAGAAAAAGTGGCAAGACTAGCATAACCTTAACCCCAAAATCTGGCAAGGGAATTATGAAAAAGAAAATCACACACCAATGTCGTTCATGGACATTGATGCAAATGTCCCAAACCAGATATTAGCAAATCAAATCCATCAATATATAAAAGCAATATTACATCACAACTGAGCTGAATTTAGTCTAGTAATTCATGGGAGTTTAGATATTTTTCCCCCCAAAGCCCCAGTAGATACTTGTATGTCATAGCTGCACATCCTTCTAGTTGCTGTATGTGGGATGCGGCCTCAGTATGACCGGAGAAGCGGTACGTCGGTGTGCGCCGGGGATCCGAACCCGGGCCGCCAGCAGCGGAGCGCGCGCACTTAACCACTAAGCCACGGGGCCGGCCCTCATGGGAGTTTAAAAGTAAAAAATCAATCAGTGATAACATAATAAAGAATAAAAATCATATGATTATCTCACTATTTGCAGAAATATTTGATAAAACCCAATAGCCATTCATTAAAAAAAACCTCAACTCTTAGGAAACTAGGATTAGGAAGGAACATTCTTGTTTTCATAAAGGTTATTTACAAAAAAGCTTACAGCAAACATCAGACTTAATGATAAAATGTTGAAGGCTTTTCCTTGGAGCTCAGGAATAAGACAAGGATGCCCACTACCATCCCTTCTAGTCAAATTCAATTTAAAGTTTGAGTAGATTAAGAGCATTAATGGTCCCAAGTCTTCAATTTTTCCTATATCCACCATCTTTGCAATGTGAGTCTGCAGTTCCTCTTGCTAAGGAGGCAATAATCTACTCTCCTACCCCTTGAATCTGGGCTGGTGTGCCAATTCAGAGCCTGGGCTTCAAAAGACCTTTTTTGTTATTGCTTGCCCTCTTACACTTCTGCTATCACCATGAGGACATGTCTAGGCTAATCTGCTGGGAAATGAGATGTGTCAATCAGAGCTGAATCACTCCAGCGGTCCCAGCTCAAGCTAGCCTAGATAAGTCAATAGCCAGCCAACTCCCTTACATATTTGCTGAGCCCAGCCCAATAACTCATGAGATATAATATGAAATTCTTGTTTTAAGCCACTGAATTTTGAGGCGGTTTGTTACGCAGCATTGTGGTAGCAATAGATATTTAATACAAGGGTCTAGAAAATGCAATAAGATTTTTAAAAGTTTGGAAAAGAAGTAAAGCTGTCATTATTTACAAATATGATTGTGCATGTAAAAGGTAACACAGAATCTGTAAATACATTATTAGGATTAATAAGTGATGTTATCAAGGTTGCTAGATACTGAGTTAATGGAATACAATTAATAGATTCTTTACACACTAACAAGAAATAAATAGATAATGAAAAAAATTAAAGGTAACATTTATAATAACATGGAGATATTTCAAGTGCTTAAGAATAAATCTAACAAAAGAAAGACAAGACGTCTATATCAAAACCTATAAATAATTATTGAGAGAAGTAAAAGTTTTAAATAAATGGAGAGAGAGTACATGTCAACCCAGAGTATGGTAGAAATAACAGTGTTAATTAGGATGGGAAAAGGTATATTCATACAGAAAAAATAAAATTTGATCATTATTTCACATCATACAAAAGTTAAACCATGAGGATTACAGGTTTAAACATGAAAGGCAATTCATAAAGCTTCTAAAGAAGTTAATGTTGGAGAATATCTTCATGAGCTGGAGGTTAAGAAAGATTTCTTAAACAAGACTCAGAGAGCACTAACCATAAGGGAAACAATAGATAAATTTGAGTTTATTAGAATTCAGAACATCTATTCCTTAAAAGACACCATTAAAAGAGTCAAAATAGAATAGAAAAAAGTTGCTACATATGTAGTTAATACAGGGCTTTTATCCAGAATCTATAAAAAGCTCCTACAAATCAATAAGAACAATATAAATAACCCAATAGAAAAATGCTCAAGAAACTTGAAGAGACCTTTCACCAAAGTGGTTCTCCAAATGGCCAGTGAAGATATGAAAAAGTGCTCAGGCTATTTAAACAGCAGGGAAATGGTAATTAAAACCATAATGAGGTGCCACTACACACCAGTCAGACTGGCTAGTATGAAAAAACTGAGAACACCAAATATTGGCAAGAATGACGAGCCATGGGAAATCTTATACACTGCTGGTGGGAATGGAAACTGACAAAAATTATTTTGAAAGATAAGTCGGCCATTATCTATTAAGATTGAAGGTATACATATCCCGTGAACAGCAATTTCACTCCTACGTATAATTGCAACAAAAATGTGTGTACATGTGCACTAAAGAATACACACAGTAATTTCCTTAACAGCATTGTTTGCAACAACCCCAAAAGGAAACAACCCAGAAATCCATCACAGTAGCATGGACATATAGCGATATAGCCAGTACAAAGGAATACTACACAGCGAAAAAAGACA
Source organism: Diceros bicornis minor (assembly GCF_020826845.1). Taxonomy (NCBI): domain Eukaryota; kingdom Metazoa; phylum Chordata; class Mammalia; order Perissodactyla; family Rhinocerotidae; genus Diceros; species Diceros bicornis. Next base: position 24,706,240 of record NC_080773.1, read on the forward strand.
TGAACTACAGCTATGCTTAATGATGTGGATGAATCTCAAAAACGTAACACTGAGTGAAAGAAGCTATATCCTAAAGAATATATATCAATGGGGCCGGCCCGGTGGCCCAAGCGGTTAAGTGCACGTGCTCTGCTGCGGCAGACTGGGGTTCGCCGGTTTGGATCCCGGGCACACACTGACGCACTGCTTGGCAAGCCATGCTGTGGCGGCGTCCCATATAAAGTGGAGGAAGATGGGCACGGATGTTAGCCCAGGGCCAGTCTTCCTCACACACACACGAAAAGAGGAGGATTGGCAGATGTTAGCACAGGGCCAATCTTCCTCACACACACACGAAAAAGAAAGAATATATATCATATGGCTCTGTTTATATCAAAGTCCAAAAGAAACAGGAAAAACTAAACTTAAGTGTTTAGATATGCATACTGAGGTGGTAAAACCATAAAGTAAAGCAAAGAAGTGATGATCGTAAGTGTCAGGATAGTGATTCCCTTTCAGGCGGCAGGAGGGATTGGTGGCTGGGAAAGGCTCAAGGGAGCATTTTTAGCATGTAGGCAATGTTCTCCTTTTTTGACTAGGATGGTTGGGGTATTTGCTTTGTAATAAATCATTGAGTGGAAAATTTCAGTTTTGTACACTTTTTTGAATACGTATTATATTTTATGATTAAAAAGAGGTATATATGTATGCAAGAACATAACAAAGTCCAAAACACACTGCTAGGTGAAAAGGCACAGAATATCAAATGTATGATACCATTTATGTAAAAAACGATCCACATAAAGAAAATAACACATTTCTAAGTGTTCGTACATATGCACGTAAATGCATAGAAAACTCCTTTCTGGCTGCTGTTTTTCACACTAACATTCTCCTTTCTGTCCCTTCCCATCCTCCCTCATCCAGATAACTCCAACGCATCATTGATGTCTCCTCTCAGATCCAACTTCCTCCAGAATGCCGAGCTTGATCACCTTTGCTGCTTCCCTGCTGCAGTACCTGACATGAAGTTGGAACTCTCCAGAGATCTGGTGAGGTTTTAATACAACCACCTTACACATAAACGCCCTTTTGTAACTGAGCAAAAAGGGGCTCATTCTGCTTGCCACAATCTGATGCCAATCAATTGCAAACAAGCCAGTGGTTGAGAAAGGAAAATTTATACGATTAGCTAGCATAATCGGAAGATGGCAGACTAGTGTCCTAAAGAACCATCTTAAAATCATACAGAATCTTGAGGCAGTTATATAGGGGAAATGGGCAGGGAAGGAGAGGGTTTAGGGATATTGACCATCTGGTGTGATGAACTTCAAGGCACCTCATTATCTCTTTCTTCTGTCATTTGTGATGGATACCAACATAAAGTTTTTCTTTCTGGAGGTCATCACGTTCCTGGGGAACTCAGAGAACAAAGTTTTCATCTTATCACAGCTGGGAGATATATGTAAGCAAGAATCACAGAACTAGCAGATCATGTATTTTGCAAAAGTGAGAGGTGCTTAATCATCTAGGCTACATGCAGGCTAGAATGTATTCACAGAGACTAGTGAGTCAGGATCATAGTTACAATATTGCTTCCTTTCCCTAAGCTGGCTTCCCTCATGCTAACCTAAGATCTAGCTGTTACACTTGCACATCCCCAGCGCAATGGCCCCAATAGGCTCCATTCGGGGAAGTTCTGATTAAAATGCTTCCGCAAACTGTTGCAATCTGGAAATGCTGCTATTTTGGTATTCAGCTGGCATCTCCCTGACTTTTTGTCTCACCAGGACAGCCTTTGTTGGGTAACCAGTTTCCAAATTTGGTTTGGGGAATGTGGCTCCTCCCCGCCCCACCTATTCAAGAGCCCACTGCACAGACTCTAGCTGGGTGGGCGGTCATCCTGCTCTGCAAACACCTTTCAGCCTCCTCTGTGGGCAGTGCTGGCACCAGCATCAGCTTCTGCACCAAAGCAGCACACAATCCAGGTAGATTCGACCTGGTGACTTGAGAAAATGGCTCAGGGAGGATGCAAAGTGGGGTCATTTGGCCTCCTCTTGGTTTAAGTTTGAAGTTTTAGTTTAACTAGGTGCAAAGCCTCCAAAATCTTAAAAGGTACCATGATTTAAAAATGTTTGCTCCTTTTAGGTTTGGGAAAGCGGCACAGCCAATCTTAGAAATTGGATATTATCATATATGTATATATGAATATTTTATACGTGTGTATCTCTGACAAATTGGATATTATTATTTATATATATTATGTATTGGACATTGTTATACATAGAATATAAACACGTTAATATATTCCATGAGTATATGTATGCATCTTTATTACAAATTCGATATTATTATAGACTATATATTATATATTGGGTAATATTGTTAAATGTAACATATAGATATACATATATATTAATATATACTCTATGAACATATGTGTGTGCATTTCTTACAAATTGGAGATTATATATATTTCCATTATAACATAAGTATTTTCCTATGTAACAAAGTATTCTTTAAAAATATGATTTTTATGGCTACTTAATATTCCAGAGTTATTATATAAACCTGATCAAGTCTATCGTTTGCTTAAATCCTCCCCAGGGGCCTCAGGGCCCTGGCTAGCTTAGCACCCAGGGCCCTTCCTGACGGCCCGCTTCTTCCCGCTCCTGCTCCCGCCTCCCACCCTGCCTCTAGCTACAGCCCCACACTTGTCACCCTTTCAAGGCTACGTACCTGCAATTAACTCTGCTGCCGATGCTCCTCTGCCCTCGCCCCCGGGCGGTGCCAGCCCAGGGAGCATCCGCCTGGGGTAATTGTCTCTGTCACCAGGCCGGCCTGCCTGGATCTGTGCACTGGGTCTTTCTCGGCCTCCGTGCCCCCTGCTCTGTCTACTCTCCGCCAGGCTCTCGGAGCATCAAAGGAGCGACAGCCTGTTTGGAGGCCAGCTGAGAAACTGATCCGGACGGGCGAGTCCCAGGAGTCCACCCAGGAGCGAGTCAGCGAAGGGCGCGCCGACAACATCCCAGCCCCACCGGGCTCAGCCCCGCTCACCTGCCGGGAGGAAGTCGGTGTCTCCAGGGCGGGCCCATGCGCGACCTGAGAGAAGAGAGAGAGAGAAAGGGCTCGGGAGCCAGGAGGGGGCGGGATGCGCCACCAGATCTCTGCGCCACCCGCTGGCGTACCCCGCCCCTCCTCTCCCAGGCTCAGGGCATCCTTGACCCCTAAGTTCCTGGAAAGCAAGGGAGATGAGAAGGGAGGCTCGGAGGTTTGGGAGGGGTGGTGGCCGGGGCAACAGAGGCCTGGCTTCCCGAGAGGTCAGGAGCTGGGGGCCAGGACTACTGCACCCCCCTTTACCCGCCACCGACTCGAGAGTCCGGAGAAGACCAGCCGCTTCTGCGGGCACGCGTGTGTGTGTGTGTTGGGGGGCGCCTGGGCGCGCGACCGGGGGCCGAGGGTCTGCGGGAGCCACCGCCATCCACTGGGGCCAGAGGCGATGTTACTGTGTCGCTGCAGCCGGAAGGCGATTTAGGCAATTCACCCTGGAGATGCTCGCATCTGAGGTGCCCCCTACAGACCCCCAGCCCAGACCCTCTTCTGCCCCTGTTGATTCAGTCGTCTGGGCTCCGGACCCGCAGGTCGTAGGCCGCTGCCGGCGTCTCGGCCCCATCTCTCTGAAGCGTGCCGCCTCCCCCACGGTACCCCGAGCTCTGAAACCTGATGATCTGCGTGCTTCGGAGTGAAGCGCACTTCAGTTCCTCCCACTCCTTCCACCCTGTAAAAAGCACATGGTTATAGCGTCAACCAAACCATGGCGCTCAAAGTGTGGTCCATGAACCGGTAGCGTTACCTGGAGGCTTGATACAAATGCAAATTAATTGATCTAAATTTAGCTCCACTCAATCCGAATCACTAGGAGTGGATCCCAAGAATCTGTTGAACAAACTCTCTGGGTGATTCTTAGGTATACTAAAGTTTGAGAAACAAAGACCTAAATCGCAGAAAAAGATGGAGAGCTCATCATTTTACTTGATGAAGCTGGCATAACTTGAACACTAAAATCTAAAAAAGACAGTAAAAAAAAATTCATCTATGATGAGTAGAGGAACAAACTAAATAAATATTAGCAAATAGAATCGAGCAATATATCAAAAGGATAGTACATTACAACTAATGAAGGATTGATTCCACAAGGATGTTTCAATACCAAAAAATCTATCAAGAAGGTGAAAACACACTTGGTAAAATTCAGTTCTATCAATATATTAAAAAACATTGCATTGTAACTTTTAAATAGGTGAACTGTATGATATATGGATTATATCTCAATAAAGCTGCTATAAAGAAAATCTTAGACCTCTGAACAAAAGGGATCTTGGAAGGCAAGGTAGAAAGCAGACAGAATTAACGACTGCATTTTGGGTATTATGTGGGGAGATGGCAGACACGGGAGAATGGCGTCTCCAACTCCTGAGTCACCTTACTGCTCTGTCTTGAAAGGTGGAAGCCAAGAAGTGAAGGAGTGGGCGGTGCCAAGAGACCCTCTAACCTCTAAGAGGTTAGAGCCAATGGATATCAACAAGCAGAACCACACCCACAAAGTGGGCGGTGTCCCTTAACTCCTCCATCGTAATTAGGTTCTTTCAACGGCCAAATTAACCTCTTCTCAGCAGGAGTAAATGAGGAAGTCCAGAGAAAACGGCCCCTTGGACAACAGTTCTCTGACGAGCTACCCCAAACTTCAAATCCCACCCCCACCCCACAACCCTCTCAAGGGCAACCTACCCTGAATTATTAGGCAATCTGAAATCCTGGATCTCCAGGTAAGGGCTATCATTTCCTCGGTCTTGTAGGACTTTGTTCATTCAAAATTTTCAAGGCCTCAAGTTCTTCATTAAAGTCTCTTATTAACTTTTTGGAATCTCTGCTGCATTTGTAAAAACCAGATTTTTATTTATTCATTTTTTTGAAACTCAGCTTTTGACTTTGTGATCCTTTTTTCTATACCACTAATTTCTGCAACTTATTATTTTCTTCCTTCTATTTATTTTGGATTTATTCAGTTCTTTTTCTAGCTTCTTAAATTGGATGTTTAGCTCATCAATTTTCAGCCTTCTTTTCTGCTACTGTGTAATAATTTAAAATTAATTTACCATTTTAGCTCCCTCCCGTCAATTTGATATGGTTTTTATTTCTTACTTCTCTGTAGTTTCTAATTTTTATTATGATGTAGTCCTTCACCCATGAATTCTTTTAAATGTGATTTTTAAAACATCCAATTGTATGGCTTTTTCTTTTGTTATATTTTCATTGTTCATATCTGACTTAATTGCATTGTGGTCATAGAACATGGTCTGTATAATAATCACCTGAAATTTGTTGAGACTTGTGCTATGGATTACCGTGTGATCAATTGTATATTCTGTGTGCTTGAGAAAATATGTATTTTCTAATTATTGAATACAACATATGTTCAACATATGTCCCTATGTCAAGCTTGTTGTGTTCAAATCTATATATTTACTGTTTTTCTGCTTATCTATGGATTTTGATAAATGTGTGTTAATTTTCCTTTGTCGATTTCTCCTTGTAGTTCTGTCAGTTTTATACTTTTGAAGCTATATTATTAGGTTCATGCAATTTGTAATTTTCATAACTTCCTGTTAATGTAAACTTTTAACCTCTTTAGCTCAAATAATATTTTATTGCTGTAACGTGTATAATGTCTTTTGTTTAGTATTTGCCTGGTAGAGCTTCCTTCTTCCTTTTACTTTAAATCTTCCTATGTCCTTGTGCTATAGATGTGTCTCACATAAATAGCAGATAGCTGGATTTAAAACATTTGTCCTCAATATTTGTCTTTTAACTAGTATGTTTAGTCCATTGCAAATAATTGTGATTCCTACCATATGTAGATTTATTTCTAATATTTTACCTTCTGCTTGTCCCACTTTTTCTACATTAACCTTTTATATTTTGCTTTGCATTCTTTTGGGTTGATTTCTCTCTCTTTTTCTCCCTCTGCTGGTTTGTGAATGCAGCAGAGACTACTAATGCTTCCTAATAACTGTGTTCCTCTGTCCTACCAGCCTTCTCGTTCCAGCCAATGGAAGGTGAACAGAAGTGATGTGCTCCACTTGTAGACCTGACCCATAAAACTCATTCTCCTTCTCCATCCAGAAGCTCACTGGCAAGAACTCCAGAATCTAGAGGAGGGAAGAGCCCCAAGATGAAAGGAGCCTGGGTTCCTTAATGACTGAATGAAGTAGAGCCCCCCCCACCCCCATTCCAGGCTATACTGTACTAGACCTTAATATAAGCAGGAAATAAAATTTGATTGTATGAAGTCATTGAGATTTTGTATTTGATCTGTTAGAGAAGCTATCATTATTTACCTTAAATTAATACAGAAATTGTAAATTGTGTCTATCTTTTTTAGTGGTCACCCTTGAAATTTTAACATGCATCCTTATTGAAGTCTAATCAATATTATATTTATCATCCTGCTGAGATGAATACTCTGTCTCTAGCTTGTGTGTTATTTTTGTCCAGTATTTTAGTTCTATGTCATTTTTTTAACCTTACAAATGAAACATTGTTATTATTGCTTTATAGAATCAATATGTGTTTACGTTTACCCACATTATCATCAATTTCTTGGCTTGCCATGTCTTCTGTCTCAGGTCTCAGATCTTCCTTCTGGGATCATTTTACTTCTCCTTGAAGTATATTCTTTACCAAAGATTTGTGGGTGGAAAACTATTTTGTTTGCCTGGAAATATCTCTATTTTACTTTTTTCTTGAGAAATAGTTTTTTGCTAGATTAACAATTCTAAGTTGACAGTTATTTTCTATCACCCCTTGGCAGATACTTTCCCACTTCTCCTGCTGTTGATAAGGAACCAGCTGTGAGATTGGCATTCCTTTGTAGGTAATGTCTTTGTGCCTGGTCCCTTTAGATCTATTTTTAGAGTGTAGTTTCCTTTAGCTGCAGTTTCCTTTTATTTATCCTCCTTTGGATATGTTGTGCTTCCCCAGTCCAAAGATTTGTGTCTTTCCCCAATTTTGGAAAACACTCAGCTTTTTTTCTCTTTGCGTATGGCTCTGCCCCATTCTTCCAATGATCTCTTTCTGGAACTCCTGTTAGATGTATGTTGGACTTTCTTCCACTATCCTCTATGTCTCTTAATCTCATATTTTTAATACTGTAGTTTCTCTGTGCTACATTATTGGCAATTTCCTCAGATTTATCTCTCTTCATAGTTTTTTAACTGGTTGTTTAACCCATCCATTGATGCTTTTAATATTAATGATTTGTTCATTCCTAAAAGTTCTTTTTGGTTCTTTTTCAGACACCCTGATCATTTCTGAGAATCTTTTGTTCCTTGCTCTTCATTTCAACTCTTTAAAAATTTTTGTCTTTTCATCTTTAAATATATTAAGCATATTTATTCTATATTATGTACCTGATAATTCCAGTACGTTAGGTCTTTGCAGGTCTGACTCTGCTGCTTGATAGTTCTGCTAATTCTCCTTTAAGGTGCTTGGTTTCCTTGTGTGTTTTGTCATTTCTTTTTGTGACCTCATGTTCATTGAAAGTTTATCTGTGGGAATCCTGCGAGGCCTGGGAGAGGCTGTCTTTCCCCCAGAGATGATTTATATTTACTTATGACAAGTGCCGGGGGGCGGGGTGCTATCCACCAGGCACCTTTTATATTAATCTCAACTTGGATTTTTCAGACTACGCAGGTTGTGTGAATTTGAACCAAAATCCCATGTGAGAGAAGGTTTTGGGTTACAAATTCTCCAAAAAGACACTACTTCCCTCCCGTCAGAGACAGGACGAAGACATATACATTTTATTGCTATCTAACTCTTTCATAGAGGGTATAGCCCTTCAGTTTTCTATGTGTAGGGGTTTCTTTTCTTTCATCAACCCAAGACTTTGTCTTCACCTAGCCTCTAAAACCAAAATCTCTAAGTTACTAGAGAGTGACAATTGTCCCAAAGCAGTTACTAGCTTTAACACTTGCTTACCTATCTGAATTCAAGCCTAGGCTTAATTTCTGGCTTCTTAAAGATTTCCCTCAATTTCTTCTAAGCTCATCTATGCATTTAAAGAGGATTGTTGAAATGTATTTTATGTTACATTTTAGGTGTCTTATAATATGGTGTGTTTTGTTTGTCTTGTTTTATTGTCACATTGGCCCAGATGAAGTCCTCCTTGGTCTTCTTCCATCTCTGTAGTCAATCTCTACTCTCCCCCTCATTCCCTGCCAAATACCCTTCCTCCAGGCTCCTAGACCACCTTAGCAAAAATAAACAATGTTGTGTAAAGCTTTAAGCCCCTTGGTTGACTTGGTAAAGTAATCTTTCCAAGTATTTAAGTATTTAATTTAAATACTATTCCAAGTATTTAAGAGATATGCGAGGAGGTCACTAATTAGCAGATAGTTAACCACTTTGCCATAATCAGTGAATCCACTGTTTTCTGAGCAAACTCTCTCTCTCTGGTCCAGTTTACTTACAGGAAGCACCAGGCAGAGAGGACCTCGGATTCTAGCATTTGAGTTTAACAGAGTCATTGGAAGGCAAGACTGGGAGTTGGACACTTTTTTTTTTATGACAGAAGTAAAGTTCCACTGAACTGGTTTATTGACCAGCACCATTTTTGCCCTAGTTTCATAGTGGCCAGACCTTACACAGACCAGTTCCAAGAGGAAGGTAGCCTAGGAGGTGTGGGGTCAGCAGTCACCATCAACCAAATACTGGAAGTCAAAGCACACCATTATTACGGGTCTGGTGAGGGAAAGTGTGGGAGAGGTGGGGAATGACTGCTATGTTAATCCCCACCAGGCCAGAAAAACCTTCCTAATCCGGAAAAACAAAAGGTCTTTGGGTCCAGTTACATTAGCACTTGTACATTTACCTCTTCTAATGTCAAGTTGCCAGCCAGGGAGTTCCACTTTGAAAAAGAAATGATGCTATGCCAAATGCACCAAGTATTTATTTCCAAACGGAATTACTCACAGGGCAGAAAGTTTTTTCCCTGGGTATTTACCCACTTCATTAATCTTCTTTTGGCTTTGCCTCACCTGAAGCCGTGGACAAGGCTTGGGTAAGCGCCCTTTAGCTTTAGGTTTGAAGATATCTGTGGCCCTACTGTGGATCATGGAGACTACAGGAGGCATCTGAAGGAGGATGTACAAGAAGTAGGCAGGGATGGGCAAGATGGTAATGACGATGAGGACTATGAGCAAGACTTTAGCCCAAGATGGATAAGTTCGGCACACCTCATTTGACTGTGGAGAAAGGGAAGGAAGGTTTAGAATGTCCAGGTTCTGTGAAATGCAGAGGGTGGGGGTAGGAGACAAACCAAGGCAAGAGACTGAACCCCCAGGGAATCAGGGAATAAGACGACTGAGTCCTATAGGCAAGAGTGGATTGAAAGTTTTGTCCCCACTCCCTAAGGGGTTCTGGGGTCTAGGGAGGGAGGCTCACAATGCTTGAGTCCCAGGCCAAGTAGGTGATGGTCTTCAGATACAGATGAAACAGGGTGCTTACAAACAGGACCAGCAGCACAAGTGGAGACAGAAAGCACCACAGCCAACGATAGACGGGGGAGATGGGGCGGCCCAACATGATACTCAGATCTGCAAGGAACCTGGGAGGAAGGGCCACAAGGCTTTGGGAGACCTATTCAGGCCTTATCCAACCTCAGGGGAGGGGTCAGTCCAAACCCAGCCTGGAAGAGAGAGCCCTTAATATTTCTGAGAGCTTTCTGCTCACCTCCACAACCAGTCTTCTTGCCTCTAATACATCTCCTTTCAGTCTGATTTCTGTCTCAGCCCTAGGATGTTTTTTTTTAAAACATTTCTCTCCTTTATCAGTCTCAGGATAAAAACCAAGTTCGTTTTTTTTTTTGTAAGGAAGATCAGCCCTGAGCTAACATCTGCCAATCCTCCTCTTTTTCTGCTGAGGAAGACGGGCCCTGGGCTAACATCCGTGCCCATCTTCCTCCACTTTATATGGGACACCGCCACAGCATGGCTTGCCAAGCGGTGCATCAGTGCGTGCCCGGGATCCGAACCGGCGAACCCCGGGCCTCCGCAGTGGAGTGCACGCACTTAACCTCCTGCGCCACTGGGCTGCCCCCAAAACCAAGTTCCTAAATGTAGTTTCTTCAAGTCCATATATCCAGCTTTCTTTGGTGCACATTCTTAACCCTAATACATATGCAAGTAGGGTTCCTTCTGCCTAGAATGCTCTTCTCTCTTTCCCTCCCTTGACAAACTCCCCTTCAGCGGCCTAGATTCTGTTCAAGCATTCTCTCCTTGCCTGACTCTTAATCTTTAGATAACCACCTGTGTTCCGAGAGTGCCCTTGGCTGCCTCTGTCATAGACATACCACCCTGCCAAGGATCTGCTTCCCATATGTCTTCATTTTGGGGATCTAAGAGCAGAAACTAAATATAGTTTATCCCAGTATCCCCAGTACTCACCACAAGGCCTGCCTGGCACACAGGAGGCCCTAAGAAATTAATTCTAGAGTGAGCGAGTGCATGAATGAGTGAACTGATACCAAGAACCACCATCACCTGGAAACACTGCCACCCTTGGATCACACAGTGCTTCTCAAATGTTAGTATGCATAGGAATCCCTTAGGGCTCTTGTTAAAACACAGAAACAGATTCGAAGATCTGGGGTGGAGCCTGAGGGTGTGCATTTCTAATAAGCTTCCAGGTGACGCCAATGCTGCTGGTCCAAGGAGCACACTTTGAGAAGCAAGGGATTACACGTTCCAGAGGTAAACACGACTCTGGTTAAAAGTAGGGCTTGGGGCCCCCAGGACTTGATATAGACTGTTCACCACTTCTCCGTTTTACAGCTGTTTTCTCCAGGAACCAGCCCATGCCTTTCTCCTTCCCACCCTCCTGGGGCGTCTCCATAAGCCCTGGGATCAGAGACCTGGCGGTGAGAGCAGGAGGGGCCAACACCGCCTAGGGACCCTAGCTGAGTGGGTGCATGGCAGGAGATCCTGAGCTTGGGACATCCATCACCTCCTGGCCCCATAGATCCAGGCCATGGCCACGTTCTCCAAGATGACAATGAAGAAGAGGGGCAGAGACGCCCAGTAATCATCCAGCAGGTTCACATAGTAGCTGCCCGAGGGCCTCACGAAAAGGAGGCTGCCTAGGAACATAGGCACACAGACACCCACTGGAGGAAAACATCAGATTTGGATCAATGTCAGAATTCAAGCTGGGCTGTATAAGAGTCCCAGTGGGGTTAAGCTAAACAATGCCCATAGTGGGAACGGGGTCATAGGTCAGAGTACCTGTGAACAGCTTTGCATGTTTCCTGAGGGGAGAGAAGGTGTCCTGGAGAGGGGCAAGGATGCCCTGCAAGATCCCTATCATGGTGCTCAGCCCCAGGTTTGCCAGCAACAAGAAAATGGTGATGGCCCAGAAGGTGGATCCAGAAAACAGAGAGATAATGTCGGTAAATGCCACGATGGCCACACCTGGACCCTCCATAACCTGTGAGTGAAGGGAGGAATGGCGAGGGCTCTGAGCTCAGTCTGTAGAGTCCCAACTCTGTCCCCTTCCCTAGGAAACTATCTGCAGCACTGTCAATGAACATTATATACTCATCTGGCCTTAAGGCATGAGAACTTCCTCCTACAACAGCTGCTGTTTAACAACTCTTTTGGGTTGGGCGAATAGGCTTATATGAACTCTAGTGCTTGGTGCTACAGCTGCTACAACTGCCTCATCACAAAAGGATACCATGAACCTCAGTCTTGGTTGTCCAGGATGCTGCTGAGAATTGCCTTTCTGGATTCTACAGACACCTAAGAAGGGCTGAAGTGTCCAGTGCACTCGGGGCTTTGAGGGGAACTTTAGGGCCCCATCCCCAAACCTTACCTACCTCCTCCAATTTCTCAGATAGGTTGCAATCAGACAAATGGAGTAGGACCATGTTTCTGACTTGTTCGGGGAGGTTGTCGAGCCACCTGGAGTAGATGGAGCTCGGATCATGATACAGACTCTCTGGGGGCTGGGCCTCAGGAGGGATCACCCCAGTAGCTACCAGATTCATCACTGTCTCAGCATTCCTGGGGACAGGGGTAGAATCATATAAAATCATTTGGCCCTTTAGGATAACTTCTCCTTTATCTTCTAGATGAGAAGGGAAATCAGCAGCCTAGAGTTTTTTTTTTTTTTCCTTGTGAGGAAGATCAGCCCTGAGCTAAAATCTGATGCCAACCCTCCTCTTTTTTTTTTTCCTGAGGAAGACTGGCCCTGAGCTAACATCCATGCCCATCTTCCTCTACTTTATATGGGATGCCGCCACAGCATGGCTCGACAAGCAGTGCGTCGGTGTGCGCCCAGGATCCGAACTGGCGAAGCCCGGGCCACTGCAGTGGAGCGCGCGTACTTAACCACTTGCGCCACTGGGCCAGCCCCAGCCTAGACTTTTTGATCTGATTAAAGTAGAGCCAGCGCTGAAACCCAGGTCTCCAGGATCCTAGTGTACACTGCTTGACACCTACTTTCATAATCACAAAGGTGTTTGTGTGAGGCCAGAGAATTTCTGACTTAAGTGGACCCCTAAGGGGGTCTTTCCTACAGTATCACTGAGGACTTTAGCACCCGTACCTCCTCCTACACAATCTCCACATAACATTAAATTCCTTAGCTTTCTTGACCTGCTGGCCTCTCCAACCTCTTTACTTACAATTCTCTTCACCTTCTATACTTCAGCCATACTCAACTATTAAACCTTCAACTTGCCATGCTCTCTTGTCTCAGTATCTTTGGTACATGATGTTCTCTCTGCCTAGAACTACCCCACTCTACCCTGACTCAGTCTACCCCAATTCTACGCGCCACGGCACATTCTCCATATGGCAAATTCCTACAAATCCTTTCTCATCTCACTGAACTCTATTTACTGTCATGGAAAGCTGTTCAAGATCTACTCTCTTTATCTTTTTCTTTGTGTGTGTGTGTGTTATTCACTTTTTAAAATTTTATTGAGGTCACATTAGTTTATAACATTATATAAATTTCAGGTGTACATCATCATATTTCGATTTCTGTATAGACTGCATTGTGTTCACCAACAAAAGTCTGGTTTCCAACCATCACCATACATATGTGCCCTTTTACTCCTTTTGCCCTCCCTCCACCCCCTAAGAATTATTTTGATAAAGTCAAATCAACAAGCTACAGAAAAGTAGTACAGTGTGATCCAACTTTTTGAAAAATGGTACGTTTTTATATATAGGTCTATGAATGGGAAATATCTGAAAGAATACTAGCAGCGGGGGGCCGGCCCAGTGGCGCAAGCGGTTAAGTGTGCGCGCTCTGCTGCAGTGGCCTGGGGTTCACCGGTTTGGATCCCGGGCGCGCACTGACGCACTGCTTGTCAGGCCATGCTGTGGCGGAGTCCCATATAAAGTGGAGGAAGATGGGCACGGATGTTAGCCCAGGGCCAGTCTTCCTCAGCAAAAAGAGGAGGAACGGCAGATGTTAGCACAGGGCTGATCTCCTCACAAAAAAAAAAACAAAAAAGAATACTAGCAGTGGTTATTTGTCAAGAGACAAACTCAGCTCAGGATTGCCTCCACTAGGAAGCCTTCTCTGACTGCCCCAGGAAGTTAGTAGCTTCCTCCTCTGTGTCTCCTCATCATCCCTACTACCAGTTCTCACTTAGTTTGTGATTATCTGTTTAGTATCTGCTTTCTCAAAAGGCTATGATTTTCCTGAGGGCAGGGTTGTGGTCTGATTCATCATTGGCTGTGTTTCCAGAACTCATAGGGTTTGGTAGATAGGAGATGTTTTACAAATGTCTGATGAATATTTTTGGAATGAATGTCACAGGAGAAGAAAATGGGGAATAGGCTATGGGGGCTCTGGTGTTGTGGGCCTTTTGTTCCTTCTCTAATGGTTCAGCTAAAGGTATCCCCTAATTTTTCCATGGCAGTCCCCAGTTAAGAATGGAGCGCACACACCTTTGAAAACCTCCAAGATTGGGGCTTTCCTAGTTTAGAAAGGCAGCTCTGAAAGGGACAGAGTTGGAGAGATTCAGGTGTTTCTAAGGTTTAGGATGCTCCAATTTGAAGGCCCCATATTGACTGAACCAATATCCCTGAGGGATGGGGCCTAGACTGGAGTTTTGTGGGCTATTTCCGAGACTTTGGTCTTTTGTGATGATCTCCATATGAAAGATTGGGCTCACTTCAGGTAACATTTGTCGTTGTTCTCTACAGCCAAGTGGCCCATTAAGGCAAATACAAACACCGTGGCCGTCAAGGAGGCAGCCAAGTTGAGAAGAGCCACAGCAAAGGCGTCAATGACACAGTTGTTGGACCGAGGGATGTACGAGCTGATTGCGGTGAAGCTGCCAAAGCCGAGGCCCATGGACAAAAAGATTTGGTTCCCTGTCCGGCGCCACACTTCCACAGAGTACAGGGCTGACACCTGAGGAGGAGAAGGACCATGCAAACTGGGATGTAAAGCAGGGAGAGGTATACCATGATGGAGATGCAAGATGAGAGGGGAGTGAAAGAGGGAGCTAAGAGGGCCTCTGTCAGACTGACAACCATGCTGTCCCTGACAACCCCATTTGGATAAGAGGATTAAAGGGCAGAAGACACCTCACCTTGGCAGCCAACAAACTCTTCAGACCAAAATGTGCGCCTTTCAGCATGAGACTCCGGATAACGAGGCAGAAAAGGATGATGTAGGGAAGGAGTACTGAGACATACAGCATCTGAGTAGGAAGTATGATTCAGGAATAGAGTTCACAAAGGCAGAAGTTGGGATAGTAGAATTAAAGGCTATTGGGAATGACAGGTCAGATTAGAAGGAGTGAAAAGTTGGAGACCTACAGGCATCAAGTTGGGAGCATATTAGGGGGTCTCAGATAGAAGGGAGTCCGTCATCTTCGTAAGTTAGAGGGAGGCTCACCTTCCCAATGGACTTGGGCCCTTTGATCATGGAGATGCAGATAATTAACCAGGTCACAAAAAGAGAGACACTGAGATGCATGACTGGTAGCCCACCGATCTCAATTTCATCTGTGGCCTTCAATACCTTCCGGTACCAGAAATACGTGGTGGATGTTGTCCGTGCACATTCAGGATCTGAAGTGAACTGGCCATGGAGGAAACTGCAAGACCAGGCGCCTCCCCCTTCTTCACATCTACCCCCTCAATCCCACTTTATCATCTTCCTGCTCATCCCTATTCTCTCAATGATCCTCTTCCTTTTTCATTGCCCTATCCTTTTCTCAGCCCTCCCACTTGCTCTTTTCTTCCCTCTTCTCACCAAAATCACTGGAGTTCTTCAGTAAAGGGCACCATGCCCAAGGTAGTGGAGACTGGAAAGACTGAGCCAAATAGAAGAGACTCCAGGCCATGAGGACACTGTAGTACAAGCCCACAATGATGCACACCTAGGGAATATGAAGAATTCTGGAGGCAGGGGAAGAAAGGTGGCCAGTAGATGGGAGGGAATTTGACCTCACGACTGGGGAATTGGAGGGACTTGACCCATGGAAGTGAAGTCATAGGACCCATTCCAGGGCAAGGGTTGGGATGGGGTGGGGTGTAAAGGGTGGACCTGGGCAGCCCAGGCCTCCTCACCATGAAGCTGGTATACCCCACGCCACCAATCCAGGGGCTGACGACCTTCCATACACCAATGCTGCCCTGACGCATCCTCTGACCAGCTGCCATCTCCAGGAATAGAAGAGGAACTCCAACCAAGAACAGCATGAGGATATAGATGATGAGAAAACTGCCTGTGCAGGGGATTCAAGAAGAGGCTCTGAGAACCCTCTGGCTCTTCAGTGCCCAGACTTCTTCCAGGGTCCAGGAAAACACATTCCCCACCAGTGACCTCCTTAGGGCCATAGGCATCAAGGATTAATTGTTTCCACATACCTCACAGTCCCAGATGTCCAGTCCCTTGGCCCTCAATTCCTAGAAGACCCAGATACCTAGTTTCCACTCTCACCCTTGACCCAGGCCTCCAGCCCCACCATCCTTATGAACCTAAGTATTCAGATATTCTGCTCCCACCCTCCCAAGGTCCTAGGTGTTCAGGTACCTCGCTCCTGTCCCAGTCAGAATCCCAAATCCTCAGCCCCTACATTTCTCAGAGACCCTGGAATAGCCAGGAGAGTCCTCTGGTTCCTCATCTCCTTGTGGGTCCATGATTCCTGGTCCCCAGGCTTACCACCTCCGTTGTGAAAACACAGATAAGGAAAGCGCCAGATGGTGCTCAGCCCCACAGAGAAGCCAACCTGGGCCAGGAGGTACTCAGTTTTATTGGCCCAGAATGGGCGGTCAGTAGGGGCTTCATCCTTTGGCTTATCATCTTTTTCTATGGTCGCCAATGCTTCCTCATTATCTTCATCAGACCAAATGTCTGATGATGGCGCGTCATACTTCCGTCTCCCAATCAATTCCTCAGTAGGCAACAACTCGGACTTTAAGAACTGGGAAGTTGAGGTAGTAGCAATCAGGGATTCAGAATCCGAAGGTCTAGACATCCGGGGCTTCTCATCCTGGGCCTCCCTGTTTCCACTAACAGTTGTCATCCTGGGTAGACTCTAGTTCCTGCTTCTGCAGGGATGGTGCCTCCTTCCTTGTTGACCTTAAGGACATCAAGAACCATAGACTTGAGGTATATGAGCTGAGGAAAGACAAGACTAATCCTACAAGAACCCCTGAGGCCTCTCCAGCCCTCTTATCGTTGTGTGGATAAGAACATGGATTCTCCACCTGGGAGAAGATACCAAGAATATGCCTGCCTCTAGAAAATAACAATATAAAAATACCATTTACAATAATAGTAAAAGACATAAAATGCCTAGGAATAATTTTGACAAAAGATGAGCAAGACCTTTACACACACCAAAAAACTATAAAACATTATTGAGAGAAAATAAAGAAGCTGCAAATAAATTGAGAGAGATAACATGTTCATGAGTTGGAAGTCTCAATAGTAAACAATGTCAGTTCTCCCCAGTTTCATCTACAGATGCAATGCAATTCCTATTGAAATCACAGCAGGTGGGCCGGCCCCGTGGCTTAGCGGTTGAGTGCGCGCGCTCCGCTGCTGGGGGCCCGGGTTCGCATCCTGGGTGTGCACTGACGCACCGCTTCTTGGGCCATGCTGAGGCCGCGTCCCACGTACAGCAACTAGAAGGATGTGCAGCTATGACATACAACTATCTACTGGGGCTTTGGGGGGAAAAATAAATAAATAAAATCTTTAAAAAAAAAAAAGAAATCACAGCAGGGTTTTTGTGGCAATTGACAAGCTGATTCTAAAACATACATGAAAAGCAAAAGGCCTAGAGTGGTTAATACAATCTTGATGGAGAAGAAGAAAACGTAAAGACTAATTATAAAGCTGCAGTAATTAAGAGAGTATGATATTGACACAGGGATCTATGGCACAAATAGATCAATGGAGCAATATGCTGCACTTTTCAATATGATAACTACTAGCCACATATGGCTATCTAAATTTAAATTAATTAAAATTAAATAAGATTAACAATTTAGTTCCTCAGTCACACTAGTCACAATATCAAGTGCTTGGTCGCCACATGGCTACCATATTGGAAGGACAGACATAGAACATTTCCACTACCACAGAAAGTTCTTTGGATACCACTGGAAGATTTCAGAAACATACTCACACCTGGATATCTGATTTACAGCAAAGGATGGCACTGCAAAACTGTAGAGAAAGGATATTCTTTTCAGTAAATGACTGGTTGTTAGGGCAATTGGATATCTATATAAAAATAAATGAACCTTGGCCTCCCCAACTTCACATATTAAACAACAATCTATTCAGTGCAGATTATAGTTCTAAATGTGAAAGGTAAAACGATAACATTTCTAGATGAAAAACTTAGAAGAATATCTACATGACTTGAAGGTAGGCACAGATTTCTTAAATAGGACACACAAAACCACCAATCATAAAGAAAAAGTTTGACATAGACTAGAGTAAAAATAGAAACTTCTGTCAATCAAAAGTTACCATTAATTGAGTAAACAGACAAGCCATAGAGTAGTGGAAGATATTTGCAAAATATATGGTAGACAGAAAAACGCCCTCCTCCAAAATATCTACATCATAATCCCTAGAACCTGTGAAATATGTTACCTTAGATGGCAAAAGTGACTTGACTTTCCAGTGCAGTTAAGCTATGGATCTTGAAATGGGGAGATTATCCTGGATTATCTATGACAGGCCCAATGTAATTACAGCGTCCTTATAAGGGCAAGAGGGAGGTAGGAGAGTCAGAATCAGAGAAGGAAATGGGATGGCAGAAGCAGAATTTGGAGTGATGTGCTTTGAATGTGGAGGAAGGGGCCATGATTCAAGGAATGCAGAGGGTTCCTAGAAGCAGGAAAAGGCTAGGAAACGGATGCTCCCCTAGATTCTACATAAGGAACACAGGTCTGTTAACACCTTGCTTTTAGCCCAGTGAAACTGATTTCAGATTTCTGACCTCCAGAACTGTAAGATAATAAATTCATGTTGTTTAAGCCACTCAGTTTGTAGTTATTGTTAGAGCCACAGTAGGAAATTAACAAAATATACAACCAAAAACAGGACTTGTTTCCCAAAAAAATATTTATAAAAGAGAAATACCTACAAATAAATAAGAAAAAGCAGACAACCTAAAAAGTGGAGGGAAGGGAACAGAAAGCTTAAACAGGCATATTACTAAAGAAGATATACAAGGGGCCAGCCCGGTGGCTTAGCGGTTAAGTGCGTGCGCTCCGCTACTGGCGGCCCGGGTTCAGATCCTGGGTGCGCCCCGACGCACCGCTTCTCCGGCCTGCGTCTCTGGCCATGCTGAGGCCGCGTCCCACATACAGCAACCAGAAGGATGTGCAACTATGACATACAACTATCTACTGGGGCTTTGGGGGGAAAAAAAAAAGGAGGAGGATTGGCAATAGATGTTAGCTCAGAGCCGGTCTTCCTCAGCAAAAAGAGGAGGATTGGCATGGATGTTAGCTCAGGGCTGATCTTCCTCACACACACACAAAAAAGATAAAAAAGAAGATATACAAATGGTCAATATACCTATGAAAAGGTGCTCAGTGCTCAATTTCATTGGTCAACAAGAAAACGTAAATTAAAACCACAATGAGAATAGATGGATATATATGTGCTAAATCGATTATAGTAAAATGTTAATTGTAGAATCTAGGTTGATGGGTATATGGATGGTCACTGTATAAATCTTTCAACTTTTCTGTATGCTTACATATTTTTTCATAATAAAATATTGGGTGGGAATCACAATGAGATACCACTATATACCCACTAGATGAACTGACATGAAAAAGACTGATTAAACCAAATGATGGCATGTGTGGGAACTTCTGGAACTCACATACACTGTTGGTAGGAGCATAGATTGGTACAACTACTTCAGAAATAGTTGAATGTATCTACATACTTTAAATATTTTCATACTTTCTCACCCACTCCAAAGTGGTCATCTAACAGAAATGTGTACATAAGTACACCAAAAACCATGTCCAAGAATGCTAATAGCTGCACTATTCATAATTGCCAAAACCTGGAAACAACCCACATAGCCTTCAACAGTAGAATGGATAATGATAAAATAAAAAGAATGAATTACCGATGTGCACAACAACATGGATGAATCTCAAAAATGTTATTTTGAATGAAAGAAGCCAAATCCAGAAGAGAACATACTATATAATTCCATCGATATGAAGTTCAAGAATAGGCAAAACAAATTCACAGTACCAGAAGCCAGGATACGGGGCCGGCCCAGTGGCGTAGTGGTTAAGTTCATGTGCTCCGCTTCGGCGGCCCAGGGTTTGTGGGTTTGGATCCCGGGCACAGACTTGTGCACTGCTTATCAAGCCATGCTGAGGCAGGTGTCCCACATACAAAGTAGAGGAAGATGGGCATGGATGTTAGCCCAGGGCCAATCTTCTTCAGCAAAAAGAGGAGGATTGGCAACAGATGTTAGCTCAGGGCTAATCTTCCTCACCAAAAAAAAAAAAAAAAAAGAAGCCAGGATAGTGTGCTCACATTGTGATAATTTATCTAGCCATAATTATGATTTGTGCATACCTCAATATGTGATACTTCAATAAAAGTTTATCTAAAAAATAAATATTAGAAAACAAAAAAATCCTAGATTTCCATACAGTAATAATAAACAGAAAGTGGATTTTAAAAAAGAAAGATAGCACTTACAATAGCAACAAAAACTATATGGCATCAAGAAAAACCTAAACAACATTAAAACAGACCTAAATAAATACACAAATATCTAATGTTCATGGATATAAATATTCAATACTGTAAATATGGAGTTTCTCCTCCAAATTGAGTTATAGATTCCATGCAATTCCAATCAAAATCTCAATATAATTTTTCACGAAAGCTAACAAGATTTTACAACTTATATAGAAGAACAAAGTGCCAAAAATAATGAAGCAACTCCACTAGTCTTTGGTTGCTAGACACGATGGAGTAAACTAACAACATACAGCCAATCTCCCCCACTGATTATAGCTAAAATCTCTGGATAGAATATAAAAAGCTACTACCTGAAGACTTTGAAAAGTAAACAATAGTGGTCACACTGGGGATTTAAGTTAAAACTTGAATAATGACTTATAATAGGGGGAATGAGTTTCACATATATTTTTCCTCCTTTGTCTCTTGATCCAAGCCAAATCATGGAACTGTACAAAAAGCACTAAAAGCAAAAACTCCAGGAGAAACCCCCTATTTCCAGAGGACAAGGAAAAGGAGTTCCTATGCACCAAACAGTGCGAGGGAAATACCAATTTTCCCTTCTCACGTCAGAGGCTCACCTCTGAACTACACAAGTACAGAACAAATGCCAAGAATCATAGCAAGGCTTTAAAAACTGAACCACTGCCCAAGTCACAGACTAACCCCAGGGTGGCACATGCTAACCCAAATAGCACAGCAAAGGCTTTGAAAATTGAGCTAACATTGTAACCAACGCCCTCAGAAGATATGACAAAACTTGCCATCTGAACCTAACCGGGTTGATTGCCTGCTAAAATAAATAAGCAAACAAAATTCAACACTCTCCTGAGGATATTATATCTACAGGACCCTGAGTTTCAAAACATAATATTCAAAATTCCAAGGATACAATCCAAAATTACTCATAATTAAAAAAAAAAAAACACAAGAAAAATCTGACCATTTCCCAAGGGAAAAGACAATCAATAGATGTCAACTCTGAGATGACCTACATGATGGAACTAATAGAAAAAGACTACTATTTTTTTTAAAGTATGTATTTTATTTTTTCCAGCTTTATTGAGGTATCATTGACAAATAAAAATTGTATATATTTAAGGTGTACAATGTGATGTTTTGACATACATATATATTGTGAAATGATTACCACAATGAAGCTAATTAACTTATCCCTCACCTCACATTTACCATTATTTTTTTGTGTGTGGGAAAAACACTTAAGATCTACTCTCTTAGCAAATTTCAAGTATATAATACATTATTATTAACTATAGTTACCATGCTGTACATTAGGTCTCCAGAACCTATTCAGCTTATAACAGAAAGTTTGTACTCTTTGACCAACAAACATCTCTCCATTTCCTCTACCCCTCAGCCCCTGGTAACCATTCTTCTACTCTACGTTTCTATGAGTTCAACTTTTTTAGATTCCACATGTAAGTGAGATCATGCAGTATTTGTGTTTCTGTGCCTAGCTTACTCCACTTAGTATAACATTCTCCAGGTTCATCCATGTTGTCACAAATGCCAGGATTTCCTTCTTTTTTAAGGCTAAATAATATTCCATCATGTGTACGTGTGTCTGTCTGTCTGTCTATCTATCTATCTATCTATCTATCACATTTTCTTTATCCAGTCATCCATTGATGGACACGTAGGTTGTTTTCTATTTTGGCTATTGTGAATAATGCTGCAGTGAACATGAGAGTGCAGATATCTCTTTGAGATACTGATTTCATTTCATTTGACTATGTACCCAGAAGTGGGATTGCTGGATCATATGGTAGTTCTATTTTTAATTTTTTTTGAGGAACTGTCATCCTGTTTTCCATAATGGCTGTGCCAATTTACATTCCCACCAACAGTGTATAACGGTTCCCTTTTCTCTACATCCTTGCCAGCACCTGTTATCTTTTGACTTTTTGATATTAGCGAATCCCTGGGTAGGAAGACTGCCTTTGGAACTGCAGTAGAGCAGGGCTGGAGCTGGGTCACAGGATTGCTTCAGGTTCTACAGTCAGGACAAAGATTAGCGGGCCTGCCACTGGTGGTTTGGAGGGACATGTCTCCTGCCAGTTCCCTAGGTAGGCAGGACTCCCCCCAGCTGTGGCAGAGTGGGGCTGGCACTGAGTCTCAGGGCCACTTCAGAGTCCATAGGTGGGACTGACTTCAGGATCCACAGCCAGGACTGAGGTTGGCAAGCCTGCTACCAGGGGCACAAACAGGTGACGCTGGGTCTTTGGGCAGGCAGGACTGAGATCAGGGCTGAAGCCAGGTCACAGAGCTGCTTCAGGATCCGTAGTCAGGACCAAGGTCGGCAGGACTGTTACGATGGCATGTCTCCTGTAGGATCCCTGTGCAAGCAGGACTGACTCTAGACTGGCAGTGGAGTGGGGCTGGAGCTGGGTCACAAGGATGCTTCAGGATCTGCAATTTGGTCCACAGCTGGTGGGCCTGATACTGGGGGCATGGATGACCATGGTTCCTCCTGGGTGCCTTAGTCGGTGGAGCTGGTTGCAGGACTGCAGCCAAGTGGGGCTTGAGTCAAGTCCATAAGGGGATGGGGCTGCTTTTGTTCTGCACCCAGGACCACATTCGGTAAGCCTGCCCCCAGGGCGAGGGTCTGCCTTCTCAAAGCAACTCTCCTTAGTCTTGGGTTTCCATGGAGTTTCACAACCTCCCACCTGGATCCCAAAGTCCCACAAAGCAGATTTTTCTGTGGATGGCTGCTAGATGATTGCTTGTGTGGTGGGACATGAGCTGAGGCCCTCCTGTTCTACCATTTTGCTTAAAAACAAAAGCTATGCAAAGACTTCAAAGTAACTATTATAACCATCCTCCATGAGGTAAAGGTGTAATGGAACAATAGAAGTTCTCAGCAGAGAAATAGAAACTATAAAAAATAACCAAATGGAAATTTTAGAGCCAAGAAACAAAATATTGGCAATAAAAGAAATTCATTAGCTGGAACATGAAATGATCCAATCTGAAGAACAGAGAGAAAAACTATTGAAAACAAAATGAGCAGGGCTTCAGGGACCTATGGGACAATATCAAAAGTCTAAGAATGAGAAAGATTAATGAAGAAAACTATTTGAAGAAATATGGTTGAAAACTCCCAAAATTTGGTGAAATATATAAATTTACAGATGCAAGAAGTTCATCAAACCCCAAATAGAATAAACTCAAACAAAACCAGGTTCGGGTGTATCATAATTATGCGGCTAAAAAGCAAAAGAGAAGGATCTGTAAAGTAGGCAGAGAAAAACAACAGATTATATACAAGGCTACAACAATCGGAATGATTGTGGATTTCTCATCAGAAAACATGGCAGCCAGAAGTTGGTGGAACAATATCTTTAAAGAGCTAGCAGAAAATAAAGTGTAATATCATAATTCTACATCCAGGAAAAATATCCTTCAGAAATGAGGTGAGATAAAAACATGATCAGATGAAGGAAAACTAAGAGAATCCCTCATTAGCAGACCTGCTCTTACAGAAAGGCTAGTAAAGTTCTCCCGGCTTTAGGGAAGTGGTGTCAAAGGAGAACTAGGAACTTCAGGAAAGAGGGAGGAACAATAAATATTGGGGTATATAACCAGGACTGTTTTTCTCCTCTTAAAGATTTTCTTTAAAATATTTGACAGTTGAAAGCAAAAAATTATAACATTGTTTGGGGAGGCTTTCAATGTATATAAATATAATACATATGACAACTATAAAATAAACAACGAGGTAAAAGGTCCCATAAGGTTATAAGGTTTCCACATTTACTGGAAGTGGTAAAATATTAATTCAAGTGGTCCATGCAAAATTAGGTATGTATAATATAATTCCTAGAGCAACCACTAAAAAACTTAATTCAAAGATATATAGCTAAAAAGCCAACAGATAAATTAAAGTGGCATACTAAAAATGATTTAAATAAGCCAAAAGAAGGCAGGAAAGGGGAAACAGGATCTTAAAACAGAGAGGACGGTTAGAAAACAAATAATAAAATGGTAGACCTAAATAATCCAATCATAGCAATAATGTGTATATATATTGTAAATGGTCTAAATAGGTCAATGAAAAAACAGTGATTATCAGATATGGAGAAAAAAGATCCAACTATATGCTGTCCACAAAAAAACACCCACTTTAAATATAATGATATAAATAGGTTAAAAGTCAAAGGATAGGTTTTTGGAGGGGATGATGAAAACGTTCTAAAATTATATTGTGGTGATAAATGCACAACTCTGTGAATATACTAAAAATCACTGAACTGTACACCTTAAATGGGTAAATTTTATGACATGTGAATTACATCTCAATAAAGCTGTTCAAAAAATAAAGGATGGAAAAAGATATCCTACTCAAATATCAAAAGAAATCTCGAGTGGCTACGTTAATATCATACAAAGCAGATTTCAGAATAAAAAAAATCCCAGGGATAAGGAGAGACACTACATAATGTTAAAAGTCTCAATTCACCCAGAAGACATAACAACCCTGAACGTATATGCACCTAATAACAGAGCTCCACATACATGAAGCAAAAACTGATAGAACTGATAGAAGAAATAAAGAACCCACAATTAAACTTTGAAACTTCAGCACTATTCTCTGAGTAATTGACAGAACAAGTAGACAGAAAATCAGCAAGAACATAAAAGACCTAAATAACATTATCAACCAACATAATCTAATTTACATCTCTAGAATACTCCTCCAATAACAGCATAATACACACTATTTTCAAACACATGCAACAACCACCAAGAGAGATAATATCCTGGCACATAAAACAAGACATAATTTTTTTTAATTAAAAAAATTTTTGTGTGTGTGAGGAAGATTAGCCCTGAGCTAACATCTGTCACCAATCCTCCTCTTTTTGCTGAGGAAGACCGGCCCTTGGCTAACATCTGTGCCCATGTTCCTCCACTTTATATGGGATGCCACCACAGCATGGCTTGACAAGCCGTGCGTCGGTGTGTGCCTGAGATCCAAACCCTGGGCTGCCGCAGTGGAGTGCATGCACTTAACCGCTACACTACCTGGCCAGCCCCAAGACATAATTTTTTAAAAAAAACAAATCATATAAAATACATTCTCTGACCATAAGAGAATTAAACTAGAAATAAAAAACAAAGATTCTTGAAAATCCCCACATGTTTGGAAGTTAAACAACATACTTATCAATAACCCATGGGTCAAAGAGGAATTATCAAGGGAAATTGGAAAATGTTTTGCACTAAACAAAAATGAAAATACAACATATCAAATTTTGGGTGACGTAATTAAAGAAGTGTTTAAGGGGAAATCTATAGCATTAAGTGCTTATACTGGAAAAGAAAAAAAGAGAGAAATGAAGACATTCCCAGATAAACAAAAGCTGAGGGAGTTTGTTACTACTAGACCATCCCTGTAGGAAATGCTCAAGGGAGTCCTGTGGGGTGAAATGAAAAGACACTAGATATTAACTTGAGCCATATGAAGAAATAAAGATCCCAATAAAGGAAAATACATGGGCAATTATAAAAGCTAATATTACTGTAACAACAGTTTGTAACTCCACTTTTTATTTTCTACATGAAAGAGACTAAATCAAGAAACCAACACATTTTTTTAAAAATATTATTAGTCTAAAACCTAGTATTATTGTAACTTTTATTTGTAACTCCACATTTGGTTTTCTACATAATTTAAGAGACTGGTGCATTGAAAAGAATTATTAGTTTGTGTTTTGGCACCCACAATATACAAAGATGTAATTTTGTGAGATCATCAAGCAAAACGGTGGTAACAGAGCTATAAAGGAGCAGAAGTTAAGCAGTATGTTGTTTTAGTTAAGCTGGTATAAATTCAAGTTAGAGTGTTATAACTTTAGGATGTTATATGTAATCCCCATGGCAACCATAAAGAAAATAGCTGTAGAATATACAGAAAATGAAATGAGAAAGGAATTTAAACATTTCACTGCAAAAAATCACCAAAGAAGACAGTAATGCAGGAAATAAGTGACAAAAAAAAAAAAGCTGTAAGGTACGCAGAATACAAATAGCACAATGATAGAAGTAAATCTCTCCTCATCAGTAATTACTTTAAATGTAAATGGATTAAATTCTCTAATCAAAAGACAGATATTGTCAGAATGGATAAAAACACATGATCCAACTATATGCTGTCTACAAGAGACTCACTTTAGATCCAAAGAAACAAACGGATTGAAAGTAAAAGGATGGAAAAAGATATTCCACACAAACAGTAGTCAAAAGAGAGCAGGGGTTGCTATGCCAATATCAGACAAATTAGACTTTAAATTGAAAAAGTTTAAAGGGGACAAAGAAGGACATTATATATTAATAAGAGGTTCAATTCAGCAAGAATATATAACAATTATAAGTATTTACACATCTAATAACAGATCATCAAAATACGTGAAGCAAAAATCAATAAAATTGAAGGGAAAAATAGTTCTACAATAACAGTTCAGAAAATATTGCTGAAAGAAATGAAAGAAGAGATAAATAAATGGAAACACATCTCATGTTCATTGGATTGAAAGACTTATATTGTTAAGATGTCAATACTATCCAAAGCGATCTACAGATTCAATGCAATCCCTATCAAAATCCCAATGATGTTTTTATAGAAATAGAAAAATCCATCCTAAAATTCATATGGAATCTCAAGGCACCCTGAATAGCCAAGACAATCTTGAAAAAGAAGAACAAAGCTGGAGGACTCATACTTCTTGATTTCAAAACTTACCACAAAGCTACAGTAATCAAAACAGTGTGGTACTGGCATAAAGAAAGACATATAGACCAATAGAATAGAATGGAGGGCCCAGAAATAAACCCTCGCATATATGGTCAAACGATTTTTGACAAGAGTGCCAAGACCATTCAGTAGGGAAAGAAAAGTCTTTTCAACAAATGGTGCTGGGAAAACTGGATATTCTACATGCAAAAGAATGAAGTTGGACCCTTACTTAAACCATATACAAAATTAACTCAAAATGGATCAAAGATCTAAATGTAAGACTTAGATAACCTAATAATCTAAAATAATAATAATCTAAAATATAATAATAATAATCTAAAAAATGATAATCTAAATGTAAGACCTGGGGTAAAATCTGCATGACACTGAATTTGGCAATGATTTCTTGGATATGACACCAAAGGCACAGGCAACAAAAAAATATATAGACAAATCGGACTTCACGAAAATTTTAAAAATTTGTGTATCAAAAGATATTAACAGAGTAAAAAGGCAACCCACAGAATGAGAAGAAATATTTGCAAAATCATATATCTGATAAGATATATAATTATATATCTGATAATATTCAGAATATACAGAGAATATAACCTGATTCAAAAATGGGCAAAGGACTTGAATAAACATTTCTCCGAAGAAGATACACAAATGGCCAATAAGCACATGAAAAGATGCTCAACATCACTAATCCTTAGGGAAATGCAAATCAAAACTACAATGGGATACTATCTCACACTCATTAGAATGGCTACTATCAAAAAAAAAAAAACAAAAAAAACCCCAGAAAACAACAAGTGTTGGCAAGGATGTGGGGAAATTGCAACCTTTATGCACTATTGGTAGGAACGTAAAATGGTACAGCCGCTGTGTGGAAAACAGTATGGAGGTTCCTCAAAAAATTAAAAATAGAACTACCATATGATCCAGCTATTCCATTTCTGGGTATTTATCCAAAGAACATGAAAACACTAATTCAAAAAGATATATGCACCCCTATGTTCATTGCAGCATAATTTACAACAGCCAAGACTTGGAAACAACCTAAGAACCCATCAACAGATGAATGGTTAAAGAAGATGCAGTACTTATATATAATGGAATACTACTCGGCCATATAAAAAGATGAAATCTTGCCATTTGCTGACAACATGAATGGACCTTGAGGGTATTATGCTGAGCAAAATAAGTCTGACAGAGAAAGACAAATACCGTATGATCTCACTCATACATGGAAGATAAAACAACAACAACAACAACAACAAACAAATACATAGATACAGAGAACAGATTGGTGGTTACCAGAGGGGAAGGGGAGTGGGGGAAGGCGAAAGGAGTAAAGGGGGACCTTTGTATGGTGATGGATAGAAACTAGACTTTTGGTGATGAACACAATGTAGTCTATACAGAAGTCAAAACATAGTGATGTACACCTGAAATTTCTATAATATTATAAACCCATGTTACCTCAATTTAAAAAAATTGGGAAAAAATGGAATGCAAAATGGTATAGCCAGTTTGGAAAAGAGTCTGACAGTTTCTTAAAAAAGTTAAACCTACACTTTCCATATAACCCAGCAATACCACTCCTGGGTAATTTTCCAAGAAGTTTTGTTCACAAAAACCTGTATGCCAATATTTATAGCAGCTTTATTCATGATTGCCCAAACTGGAAAAATCCAAATGTCCTTCAACAGTGAATAGATAAACTGTGGTATATCCATGGAATACAATGCTAATCCGCAGTAAAAAGGAACAAACCATCGATACACTCAACAACATCTATGAATCTCATATATATGCAAAATGAAAGAAGCCAGACTCAAAAGACCACATATGGTATGGTTCCATTTAAATGACCTTTTGGAAAAGGCAGAACTATAGTAATGAAGAACCAATCACTGGTTGTCAGGGGTTAAAGGTGGGGATAGGGTTTGACTGTAAAGGGGTAGCACCAGGGAGTGTTTTGGGGTGGTGAAACTGTTCTGTATCTTGACTGTGGCTGTAGTTACGTGACTTTATATGTATTTGTCAAAACTCATAGGACTATACACGTAGAGTGAATTTTACTGTATATAAATTTAAATTTTAAAAAAGAATAATGAGGACACTTTTGAAGAATAATAAATCTATACATATATAGCTCGCTCACTCTCCATACATATGTATATATATAGTTTTTCAAAATGTATTCTGTATATTGTCTTAAACTTTCAATTTTTTGTTTATTTTGGTGAGGAAGATTAGCCCTGAGCTAACATCCATCACCAATCTTCCTCTTTTTGCTGAGGAAGATTGGCCCTGAGCTAACATCTGTGCCCACCTTCCTCTATTTTATACGTGGGACGCCTGCCACAATGTGGCTTGATGAGTAGTACAGAGGTCCGCACCTGGGATCCAAACCTGCAAACCCCAGGTCGCCGAAGCAGAGGGTGCAAACTCAACCACTACGCCACCGGGTAGTGGCGCCACTGGCCCCTCAAATTTTTGTTTTTTAATATTTAAGCCTTTAATCCATCTTGAATTGATTTTTTTTGTGTAAGATGTAAGGTGTGAATCCAAATTTATTTTTAAAAATATGGATATCCAATTGTATTAGCACCATTTATTAAACAGAATTTTCTTTCCCCATTTATCTGCAGTGCCAACTCTGTCATTTATTAAAGTTCCATATATGGGTGGGTCTGTTTCTGGGCTCTTTATTCTGTTTCATTGGTCATTTTGTATATCCTTGCACATTTACCTCAGTGTCTCAGTTACTGTAGCTTTACATAGTTAGATGATAGATAGATATAGATACATAGATACATGATAGATAGATAGATAGATAGATAGATAGATAGATAGGTGATAGATAGATAGATAGATAGATAGATAGATAGATAGATAGATAGATAATCTCCAAAACAAGCAAAGTAAAACTATGTAGCGATACATACATAGGTTGTAAAACTATAAAGAAACAAGGAAGTGCTTATCTTAAAAGTCAGAATAGTAATTACCTCTAGAGGGGAGGGAAGTAGTGGGGGGGGAGTAGGCACATGGGGCCTTATGGGATGCTGACGGTGTTCTATTTCTTGACCAGGGTGGTGGGGACAAGAATGCCTGGATTTCCTATGGGTCAAGTGGGCACCATGGAAGATAGCTCAGCTTACACTCATTAGTAGGTACACTATCTCAGAAGGCTGGCTTCTGGAGTAGGATGAGGGGGCTCAGAAGAGGTTATCTTGGAGTCAAATCTCCATGTCAGGGAATTATACTGTCAGGGAGAACTCACATATAAACCTCACCATTCAAACACCTCCTACACATTGGGGCACACAAGGCCAGTCTGTTCGCTAGAGAAACAGAGACCACCAACAGAGAGACAATTGCAGTCATGTCCCCAGTCAAATGGGAGATGACTGCTCCTTATTTCCCTCCATGGAGACTTAGGCTTGGGAAAAGGAGAGAGTCTTAAGCCTGAAAACATTAGAGAACTTGGGGTTAGAAATGCAGGCTTGGAAAGTGGGAGGAGATGAGTCAAAGGGGAAAGAAAAATAAAAGAACAGACACCTCTTCTTCAGTTCAGGTCCACTGAGTCACAAGCCTCTCCAAGCATGGGAGTGGGGAAGCTTTGAATCAGACGAGATTGGAGTTTTAAAATGCACGTTGGACTGGATTTTTAATGAATGAAATTGACCAGGAGTTAAGGGATCTGGAACGCAGCAAGATAATGTCAACAATATAAAGATAGGCACAGTGCCTGGGGAAAAACACAATCTTTTCATATTTATACTTTACCACTTCAGACTATTAAAAGGGTTTCTTTTTTTTTAATTAAGGAAGAAATAACAAATGAAGTGGAAAATTCTCACATTCAGACTGAAAACTGCTTTACTTATTTAAAATATCAACTTCTGGGATTAATCTATTCACTGAACAAATATTTGACGGCCTACTTGGGCTAAACACATGTATGACACTGTTCTAGGCATTGTGGATACAGTAGTGAACAAACGAAACTCCTGTCTTCTTGGAGCTTACATTATATTCTAGTAACAAAATATCTTATATAGTGGGGAATATCTGAGTGTGTAATATCTGTGTATAAAGTCTGAACAAATGTCCAGATTTAGAGAAAAATTATATAATCTCAGCACACTATCATCTATATCAGCTCTTTAATCTAGGGATAATGCCCTTATGCTTAACAATTTAATTTTCCCAACAAATCTGTGGGGTTGTTTCCCCATCTCCATTTGACAGATAAGAAAGCTAAGGATAGAAGACATAGTAACTTGCTGGGGGTCACAGGACTACTTGTGAGTTTGATATAACATACACACACAGATTTCTTTGTCTCCAAATGCCATGTTCTTCCCACCAGGCCAAGAAGCCCAAGACAGGGACTGCAACAACAGTCCCATCAGTGAGTGTGTCTAGGATCAGTCTTGCTGCCCGTGGACCCCTAAATCCGTGAGAGGACATGTGGGCATTTCCATCTTCGATGTCTGCCAACCCTACCACATAGAGTCCTAAAACCAAGGGTTTGCCTCAATTTGTCTGCCTAGACTCTAGGTCCACCAGATCTAGGTCTACCTGCTACTCCCTAGGTAGAAATACGGATGGATTTGTAAGTTTGGGGATGGGAAAATTGATAGAGACAATGACGAGTTCAGTTTGAGATGAGGGTGAGGGCTTGTGAGCACCAATTTCTAGCTGAGAAACAAAAATCAAGAGCCTCAGATCACATGAGAGAAATATATATAAATGTAAGATCCAAGAGGCGAAGTTAAGGGGCCGGCCCATGGCATAGCAGTTAAGTGCGCACGCTCTGCTGCTGGCGGCCTGGCTTCAGATCCCAGGCATGCATCAACAGACTGCTTGTCAGGCCATGCTGTGGCGGCGTCCCACATAAAGCGGAGGAAGATGGGCATGGATGTTAGCTCAGGGCCAGTCTTCCTCAGCAAAAAAAGAGGAGGATTGGCATGGATGTTAGCTCAGGGCTGATCTTGCTCACAAAAAAAAAAAAAAAAAGAGAGAGAGAGAGAGAGATAAAGTTAAAACCCTACAGTCCTGAATTTGAATTGAAAAAATGAGTATGAACTTACGATGTATTTTTATCTTAGAAAAAAACGTATTTCCTAGCTGTATCTATTGAAAAGGCCTAGAAACAATGACAAATGCAGCAGCAAGGAATACCCCTAGCACAAAAGTGTGATCTCTAAATACTATTTCCCACTAAAAACAACTAGGTATCCTTGGAAAAATAGCTGATTTCAGATCTGAAGGATGAAATGTCCAAGTTAATCGTGGACCACACAGTCATACCAGAAAGCAAGGAAATTATTAAATCCTACTGGGGTCTTGTTGAAAGCACTCAGGAGTCAACTTGAAGATGCTCCCACAAGCCAAAGATGAGATGATTTGAGCATCGACAAGAATAGCTGCAATGGACCAAAACACATCAAATATGTTTAAATCGATGAGGTCAGAGAGATACTAAAAAGAGAAAATCTCAATGATCACATTTGGAGGATATTAGGCAACAACCTCATTTTTTAAGCTGGTAAATAAAGGGAAAGATCAAAATTTATTCTGCTTTTCCTGTATAAACTGTATGCTAGGGTAACAAATGTTTGATAAGGAGAATTTTATCTTTCTGGGATATTCCAGCTAGTTAAAAAAATAAGGAATGATAAACTTAGAATACCACCATTATATAATCTCTAATGAATGTGTCAATGTACACAATGATCATCAACAGCCGCCAAGATATCAAAGATACACCCAGACACTTTGTGCCTCCTCAAAGAAGTACATAAAACAATTCATGAAATATTCTTGCCAGAATATTGAAGTTTCAACTAATCAACTTCTCAACCTAACTACCAATTTATCAGAAATATAGAGGACAGAAGAATATATTAAATGACACTACAGGGAGGCAATCAGCAAATTCCAGACGGCTGGAAATTCCACAGGACAAATAACCCATTTTTATCAACAAATACATTGCAAGGGAATAAAACAGGGAGGGAGCCCCATAGATTAAAAGATTCTTAAGAAATATAGCAACGAATTGCAACATATGAATTTTATTTGGATGATGAGTCAAACAAACTTTAAAAAATTGAGACAGTCTCTCAAAGTTAGACATAGAGATAGCATATGATCCAGCAATTCCACTCCTAAGTTTATGTCAAGAGAAATAAACACATACATTCGCCAAAAATCTTTTACATGAATGTTCATAACTGTATTATTCATAAAAGCCCCAAAGTGGAAACAACCCAAAATGTCCATCAACTGATAATTAGATAAATAAAATGTGGTATATCCATACAATGGAATATTATTCAGCAATAAAAAGAAATGAAAAACTGATACATGCCACACATGGATGAATCTTAAAAACACACTATGTGAAAGAAGTCAGTCACAAAGGACTAGTCATATAGTCTGATTCCATTTATACGAAATATCCAGAATAGGCAAATCTATAGAACAAGAAGTAGATTAGTGGTTGTCTAAGGCTGGGGTTGGGGGCTGGGGCAGTTGGGGTGATGGCTAAGGGGTGTGGGGTTTCTTTCGGGAGTAAGGAAAATGAGCTAAAATTGACTGCAGTAATGGTTGCACAATTTTGTGAATATACTAAAAGCCACTGAATTGTACACTTTAAATGGGTGAATTGTATGGCATGTGAATTATATCTGAATAAAGCTGCCAAAAAAGATAAAGCTACCACAAGAAAATTTATGAGACAGCCAGGAAAATCTGAATACTGATTGGATATTTGATGATATTAAAGGACTACTGTTATGTGTTTTAGGTGTGATAATAGTTTTGTCAAGTTTTTTAAGAGGTTCTTGTTTTTTAGAGCTATGTATTAACATATCTGCAGGTGAAATGATAAATTGGGAATTTGCTTCAAAATAATGGGGATGCATACAGCGGGGGGAGGAGAGATGAAACCAGATTGGTCAGGAGATGGTCATTATTGAAGATGGGTGATGAGTACAAAGTAATTCATTATGTTAATTTTTTGTATGTGTTTGAAAATTTCCAAAATAAAACGGCCAGGAGCCACAGGACAAGAATCTTGGTCAAGCTCTACTCCTGACTCACTGTGTGAACCCCTTTCTTTCAGGTCTTCTGATGAAAATTGAGGATGACAATACCTATATCTCATACCAATCTCGTGAGGAATAAAAGTGAAGACATGTGTAAGGTACCCTACCAAGGGCTGGGGCTCCATGTTGTCTAACAAGGCCAGAGATCAACAGCAGTCCACAAGAACACCCCCGCATCACACACACGGGTGGTACGAAACACGACTGTCGACAATAAGGACCTCTAGAGCTACCTAGAGAAGCACCTACGATAGAAGTCAGTGCTCCTATCTCTAATCAGCACTGTGAGATATTCCCACTTCAAACAACCTTGCCGTTAGGTGCCAAGGGACAGTCAACAAGTGGCCTGAGCAGAAAAAAATTTAGGGTGGGAAAAGGAGACACACCAAGATCTTCGTTCCACTCCCATCAGTTTATCCGGTAAGCCCTACTTTTCAATCCCCCTCCCACGGGTTCCATCCCAAAGCTGGAACTGGACTGGGGGAAGCAGAGAGGAGGATGAGCACCTGGGTTTCCAAAAGGAAGGAGGCTGAAAACAGACTATTTGATCAGGAGGAGAAGGTGACTGTCTCCTCTCCGATTCCCACCTTACCCGACTCAATAGCACGGGTCTTCGAGCAGACCGATCGTTTGGATTGTAGGGGTGGAGGTGGCGGAGGCGGAAGGAGCGTGAGGGGGGCGGGGCTACAAGGTACAGGAGCCAATGGGTGATGACATGCAGGTTCACGTCCTCTCCAGCCCTCCCATCTTCCAGCTTGCGGAGCGTGAAACTTCAGAGGTCTGGAGACATCTGGGAACTGCGCTCTCCATTCACCAAACCCACCCCCTAGAGTCCCACCTGCCAGCGATCGGGGATGTCTCCTTTTTCTTCCTTTGTCGCAGAAACTTACGCAGGGGCAGCCTCCCTGTGGGCCGTAAGCAATCCAAAATCCTGGGATCTCTGAGCATTTAAGGAAAACCCATTCCCTGGATCTTCGAGAATCCCAATCACCTCTACCCGCAGCCTCCATCCTCAGTCGCTAACTGACTGACCCCCATCTCCTTTTGGGAAGTACTTCAGCTCAGTTGTGGAGACATCCCTCCCACAAGTTCCCAGAGACCCACTCAGTTACCATCTGATGGGCAAATTCATTTGATTTAGCCCTGTGGTCAAACCTGCGATGTCTCTTACCAAGCAGATACGGGACTAGGGGGCTCAGTAATACAATTCGGTAGTTTCCTAAACTGTGGGTTGATTCACAGATACACTTAGTCCCTAACAGTCTTGGAACCTCTTTTTAAAAATAATTTTTAGACCCATGTAGGATTACCATGTCCCATTAGCAAGCACATTAATATTCTTTCCATCTTTGTTGAAGCCACCATTTCCTAGGTTTCTCTTGGCTAAAGGCCAGTCCATGGATAAAGTAAGTCTAATAATCTAGCATCTGAATTTGCCATGACAAGGAGAGGGCAGGAACTCAGGGCTGGACATTTGGCTCTCAAAAGAATGGAAGCCTCCTGAGGAAGACTAAACATCTGAGACATTTAGAGAAAAAAAAAGATCTGCTCACACCCAGTGCTTAGAGTCCCAGTGGACTGATTTATTGACCAACAGCATTACTCCTCCAGCTCTATTCCAGGAGCTGGGCAGACCAGTCAAGAATTAGGTTCGGTAGGCATCATCAATGGTGTATACGATGATGGGCAAGTGTAGGAAGGGGATGGGGAAAACACAACGACAGTGGTAACCAGCAAGGATGGGGTGTGGGAGGAGGGGCTGCAAAGCCAGGCCCCATGAGCCTCCCCAAATAATGCCCCTATCCTTGGGAATAAAAGCAGTTCTGGGTCCAGGGACATCAACAGTTGCAAGTTGGTATTAAGAGTTGCCTGTTAGAGCTGTTTTGAGGGACGTGTACAATGTCAGGCCAAACAAATGAAGTTAGGATGTCACACAACAGGTTGATCAGCAATTTTATTATCACCCTGTAGGAGTTCCTCCTTTTAGACCTCTTTAATGGGGAGTTAGTTGGATACTTAGGGGTAGGGATTTGGAGGATATCAAAGGCCTGGCCCAGCTCATGGCTTTGAAGGGAATCCTATGGGTGAGGCAGTATACAAAGTATGTGGGGATGGGGAGGATAACGATGATAAAAAGGGCAATCATCGCGAGCAGCACCCATGATGGGTATTGTCGAAGCACCTCTTTTGACTGTGGAGAGATGGGAAAACGGTTCAGAACATCAGAGTTCCCAAGAGAGGGAGGATATGGAAGAGAAGGGTGGGAGGGGAACCAGGGCAGAGAATAACCTCAGGGAGTCAGAGAATGGGATGATAGGGTCTTTAGGCCAAGAGTGGATTGAAAGATCTGGCCCCTACTCCCTAAGAAGGTCTGGGGTCTGGGGAGGAAGGCTCACAGTGCTTGAGTTCCAGGCCACGTAGGTGACAGTCTTCAGAGATAGATGAATCACAGTGGTCACCAACAGGACTAGCAGTATAACTGGAGACAGACAGCACCACAGCCATCGAATGATGGGGGAGATGGGGTGGTCCCACAGGGTCGCCAAGTCTGCAAGGAAACTGGGAGGAAGGGCCACAAGACTGTGGAAGGCCCAGTCAGGCCTTACCCAGTCTTGGGGGGTGAGGCCAACCTGACTTTAGCATCTTTCAAATATTCTACTTCACCTCCACCCTGCCTCAGCTCAAGCCTCATCCTCTCTTATCTTCTCCCTAGTCAGTCTTCCAGCCCAACCCAAGAAAAATTTTCAAACGTTCCTCTACTGCTCAAAAACCTTGCATGGGTACCCAGTGCCCTCAGGATAAAGGCCAAGTTCTTTTCATTCATTCCATGAATATGAGAATGTCTATGATGTGCCAGGGACTCCTCTAGGTGCTGGGTATCCATAGTGAACAACACAGACCAAAAAAAAAAGGTAACACTTGATCCTCAGGGAACTTTTCTTAGTTTCTTGCAGCCCATATATCCAGCCGCCTTTACTGCATGTTCTCAATCTCAATAAATATACACGTGGGGTCCTTTGGCCTAGAATGCCATTCTCTCTTTCTCTTTGTCTACCTGTTCCTCTGCCCCAACTCTGCTCAACCATCCTCTCCTCTAGGATGCCTTCTCTGACTCTCTAGGTGCCCCTAGAGGGCCCCTGGCTACCTCTGCTATAGACTTACCCCCTTCTACTGGGATTGTCTGCTTCTATATGTCTTTGTCTTTGGACTTTGTGCACTTTGAAAGGAGGAGCACATTCTAATTCATTTCTATCCCAGTACCACAAGGCTTTCCTGACACAGAGAAAATCTCAAGAAATATTTGTTGAGTGAGCTAATAAATGAATGAACTGACCCCAAGAACCACTATCACGTGAAAATGCTGCCACCTGAGCCTTCTGCCCTTGAATTATACCATTGGATGTCCACACACCAGCCTGTTAAACAGTCGGGCTCAGGAGTCCCTTGTAGTTGACTTAGATTCTCCCTCTCCTCCTTCCAGTTATGTCTACTAGCTGCCAGCCTCTGATTATCTTGTTCCCTCTTCCCTGGTAGCTCTTCCTTGCAGAATTAGACAACACATCTCAACCTACACCTCTACCACCCTAGCCCAAGCCATTGTTAGCTCTCATTTGGCATATTACAATAGCTCCCAACTGTTCTCCTTGCTTCACTCTTGACTCCTCGTAGTCTATTCTCCACACAGCTGTCATGAGTATCTTTTAAAAAAGTAAGTCTGATAATGTCACTCTCCTACTCAAAACCCTCCAATGCGTCCTCTCTCATTCTGCATAAAAAGCTAAGTCCTACCACGACTTAGAAGACCCTACATGATCTCCTGTTACCTCTCTGGCCTCATCTCCTAACATTCTATTTCAACCTCTTTGATCTCCTTGTTGCTCAAAAACTCTATGCACGATGTTTCCTCTTGCCTTGCTGCCAGTTCCTCTGCTTGGAATAGTCTTTCTCAAAATCTTGTCAAGGCTCCTTCCCTCATTTTATTCGGGAGTCTGCTCAGATGTCCCCTTATCGGAGAGGCCTTGCCTGCAATCCCATCTAAATTAGCACCACACCACCTTTGATCATCTTACTCACCCTATGATTTTCTCCCGTCAGTTATCACCACCTGAAACTTTTATTTGTTCATTTGGTTATTGTCTATCTCCACCACTAGAATGTAGACTCCCTGAGGATGGGGATGCTTGTTTTATTCAATGCTGTATCCCTGGTGGCTAAAACAGTGCCTCGCACATATTAAACACTCAATAAATATGCTAAATGAATGAATAAATAAGAAAGTTTCTCAGAAGGCCCTGAAGTTAAGGGTCCCTATGTCACTCTAGCTGGGTGAGAACAGAGGCCACAAAAAAGGGGTTAACCTTCCCTATAGACCCAAGCTATCACCTCCTGGCCCCATAGGCCCAGGCCACAGCCATGTTTTCAAATATGACGATGATGATGATGGGGAGGACTGTCCAGTATTGAACCAGCAGTGTGAAGCAGTAGATGCCTGGAGGTCGAATGAAGAAGAGGCCGCACAGGAACATGAGCACAAAGACAATCACTGGAGGAAACATTGGATCTGGATCAAGGTCAGAGGTCTGGCTGGGTGACAAGGGCTAAGCAGAGGTCATAGACCAGGGCTGGATAAGAGTCTCAGTGAAGTCAGGGTCATTGGTGGGAGTAGAGCCATAGGTCAGGGTACCTGTAAGCAGCTTTGTATATTTCCTGAAACAAGAAAAGGTGTCCTGGAGAGGGGTAATGATACCCTGCATGATCCCTATCATGGTGCTCAGCTCAATGGTCAGCAACATCAGGAAGGAGAGGATGGACCAGAAGACAGACCCAGGAATGAAGGACATGCTTTCAATGAAGGCCAAGAATGCAAAGCCTGGGGCCTCCTTAACCTGTTAAGAGGAGAAAGAGCAGGAGTTCAAGTGTCCTTGAACATAACAACAACAACAAAATACAGAAAAAAATACATTCTACCTTCCCTGTAAAACTCCCTAAAAGCCCTGGGTCACTGAGCAAATCAGATCTCTAAGCTGACCCTCTGACACGGAAAACCAATCCACCTAGCATTATCCATGGGAGGGTGTTCTGCAAGCTATAGTTCTTTGCGTTACCAGGGCTGTGGGTTATCCTGGTGCTTCTGGGTTTTTTTTTTTTCTGGTGCTAATAAATGCTGAAATTTCTGTTTTACAGAAGGCTTTGAGGAACTCTAGGCCTCACTCATCTATTTTACTGACCTTCAAAAACTGCTTCTCTAAGTTGCACTCAGGCACGTGGCTGAGGACCATGCTCTTGATGGGCTGGGGAAGGCTGTTGAGCCAGGAGGTGAAGATGGAGGTCGGGTTATCAAGCAGATTTGGAGGGGGCTGGGCCTCAGAAGGCAGTTTCCCCAGGGTTACCAGCTTCATAAGTGTTTCAGCATTCCTGGGGATAAAGAGTTGAATCACATAGAATCATCTGGCTCCTTAGAAGACCACCTCCTTTTCCCTTATCTTCCAGATAAGAAGGGACATCAATAGCTTAGCATTACTGATCTGGGTAAGGTAGACCCTGGGATGAAACCTAGAAGGCACCCACCTTCAGGGACATGAATTTGTGTGAGCCTAGAGAATTTATGACAACGGGGGGGGGCCAGGAGAAGCCTATTCTATAGTCTTCTTGGGGACTCTGGGGTCCCTGCTCCAGTGATAGAGTCTCTTATTCACCCCCTACTTCTTCCCTTCCTCCCTCCTTAGACAAGTGGGTAAAAGTCAACCTTCTATGCTTTGCATTACACAACGTCAATGAACACCGTTTACTTAGATTACTATATGCATAATGCTTCCATGGAGTTGTGCTATGAGAGAGAAATTGCTTCTTCGACTTTTTGATCTGAGCCCTGTTGACCTCTGTAGCCTTATGCTCCCCCCACGACCTTCTGTGTATTTCATACTCTGGTCAGACTTAACTCCTTACAGTTTCAAGACCTGCCACACCCTCTCATGCCCAAGACCAACCCCACCCCCGCCACAATTCTTCACTTGGATAACTTCCACAAATCCTTAAAAATTCAGCTCACTGCTCTATAAGAACTGCAATGGGAGGCCTGCCAAATCTTACTTATTAGAGCAAAATGCAAGCTGCAGGAAAAGAAGTATAATTTGATCACATTTTAGAAAATAAAATACTATTCTTCTGGTAATAGGCAAGTTAAATATGTAGACCAACCTTCTCACTGGAAATAATTTAAAAGTCTGGCAGATATTTGCTAATCTTAAAAGAGTGAAAATGTTGACAAGATAATAAGGAATTATTAAACAAAACTGAAGTACAGACAAAAGCAGTGGGGAAGGGGCCGTCCAAAACAGCTCTGCCCTGAAGGCACATGTCAAACACAACACTGTACTTGCAGTGTCCAATTTCATGACCTTTAAGAAATAAAAGGAGCGTGGGGATCAGATATAAAGCATCAGAGCCTGACCAAAGTAAGGATCAGAAGAGAAGGTTTTTCCCTACATCTGGCACTTCAAAGGGCTACACCTTCAGTATAAAAACGAACCAGAAGCAGCACGCAGCCCTTCCACACAACAGGGACGGTGAGGAAAGCTGCTTCAGAAAAGAGCAAAACAACGGGAAATTTTTAAAGTTCCTGACATGTTATAATCACAAGCCAGCACAAGTTTGGATTTGCAGCCCAAAGTTTTGAGCCTGGTTGTCTCAAAAGCTCAAGCCAAGAACCGAGTTTCCTTTTTCTTTCTTTCTTTTTTCTGAGTTTGAAGAAGTCTCTTTCTAATGTCCCTATGCATCAGGTAGAAATAAAAGTCCTATCTGGATGAATACACCTTCATCTTAGGCCTTAAAGAATTCCATAAATAATAGTCAAATAAATAAATAGGACATAGAGACTACCAAGCACACAAAAGCAAGACACCATGAGCAATAACCATCAGAAACAACACAGTAAAAATAGACCTAAAGTTACTTCCAAATATTAGAATTATTGAAGATTATAATACAACTGTGTTTACTATGCTTAATTAAAGACAAGCTTGGAAATATTTGCAGGGAACAAGAAACTATAAATTGACCATGAAGATTTAAAAAAACTAAACAGAACCTCTTGAAATAAAATATGAAATAACTGAGGGGCTGGCCTGGTGGCATAACGGTTAAGTTAACGCACTCTGCTTTGGCGGTCCAGGGTTTATGGGTTCAGATCCT
Organism: Diceros bicornis minor; assembly: GCF_020826845.1. Taxonomy (NCBI): domain Eukaryota; kingdom Metazoa; phylum Chordata; class Mammalia; order Perissodactyla; family Rhinocerotidae; genus Diceros; species Diceros bicornis. Next base: position 24,747,640 of record NC_080773.1, read on the forward strand.
GGGCATGGACCTACCCACCACCCATCAAGCCATGCTGTGGTGGCGCCCCACACACAAAATAGAGGAATATGGGCACAGATGTTAGCTCAGGGCCAACCTTCCTCACCAAAAAAAATCATAATACTATAATAAAATAAGTGCAACTGCAGTCCTAGAAAAAGAGGGGGGGAGAGGGGAGTATTTGAAGACAATATTGGCCTAAATTTTTCCTAATTTGATAAAAACTGTAAATCCCCAGTTCCAAGAAGCTTAACAAACCCCAAACAGGATAAACAGAAAACTGAAAGAAGACCTATGATAATAAAATTCCTGAAAAATGGTGAAAAGGAGAAAATCTTAAAAGTAGTCTGAGAAAGAATAAGACACGTTACAGTGAAAAAAAGATAAAAATGAATGCGGAAAAGCCATCAGAAAGTATAAAATCAAGAGGACAAGAAATTACATCATTAAAGTGTTGCAAGAAAAAAACTGTCAAACTAAAATTCTACATTCAAATATTCTTTTGTGACTGAATATATTTTATATATTCATATAAATATACGTTTCATAACTAAAGGTGAAATAAAGACTTTCAGACAAATAAAAGTTGAGAGAATTCATTGCTGGCAGGTCTGCATTACAAAAAATGTTACAGGAAGTTCCTAAATGAAAGGAAGATGACACCAGATGGAAACCTGGATCTACACAAAGGAATGAACAGTGCTGGAAATGCAAAATATTTAGCTAAATATGAGACACATTTAAAAATTTCTTTAAAAGACATCGATTATTTAAGAAAAAAATAATAGCAATGTATTCTGTTTATAACGTGGTAAAAAGAAAAATGCATGACAACAACAATAAAAAGGACAGGAAGAGAGAATAGAAGTATATTGTTGTAACGTTTTTAAAATTTGTGTGAAATTGTTTAATGTTATTTGAAAAAAGACTGTGATGATTAAAGATGTATATTGTAAGCTCTAGAAAAGCCATTAAACACACAAAACAAAAAGGTATAGTGAGGGGCTGGCCCGGTGGCACAGTGGTTAAGTTCCGCTTCAGCAGCCCGGGGTTTGCTGGTTCGGATCCTGGGTGTGGACCTACTCACCGCTCATCAAGCCATGCTGAGGTGGCATCCCTTATAGAAGAACTAGAAGGACCTACAACTAGGATATACAACTGTATACTGGGGGCTTTGGGGAGAAAAAAGAGGAAAAGAGGAAGATTGGCAACAGATGTTAGCTCAGGGCCAATCTTCCTCAAAAAAAAAAAAAAGTAAAACAATGCCACTCTTCTAAAAAATAAATAAATGAAATAAAACTCATTTCTTCCTTACCAATGAGAAACTTAAAAAAAAAAAAGGGTTATAGTGAATAAGCCAAGAATGGAAATAAAAATGGAATCCTAAAAATCTTTTTACAAAAGTCAATCTAATTAGGAAATGAGGAATAAAGTAACAAAGAAGAGATAGGACAAAAAGAAAAGTAGCAAGAGGGTAGACATACATACTGGTGAATCACTGCTTTTCCCTGAAAATGGCAAAATGCATGCATGTCCATTCTCACTCCTTATCAGCACAGCACTAAAGATTCTAGTCAGTGCAGTAAAGCAAGTAAAATAGTTTTTAAAAGATTAGAGAGGAAGAAGTAAAAGTCTTCATTTGCAGATACAAGATTGTGTATGTAGAAAAACCTAAAGCTATAAAAATAAGTGAGTTTATCTAGGTCAGTGTACATAAATCAGTTGTATTTCAATATACTAAGCAATGAACAATTGGATTTAAAATTTAAGAATGTTATTTAAGATAGAACATAAAACATTAAATCATTAGGGATAAACTTTACAAAACATATGCAAGGTGTGTTATATACTGAGATTTACAAAATATTGCTGAGAGAAATTAAAGAGCAGGTAAATAGAGAGAAGTACCATGTTCCTGAGTCATGTATTGTTAGTTGTTCATTCTTCCCCAAATGATCCATAGATTCAATGCAATCCCAATTAACACCCTGAAGGATTTTTTTTTGGTAAAAAATGGATAAGCTAATTCTAAAATTTACACAGAGAGCAAAGATATACAATAGCCAAAACAATTTTGGAAAAGAACAACACAATTGGAGAACTTACACAACTTGATTTTAAGATTTATTGTAATATCTTAGTAATCAAAACAGGGTGGTATTGGTAAAAGGATAGACATATTAATCAATGGACTGGAATAGACTCCAGAAAAAGAGAGATGTAAATATCTATGGTCAATTGATTTTCAACAAAGATAACAAGGCAACTTAATGAGAAAAAGATAGTCTCTTCAACAAATGGTGTTGGAATGAATGGGTATCTAAGCCGAAGAAAAATTAACCTTGACTCTTACTTCACACCTTATACAAAAATTTACTTGAAATAGATAAGATACCTAAACAGAAAAATGCTAAAACTGTAAAACTTCTAGAAGAACACAGAAAAAGACACATACTGTATGATTCCATTTATATGAGGCATCTAAAGTGGTCAAATTAACAGAAACAGAAAGTAGACAGTCACCAGGGGGTGAGGGGAGGGGGAAAAGCGAAGTTGTTGTTTAAATGGTATAGATTCTCAGTTTTGCAAGATGAAAATGTTCTGGAGATCTGTTTCAGAACAATGTGAATATACTTAACAGTATTGAACTGTACATTTAAAAATGTTTAAAATGGTAAATTTTATGTTTTTTTACCACAATAAAAAAAAATGATGCTGCTATGACCACTACAAAAAAAACAGACCCACAAAAAAGGTTCTGTGGTGAAAGAAGCCAGACACAAAAGGCCACATCATATTGTTTTATTCCGTTTGTACTAAACGTCCAGAATAGGCAAATCTGTGCAGACAGGAAGTAGATTCCTGGTTTCCAGGGGCTTGGAGGAGAAGAATAGAGAGTGACAGCTAATGGGGTTTCTTTTTGGGGTAATGAAAATGTTCTGGAATAAGATAGTGGTGATGGTTGCACAACCTTGTAAAAATAATAACAACCACAGAACTGTACTTTAAGAGGGTAAACTTTATGGTATGTCAATTACATCTTAACAAAGCTGTTTCTTAAAAAAAAAAAAACTTCTAGAAAAAAAGCAGGAGACAATCTTTGTAACATTGAGGTAAACAAAAACGTCTTAGGGCACGGAAATTTCAAACCATGAAAAAATTTTTGGTAAATTGGGCACCATCAAAATTATAAATGTCTGATCACTGAAAGGCATCATTAAGAAAATAAAAGGCAAGCCACACACTGAGATATAATATTCACAATATGTATGTCTGACAAAGAACTTGCATTTAGAATATATAAGGAATTCTTATAGCTCAATAATTATACACATACACACAAAATTTTGAAAATAGGCAGTAGATTTGAAAAGACACTTCACAAGAGAAGAAATGTAAAAATCCAACAGCACTTTAAAAAATGGCCAACATCATTAGTCACGAGGGAAATGCAAATTGAAGTCACAATGACATACCACTACACATCTACCAGAATGGATAAAATTTAAGACTGATGTTATCAAGCAACAGCAAGAATGTAAAGCAACTGAACTCTCACACCTTGCTAATAAGAATGTAAAATTGGTAAAAATAACTTTTGAAACAATTTAACAGTTTTATATGAAGTTAAACATACAGTAACCATATCACCAGTGATCCTTCTCCTAGGTATTCACCTAAAAGAATTGAAAACATATGTCTACCCAAAGGCTTGTACATGAATGCTCATAGCAGCTCTATCCATAATAGCCTCAAATTGGAAACAACTCAAATACCCAGGAACAGGAAAATGGATAAACAAAATTGTGGTATATCTGTATAATGAAAGACTATTCAGCAATAAAAAGGAACAAACCACCAATACGGATAAACACCAAAAACATTATGCTAAGTGAAAGGAGTCAGATATAAGATTGCATGCAGTATGATTCCATTTGCTGTAGAAAAGACAAATAAAATCTATAGTGATTGACTGTGGCCAGAGTGAAGAAAATACAGATGGAAAATACGAGAGTTTAAGAGACCTGGATGGCATAGTGGAAAGGTCTAACAAATGAGATGAGGTGGATAATGAGGCAGAGCCTCATTCTATGTGAACAAATATATGTGCTCCTATACGTGAACAAATAATGGTTAAGAATTTTCAGAAGTAATGAAGAACAGTAATCCACAGATGCAGGAAGCTGAAAGAATCCCAAGCAAAACAAAAAGAATTCCTCTTTGGATATATTACAATGAAATTGTAGAAAGCCAAATAAAGAGAAGCAACCTTAAAAGGTGCCTGGGAAAAACACAGATTACCTTCAAACTGACAGCTGAATTCTTAAGAGCCACAATGGAAGTTGGCAGACAGTGGAAAGAAGAGAGCCAGAAAGAGGAGCCCCAAATTCTGTATATAAACTCTGTCCTAATCTCTGGCTGACCTCTGAACAGCTCCAAGCAGCGCAACTAGAGTTAAAAATGTTGAAATACAATTTCAGTTGGCATATACCACAGGAAAGAAAGCTTCCATTTTGAGTTCAGTCAAGTCAACCGCCTTCCTAGTAAAACAACAACAATAACAATGAAATCAATACACTTTTGAGGAACATAACAAAATCCAGAGTCTCTACACCATATCTACAATGTCCAGGATATAATAAAAAAATATATTGGCACACAAAGTAACAGGAAAATGTGATTTATACCAAGAGAAGATGATGTTGAAATGAGCAGACAAGAATTTTAATGCTGTTGGACTGATGCTCAAGGACTTAAAAGAAAATATACTTGTAAGGAAAGAAAAGATAAAGATCACAGCAAAGAAAAAAATTATAAAAGAGAACCATAATGGATGTTTCAGAACAAAAAAATACAGTATCTGAAATTTAAAAATTCAGTAGGTGGACTGAATCAGAAGTGAGTTGGTAACTTAAAGACAGATCAATAGATACCATATGCTCTGAAGAACAGAGAAAAAACATATCTAAAAATATGATAAACAGAGCGTCAGGGGCTTGTGGGACAATAAAAAAAAAGTCTAACGTACATATGTATACACAATTAGGGTTCCAGAAGAAGAAGAGAAAATGAGGCAGAAAAAATATTTAAAGGAAGAATGGCAGAAAACTTCTCAAATCTGGTGAAAAATATATAAATTTACAGATTTAAGAAGCTCCGCAAACCCCAAGCAGAATGAATATTTTTTTAAAATACCTTCTCATCAGAAACTACAGAGCTCAGAGCACACTCACTCTGCCTCTACTGAATGCAACTAAAAACTCTACACAGAATACATGGAAAGACTCTGAAAAAAGTAAACAGTAGTGAGCAGCGTGGGGAAGGAAAATAGAACCTAAAGTACCACCAAAGTAGCCATGAGTTTCCAGTAATTTTTCCCTTCTGTATCTCCCAGTCTGGACTCAAAAGCAGCCTGAAACCCAGAACTACATATCAGGTATGGACAGAAAGAGTTCCAAGGGAAGCCCTCTATTGCTGGCCAAAGGAATAGGAAAGAGGCCTCAAAGTCTCAGAGAGAGTGGGGGAAATCCCCTGATGTTTATTGCTCTTTTTCTGTTTTATCACACACATCAGACAGTCCTGCAGCAACAAAGGTGGCTATGGCAGTGGTGGCTGGACAAGCACCTATAACTCTGAGATGGAAACCCTCCTCTGACCAAAGAAACTGTGGTCCTAAGAACATGGATAAAGGAGGAGAATTCTGCTTTTTAAAGATTTCTATCCTCTCAATCCTTAGCCCTGGACACAGATGCAGTTGATGAAATGGGTAGCAGAGCGGAGAAACTAAAGCTCTAGTTGTCTAGGCAGAAAACCAGGTAGTGTGACTTCTCAGAGCTGGGAAGTGTCAGGGAGATTTCAGGTAAGAGGGGGCTCAAGAAAGTGATCCCATACAGCGTTATATGAAATGCTGGGCAACACATGATTGTATTTGACCCTAAACAGTATTCCAAAGACTTTGAGAACTGGAAAACAGGGTATACCACTGCCCAGCTCCCAAAGTACTGGTGGCACACAGCCAGGACAGATCCAAAGAGCAGTGCAAAGACTTTGAAAACTAAATGTTGGAACCACAGCCCACAGAAGATGGGCTGAAACTTCCAGCTTAAATCTAACTGGGTCAGTTGCCTCCTAAAACTAAAAAAAAAAAAAAAAATCAACATTTTCCAAAGAACTTAAATAAATGCAGTCTCAAATATATTTACTTATTTATTTATTTATTTATTTATTCATTCATTTATTTGTGGAGGAAGATCAGCCCTGGGCTAACACCCGTGCCCATCTTCCTCCACTTTATATGGGACGCCTCCTCAGCATGGCCTGACAAGTGGTGCATTGGTGCATGCCTGGGATCCGAACCCAGGTTGCCAGCAGTGGAGCGCACGCACTTAACCGCTACGCCACGGGGCTGGCCCCCTCAAATATATTTAAAATAACCAGAATACAATACAAAATTACCTGACGTATGAAGATCCAGGAAAATCTCAACATGCCATAAGGAAAAAGATAATCAATATACACCAACCTCAAAATGACACAGAACTTTTAATTAACAGACTTTAAAGCAGCTATTACAATCATATTCTGAGAAGTCAGAGCAGCCACTCTTGAAACAAACAGCAAGACAGAATATCAGCAGACAAAAGATATAAGAAAAATACTAAGGGGAAAATTTTATAACTAAAAGCTATAACCACAAATAAAAAATTCACTTGATCTGCTAAATAGCAGAATGAAGATGACAGAGGAAAGAGTCAGTGACCCTGAAGATAAATCTTCAAGATTCATCTTGATAAAATAGGAAGCATCCAATAGGAACAAGAGACAGAAAAAAGAGTGAGAAAAAGTGTACAGAGCCTCAGAAACCTATGGGACAATAACAAAGGGCCTATTATCCGTGTCATCAGAGTCCAGAATGAGAGATGAAAGAGTGCAGTGCAGAAAAAATACTTGCAGAAATAATGGCTGAAAATTTCCCACATTTGGGCAAAGTCGTAAAGCTTTAGATTCAAGAAGCTCAGCAAACCTCAAACAGGATACACCCAAAAAGCCCAGGCCCAGACACACCAAAATCCAACAATTGAAAACTAAACATAAAATTTTAAAAAAACTTTGAAAGCAGCCAGAGAAAAACGACACATTACATATAGGGGAACAACAATGTGAATGACTGCAAATTTCTCATCAGAAATGGAGGCCAGAAGGAAATGGTACATTTTTAAGGTGCTGAAAGAAAAGGACTGTCAATAACTCTATATCCAGTGAAAATATCCTTCAAGAATGAAGATAAAATAGGGGCTGGCCCGGTGGTGCAGGCGGTTAAGTGCACGCGCTCCACTGCAGCGGCCCGGGGTTCGCTGGTTCGGATCCCGGGCGCGCACTGACGCACCGCTTGTCAGGCCATGCTGTGGCGGCGTCCCATATAAAGTGGAGGAAGATGGGCACAGATGTTAGCCCATGGCCAGTCTTCCTCAGCAAAAAGAGGAGGATTGGCAACAGATGTTAGCTCAGGGCTGATCTTCCTCACACACAAAAAAAAGAATGAAGGTAAAATAAAGGCATTCTCAGATTTTAAAAACTCAGAAAATTCATTGCCAACATACCTGCAACATAAAAGAAATGCTAAAGGAAGTTTTCAGATGGAATGGAAATAATACCGAAGGGAAAATTCAAACTTCGGAAATGAAGAGCAACAAAAACAGTTAACTATCTAGGGAAATATCAGAGCATATTTTTCTCCTTCTAAGTTTTAGAATATATATGTCAGTTAAAAGCAAATGTATATCAGTTTAAAGCAAAAATTATAACATTGTTTGATGGGGTTTTCAATGTATGTAAATATAGTACATACGACAACTACAATATAAAAAGGGGGAGAGTAAGGGGTCCTATATATAAATTTCTCCAATTTTGTGGCATGCATTTTCATTATCTTAATGGTATATTTAAAAGAGAAAATGGCTTTAATTTTGATAGTGTCCTATTATTAACTATAACAGGGGCTTCTCTACTAAGGGGTAATGAGAACTCTACAGAATAGAGGAAGAGCCGATACAGAGGAGAGCAGGCACTACCTCTAGGCCCTAAGGCAGATCACCTAAGAAAAGAATGAATGCGGAAGAGATTCCCAGGATAGCTTGTTAAATGAGAAAAGTAAAAAACAAGAGTATAAAATCAATAGTATGCTATCCTTTGTGTAAGAAAATATACATCTTTCTGCTTATTTTTACAAACAAACACAGGAAAGATAAACCAAAAAATCGTGAAATTATCTATAGGGGATGGGTGGGAATTGGGTTGAAGTGATGGTGGGCGAGTGATGTTTCTCTGAGCATCTTTTTGTGTAATTTTGTCTTTTGAAACCATATTAATGTTTAACAAAAAATAAAATTAAGTTTGGAGTGACACTAAAATGTCGTACAAACAGAAACAAATGAACCTAACCGTATTTCAAGTCAACATCATAACCATACTGAATGGAAAAAAAACTAATCCAAGTAATTTTTTAAAATAATTTTATTTATTTATTTTTCCCCCAAAGCCCCAGTAAATAGTTGTATGTCATAATTGCACATCCTTCTAATTGCTGTATGTGGGACGAGGCCTCAGCATGGCCAGAGAAGCAGTGTGTCGGTGCGTGCCTGGGATCCGAACCCGGGCTGCCAGCAGCAGAGCTCGCGCACTTAACCACTAAGCCACAGGGCTGGCCCAAATCCAAGTAACTTTTGAATACAGCATTTTGACGGTAAAATCCAGGACAAAGACAAAAAGTCTTCAAAAAATAACGAACCCTGGAATTAGTATGTTTCTTTTTGCAGTGGCATGGGCTAGCAATCTTGTAACGATTATGCAGTGTATTCTAACTCAGGATTAAGCAAATGGGTGTGTGTGACACAGAGAGAGACAGACAGAGACAGAGACAGAGAAATCACTACAATCCTACCAACACTGTGGAAGGTAATTTGGCATTATCTAGTGAAACTGAAGATATACATGGTAGATTGAAGACATATGGTCACGGTACTTTGCAGCTCCTCTCATCAAGAGGTAAAGTCTACTTTTCCATCTCTTGAGTCTAAGGTAGCTTTGTGACTTCCTTTGACCAAAGAAATGTAGCGGCAATGACAATGGGAACACTCCCATGCCTAGGCTTCAAGACACTTTGCTGATTCCGCCTTTGTTCTCTGTGAGCTGCCATATGAGGAAGCCCAAGCCAGCTACATGGAGAGGCCTTCTGGAAGAGAATGGGCCTTGCTGGCCGGAAAGCTGACTGCGAGCTCTGGAGCGAGCCCAGCCAGCACCACATACAGCAGAGCAGTGCACTCCCAGCTGCGCCCAACGGAAGGCAGACGTGTGAGTTAACCCATGCAAGCCCAACAGAAGAACTTTCCAGCCAAGCCACAGAATCACGAGAAATAGTAAATCGTTGTTTTCAGTCATTGACTTTTGGGGTGATTTGTTACACCCCAATGTGTAATAGATAACTATGCCCCAACAATCTCACTCATAGGTATATACCCTAGAAAAATGTGCACACACACAGTACATTAGGAACACGTATAAGAATATTTAGAGCAGCATTGTTCTGAGAGCCCCAAACTGGAAAGACTCCAAAGGTCCATCAATAGTAGAATGGATAAAGAAATTGCGGTACAGTCATTCTTCACTTAACAACACGAATACATTCTGAGAAATGCATCATTAGGCAATTTCATAGTTGTGTGAACATCACAGAGTGTACTTACACAAACCTAGACGGTATTGCCTACTACACATCTAGGCTATATGGTACTAATCTTATGGGACCACCATCATATATGTGGTCCATCATTGATCGGAACATCATTATGCGACGCATGACTGTGTATTCATACACCAGAACATTATACAGCATTAAAAAGCACAGACTAGAGCCACACACAACAATATGGATGAATCTTACAATCATACGTTGAATGAAAGAAGTAAAATAATACAAAGAGAATATATATAAATCAACAAATTACACAAATGGACATACTAAACTATATTGCTTTATATAAGTGTACAAATCAAACTATATTGTTTAGATAGGCATACATAGATAATAAAATATAAAGAAAAACAAAAAACCAATTATCATAAAAGGCAGGACAGTGCTTACCTCTAGGAGTGAAGAAAGAGGTTCTAATTAGAGATACATAGAGAGGTTCCAGGGTCATTCCAGTTCTTAACATTGATGGTGTTTATTTTATAGTTCTTTACACTGCACGTTTTGTTTTATGTGTGTTTCTATATGTATGTAATATCTCATAATAAAATGTTTTTTAAAAACATTAAAAATTACCATTACACTCCTAGCAGATTGGCAACAATTTTAAAGTTTGACCAAGTTTAATCAAGTGTTGTGCAGAAAGTAGAATACATGGAATTCTCACACATCATAAACCACTTTGAAAATCAGGCAATATATGGCAAAACTGAAGGTGTGTCTACCCCACCCAGCAGTTCCATTCCTAAGTACATACCCTAGAAAACTCTTGCGTGTGTGCACATGCCCAGGTATCTTCTAGAAGAAAATGGCGGTTATTTTCATGGGTTAGGATTGCAGGGGACAAATTCAGCTTAGGTTTGCATCCTCTGGGAGTCCTTCTCTGACTAGCCCAGGCAGAAATAATGGCTCTGTCTTCTGTCTTCCCCATCACTCCTGCTACCGGATATCATGAGTTTATGACTATCTGATTAAGTATCTAATTCCCTTCCCCCTTTCTCCCTCCAAAACTGAAAATTCAATGAAGGCAAGGACTGTGCTCTGATTCACCTGTCCACGTCCCTGTGGTACACAAAGAGTACTTTCTAAATGTCTGATGGATGTTTTTTAAATTAATGCCTAAAGAATAAAAAACAGGGGTGAGCAGACAGTAAAGGCTCTGGTTCTGAGAGTCCTTTTGGGATTTAAGTATGATAGATTGACAGAAATCCCTAAATTTAGAAGTTGACAATTAAGAATGAGGACATTCAGGAAGAAGGTTCTCCAGATGGGTGTGGTCTTAGATGCTGTCTGGGACTAGCATAACCTTGATGTTTGCCACTTTTAGCATATCTCTGTGGTGGTAGTCCGAGGTGTACAGTTGTCAACCTCTGAGTCTGAAGATTTCCAGGGCTAGAAAAGGGCTCTGAGAAGGATAATATATGACAGCGATTCTATTGTCTCTGTTTTTCACTCTAAGAGAAAACAGGCTTGCAAGGGCATCTAAGGTTGAGATGTGTGAATGTGGACCTTTGTAGCACCTCTAAGGTTAGGATCTCTGGGTTTGTAGTTCCCTGGGGCTGGGACCCTCGACTAAGGGGCTGGCCTTACTTCTCACTGCAGCGGTGCGTGATGACTGTCGCCCAGAAGCCCAGTACAGAGAAGACAAAAATTGTGAAAAGCAGCATGGTGACCAGGTTGATCAGAGCCACAACAAAGGCATCACTGAGACAGTTGTTGGATGGGTGCATGTGCGAGGATAAGGAGACAATGGGGCCAAAGCCTAGGCCCAAGGCAAACAAGACTAGGATCCCTGCTTGGCACCACACATTCATGTTGTACATAGCCGATATCTAAAAGGGAAAAGACAAGTATAAGGGGGAATGTCAAAGAAGGAGAGGAGAACCTTAACAGTGGGGGAGAGGGACACGGAGGGAGATATTGGGGAAAGGACGCCCTAAGAATAGGCAATAGGTGTCCTCTAAGGCCTGATAGGGGAGTGAGGAAGATACACCTTACCTTCCTTACCTTGGCAAATGCCAAATATTGAAGGCCAAATACTGCCCCTTCCAGCAGTAGACTCCGGATAAGGAAACAGAGGACGATGAGATAGGGGACTGGTACCAAGACATACATTACCTGAATTGAGAGTGGGACACATCAGCAACCATGGACCAGTGGGAGTCAAACAATAGTCAGCAGGGATCAAAGGTTCTGAGTCAGAAATGAGGAGGAGTTAGACGACAGCTTTCAGCAGGGGTCAGGGGCTAGCAGGAGTAAAAGGCCAGATGGAGTGAGAAATTACAAGATTAATGAGTAACAATGTTAGGCGAGGACTAAAGCATCTGAGAACATCAAGAAATCCAAAAATGGTGGCTCACCTTCCCAGTGGACTTGAGCCCATTGATCATGCAAGCACCAATAAGACACCAGGCCACCAACAAGGGCAGGCTCAGGCTGAAGACTGGTGGCCCACCATCCTCAATTCTGTCTGAGGCCTTCAAGGTCAGCCGGTACCAGAAGTACGTGGAGGGTGTCGTCCGTGCACATTCAGGATCTGGGGGGACCTGGCTTTGGGCACTCCTGCTAGACAGAGTGACCCCTCCCCTCTTCTTTAGGCCTTCCCCCACCTCCCTCTACTCCTTCCCCTCCCATTTCTTCTTCCTTCTACTGCCTTCCTTTTCTTTATCCACCCCCCCACCCTGCTCCTTTCTCCTCTTACAAATTCCCTTCCACCTCTGTTTTCCCCTTCTCCTCCTCTTTTACTTCCTCCTCACCAAAGTCACTGGAGTTCTTCAGTAAGGGACATTTCTCCCATGGAAGGGGAAACTGGAAGGATTGGCCCAAATAGAAGAGGGTCCAGGCATTGACCACATTCAAGTACGAGCCGGTGATGAAGCACACCTGGGGATCAGGGAGGAGGTGGCTGGGGAGGAAAAGTGGGGACTAGAACGGAGGGGATTTGACAGAGGATTGGGGAGCTGAAGGGACTTGACCCATGGAAATGAAGTCACAGGACTCACTCCAGGACAAGGGTTAGGATGGGGTGGGGTGTAAAGGGTAGGCCTGGGCAACCCAGGGCTCCTCACCATGAAGCTGGTATACCCCACGCCACCAATCCAGGGGCCAATGAGCTTCCACACACCAATGCTGCCCTGACGCATCCTCTGACCAGCTGCCATCTCCAGGAAGAGGAGAGGAATCCCGATCAAGAACATCATGACAGTGTAGATGATGAGAAAACTGCCTGTGCAAGCAATTCAAGGAGGGGCTCTGAGAACTCTCTGGCTTTTCAGTGCCTGGACTTCTTCGGGGGTCCAGGAAAATATATTCCCCACCAGTGACCTCCCTCAGGGCCACAGGCATCAGGACTCAACTGCTGAACATCCCTCATAGTCCCAGGTGTCCAGTCCCTTGGCCCCCAATTCCTGGAAGACCCATATACCTAGTTTCCACCCCCATGCCCGCACCTCTACCCCTCTCATGACCCTAGGTGTTCAGGCACCTGGTTCCTATCCTGCTCAGAATACCAAATCTCCAGCTTCTACACATCCCAGAGACCTTCAAGTTTGAAGCCTGGACAGGCCTCTGTCCTGCTAGCCCCTTGTAGATCCACGATTCCTGGTCCCCAGACTTACAACCTCCGTTGCGAAGCCACAGGAAGCTAAAACGCCAGAGACTGCCTGCCCTCATGGAGTAGCCCACCTGGGCCAGCATATACTCAACTTTGTTGGACCAGAGTGGACGGGTGAAGAGGGCCTTACTCGTTTCCTTCTCTGACACTTGCACATTCTCAGGTAAGAGTTTCCGTTTCAGGGCTGGGGCAGCTGCCACTGGCAATACAGAGGTTTGCCTGGGTTGGCTGGCCCTGCTCTGAGCCTCAGAAGCGTGAATCTCCCAGGCCTGAGCCTTCGCAGCCTGGGTCTCTGAAGCCTGGGCCTCCGAAACCCAGGCCGTCAGAGACCAGGTTGCTATGCCCTTGTCTTCCCAAGTTTGGCTTCCTGGGGCACTCTCAGAAAGCTTTAACTCAGTAGATGAGGCTTTTGTTGGGTAAGATTCTGAAGCCTGGGCCTCTGTCTTCATTCCAGGCGGACTCTCTGGAGCAGCTTCAGCGTTTTCCAGGGAGGGTTCATCTTCTTGAGTAGGCCTTAAGGACACCAAAAACTAGATTTCAGAGTCAAGGAATAACTGAGTTCCAAAACAGTCCTCAACACCTCCTTAAAGCAAACTTTTCATTTCTGTCCCTACCACCACCAAATTCAAAGCACAAAAACATCCCTTACATAAGTTTTACTTCTTAGAAGCGTTTTGGTGAAAGGGATTAGGGTAGAGATAGCCAAGCTTAGAGTTCAGGAATTCCACTCAAAGAGTTTCTGAAAATATTGAGGTATACTGCCTACAGAGGGAGGTACATTTATAGTGGGCTTTTGAATCAAAGAAACTAATTTAATACTAAATCTGCCTTGTAACCTTAGGAAAGTTGCTTTACCTCTCTGACCTTTCTCATCTGTAAAACACCCAGGTCTCTGCTCAAATATCACCTCACCTAAGATGCCTTCCCTGCCCATCTGTCTAAAATAGCAGCTACCTACCCACCACTCTCTCTATCCTAGCCACTTTTATTTTTCTCCATAGCTTTTCTCACCTCCTGATGTGGTTATCTATTGATTGTTAATCTAGTTATTGCCTATTTCCCCCTCCCCCACTGCTGCTCTATTCCCAGCAAGAGGACGGTGCTCTACCTCATGTCCGGGGCCACTTTCCTCTCTGCTCTCTGTGCTTTCGCCATTCTCGCCTTTTGTTGGCTCTTCAAATGCTCTACAAGGCAAAGGGCAAGGAGCGTGCTAAAAAAAAAAAAACAAAAAAAAAACCAGGATGTGGAAGAGGGGAAGAGAAAGGCAACTGGAGTTTTCTTTCAGAGGAGGAAGAAGCATGCCATCCAAAAGCAGAGGCAGTGGGTGGGCATCAAGGCAGCACTGGCACATCTGGGTCACAGGGATAATCAGTTGTGAGACACACTGTTTCCAAAGAGTTCTTTTTTTTTTTTTTTTTTTTTGAAGGAGATCAGCCCTGAGCTAACATCCGTGCTAATCCTCCTCTTTTTTGCTGAGGAAGACCGGCTCTGAGCTAACATCTATTGCCAATCCTCCTCCTTTTTTTTTTCCCCCCAAAGCCCCAGTAGATAGTTGTATGTCATAGCTGCACATCCTTCTAGTTGCTGTATGTGGGACGCGGCCTCAGCATGGCTGGAGTAGCGGTGCGTCGGTGTGCGCCGGGGATCCGAACCTGGGCCGCCAGTAGCGGAGCTCCCGCACTTAACCGCTAAGCCACAGGGCCGGCCCTCCAAAGAGTTCTTAGTAGCTCAGGGAATGCTTATAATTCGGTGATAGGCTAAAAAGACAAAACTCAGACACAAATCTCTACCTTTAGTTCTCTCTCTACTACATTTAAAAACGCAATGGAAGAAAAGGCTGAAAGAAAATACATCAATATATAGAAGACAACAGGATTATAGGTATTTTTACCTATATCTTTATATAGGTAAAGATATCTTTATATCTTTCTCTCTGATTTCAAATTAGTCTAGTAAATTGTCTAAAAAAACACGTGTTACTTTAATAATCAAGAAAAATACGTATTGATAAGCAAATACTAAAAATAAAAAGATGACACTGGACACAGAAGTCAGATTGAAGGCGCTCCCAGCAGCCAAATATGAGACAATTAGAGCATCAAAATAAATAAAATAGTAACAGATGAGAACCCATAGAATAAAATAAGAATCCATGAATTCATAGTGATATAAATAAGGAAAAGAAAAACCTCTTCCTCACAGTAAAATGCAAACTAATAGATGTACAAAGAATGATGAAATTAGAAGATCATCCTTTGGAAACCATGAGAGTAATAAGTGATTCAAGCAAGCATCATCAATGGTTGCTAATACAAGGTAGTGAAAGTTTGATGGGGACAAATAATTGCCTGGTATTAATGCATCTCCCTACAAGATAGCCTTCTCAAAAAAACAGAAAAATAGTACCTTTACAGTGTTAGACACTACCTTAAGCAAGAAATGGAAGTTAATTGATACCATCTGCCTTCTGATGTGATGCACTGAGAAGAACATGCCATCACTTCAGCTATTCCTGCCAAAAATGTAGAGCCAGAATCTAATTATGAGGAAACATCAGACAAATCGAAATTGAGGGACTTCCTATAAAATAACTGGCCTGTATTAAAAATGTAAAAGTCACGAAGACAAGGAAAGATGGAAGAATTGTAGGTCCGAAATAACAACTGCAAGTCTGAAATCATGTCAAAATAAGAAGTTAATACTGGAACTCGAAAAACATCTGGGCTGGACTTCCAGTTTCCAGTTCACAGGTGAGGAGCTTGGAAGTCACCACTCCACCCTAACAAGCAAAAAGCTCAACAGACGGAAAAATCAACAACTATTCTTGGATCCCTAAGGAAGGTGAGGACATAGGGCAGACCACTGCCCCCAAGATTGGAGAGACAGACAGGCAAATACAAAGGTTCGCTGATGACCAGAATAGAGACTCACCAGCGGAAACCACCACAGGAACCAGTGCCAGGGTAGGAAAATCCTGAACCGTAACTGACAAATTGCTGGAGGCTCAGCATGGACAACTCTGAGAATTAGAAACTCCAGGGGGACCCAGTCATGGGGCGAAAGGAGCACATTTTTGTGAGTTTAACTTCCAGGAACCTAACCAAGTTCTCACAGAATATCAGAGAAAAAAACCCCTGTGCTTCCAGCAAGGGGAGGGAAAGGGAATCATTTTGAAGTGCTCCAGAGAATTCTGTTCTTAACAAGGCTTGCCCTCAGGAGAAACTATAGACCAGGGCCTAATCTGCTGGGATAATATCAGAGTCAAACTGACCTAGAGGAAAGGAAATATCCAACTCCAGCTCACTCTAGCCATCCTGTCCCACCTAAGAAGGGAGAAAAAAAGACCCCAAGAAACACAAGTGAAGTTCACAGTGCAGAGGCATAGGATCACTAAAAGACTGAGACCTACTCACAGGACTATAGAACACTTCTACACCTCACCACATTACTAAAGGCCTGTTCACAGCAGTTCCTTTTACCCGGTAACTCATATCTGGCTATCAAGAATAAGTTAAAAGGCATACCAAAAGGGAAAAAACACAATTTGAAGAGACAGAGTGAGCATCAGAACCAGATATGGCAGAGATGTTGGCATTATCAGACCAGAAATTTAAAACAACTATGATTAATATGCTAAGGGCTCTAACAGACAAAGTATATAGCATGCAAGAACAGACGGTCAATGTAAGCAGAGATGGAAATCCTAAGAAAGAATCAAATAGAACTGATGGAGATAAAAAATACTGTCACAGAAATGAAGAATACCTTTGACAGGCTTATTAGTAGACTGGACACAGGTGAGGAAAGAATCTCTAAGCTTGAAGATATCTCAATAAAAATTTCCAAAACTGAAAAGCGAAGAGAACAAAGACTGAAAACCAGCAAGAAGAAAATCAGTAAGGATATAGTCGAACTCAAAAACACCATCAATCAATTGGATATAATTGACATCTACAGACTACTTCATCCAATAACAGCAGAATACACATTTTTCTCAAGCTCATTCACCATGATGGACCACATTCTGGGCTATAAAACACCTTAACAAATTTAAAAGACTATAAGTCATACAATGTTTGCTTTCAGTCCACAACTAAATTAAACTAGAAATCAACAACAGAAAGATAACTGGAAAATCCAAAAATATGTGGAGATTAAACAACACACTTCTAAATAACACATGGGTCAAAGAAGAAGCCTCAAAAGAAATTTAAAGATATTTTGAACTAAATGAAAATGAAACACAACTTACCAAAATTAGTGGGATGCAGCAAAAGCAGTGCTTAGAGGGAAATTTATAGCATTGAATGCATATATTTAAAAAGAAGAAAGATCTGGGCCGGCCCGGTGGCGCAGGCGGTTGGGTGCGCGCGCTCCGCTGCGGCGGCCCAGGGTTCGCTGGTTCGGATCCCGGGCGCGCACCGACGCACTGCTTGGTGGGCCATGCTGTGGCGGCGTCCCATATAAAGTGGAGGAAGATAGGCACCGATGTTAGCCCAGGGCCGTCTTCCTCAGCAAAAAAAAAAAAAAAGGAGGAGGATTGGCGGATGTTAGCTCAGGGCTGATCTCCTCACAAAAAAAAAAAAAAAAAAAAAGAAGAAAGATCTTAAATCAATAATCTAAGTTCCCACCTTAGGAAACTAGAAGAAGAATAGAAAATTAAATCCAAAGTAAACAGAAAAAAAAGAAGAATTAGAGCAGAAATTGAAGACAGGAAATCAATAGAGAAAATCAACAAAATCAAAAGCTGGTTCTTGGAAAAGATCAATAAAATTGATAAGCCTCTAGCCAGGCTAAGTAAGAAAAAAAAGGAAAAGGACACAAATTACTAGTATCAGAAATGAAAGAGGGGACATCACCACAAATCCCATGGACATTAACAGGATAATAAAGGAATACTATGAACAACTCAAGGCATATAAATTTGATAACCTAGATGAAACGGGCCAGTTCCTTGAAAGACACAATCTTCCAAAACACACACAAGAAGAAATATATAATCTGAATGGGCCTGTCTCTATCAAATAAATTTAATAAATAATTAATAACCTTCCAGAACAGAAAGTACCAGGCCCAGATGGGTCCACTGGTGAATTCTACCAAATATTTAAGGAAGAAATTATACCAATTCTCTACAATCTCTTTGAGAGAATAGAGGAAAAAAGAATACTTCCTAACTCATTCTACGAGACCAGGATTACCGTGATAATGAAAGTAGACAAAGATAGTACAGAGAAAGAAAACTACTAACCAATACCACTCATGAACATAGATGCAAAAATCCTCAACAAGATATTAGCAAATCCAAATCAACAACATATAAAAAGAATTATCCACTATGTCCAAGTGGGATTTATCCCAATTATGCAAGGCTGGTTCAACATTCAAAAATCAATTAATGTAACCCATCACATCAACAAACTAAAAAAGAAAAATCATATGATTGTATCAATAGATACAGAAAACGTATTTGACAAAATCCAACACCCATTCATAATAAAAGCTTATCAGTACACTAGGAATAGAGCGAAATTTCTTCAACTTGATAAAGAATATCTACCAAAAACCTACAGCTAACATCATGCTGAATGGTGAGAAACTAGCTTTCCCACTAAGAGCAGGAACAAGGCAAGAATGTCCCTTCTCACCACACATTTTCAACATTGTACTGCAAGTCCCAGCTAATGCAGTAAGACAAGAAAAGGAAATAAAAGGCATACAGATTGGGAAGAAAGAAATAAAACTGTATTCATTTGCAAATGAAATGACTGTTTATGTAGAAAATCCAAAAGAATTGACAAAGATGTCCTGGAACTAATAAGCAAGCATAGCAAGGTTGCAGGATACAAGGTTAATATACAAAAGTCAATCACTTTCCTACATACCAACGATGAATAAGTGGAATTTTAAATTAAAAACATAATACCATATACATTAGCACTCAAAAAAATGAAATACTTAGGTATAAATCTAACAAAATATGTTCAAAATCTATATGTAGAAAACTCTGATGAATAAAATCAAAGAACTAAATAAATGAAGAGATATTCCGTGTTCATGGATAGCACAACTCAATATTGTTAAGATGTCAGTTCTTCCCAACTTGACTCATAGATTCAATGCAATCCCAATCAAAATCCCAGCAAGCTATTTTGTGGATATTGACAAACTGATTCTACAGTTTATATGGACAAGCAAAAGACCTAGAACAGCCAACACAATATTGAAGGAGAAGAAAAAAGTCGAAGGACTGATATAGCCTGACTTCAATACCCACTATAAAGCTATAGTAATCAAGAAATATGGTTTGGCAAAAGAATACACAAATAGATCAATGAAACAGAATAGAGAGCCCAGAAATAGACTTGCATAAATATAGTCAACTGATCTTTGAAAAAGGAGCAAAGGCAACACAATGGAGCAAAGACAGTCTTTTCAACAAGCGGTGCTGGAACAACTGGATATTCATATGCAAAAAAAGAATCTAGACACAGATCTTACACCCTTCACAAAAATTAACTCAAAATAGGTCAAAGACCTAAATGTAAAATGCAAAACTATAAAATTCCTAGAAGATAACATAGGAGAAAATCTAGATGACCTTGGGTATGGCAATGACTTTTTAGATATAACACCAAATGTAATCCATGAAAGAAATAATTGATAATCTTCATTAAAATTAAAACCCTGCTCTGCAAAAGACTCTGTCAAGAGAATGAGAAGACAAGCCACAGACTGAGAGAAAATATGTGCAAAAGACACATCTGATAAAGGACTGTTATACAAAATATATAAAGAACTCTTAAAACTGAGCAATAAGATGACAAACAACCTGGTTAAAAAAATGGGCCAAAGACCTTAATAGACACCTCACCAAAGTAGACATACACAAGGCAAAT
Source organism: Diceros bicornis minor (assembly GCF_020826845.1). Lineage (NCBI taxonomy): Eukaryota > Metazoa > Chordata > Mammalia > Perissodactyla > Rhinocerotidae > Diceros > Diceros bicornis. Next base: position 24,767,900 of record NC_080773.1, read on the forward strand.
AAGCACATGAAAATATGCTCCACACATCATATGTCATCAGGGAAATACAAAACAAACAACAATGAAACAGCACTACACACCTATTAGAATAGCCAAAATCCAGAACATAATGACACCAAATGCTGGTGAGAATGTGGAGCAGCAGGAACTCTCATTCATTGCTGATGGGAATTCAAAAAGGTACAGCCACTTTGGAAGACTGTTTGGCGGTTTCTCACAAAAATAAACATACTCTTACCATATGATCCAACAATTGTGCTCCTTGGTATTTATCCTAGAGAGTTGAAAAGTTACATCCGTACAAAAACCTGTACATGAACATTTATAGCAACTTTATTTATAATTGCCAAAACTTGGAAGCAACCAAGATGTCCTTCAGTAGGTGAATGGATAAACCGTGGCACATCCAGAAAATATGATTCAGTATGAAAAAGAAATGAGCTATCAAGCCATGAAAATACATGGAGGAACCTTAAACGCATATTACTAAGTGAAAGAAGCCAACCTGTAAAAGCTACATACTATACGATTCCAACTATACGACATGATGGAAATGGCAAAACTATGGAGACAGTAAAAAGATTGGTGATTGCCAGGGGTCAGCAGGGGATGGATAAGGAGGTGGAGCACAGAGGATTTTCAGGGCAGTGAAAATACTCTGTACGATACTATAATGGTGGATATGTCATTATACATTTGTCCAAACTTATAGAATGTACACCACCAAGAGTGAACCCTAATGTAAATTATGGACTTTGAGTGATTATAATGTGTCCACGTAGGTTCATCAATTGTAACAAATGTACCACTCTGGTGGGGGATGTTGATAACAGGGGAGGCTGTGCATGTGGGGGGGGCAGGAGGCATATCAGAACCCTCTGTACCTTCCTCTCAATTTTACTGTGAACTTAATGCTGCTCTTAAAAAATAAAGTCTGCAGCTGGCCCGGTGGCATAGTGGTTAAGTTCGTACGTGCCACTTCGGCAGCCTGGGGTTCAGATCCCGGGCACGGACATACACACCGCTCATCAAGCCATGCTGTGGTGGTGTCCCACATACAAAATAAAGAAAGACTGGCACAGATATTAGCTCAGGGACAATCTTCCTCAAGCAAGAAGAGGAAGATTGGCAACAGATGTTAGCTCAGGGCCAATCTCCCTCACCAAAAAATTAAAAATAAATAAAGTCTTAAATATGACAAAAAATACTGGCAAGCTCTCTGCCACTCCTACTATTTGTGATCAAAACAAAAGGAAGTGTCTTCTAGGAAACATGGTTACATGAACACTGATGTGCAAACTTACAATCTCCCCCACAACCAAGAAAAAAACAAGTGAATGATTATAAAATATTAAAAATATGGGGATATATGCATCATTTCTGAAAAACAGTTTCCACCTTCATGTCAAAAATGGAGAAAATTCTGCTACATACACAATAGAGAAGACCAAATTGTAGTCACTGAGGTGTTAATTTACATCTATCCTTCCTGATGAAGTGGTTCAATATTTTATGAAGTAAGTTATAATTTTCCAGGCAGCTTGTTGGAGAGATAAAAACAATCCCTCTCCAAAACTCTTCCGCTCCAGTGAACCAATGACTTCCAGACGCTGTGTCCCAGAGGGCACAAAGACACGTGAGCCACTCCAAAGAGAAAGTCAATGGGTTGATGGGTCTCTCCTTGAGACAAACTGTGTCACCACAGCATTAAGAGGGAGCATTAATTTGCACCACAAATGTTCAGAGAAGAACAAAAAATTAGGTAGTGAAACCCAGCGTTTGGCATATCTTTAATTAAAAAAAAAATTGGGAAATACTACAGAGATGAAGAGTTAAGTCTAGTCACAGGCCCAGCTGCCTCTTCTCTCCATCAAGCAGCCTAAATCACTAAACAGGAATATAATTCTAGTTAGCAAGCCTTCAAGCTTAAGACCCGTGAAGAACATTCTACATCAAGAATCAGATAATCAGTGGGGTTACAAAAAGAAATTTAATGCCACACAATTTTTAGGCAAGAAGCAAGCTAGGACTACTACGTCTTCATTCAAAGACAAATAAAAAGAAACAGAAAACACAATTTGGATCTTAATGCACGTGCACTCTTCCTTAAAAAAAAAAAAAAAAACCTCAGGGTTAACTAAGATATCAAGCAATAATTGGGATATAATGGCCTGGTGATAACCATAGAAAAATAATAACATTTTTAGCAATCATTTAGGGAGTGTCTACTAAATTTTCCAGGAATAAATGTAATATTTTTACACCCCTACTCAAGACAGCTACAGTTTGCACCGCAATCATGGTGGACGAGATGGAGTTGCTCAGGTCGTGCATTAAGGCCACACAGTTCATCAACTGGCCCATTTTTATTGGGAGCCTGGAAAAGATTCACCCCACTGGAAAAAAATGTTTGTTTTTCCAGAAGGAGAAGGGAAAAAAATGAAACCATTGAATTGATGGAGCTCCTTGATGAAGAAATCTCTGGAATCATGGAATTAGTTGGAAGAATAACAGCCAAAGTAACTATCATGTATGCATCTTATGTCCAGTTTAAAGAAGATACCCAGCCATCCTTTCGATGTTGAACTTTACAATGAAGCTGTGAAAGTTACCCACGAGTTCCCTCAGGTTTTTCCTTTGGGAGTTGTGCAATATGATTGATCTTGATGAATTTTTTATGATTGCAAATGAGCTACATTAAAGACTATTAAAGAAAGCCCCTTTTTTGAGGGAGAGATTCCTGTGGTTTCTAATATTTAATTTGCTCTCTTTTTAAATTTCATTTACCTCATTTTAGATATTCTAATCTGCAGTTTTTGATGGAACTATATTGACAGTTCTCATCTAAGTCCTCTTATAAAGAATCACTTCTCCAGTATATGGAATGATTAGAGGCAAGAACAAAACAGTTGTCTGAGTTCAGTTTTCTATTTTACTAATAAAAATTAAAATTCTTTTAGTCATGTATTCAAGCATAAACTTGGAATTTCATAGCTGTAAGGTCAGGTCCTACCAAAGGAAACCCTGTGTCAAGTGTATTAAAGATTTACTCACTACCTCACAAACAATGCCATGTTAATTACTTCTTTGACATTCCCTATAAAAAAGATTTTGACAAATTAAAAGAGCAAACAGAATGCTACATCTTCTGTAATTTGTGAAGCACCTCTTTTTTGGGATTTTAAAACTGAGCATTCACTAGTGCCAAAAAAAGGATACATGATCATTAAAACAGTTGACGAAATCATTTGATTTTTTTTCTTCCTTTCAACTGTCATTATCCTTAATATGGAATTCCCGTTTACCACCAAGTAATTTTGGGCGTGGGCAGGGAGTGATGTGGCAAGTGTAGGATAGAGGGTGATGCTGAATAACTTGCGATGAACTGTATGGCCAGTTAGGTTTTATGGCTTGACCCATTCTTTTCAGTGAGAAAATAAACTAATTCCAAACCCACTTAGATTGTAAATTATACCAAAAATACTTATTTTAAATTGATATAATATTAAATTTCAACTTTCATCATCCCAAAATATTCTGCAAATTACCTAAGGGACATTGCCATAGCCACTTAGCAGTAAAGCACTTTATTACAGAAAGTGAAGACAATTATAATTGAAATTTAGGAGGGACATCAGCCAGTGTTGATAACAGTGTTACCTTAAATGCCAGAGAAGGGGTCAGTCTCAATCGTGGTAACCTCTGAAAACTCAGTGCTATTAAACGTTAAGTGTCCTGCTTGCAGCCTTCCCTTGAGCTACCATGTTTAGTAAATTGGACTAAATGAATAGGGTATCTTGCTTTCTGTTGATGAATCCTTTATGCTAATGATTTATGGTGCCATATCTCTAGATCCAAACTCACTTCTGAGCTGCACAACATCTGCACCTGGATGCCCCACCAGTACCTCAATTTGAACATGTACAGTTTGAACTAGTGTAGCTCCCCTGCCATGTGTTCCCTGATTTTTTGTAATAATTTTATTGAAGTATAGTTCACATATCATACAATTTACCATATTTCAAGTGCACAATTCAGTGGCTTTTAGTATATTCACAGAGTTGTGCAACCACCACCATAATCAATTTTAGAACATTTTTATCACCCCAAAAAGAAGCTCTGTACCATTTACCTATCATGGCCCAATACCTCCACCACCACTACTCACCCCCCAGCCCTTAGCAACCACTAATCTACTTTCTGTCTCTATAGATTTGCCTATTCTGGACATATAATATAAATGGAATCATATAATATATGGTCTTTTGTGACTGGCTTCTTTCACCTAGCATAACGTTTTCAAGGTTTATCTATACTGTAGCATGTATCAGTGCTTCACCCTTTTTTATGGCCAAATAATATTCCACTACAACACATTCTGTTTATCCATTCATCAGTTGGTGGACATTTTGGTGGTTTCCACCATTTAGCTATAATGAATAATGCTATTATGAGCAATTGAGTTAAGTTTTTTTTTTTTACTTATTTTTTTCCCCCAAAGCCCCAGTACATAGTTGTATGTCATAGCTGCACATCCTTCTAGTTGCTGTACGTGGGACTCAGCCTCAGCATGGCCGGAGAAGCGGTGCATCGGTGCGCGCCCGGGATCCGAACCCGGGCCGCCAGCAGTGGAGCACGCGCACTTAACCGCTAAGCCACGGGGCCGGCCCTGAGTATAAGTTTTGTGTGCACATATGTTTTCATTTTTCTCAGTTATATACCTAGAGTGAAACTGCTGTGGCAAATGGAAAATATGCTTAACTTTTTGATGAACTGCCAAACTGTTTTCCAAAGTGGCTGCACCATTTTACATCCCCAGCACCAGCATATGAGGGTTCTAATTTCTCCATATCCTCAACAACACTTGTTATTATCTGACTTTTTTATTATAGTCATCCTATGAGTGTACAGTACTATCTCATTGAGATTTTAATTTGTCCTGTTTCTTTTAAGGTTACCATAAGCCACTCAATTTCCCAGAAATGCTTAAATACCTCCTTTTCACAGCCATTGCCACCATAAGTTCAGGTGACTGTCATCTCTCACTTGAACTACTGCAACAGCCATAGGTATATAACCGGACTTTCTGTTTCCAGCTTCTTCCCATCATCCAGCTAAGAGAGTTGCATTAAACATCAGTTGTAATCATTATACTGCAAAGCTTAAAAACTTGAAAAGCATAAAAAGGGGAAAACTTCCTGGGAAGCATACAGTAGAGAAACCTGGGAAACAGTACCTTAGTGAAGTGATCAAGGTTAAGATCACCAGTGATGTCAGGCAGATATCACGAGCCTTCTAACATGATGTGATGAGAAGGGCACTTCACTTCTACGGTACTTTTGCTAATACTCTTAACTCCAGTCTAATCATGAGAAAACAACAGACAAACCCAAACTGAGGGATATTCTACAAACTATCTGATCAGCACTCCTCAAAACTGTCAAAGTCATGAAAAACAAGGAAACACTGAGAAACTCACAGAGCAGAGGAGACTGAGACATGACAACTAAATATGATGTAGGATCATGGATTCACTCCCGGAACAGAAAAAGGATCAATGGAAAAACTGGTGAAATCTTAATAAAGCCTGGAGTTTAGTTAATAGTAATGCACCAAAGTTAGTTTCTTAATTTTGAGAAATGTACCATGGTAACGTAAGATAACATTAAGGGAGATGAACTGGATGAGGGGGTAGATGAGGGGTTATACAAGAATTCTCTGTACTATCTTTGAAACTTTTCCGTAAATCTAAAACTACTCCAAAATCACTAATAATAAATTTCTAAAAATATACAAGACTTATATTAAAAATACAAAAATTTATAGAAAGAAATAAAAGAAAACTTGGATAAATAAGGAAATACACTACATTCCTAACTTTGCCTCCAGTCTTTACCATTCCCAGCTATGGGGTGTAAATAAAGCATCCAGTTTAATCCACAATCTTCCCTCAAGCCAACTAAAGAATTTTTAAAATTTAAAAATATAAGAAAATCCATATCATTTATGGACAGTAAGGTCTCATCATCATGTCAAAACACAAGGAAATTCTAAATAGAACCAAATCAAAGTCACCAAAGGGACAACTCTCAATTCCCATTCCTGATAATGTGGTTCAGTGTTTATATTAGTTGCTCAGGGCTGTCATAACAAAGTACCACAAATTAGGTGGCTTAAAACAATATAAACTTACTGTCTCACAGTTTTGGATGATAGAAGTCCAAAATCAAGGTGTCAGCAGGGCCATGCTCCCTGTGAAACATGTGGGAGAATTCTCTCTTGCCTCTTCCTAGTCTCTGGTAGTCGGCTTGCAATCTTTGGCATTCCTGGGCATACAGCCGGACAATTTAATTTCTGCCTTCATCATTACATGGCATTCTCCCTAATATGATCATCTTCTTATAAGGACACCACTCGTATTGGATTAGGGGCTCACTCTACTCCAATATGACCTCATCTTAACTAATTACATCTGCAATGATCCTATTTCCAAATAAGGTCACATTCTGAGTTACTGCGGGTTAGGACTTCAACATATATTTTTGTAGGGGACATAATTCAACTCATAACAGCATTTCAGAAAATAAATTTAAAATTGTCAGGCAGAACTGCATTAAAATTCACTGAATTGTCTAAATAGCTAATAGATAGAGCAGAGTCAGTAAACTTGAGCATGGACTGATAGAAATCATCCAATTTCTGAAAGAGAAAGTGAAAAAAAGATGAAATTTAAAAAGTCTTAGGAATCTGGGAGGCCAATCAAAAGGTCTAACAATGGATAAGTAGAGTCCTAAAAGGAGAGGAGAGAATGAAAATAAGTCAGAAAAATATATTTGAAGAAATAATGGCAGAAAACCTCCCCAATTTAGTGAAAGGGATAGATTTCAAGTCAAAGAAGTTCAAAAAAATGCCAAACAGGATAAATACAAACAGAAACATGTGTAACATGAGTACAATCAATCTGCTGGAAATCAAAGATAAAGAAAAAAATCTTGAAAGAAGCCAAAGAAAAAGAACATATTACATATAGAGGAACAACACCAAATACTGCATACTTCTTATCAGAAATTTATAGAGGCCAAAAGAGAGTGGAATAACATCGTCAAAGCACAGAAAGGGAAGAAAAGACTGTCAATCAGAATTCTATAAGCAACAAAAATATCCTTCAGAAAAAAAGGTGAAATAAAAACATATTCAAATAAAGAACAACTAAGAGAATTCATCACCAGCAAACCCATACTACAAAAGATGACGAAGGAAGTTCTTGAGACTGAGGGAAATGATATCAGAGTGAAAACTCAGATCATCAGGAACAAATAAAGAGTACTGGAAATGGTCTATATGTGGCTACACATAAAAACTATATTTTCCTTTTAATTTCTTTAAAATACATATGAATGTTTAAAACAAAAATTATAATATAAGTTGTAGGTTTCATACTACATGGTAAATGTAAGACATATTAAAAGCAGTGGGGGTGCAAATATTATGTGGTTGCAAGATTTCTACATTTTATGTGAATTGATAAAATATTAACTCTAAATAGACTATAAAAAGAATATGAATTGTAATCCCTAGAAAAACTGCTAAATAAATATCGCAAAGAGTTATAGCTACCAAGACAATAAATAAATTAAAATGCATACTAAAAATTATTCAAACTATCCAAAAGATAGAAAAGAGAAATAGAACCAAAAAATGGACAAATAGAAAATAATAAAATGAGAGGCCAAAATCCAACCATATCAATAATTACATTAAATGTTTTTAGTTTAAGCATTCCAATTTTTTTTTTTTTTTTGGTGAGGGAGATCAGCCCTGAGCTAACACCTATTACCAATCCTCCTCCTTTTTTTCTTCCCCAAAGCCCCAGTAGATAGTTGTATGTCATAGTTGCACATCCTTCCAGTTGCTGTACATGGGACGCGGCCTCAGCATGGCCGGAGAAGCAGTGCGTCGGTGCGCGCCGGGGATCTGAACCCGGGAGGCCAGTAGCAGAGCGCGTGCACTTAACCACTAAGCCACGGGGCCGGCCCTAAGCATTCCAATTAAAAGGCAAAGATTGCCATGATGAATAAAAAAGCAAAAGCCAATTACATGCTTCTGAAGAGATGCACTTTAAGTTCAAAGACACAGACAGATGAAAGTAAATTAATAGAAAAAAAGATATATCATGCAAATTAAGCATAAGAAGGCTGTGATGGCCTTATTAGTATAACATAAAATTGGCTTCGAGATAAAGAGTATTATCAGATATAAAGACAAACATTTACTAATGATAAAAAGGTCAATCCATCATGAGGACAATAGCCACAAATATGTAGAAACATAACAAGTCTCAAAACACACGAAGCAACAATTTACAAAAGCCAAAGGAAAAATAACCTAATTCCACAATCATGGTAGCAGTTAACACCCTTTCTCAGCAATTGATAGGAAAAAAGAAGACCAAAATACCAGTAAAGACATAGAAGATCCAAAAACAGTATCAGCAACTTTGACCTAACTGATATTTATAGAGCCCCAAAACTGCAGAATACACATACTTTACCAATGCCATAGGCTAGGTCATAAAACAAGTAACAATAAATTTACAAGGACTGAAATCACACAGAGTATGTTCTCAGACTCCAATGTAAGCAAATTTAAAATCAATAACAATAAGATATTTAAGGAAACTCCAAATACTTGGAAATTAAAGAACACATTATTAAACAATCCACAGGTCAAAAAATAAATCACAAAGAAATTATAAGATACTTTAAACCAAAGGATAATAAAACTACAAAACATCAAATCTGTGGGATGCAGCAAAAGCAAGGCTTAGAGAGAATTTTACAGCTTTATGTGTTGATATTAGAAAAGAAGAAAGGTTTAAAATCAGTGTCTTATAAGATGCTTTCAAGAAGAGAACAAAGGAAAGTATAAAATCAGAAATCAACGAAATAGAAAACAAACAGGCAATAGAGAAAAGTAAGGAAGCCAAAGCTGGTTCTTTGAAATGATCAACAAAACTTGTAAACCCCTAGACAGATTAAGACAAAAAGAGATAATGCAAATAATCAATATCAGGAATAAAAGACAAGTTATTACTACATATCCTACAGACATTAAAAGAATAATAAGAAAATATTATATGACAGCTTTATGTCAACAAACGTAACAACTTAGATGAATTGGGAAAATTCCTTAAAAATACAACTTAACAAAATTGACATCAAGTGAAATGAGAAGTCTGTATAGTCCTATATCTAAGAAATAAATTGAATTTCTTATCAAAACTCTTCCCAACAAAAAAAAATTCCAGGCCCAGATGGTTTCAATTAGTGAATTATATCAAATATTGAAAGAATAAATAACACCAATCTTACACAAATACTTTCAGAAAAATAGAAGAGGGAGAAAAACTTTCTAATCCATTTTATGAGGCCATCATGACCCTAATACCAAAACTTGATAAAGATATTAGTAAAAGAGACAATTTCAGACCAATGTCTTCACGAATATAGATGCAAAAATCCTCAACAAAAGTTACAAGGCAAATCCTGGAATTTATAAAAGGGATAATAAATAATGATCACATAGAGTTTGGCCCAGAAATGCAAGGTGAATTCAACATGCAAAAAGCCAAACAATGTAATTCAGAAATAGACCCATAAGTATACTTTGATTCTTTTGATTCTTGACAGAGAGTCCAAAGACATCCAATTGGGAAAGAAAAGTCATGTCTGGAATAATTGGATATCCATATGGGGAAAAAAGTGAAACTCGAACTCTACTTCACACCATATGCAAACATTAATTTGAGTTGAATCATAGACCTAATTGTAAAATCTAAAAGTATAAAGCATTTAAAAGAAAATATAAGAGAATATCTTCATGACTTAGGGGTAGGCAAAAGTTTCATAGACAGGACACAAGATGCAATTATCATAAAAATTAATCATTTAGACTTTACCAAATTAAAAACCTCTACACATCAAAAGACTTGATTAAGAAAATTAACAGGCAAGCCTGAGACTAGGAGAAAATGATCTCGAGACGTATATCTGACAAAGGACTTGTATTTAGGAAACGTAAAGAATTCCTACAACTTAATAAAAAGATATACAACTCAATAAAAAATGGGTAAAGGATTTGAAAAGGCACTTCACAAAGAAAGATATACGAATGGCCAACACATATCTGAAAAAAGTGCTCAACATCATTACTCATCAGAGAAATACACATTAAAACCACAATGACATACCATCAAACACCCAGGAATTAAGTATACGTGGTACAAGACTAATGGTACCCCCAGGCACTTTGCAGAAACAAACTGAAATCCTCCCTGGAGTAAGAACTTTCATTCTAAGGCCTTAAACTATTCCTCCAAATAATTTGTCAAGAACAAGGAGAAGCATAGCACATAAGGAAAAAAGGTACCACTAGTGAGAATTGACAGGAACAATAGATGTCAGAATCAGATTAGCAAAGACATCAAATATTGGAATCATTAGACAATGTCAACAAAATAACTGGTTTCCATTTTTAAAGAAATAAGTGAAAAGTTTGAAAATATCTGCAGGGAACAGGACTCTATAAAAAGTGATTTAACAGGTTTTTAAAAAAATAGAACTCCTAGAAATGAAGAACAGAATAATTGAAATAAAGTTTACTGGATGGATTTAACAGTGGTTTAGATTCTGCTGAAGAGGGTATTAGTGAACTGAAATAGGTCAGAAAAATAACCAAGAACATATCACAGAAAGATAATGACACGGAAAATATAAAAAGGAGGTTAAGAAACACATAAGTTAAAGAAATTTTTTAAAGTCTGACAAATATTTAATTGGAGTTCCAAAAGGAAAGAAAAAAAATGGTGCAGAAACAATGGCCAAAGAGATTAAAACAGAATTTTCCAGGGGCCGGCCCGGTGGCAGAACAGTTAAGTTCACATACTCCACTTTGGCGGCCTGAGGTTCTCAGGTTTGGATCCTGGGTGTGGACCTACACACCGCTCATCAAGCCATACTGCGGCGGCATCCCACATACAAAATAGAGGAAGACTGGCACAGATGTTAGCTCAGGGACAATCTTCCTCAAGCAAAAAGAGGAATATTGGCAACAGATGTTAGCTCACAGCCAATCTTCCTCACCAAAAAAAACCCCCAAAACAAAAAAACACAGAATTTTCCAGAACTGATGAAACACACCAATCCTAGATTCAAAAAGGCCAACAGAGTCCATGGGAGACAGAAGGAACTCCATATATAGACACATCATTATAAAACACTTTAAAACAATTATAGGAACACAAATTACCTGTAAAGGAGAGACATAAAGGTGACTTCTCAACAGCAAAAATGGAAGCCGCAAGACAGCGGTAGGATATGATCAACATATTGAAAGAAAAAAAACCCTGCCAATCTAGAATTTTAAGCCCTAAAAACACTCACCTTTTAAAATGAGGGTAAAATATAGTTTACAATAGACAAAAATTTTGAAAATCCGTCACCAAAAGATCCTCATTAATGGAAATTCTAAAAAATGTGTTTCAAGCAGAAGCAAAGTAATCCCAGATGGGTGATTTGAGAAGCAAGAGGAATAAGGAGGAAATATTTAAAATATATAAACTATGTAAGAAAATCTGAATGAAAAAAGCGACTACATGAAACAAAATAATAATGTCCTGGGAGGTTAAAAAGTAAAAATAAAAAGCATCAAAACAATAACATATAAGTTGGGGAAAAGGTAAACAGAATGCAAATATTCTAAGTTTTCTGTATCTTCTGGGAGGAAGGGAAACATACTGTAACTTCAATAAGTTAGGTGTGCATTTTTTAAGTTCTAAGATGATGACTAAATAAATATGGAGTGTAAAATTTTATAACTACAAGAAGGAGAAAAATATACGTAATGATAAAAAATACCAGTCTTCTTACTTACCAAAATCGATAAAATTAAGAAGACGAACACCAAATGTTGGCAAAGAGGTGGAGCACCTGGAACTTTCATACATTATTGGTGGGAGTGTAACTGGTATAACCATTTTGAAAAAGGTCTAGCAGAGTCTATGAAACAGGACTTTTTGAATCTTAGTTCTTATTAAACTCTAGACCCAGTAATTCCCCTCCTATGGGTTTACCCCCCCAAAAAATAAAAAGATTTGCCACAAAAAGATTTTTACAGGAATAGTCATAGCAGTGTTATTCATAATAACCAAAAAATTAATGAAATAGAAAACAAATATACAATAGAGATCATCAACAAAGCCCAAAATGTCTTTAAAAGAACTAATAAAATTGACAATCTTCTAGTGAGAATGGTCAAGAAAAAGGAGAGAAAGCACAAATAATTAATATTAGGAATAAAAGAGGGAACATTACTATAGATCCTGCAGACATTAAATAAACAAATAATAATAATGAATATTAACATTATTGCATCAATAAATTTGAAAAAATAGATTAAACACTCAAATACCTTTTAAAAATTAACCAAAGAACTACCTGAAGAGGAATAGAAAACCCGAGAAGTCCTATAACCATTAAATACATTGAATCTGTAATCAAAAATCTTTCAAACACACATATGTATTCATGCGCGCACGCACACACACACACACACACACACACATACACAAACCTGTCTAGTATCAGATGTCATTGTTGGCAAATTCTACCAACCTTTAAGAAAGAAATAATTCCAGTATTAAACAAGCTCTTCTAGAAAACAGAAAGAGGAACACTCCCCAGCTATAAGACCACCCATAACCTTGACATCAAAATTTGTTTGAAAATGCAAAAGCCCAAAAATAGCTAAGATACTCCTGAATAAAAACAAAGTGAGAAGACATGCTCTAACAAGTATTAAGCCTTATTATAAATCTGTAGTAAGACAGTGTGGATTGAGACAGGGACAAACAAATAGACTAACGGAACAGAATAGAGAGCGTAAAATCAGACCCGTGCCTATATGGAGTCTTGATACATGACAGATCCGCCTTAGCAGACCTGTGGATAAAGGGTGAACTTCTCAATAAACGGTGCTGGGATAACGGGGTATCCATATAGCAAAAAAAGAAACTGACCCTCTACCTCAAAGAACATGCAAAAATCAATTTCAGATGGACAAAAGAAGTAAATGTGAAAAGCAAAACTATAAAATTCTAGAAAATATAAGAGATGGGGGATCAATGGCTTATACTACTCCAGGGGACAAAATTACTGACTACGTAAATGGTGTCCCTTAGTACACCACCTCGGTGTAAGAAAAGATTTCTTAAAAAAGACACAATAAGCAATAACCATAAATTTTCAATTTGATATATTTTACTATATTAAAATAAAAAACTCCTTTTCATCAAAACACCCCAAAAGGAGAAGAGAAAGAAAAACTATAGAATGGAAGAAGATATCTGCAACCTACATAACAACAAATGACTAACATTCAAAAGATATAAAGAACACCTACAAATCAGGAAGAAAAAGACAGACAATCCAGCAGGAAAATGGGCAAGAGGCTTGAAAGGCACTTCACAAAAGGCCAATAAATATTTTAACAAGTGTTCTATTTCATTAATAATCAGAGAAAGGCAATTAAAATAAAAATGAAATACCATTGCACACCCACCAGATTGGAAAAAATGTTTAAGTCTAATAATACCATGTGTTGATAAGACATAGAGCAATCAGGAAATCTCATCTTCAATTAACGGTAGTGTAAATTGTTATAACTACTTTGGAGAACAAGTTGGTATTACTAGTAAAATTGAATACACAAATACCCTATGACCCAATAATTTCCACTACTGGGTATACTCCCTAGAGAAACCTTCACTTGCACAACAGAATACAGTAATAATGACAATAATGATAACCAACACATTGTGCTTACCTTTTGTCAGCCACTGTTCTAAGTGCTTTACAGTTTGAAATTACATTACTCCTCACAACAACACTATCAAGTAGGTACTACTGTTGTTTCCATTTTACAAAGGCGAAAAAACTGAAACACAAAGAAGTTACACAATTTTCCCAAGGTTACACCGCTAATGAGCGGTAGAGTTAGGATTTAACACAGTCTGGTTTCAGAAACAGAGCTCTTAGCCAACTACATTATTCCCCTGCTCACAAGAATGTTCTCAGCAACATTACTGATAATGGTCATAAAGTGGGAAAATAAAAATGTCCATCGACAATAAAATAAAGTCTAGAATATTCAAATAAAAGAATACTGTGCAGGGCCAGCCCTGTGGCTTAGCGGTTGGGTGCGTGCGCTCCACTGCTGGCGGCCTGGGTTCGGATCCCGGGCGCGCACTGCTTCTCCGGCCATGCTGGGGCCGCGTCCCACGTACAGCAACTGGAAGGATGTGCAGCTGTGACATACAACTATCTGCTGGGGCTTTGGGGGGAAAAAATAAATAAATAAAATCTTTAAAAAAAAAAAAAAGAATACTGTGCATATGTGAGGAAAATAAACTACAGCCACACTCAACAATACAAATTAATCGCACAATGTTGAGCAAAAGCAGCACGACATAAAATATTCCAGACAGAATGAGTCCATATTTCTAAGTTCAAAAGGAAGCAAAATTAATCTATATAGTTTAGGGATGCATGTACATGGTAAAAGTATAAAAAAAAGCAAGGAAATGATTATCACAAAAGTCAGACTAGAAGTTACCTCTAAAAGGGAGGAAGGTAAGAGAAAGAAACTAAAAGACCAATGGTGAACTGACAACAGGAGATGTTCTAGATTCACGGTAATGTTCTGTTTCTTGATCTGAGCGGCAGTTACACAGATAAGCTTTATAATTATTCATTTAAAACTCTGTGTATATGTCCCATGCACTTTTGTGAATGCATATTCTATTTCACAATTTAGAATGTTAAAAATAAAAAATAAAGAAAAAGAAGTTATGGCCAGAGAATTAGGAGAAACGCTGGAAGAAAACGCTGTCACAAAAGCTCAAGATAGACAAAGTAACCAAGAGCCTCAGTTTTATCAACACAAAATCAAATAAGATAAACTCTAAAAAGCGTCCACAGTGATTTCTTTCTTTTGGGTTTTGCTTTCCTGTTGGGGAAGCTGGTGGTGTAAGAATAAACAGAAATCTTAATTCAATTCGTTCAAAAGTTAACCAAGTTGAGCCAGCTGGAGACATTTGTCTCATAGTTGGCAGCTTACCTAGGAAGCACAGATCTTCACTACTTCTAGATATTTTTCCAGCAGCTGAAGTGTAACATACCTCAAAACAACAAGGAGTACTTCTGATTCTCATAACTCAGGCTGTGAACACTGACCCTGACTCTGTGTTCCACTAAAAACAGGAAAATTGTATTCAAGAAAAATATATATCCACCTTTCTTGAACACGTTGAAAGAGTGTATTCCTTAAAACGAGGTTTCTGGTCAATTAGTAAATTTGATCCTTCAGTGAGAGGACTGAGTTTTGGCAACCTGAGATTCTGCAATCTGGCCACCTGTGACACCTAGAAAGCCCCTTGGACCCCTGGCAGACCCTTCCTCCCAGGCTCGGGAGGCCCCGGTGGTGACCCAACGTTTGAGACCCCCCTATATCGTCATTCCAGCAACTGCTCTCCCAGGCCCATGCCCTGTGGGGGGATGCTCAGGGTCCCCCAGAAATGCCTGTTCCTCCCAGTCTACCTCCCTCCTTGGAACTATAACCTCCAAAAAGGGAAGGAGGGAGCTGTCCAGGTTCCTCAAGGAGCAGGACATAACTGTTAGTCCCTAACAGGCCGGGGATGGGGCTGGACCCGGCTTCCGCTGTCTGGGAGCCTGAACCATGGGTTTCCCCGGCGGGCAGGGACTGATGGCCGAGTCTCCCGAAGGCTGGGCCTCGGGACTGACTCCAAGCCAGATTAGGAGGGTCAAGGGGCTGAAGCCAGTTTCCTAGGTCCTAGGGGACGAAAAAAGAGGGCCCTCTCAGGCCTATTTAATCCCTCAGCCCCACAGAGCCCAGGAGGCTCCCGGCAGGTGGCCTGTTACCCCTCGGGGGAGTCCAGGGACCTCAGGCCCCGGGAGTGACGCCTAGCCTCACACACCTCAGGTCTACGAGTTTCTGGGTTCTCTGGAGCCAAGTCACCCTCACCCTAGCCTCAGGGGGCCTGGGCTCTTCAGTCTGGTCAGTCAGGCGAAAATGAGGGTGAAAAAGCCTCAACTGAGAAGCCTAGCGACCATCTCAGTTCCCTTCAGGCCTCGTCGGGCCCGCTCACGCGACGCTCCTCGCTCTGTCTGAAGGGTCGCCTTTCCCGCTGTTCCTCTGCGCATGCGCAGCTGCTCCCCACGCGCGCCCTCTACCGATTTAGCGGATGATTCCGCCACTCCGCCCGCGCCGCGTCAGCTTCATCCCTACACGCACGCGCACACATGCACCCCAGAGCACGCCCTCCGCCCGCGCATGCGCCGCTGCTTCTCTCGCTTCCCGCTTTGGACCAGGAGCCCAAGCCCGTTTCCGGTCCCGTTTCTCCCCTCCACTGCTCCTGCTAGGCTCTTAGCCGTGGGCTTCGTCTGGAGCATGCGCTTTGCTTCCACAGCCCCAAGGAAGGTGGCGGTGAGGATGATGTGGGAGGCTTGGTCTTCCCATTCGTTCCTTCTTGCCTTCAAACCTTTGACACTTACTTAAGGCTCCCCTACTACTAGCCAAACCTTAAATATGTGTCCAACAAGACAGACAGGAACCTTGCCTTCAGAGAGCTGAGAAATCTACTGGAATTGCAGACAAGAATCAAAAACCCAGATGAAGATTTACTTAGGTCAGTGGGTCTCAAACTTTTCTGTCTCAGGACTGCTTTTATACTCTTAAAAATTAAGGACCCCAATAATTTATGTGGGCTATATTTATGTAAGTTGTGCGTTTATGTGAATTATATCTATAAATATTAAAACTGAGAAATTTCTAAGATGTATATTATCATCAGAAATCCATGTGTCAACATAAATAACGTTTTTTAAAATAACTATAATTTCCACACCAAAAATAATTTAGTGAGAAGAGTGTTTTACATTTTTGCAAATTTCTTTAATGCCCAGCTTAATAGAAGACAGTTGGATTCTCATTTCTGTTTCTGCACTGGGTCTGTCAAAATAGCTCATGTCCTGTAGCTTCTGGAAAACATTGCTGTTCACTCAAGAGAAAATGAGAGTGAAAAGGCAAATAACATCCTAATTTTATTATGAAATTATGAAAATAATTTTCACTTCATGGACTCCTGAAAGTGTCTCAGGAACCTCTAAGGGTCCCTGGGCCACATGTTGAGAACCACAGGCTTAGATACTTACCACTGAACAGAGAGATGTAAAGGAAAATGTCTAGGTGCTGTAAGAATGCATCACAATCTGTGGAAATCATTCCATCCTTCAACACATAGACCTAATTTGGAGGGAGGAGTTCTCTGAGGAAGTAATATTGAACCTGAGGCTTGAAGGATGATTTACTAGTGAAAAATGAGGTGTAAGCATCTCAGGCCTGGAGACTATGCAAAGGCGCTGAGGCAGGAAAATCTGTGAATTCAAGTCACTTGGAAAAAGGTCAGTCGATAAATATGTATTGAACGATGTGCCGCACACTGCCCTAGACACTCGGGATACTGTTATGAAAAAGATTTTATAGTCTAGTGGCAAAAAAACAGTAAACACACAAACAAATAAGAATTTCCAAAAGTGAGAGTGCCATTAAGAAAACAAAAGAGGGGCCAGCCCAGTGGCGTAGTGGTTAAGTTCACACTCCGTTTCAATGGCCCGGGGTTCCCGGGTTGGGGTCCTGGGCATGGAACTACACGCCACTCATCAAGCCATGCTGTGGTGGCGTGCCACATAAAAAATAGAGGATGATTGGCACAGATGTTAGCTCAGGGACAATCTTCCTCAAGCAAAAAGAGGAAGATTGGCAACATATGTTAGCTCAGGGCCAATCTTCCTCACCAATAAAGAAAAAAGAAAACAAAAGAGAGTGTTATGAGGGGACAAGGCAGAGAGCTATAGACAGAGTAGTCAAGAAAGACCTCTCAGAGGAAGTGAGAAGAGTCTTGAAGGAGATGAGGAAGGGAGCCGTGAACAACATGGGAAAGAGCATTCTAGGCAGAGAGAACAGCAATGGCAAAGACCTAGAGGCAGATGTGTACTTGACAGGTTCTTGAAACAGCATGGAAGACAGTATGACTGGGTCCCAGTGATTGAGCGATAGGGCGGTAGTAGATGGGATCAGAGAAGTAGCAGGGGCCAGAGTGTTGTGTGGAGGCCCTTGTAGGTCATGGTAGGAAGTTGGGGTTTTTTTCCTGAGCAAGATGAAAAGCTATTAGAGGATTTTCAGTCAAGAAGTGACTTATGTTTTAACAGGAGGATCCCTCTAGCTTCTGGGCAGACAATAGGATGTCTGGGCTAAGGGCAGCTTCTGGTGGCTCCAGGCATTCCCTGGCTTGTCTGCATAACTCCAATCTCTGCCTCTGTCTTCAAGTGGCCTTCTCTTCTAGGAGTGTCTCTCTTCTGGGTGCCTCTTATAAGGACACTTGACATTAGATTTAGGGCCCACTCCAATAATCAAGGATAATCTCATCTTGAAATCCTTAATTACATCTGCAAAGACCCTTTCTCCAAATAAAGTCACATTCACAAGTTCTGGGGGTTAGGACAAGGACATACCTTTTGGGGAGCCACCATTTAGCCCACTACAGTAGGTCTGGGATGGGGACCGAGAATATGCATTTCTAACAAGTTCCCAGGTGACACTGATGCTGCCCTTGCAGGGACCACAACCACTGGTGTAGAGAGGTCAAGTAAGAGGGGGACCAAGGATTGACTGCATGGATATCATTGGTGACTTGGACAAAAGTGGTTTTGGTTGATGAGTCAGGATAAAAGCCTTACTGGAGTAGAGTCAAGGGAGACTTGGAAGAGAGGAAGAAGAAGATGTGAACATAGACAACTTTTTAATGGATTTTATTATCAAGAGGAAGAAATGGGACGAAAGTGTAGAAGGATGTGTGGTCAAGGAATGAGCTTTTAAGATGGAAGAAATAATAGCACGTTTGTATGCTAGTAGGAAAGAGTTGGTAGAGAAGGGGAACTTGGTGATTCAGAGGAAAGAGGAAACAAATCATAGGAGGGATGTCCTTAAGGAGGAGGCAAGAAAAGATGGAATAGAGCATCAGGTGCATTGGTTTCCCTTAGAGCTGGGTGGTCCAAGATGGTAGCCACTCACCACATGTGGCTTCTGAGCACTCAAAATGTGGTGAGTCCAAATTGATATATGCTGTTAGTGTAAAATACACACTGGATTTCAAAGACTCAATACAAAAAGAATGTAAAAGATCTCATTAATACTTTTTATATTGATTACATGTTAATATTTTAGATATGTTGGATTAAATAAAACATACTATTAAAAATAATGTTTCTTTTCTTTAGTATTTATACTCATATTATCTGTAATAACCCAAAACTGGAAACAACCAAAATGTACATCAACAGTTGAATGGATAAACTGTGGTATATTCAGACAATGGAATACTGCAGAATGGTGAGAATGTAAGAACTATTGCTACTTATTCCATTGATGAATCTCCCAAACATAATGTTGAAAAAAATTAAGTCCAACAGAAAAGAATACTTACTCGATGGCTCTATTTGCATAATTAAAAACAGGCCAAACCAAAGTATAGTGTTATAAGTCAAGAGGAAGGGGCTCGGGGCTGGCCCCGGGGCTTAGCGGTTAAGTGCGTGTGCTCCGCTACTGGCAGCCCGGGTTCGGATCCCGGGCGCGCACTGACGCACCACTTGTCCGGCCATGCTGAGGCCGCGTCCCACATACAGCAACCAGAAGGATGTGCAACTATGACATACAACTATCTACTGGGGCTTTGGGGAGAAAAAAGAAGGAGGATTGGCAATAGATGTTAGCTCAGAGCCGGTCTTCCTCAGCAAAAAGAGGAGGATTAGCATGGATGTTAGCTCAGGGCTGATCTTCCTCACAAAAAAAAAAAAAAAAGAGGAAGGGGCTAGTGATTTGCAAGGGAGTAAACAGTTTCTGGGTTGATGCTAATGTTGATCTTAGTTACATGGATATTTACTGTGTGATAATTCACTGAGCTGTACATTGTGTTTTGTGAACATTACTATATGTGTCATCTTTCACAATAAAAAAAGGTAAAAAATAACATTATGCACTCAAAACTACTAAAAGAAAATTTGACAGCACTGGAGTTTATCACAGATCTGAATTTTGATGCTGACTAAAACGTAGTTACAGGTATTCTACCCATAGCAGTCAGGACTATTAAAGCTAGTTGCTTTAACACACAACCCTAAAATATTAGTAGCTTAATGCAATATTTTCATACTTATATAAAGTCCAAAAGGCTCTCCTCCAAGGAGAAACCAGGGACCTAAGCTCCTTTATCTCTTGGCTCTCCATCCCTGAGTCCTCCAATGACTTCTCAGCTTCTAGGCAGCCAATAAGTGAAGGGAGAGAGACAAGGTAAAAACTGTACAGGACATGTTATGGCCAAGTCCAGAAGTGGCCTATATCACTCTGCACCCACCCTATTGGCCCAAGACTAGTCACGTGGCCTCAATCTCACTGGAAGGAGGCCTGGGAAATGTAGTCTTTCTGTGTGCCTAGGAAAGAGGAAAGAAGAAACCAAGTTGGTGAGTATCTAGTGAATCTCTGCCACCTACCCCTGGACCTCCAGTTACTCATGTACTCATCTCTCAGGAAGGGATTGGTGGGTGGAATAGGGGGAGATTGGTGTATTAGTTTCTTGTGATTGCAATAACAAATTATTACAAACTTGGTAGCTTAAAACAATGGAAATTTATTCTCACACAGTTCTGGAGGCCAGAAGTCCAAAATCAAGGTGTTGGCAGGGCTGCACTCCCCATGGAGGCTCTAGGGGAGAATCAGATCTTTGCTCTTCGAGCTTATGTTGGCTCCAGGACTGCTTTGGCTTGTGGCTGCATAACTCCAATCTCTGCATCTCTCTTCAAATGGCATTCTCCTCTTCTCTCTGTGTCTTTTCCTCTGTGTGTCTCTTATAAAACAGGACACATCATTAAATTTAGGGCCTACTCACATAATCTAGGTTGCTTTCCTCCTGAGATCCTTAACTTAATTACATCTGCAGAAACCCTTTTTCCAAATAAGGTCACATTCAGATTCCAGAACATGGATGCACCTTTTGGGGGGTCAACATTCAACCCACTACAATCAGTTCAGAGGCAATTATAATTATTTGTGTGGAAAATGATGAGATCCTGGATTAGGATGGTGGCATTGGAGTTGGAGAGAAGTGGATGGATTTGAAATGTATTTTAGTAGTAGAGCATAGAGGACTTCATAATGGCTTAGAAGTGGGAGCTGAGGGATGAGGGGTGGTGAGTTGGTGTCCTAACTGAGATTTGGACATAGGGCTGTGTAACTCAGGTCTTGGTTTCAAAAAAACTCCTCTGGGGCCATGAGGGGAATAGGCTGGAGGGGAGAGACTAAGGCCAGAGAGGAGCCTGAGGTCTGGGTCCAGGTGGGAGAGCACAAGTCCTGAGCCATCCTGAGCCATAAGGACAGAGATGAGGGGACAGAGTAGAGAATCAGGAGGCAGGAGGAACTGGCTTAGAGACTGATGGGCTGTATGGTAAAGAGGGAATAAGGATGTCACCCAGGGGTTGGCCCACCCAGGAAGAAAGAATCGTGAACTTGAAGACAGATCTCTTGATATTATCCAGTCAGAGGATAAAAAAGAAATAAGAATGAAAAAGAGTGAATTCAGGGGCCGGCCCGGTGGTGCAGCGGTTAAGTGCGTGCGCTCTGCTTTGGCAGCCCGGGGTTTGAGGGTTCAGATCCCAGGCGCGCACCAACGCACTGCTTGTCAAGCCATGCTGTGGCGGCATTCCATATCAAGTAGAGGAAGATGGGCACAGATGTTAGCCCAGGGCCACTCTTCCTCAGCAAAAGAGAGGAGGATTGGCATCGGATGTTAGCTCAGGGCTGATCTTCCTCAGAAAAAAAAAAAAAGAGTGAATTCAATTTGCTAGTATTTTGTTGAGGTTTTTTGTATCTGTGTTCTAACCTTACACCACAAGGAACTAGAAAAAGAAGAAGAAACTAAATCTAAAAGTAGCAGAAGAAAGAAAATAATAATTATTAGAGCAGAAATAAATGAAATAGAGACTAGGAAGACAATGTAAAAATCAATGAAATGAAGAGTTGCTTTTTTGGAAAGATAAACAAAATTGACAAACCTTTGGCAAAACTAAGAAAAAAGATAAAATGACTCAAATTAATAAAATCATAAATGAAAAACGAGACATAACAACTGATACCACAGAAATATAAAGGATCATAAGAGACTACTATGAACAATTATATGCCAACAAATTAGATAACTTAGAAGAAATGGATAAATTCCTAGAAACATACAACTTACCAAGACTGAATCACGAAGTAAATCTGAAGATACCAATAATGAGCAAGGAGATTGAATCAGTAATTAAAAATCCCCCAACAAATAAAAGCCCAGGACCAGATGATTTTACTGGTGAATTCTACTAAACATTTAATGAAGAATTAATATTAATCCTTCTCAAACTCTTCCCAAAATTTGAAGAGAAAGGAACACTTCCAAACTCATTTTATAAGGCCATCATTACCTTGATACCAAAGCCAGACAAGGACACAGCAAGAAAAGAAAAATTACAGGCCAATATCCCTGATGAACATAGATGCAAAAATCCTCAACAAAATATTAGCAAACTGAATTCAACAGCACATTAAAAGGATCATACACCATGATCAGGCGAGATTTATCCCTGGGATGCAAGTATGGTTCAGCATAGGCAAACTAACACATGAGTATACCACACTGATAGAATGAATGGTAAAAACCATATGATCATTTCAATAGATGCAGAAAAAGCATTTGACAAAATTCAACAGCCTTTCATGACAAAAATTCTCAACAAATTAGGTATAAAAGGAATGTGCCTCAACATAATAAAGACCACATATGACAAGCCCAAAGCTAACACCATACTCAATGGTCAAAATTTAAAAGCCTTTCCTCTATGATCAGGAACAATACAAAAATGCCCACTCTCACCACTTCTATTCAACATAGTTCTGGAAGTCCTAGCCACAGCAATCAGACAAGAAAAAGAAATAAAAGTTATCGAAATCAGAAAGGAAGAAAATTATCAGCTTGCAGACAACATGATCTTATATAAAACACCCTAATGACTCCACCAAAAAACTGTTAGAACTAATAAATGAATTCAGTAAAATTGCAGGATACAAGATCAACATACAAAACTCAGTTGCATTTCTATACACTAACAACAAACTATCTGAAAGAGAAATTAAGAAAGCTATCCTATTTATAATAGCATCAAAAACAATAAAATACTTAGGAATACATTTAACCAAAGAGGTAAAAAATCTGTACACTGAAAACTATTAGACATTGATGAAAGAAATTGAAGAAGACACAAGTAGAAAGATATGGTCTTGGATTAGAAGGATTAATATTGTGAAAATGTCCATACTACCCCAAGCAATCTACAGATTCAATGAAATCCCCTATCAAGATTCTAATGGTGTTTTTCACAGAAATAGAAAAAATTATCCTAAAATTTGTATGGAAATACAAAAGATCCTGAATAGCCAAAACAATTTTGAGAAAGAAGAACAAAGTTGGAAGCATCACACTTCCTGATTTCAAACTATATTACAAAGTTATAGTAATCAAAACAATAGGGTACTGGCATAAAAACAGGCATATAGATCAGTGAAACAGAATAGAGAGCCCAGAAATATACTCACACAAATACGGTCAATTCATTTTTGACACATGTGCGAAGAACAATACTGGGGAAAGGATAGTCTCTTCAATAAATGGTGCTGGGAAAACTGGACAGCCACATGCAAAAGAATGAAACTGAACCACTATCGTATACCACTCACAAAAATTAACTTGAAGTGGATTAAAGACTTAAATGTAAGACCTGAAACTGTAAAACTCCTAGAAGAAAATATAGGGAAACTGCTCCTTGTGTTTTGCCAAGTTGGTCTTGGCAATAACTTATTGGATAAGATAACAAAAAACACAAGAAACAAAAGCTAAAATAAACAAGTGGGATTACATCAAACAAAAGAGCTTCTGCACAACAAAGGAAACAATTAATAAATTGAAAGGCAACCTAAGAAATGAGAGAAAATATTTGCAAAGCATATATCTGATAGGAGGTTAATATCCAAAATATATAAAGAACTCATACAACTCAACAGCAAAAAAGCAAATAATCTCATTAAGAAATAGACCAGAAGAGACATTTTTCTAAAGAAGATATACAAATGGCCAATAGGTACATGAAAACATGCTCAACATCACTAATCATGAGGGAAATGCAAATCAAAACCACAATGAGATACCATCTCACACCTGTTAGGATGCCTATTATCAAAAAGACAAGAGAACAAGTATTGGAGAGGGCGTGGAGAAAAGGGAACCTTGTGCACTGTTGGTAGGAATGTAAATTGGTGCAGCCACTATGGAAAACAGTATGGAAGATCCTGAAAAAATTAAAAATAGAATTACCATATGAGGGCCGGCCCCGTGGCTTAGCGGTTAAGTGCGCGCGCTCCGCTACTGGCGGCCGGGGGTTCGGATCCCGGGCGCGCACCGACACACCGCTTGTCCGGCCATGCTGAGGCCGCGACCCACATACAGCAGCTAGAAGGATGTTAACTATGACATACAACTATCTACTGGGGCTTTGGGGAAAAAAAAAAAGGAGGAGGACTGGCAATAGATGTTAGCTCAGAGCCGGTCTTCCTCAGCAAAAAGAGGAGGATTAGCACGGATGTTAGCTCAGGGCTGATCTTCCTCCCCCCCCCAAAAAAAAAATAGAATTACCATATAATCCAGCAATCCCACTCCCACGTATATATCCAAAGTAAATGAAATCAGTATTTGGAAGAGATATCTGCACTCTCATGTTCATTGCAGCATTATTCACAATAGCCAAGACATGGAAACAGCCTAAATGTCCTTCAATAGATGAATGGATCAAGAAAATGTGGTATAGGGGCCGGCCCGGTGGCATAGTAGTTGAGTTCTCATGCTCCGCTTCCGCAGCCTGAGGTTCGCAGTTTCGGATCCCTGGTGCAGACCTACACGCCACTCATAAAGCCATGCTGTGGTGGCGTCCCACATGCAAAATAGAGGCCTGGCACAGATGTTAGCTCAGCGACAATCTTCCTCAAGCAAAAAGAGGAAGATTGGCAACAGATGTTAGCTCAGGGCCAATCTTCCTCAACAAAAAAAAAGAAAGAAAGAAAGAAAATGTGGTATATATACACAACAGAATATTATTCAGCCATAAAAAAGAAGGAAATCCTGCCATTTGCAACAACATGGATGAACCTGGAGGGCATGATGCTAAGTGAAATAAGTCAGAAAGAGAAAGACAAATACTGTATGGTATTACTTATATGTGGAATCTAAAAAAAAAAAAAAAAAAGCCAATTTCATAGAAACAGAGAGTAGAATGGCAGTTGCCAGGGTCTGGGGAGTGGAGGAAATGGAGAGATGTAGGTTAAGGGGTACAAACTTTCAGTTATAAGAATAAGAAGTTCTGAGGATGTAAGGTACAGCATGGTGACTATAGTTAATAATACAGTATTGTGTACTTAAAGTTGCTAAGAGTAGATCTTAAGCATTCTCACCCCCAAAAAAAAAAAAAGAGTTAACTATGTGAAATGATGAATGTGTTAAATATCTCAAGCTTGGTAATCATTCCACAATGTATATGTATATCAAATCATGTTGTACACTTTAAATATAGACAATTATACTTGTCAACCATTCCTCAATCAAGTTGGGGAAAAAAAGGAAAGCCCAGAGTCAAAAATTGGAATACTATTAATATGAATTGATTTTTGATGACATTAATAAGAAAATTAATTGCATTAGGAGCCTTTAAAAAAAAAGAAAATAGTGGATGAGACTTCTCAGAAGAGAGGATGCTGGGCTGGCCCCGTGGCTTAGTGGTTGAGTGCACGTGCTCCGCTGCTGGCGGCCCGGGTTCGGATCCCGGGCGCACACCAACGCACCGCTTCTCTGGGCATGCTGAGGCCGCGTCCCACATACAGCAACTAGAAGGATGTGCAGCTATGACGTACAACTATCTATTGGGGCTTTGGGGGAAAAAAATAAATAAATAAATAAAATTGAAAAAAAAAAAAGAGAGGATGCTAAGAGAGGCTGGTTTTCCAGGGCCTGGGTGAATGTCAGGATGGTAGGAACATCCCTGACATTGCAAATCTGTGAGGAATTTGGGACAAGAGTGGGGAGCCTGTGGGGCCTCAGGGGAGACTTCAGAAGCTGCTGGGTGTGCAGCTCAGGCCTGGAGACAATTAGGTACTGCAAACCTGGATCTAACTGCCAAAGTCCCAGGCTCGATCCTGGCTCCTCCTTTTGGGGCCCCACTGCAGAGGCAGGAAGTACTGCCCGAGGCTTAGCTTCCGCTCTGGGTGTTTTGGTACCACCCAGTCGCCCTCCTCACTCCCAGGGACCTTCCCATTTGGGGCCTGCAGCACTTTCACTTCCCCCAGGTGCCCAGCCCCTGCCCCAGCACGTGGGAGCGCCATGATCGACACTTGTCGCCAAGAACAGGATGCAGACTCCGAGAGAGAGGGGCCATGACAAGGGGGAAGAAGGGGCTAGATAAACAGAGAAAGCACAGGCATGCAGAGAGAAGGGGCCAGAAACCCAGAGAGGGAGAGGATAGAGACCCCCGGGGGTGGGAGGGACACAGAGACCCAGAGAGAGGAGAACAGAGACCCAGAGGGAAAGAGAGGACTAACAACCCAGAGAAAAGGGAACAGAGACCCAGAGAGGGGAGGAGAAGAGACCCAGGGCCAGGAAGGGAGGACAGAGACGGATGCAGGGATGGCAGGCGGTGAGGTCAGAGTGTCTGTGAGGTCGGCTGCTGTTCAGAGCCAGCCTGGGGTCCTGGTGCCCAGAGGAGGTGGGTACAAGTAGACCAGGAGTTCCTGTGGGTCCCCCAGCCTGAGCCATGGAGACCTGGGAGGGACTGCCTGCTGTGTCCGTGGTGCCCACAAATTCCAAGGCCCCTCAGGTATGGGTGTGTGTGTCGCAGTGGGGCAGGTGAGGGAGACAGGGACAGAGACAGAGAAGAAAGCCACCTCGGGTGTGGAGGAAGGGGGTGGGGCTCCACCCCTGGAACTTCCTCTTTCTCTGTGTTCCTTTCTCCCTCTCTCAGCCTCTCCTCTCTCTCTCTCTCTCTCTCTCTCTCTCTCTCTCTCTCACGGCCTCTGTCTTTCTGCCTGTCTCCCCCACTGCCAACACCTCTTCTGTCCCGTCCCTCCCACTGGTGGCTCACCCCTCTACGTGAAGATGTCAGCCCAGGACAGATGCCTCAGCCTCATCAAGTACCTCCTCTTCGTCTTCAACCTCTTCTTCTTCGTGAGTTGCCTCATGGCTACCCAGCCCGGGTCCCCACCCCTGCCACAGCCGCCCGACCACCTATCCTAGCCCCCTTTGCCCACCGCCGTATTCTCTTCTCCTCTCCCCAGGTCCTAGGCAGCCTTATTTTCTGCTTCGGCATCTGGATACTCATCGACAAGACCAGTTTCGTGTCTTTTGTGGGTGAGGGGGCTGGGGCAGTCGGCGGGGGGCCTCCCTGCAGCAGGCGTGGACTCAGCCTCCCCACAAGTGGCCTCCTGGGGTCTCTCTTGTCCCAGGGAGGCCCACGGTGCTCAGCTCCCTAGGCAGGTCCCAAGCTTTGCTCCACTGCTCGCCACTGCCATGCCTAAGCTTAGCACCTTCCTCTGACAAATGAGTTGTGCGTACTACTACTACTACTAATAATAATAATAGCCATCCCTCAGGCACTTCCTATGTGTCAGATCTTGGGCAGATTCTCATTCTTCAGCAAACCTTCCTCTCTCTTGAGGTTCAGAGAGGGGAAGTCACTTACTGGATGTCACCCAGAAAGGAAGTGGAAGAGCAAATGTGACACTAATAATAAGAGTAGGAAAATAATAATGGGGTAATAGTCAAAACCCTAATAGCTCATATTTACTAAGTGTTTGCCCTGGGTTGAGGACTGGGTTGAACACATGTCCTTCAAAACAACCCTAAGAAATAGATATTACTAACCCCTAGGCTGCAGGGATGTTTAAGTGACTGATCTAATGTCACAGAACAAGTAATGGGCTGATACTCTCAGGGTTGAGGAGGAGCTGAAGGACAAAAGAGAGACTGAGAGCAAGAGGGAGAGACAGAGACCAGGGAGAAAGGGACAGAGACCCAGAGAGAGAGGAGGACAGAGACTCAGAGAGAGAAGGAGAGAATCTCAGAAGAAAAGGGACAGAGACTAGGGCCAGGGCAGATACCCAGAGAAAAGAGTGCTGGGAGCCCAGAAAGAGGCCCCCGCCCGGATGCTGTTCCCCACTTGGGTGGCCACGTGGGTGGGGAATGGGGCTGCCTGGAGCTGTGCACATGGGGCCCAAAGTCACTGCCTCTCATGTCCCCCAGGCTTGTCCTTCATGCCCCTGCAGATCTGGTCCAAGGCCCTGGCCATCTCAGGAATCCTCACCATGGGCCTGGCCCTCCTGGGCTGTGTGGGGGCCCTGAAGGAGCTTCGCTGCCTCCTGGGTCTGGTGAGTGCCCCCCGCATCCCTAGGACCACTCACATCCCCCCCTCAAATAGAGCCCTGGCAGGCCCTGCATCCAGGGGAGGGGCTCAGCCTGACCTCTCCACTCTGCCCTCCCAGTATTTTGGGATACTGCTGCTCCTGTTTGCCACGCAGATCACCCTGGGGATCCTCATCTCCACTCAGCGGAGCCGGGTGAGGTTGCCTTCCCCTCTCCCTCCCTGCAGCTAGTGGGTGGGCGTGGGGGAGTGGGAGGAAGTGGAAAGAGAAACAAAGGCAGACGGGGGCTGACATAGATAAAAACATATAACCAGGCAGAGGAAGACTGAGAGAAACAGACAGAAAGAGCAAGAGACAGAAGAGAGTCAGATACAGAGAGTGGCAGAGGGACACAGAGAGAGAAAGAGACAGGGAGAGTTAGAGAAAGACTCACCGACATGGACGGAGGAAGACAGACATAGCAAGAGAGAAAGAGATCTAAACGGAAACAAACAGGAAAAACAAACAAACAAACGATAAAAAACACAGCAGAGAAACAAAAGGCTCCCAGGTAGTGATAGAGACCTAATGAGAGATCGTGGGAGATAGAGGGAAAAATAGAAAGACAGAGGGTAGAAACTGGCTGAGGTTTTGAGGAACAAAAACATAGCTAGCCCTTCAGTGAGGAACTGAGGCCAACATAAATGTGCTCAGGGATCCCACGGGGCTGAAACAGCCGGGGAGTGGCTGGAGTGGGTCGGGGCCGGTGGAGGTGGGGAGGCTGGTAGGGGTCCAGCCTCACTCTCGGCCTCTCAGCTGGCGCGGAGGGTGAAGGAGATCGTGCTGGAGACTATCCAGAAGTACCGCGCCAAACCGGAGCGGGCCGCGGCCGAGGAGAGCTGGGACTACGTGCAGTTCCAGGTGCGTGAGACCCCCATCCCCCCGGACGTGTACCCCTCCCTCCAGCTCTGAGACTCTGACGTGGCTCTGCTCTCGGCCTCGAGGAAAGTCCGCCCCAACGGAGCCGGGGCCCCCAGCTCCAAGACCCTGACGTAACCCTAACTATCCACTCCACCTCTCGCCACGCCGGACGGGGCCCCGCCCTCAGATAAGAACACTGGCCCCAACGTGGCCCAGTCCCCCAGCTCCCAGACTGTGGAATGGTTCCGTCTTCTGCCTCGACAAGACTCGGCCCTCAGCCCCCAGGCCCGAGTGACCCTACTCCCTGCCCCGTAGTGACTCGGGCTCCCACGGGATCCAGCTCACGTGAGGCTCCATTCCCTGGTCATTCGTGTGGCCCCGCCCTCCATCCACCTGTCCCCTACCTGAGGCTAAATTGCACTGTCCACCCAATCTTCGGTCCACAGCGTGATTCTACAGCTCCTCCCCCAGCCCCAGGTCGCCCCGTGATTCGTCTCTTCCAACCCCATGTTCCCCTAATGTGCCCTGGCCCTGTCGTGACCCCACCCTGCACCCACCACTTAGCCCTCTGCTCCCCAACATGACCTCATACCCGTCACCCAGTCCCATGATGCCCCAAATCATCTTGCATCCCTCCAGTCCCGGTCCCTCTGACTCTTGTCCCTCTCCTAGCTGCGCTGCTGCGGCTGGAAGTCTCCTCAGGACTGGTTCCGTGTCCCCAGCCTGAGCAGCAACGAGTCGGAGGTGCCCCACGTGCCCTGCTCCTGCTATAACTCATCGGCCACCAACGACTCCACAATCTTCGAAAAGATCTCCCTCCCCCAGTTCAGCCGGCTCGGACCACTGGCGCGGCCGCGACACAGTACAGACCTTTGCGTGGTCCCTGAAAACAGCTACATCTACCGCGAGGTGGGGCGGGTTCGGGAACCGCTGGAAAGGGGAGGGACCTGTGGGAGGTGTTGGGCTGCCGGGAGGGTCCCCAGGAGGCGGGGCCGTAGGACGTGGGTGGGGTCTGCACGTAGGTTGGAACCACGAGAAAGAACGGTACAAAGGGAGGGGCGGAGTCCCCTAAAAGGGGCGGGGCGTGTAGGAAAGGCGGGGCCTAAAGCAAAGGACTGGCTAAAAGGGTCGCACCTGGAACGCTGATGCCTAGGGAGGGGGACGCTTGGACGGGGCGAAGCAGAGACTAGAGAACTCTGGTCACGAAGGAAGCAGGGCGGTGCCTGAAAGAGGTGCGAGGGGTGCGCTGAGAACGGTGGGCCCAGGCTTGAGGGCGAATCCCAAAAAGAACTCTACCTTAAACCATTCCCCAGGGATGCGAGCAGAGCCTCCAGAAGTGGTTGCAGAACAACCTCATCTCCATAGTGGGCGTTTGTCTGGGCGTCGGTCTCCTCGAGGTGATCTGGTCCCGCCCCCATTCGCGATTGGCCCTACAATCCCTAGCTGGCCCCGCCCCAAATTGCGCTTCCTCCCAGTCTCTGGGAAAGGCGCATGCGTGGTAGAGCGTCAGCCAATCCAGACAGGCCCTCCTGCCGCTCCAACTGGGACGAGGGAGGCGACCTAGCCTCTGTGAGCCCTGATTGGTTGTACGGAGGAAGCAGGCGTTCCCGCCCTTCCTCGCGAGGCTCCCATTGGCCTTCCTCGGAAGACCAGCATCCTGCTATTGGCCACAATATCCCTCCCCTTTCCCTGCAGGTGAGTGTGGCAGGGCTGAGCCTGCTACTACTGCGCAGGGCGCTCTACCGGGAAGCCCGGCCGCAGGTCCTGGGTGCCCACGGTTCGAGCCCTGGGCCCGGCCTGAGCGCTGACGGCGACGGAGGGCGCTGTGGTGTGCTGAGCAGCAGCGGGCGTAGCGGCAATCTGTGGGGTGGCTGGGGCATGGCCGATGCCTGCCCCAACTGGGGGGACAAGGCCCCGCAGGGCAAGCTGCCCATGGCCCTGGGGCCCTGGCCTCTTTGGGATCAAGACGAGGAACAGCCTGAGACCAGGAGCGCGGGCACGGAGGTGGAGGCCGAGGTGGAATTACAGGCTGAGGCGGAAGGGGAGACAGATGAGCCTCCAGAATAAAGGACCCTGGGCTTGCTCCGGATCTCACTCCTTCCCACTCTAGACCTACGCTAGACGCAACTGGGTTCCCTTACCCTATTCTGTTCCTCTTCCAGCTCCCAACTCTGTTCCCACCCTCCCCGGCCCGCTCTCATCTTCTGTGGCCTACCCCATGACCTCCTGCCCTATTACCCTTAACTCCACCACATTCTCCACCTCTTATCTTCCCCCCAACTCCCATCCCTAACCCCACCTTTCACAACCAGGCCCAGTTCTCCCTCTAGCCCAGCCCATTTTCTACCTACTTCTTTCTTCGCCCCTCCCAGGACCCCTCCCGGCCCAATTCTCGGTGCCTTACTTTCTTGCCCTGGCCCCACCCCGACTTTTCTCCCTTGGGACCCTCACTACCCCACCCCCCTCTCGCCGGCACCCCCTCGACCTCTCTGACTGCGTCTCCTTTCTCTATAGCTCAGCTTCATGACGCTCTCGATATTCCTGTGCAGAAACCTGGACCACGTCTACGACCGGCTCGCTCGGTACCGCTAGGCCCCGCCCTCCCCAAAGCCCCGCCCCGCCCACTTCCAGTGCCTGGGTATTTCCCTGTGGCCTGTAAATATTTGTTTAATCCCCAGTTGGCACCAGCCATTGAGCCCTCTGCCTCTTTATTCCCCTGGGGACCCAGGTGTCTGCCTGCCCCGCTGCTGTCACCTCTCCCGCGGGACCTGGGGCTTCTGCCACCAGTTTCCTGCCCCAAAAGACACCTCATTTCCTTAGCTCATCTGTCGGCCTACCACTTCCCACAAGATGATTTTTCACCCAAACCCCAAATAAATCCCCTGTGTTTTGGTAAAATAGCTTTATCCTCTGTCAAAACACAAACCAACACACTTGGGGGAGGGAGGGGCAACACAGTCTAGCCCACGGCTCATTTAGAAGAGGGGATGAGATTTAAAAGCCTCACCCCACTGTTTGCCCAGCTGAGAAAAAGTCACGACCCTAACACCCACTTATAAATATCTCTTGTTATATTAAAAAAAAAATATTTCCAGGGCCCACCTGGCTCTGCTCCTGCACAGAAAGGGTTAACCTTCAATATTCGATATTAGGGTCACAGGTTGGGGGTGGTAAGGAAAGGAAGGCAGGGAAAAGAGGGGGGCTGAGAAACAGAGTGAGGGACAAGCCGATGTGTAACGAGGGCCCTCCGAAACATCCAGAACAGAGTGGGAGGAGGGCGCCTGGTAAAGACTGAGAAACCAGTGCTGTACCTGGGGGTTGTCTCACTCCTGTGACCAGTCCCTGATGCGCTGGAGTGATGTGTCCTTTCAGACGCCCCTGTGAGGTCCCATATCAGGATCGATTCTTTCCTCTCGGTCCCAGCCCATTCAACTCACCACCCAGCTTTTAAGGTCCCCTCTAACAGGGAGCAGCCCCCTCCCCAAATAAAAGCATGAGGAAAGCTGGAGGTCCTTCCGGGGGTGAGCCACTTTGGGGGTTCCCCTTCAGTCCCTGACCAGGCGGTAAATGTGGTGCTGGGCCCCCCGCTCGCTGGTGGAGACCTCAAAGACGTAGGCGGTGCAGAGCAGCAGCTCCTGGGTGTCCCTGTTGGTCACCACCTGCCAAGGAAGCCAGAAGGGGTTTACGCTTGGAAGGGGGAGCAGGGACCACTGTGCCATCCCTAAGGCATCATGGGTTACCCAGGAAAGGGGTCCCCACCATGTCACGTTCCCCAGATAGAGCAGATGCCCAACATGTCAAGTTCCTGATTTGAGGGTCGGCAATGAGGGGCCTCACATCAGATGGTATATCATGTTACAGGTCAAGGGGGTCCCCACCACATCACGTTCCCCAGAGTTAAAGAGGATCCCACCATATCGTGTTCTCTGGGCTAAGGTTAGGTTCCCCATGAAGGGGGTCCCTTAAGCTGAGGATCCCCCGCAGGATGTCCTCCAGGTCAATTTCCCCAGTGAAGGAGAGTGCTGTGGAGTTCCCACCATATCAGTTTCCTGGGTAAAGGGGTCCCCTAAGCTAAGGGTCCACTGTGGCGTCCCCACTGTGTCAGTTCCCCAGGTGAAAGGGTCCCCGGGCTGAGGGTCTGTGATGGGCACTCCGCTCCCCGTCCAGGGCCCTGCTCCAGCCCAGCCCCCGCGCCTCACCTGGAGGATGGTGAAGTTCTCCAGGACGCTGTTCATCATATAGCGCTCGGGCAGCTGCCGCAGCTTGTGCAAGAAATTCACCAGGTACTCGCACATGGGCGAGCGCAGCAGGCGGTACACGAACCTCCCATCCTCCAGCTGGGCACGCTCCGTCTGACCCGGGGGACGGGGAATGGGGAGGACAGTGACCGAGAGACACGGGGTGGCCCCAGGAACCAAGCCCCACT
The DNA here is from genome assembly GCF_020826845.1 of Diceros bicornis minor. Classification (NCBI taxonomy): domain Eukaryota; kingdom Metazoa; phylum Chordata; class Mammalia; order Perissodactyla; family Rhinocerotidae; genus Diceros; species Diceros bicornis. The sequence continues at coordinate 24,801,900 of NC_080773.1, forward strand.
CCTCCATGCCTCTCAGATGCCACACACCCCCCCCACTGCCATCTTCCCTCCAGTGCCCCATCCATAGTGACCGGAGACGGGACCCTGCACCCTTGGGTATCCGGCTCAGGATCACTGAGCCTGTAAACCAGGGGCCCCTCCAGCCCCTCAAAGCCACGCTCTGAACCTTCAATGACCTTTGAACTCCTCTGACCTCCAGGCCCTCAGATATCCTCAAACCCTCCAAAGACCCCTCCGTGAGACCTCCAAACTCTGTCTTACCTCTGAACTCAAGATCCCTCAAGCCCTCAGCACCCCTAACTGTGACCCCTGAACCTCCTTGGCCTGCAGACTCTTCCATATCCATAAGAACCTTTTGAATCTTAGTGACTCTAAATCTCTGTCCCACACACTACCCTTGACTCCTCCAAGTGACCCCTACATGTGACTTTGGAACTCCATGTTAGCTCTAAGCCCATGCATTAAACCCCCAAAGAGGCTAGGACACCCCCCACTCCACCATGCAGACCCCCAAATGCCTGAGCTGTCGTGGCTCCTGGTGCATTTCGTCTGCACCCCCGAAGTGGCAGGTGGCTGGGCGCTCACCCGCCCAGAGCTCCACCCCTCCAGCCTCACCTCCACCTTCTCCACCACCTGCTTGCCAAAGGAGCAGACCTTGGAGGAACAGGTGAGGGTCATGTGCTCCAGGCTCTCGTACTGGCTGCTCACTCCGTAGAAGCCACCACTGCTGCCGCCGGCCCCCACCTCCTCGCCACTCGGGCCCCAGTTCAGGTCCGCCTGGGGGATGGGGAGGCACAGATAAGTTGGAGGGGACGTCCCTTATAAACAGTGGGGACTCTTCTATAGTGGGAACCCACACATGGCCCGGTTTCTCCCATCGCCCTGCAGTTGTGCACCTCTCTTTCTCAGCGTTCAATGTCCCCACCTCTCCATGGGCCAGTTTCTGGAGAAGACCCATCCTTCCATCAGCGTTGGAGAAGTCTAGGTCCTGGCCCTCTCTCCCCGGTAAACCCCCTGCCAAACGAGGCTCGGAATTCAACTTTTTTCTCCTAAAGCCCCCAACTCGAGAGTTGGCCAAGTGGGCAGTGGGCCAAGTGGGCAGTGGCCAAGTGGGCAGAGAGTCCATTAGGCCAAGCAGAACCTAAGGAAGCCTAAGACCTCATCACACCTCTGGTCCGAGCCCATTGGTCACCTTCTTGGGAGCCACATCCCTTTCTCCACACCCCTAACGTTAGTTGCTAATTTGACCAGGCACTTCCTGGGGTGGTTTAGTCCTCTCCTCAGGGGACTGACTCCATCCATCACCCTGGCCACAGGAACTGGTGAAGCCAGACAAAACTGAAGGCCTTCCCAGCCACTCCCCTGCATCCATTCAGATGCTGGGCTTCCTAAGGGTCGCTCTCCAGACCTGCGACCTGGTGAGGCCCGTCTTAAGCCCTGACAATGCCAGGACCTCAGCAGCACATCCCCAGAGCCGTCTTGGGCCTCCACTTCACACACTAGAACACTTTAGAACCATGGTAGCTATAGGAAAAGCAAGGCCAGTAAACTTCAACCCTCAGCAGGCTTCCTTCCTTCTCAGGGACTAGATCCCGCCACCGACCTAGTTGCCACAAGAGGTAACACCCCCTAAGCACTCACCACATTTATTGAACCCTGATAGCATCAGTCATCGTACTGGACACAAAACCAGAGGCCCAAGAGAGACCCAAGATGGACCCTCTTGTTCACAATGATATACATAGCACCTGGCATGGGGCCTGTATATAGTAAGTGCTCAATAAATGATTGTTAAATAAATATAGGATTTCACACAGCCACTCCCCAGGTCCTTCAATCGCTTCCTCAAGGCCAGACATTCGCTAGCAACAGGGTCTGGTGGAACAAGCAAAGCCTTGTCCTCTGGAGATGAAACTCTCCTTGACTCCATTTGCTAAGGGGAGGGGGCCATTCCTTAGCAACAAGGCTTGGGGTGGTCAGATGGGGCATAGGGAAGCCTGAAACGTTACAAGCCAATCCCCAGGGCCGTATCAGTCACACGGCTGGATGTGGCAAAGTCTAGTGGGATCTGGGGAGGTCAGAGTCCTAGCCCTATGCCTGCGCTGACCCCTCATCCCCCACTGGGGGCAAAACTCCTCTGCGTTCCTGGTTGCAAAGGGGGCCAACGCTCTGAGCCTTGAGGACCGGGAAGGCCCAGGCTGACCTGGTAGGTCCTGAGACTGTGTCCCTTAGAGCCAGAGGCCTTAGCTGGGAGGCCACATGATTTATGAGCCCTCTTGTTTTCGGTGGCAGAACTCACCCAGAACTTGACCAGGAAGAAGGCGTGGGGGGGCCCACGGTCATACAGCTCCCGCAGACCGCCCTTTTTCTCAGGGAATTTGTCATATATCTGCCGGACGTCCACACTCTCGAGGGGGGGCGCTCCAGGGCTGGGGCAGTGCTGGCTGATGTGTACGAACAGGTGCCTCTGGTACTGAGGAGGGTCAGCCATGAGTAAGGAGTGGAAGATGGGCTGGACCTCCGGCCCTCGATGCCCAAGCTCGTCCCACACTCCTGTCGCCACCCACACAGTTCCTGCTAGCTTTTCCATACTGTCCACCCAGACACTGGGCCCTACTCCCAGGCACAGTCCCCACTCCCTTCTGCCCCTTGACTCCCATAATACCTCAGTCCCCAAGCCCTGTCCTCTCCCACTCTCACCCCAGCCTCCTCCCTAGCCTCCCAGCCTCTAGTCTCTCCTCTCCAGTTCATCATTCACATGCTCCAGAGCTGACCGTGGCCCTCCCCTGCTCATAATCCTCCCATGGCTCCCTACCGCCCCCAGGACAAAGCCCACACCCCCTCTACTTGGCCCTGTATTGAATAGGTGCTCATGAACGTGCGATCAATGGATGGATAGATGGATGGATGGGAATCCACAGAGCCCACATCAAGACTTCCTCTCTACTCCCATTCTCATCACGTTTTGTCCATATCCTGAAAATCTTCCCCATCTTCTCTTCCAATACAAATCTTCCCTCCATCTTTCCAGACCCAAGTTCATCCAAATCTGCCTCTTCCTGGAAGCCACCCTTGATCACAATCAGATGGGATCTCTCTACCCCACCTTTTCCATGGATCCCCATCACCCTCAGGAGAAAGTCTGGGTCCCTCAGCTTGGCAATGCCAGCTCCTCCAGAACCGGCACCTGCCCACCTGTCTGCAGCTTCACCAGCTCCCACCATATTCAGTTATTTGTTTCCCTGAAAACTTCATGCTGTTTCCATCTCTGTACCTGAAACATCCAGTTCTGCACATGGCAAACTCCTATGTAACCCTCAAAGCCCAACCCAAATGTTGTCATCTCAGGGAAGCCTTCACTGACTCCCCAGGCAGAATTACTCCTCTGTACACCCATGAAAACTTGTGCTTCCCCTATCCCAGAGCATACTCATTATTCCATAGACATCTATTGCGAGACCTACTATGTGCAGGCCCTACTCTGGGTCCCAGGGCTACAAGGCAAAGTCTATGACTTCATGGAGCTCACAGTCTACTGGCAGAGACAGAAAATCTTAAAAATCATACAATGGACAATGTCAATTTCAGAGAGTGATGTATGCTATGAAAAAAAATCCTAACAAAGCATAGTACTGGGGTCAAGAGTGACGGTAACTGGTATTTTTCATAAAGTGGTTTGGGAAAGCCAATCTGAGAAGGTAATCAAGCAAAGGCTTGAGTGAATAGAGGGAGAGAGTGGGTTTATCTGGAGAAAGCATATTCCAGGCAGCAAGAACAGCAAATGCACAGGCCCTGAGGCAGGAGTGGGCAGGGCATGTTTGAGAAAGGGCATGGAGGCCGGTGTGGTCAGAGCAGAGTAAGTAAGGGTGAGAGGGCAGGAGGTAAGGGCAGAGCAGGAATAGAGGTCAGATCCTGCAGAGCCATGTGGGCAACTGAAAGGACTTCAGCTTTTGCTTCAAGTGAGATAGGAGGGTTTTAACCTGATCTGACTTGGGTTTTACCAGGACCACTATATACAGCAATTGGTGTTTACATGGCTGTGGCAGAGACTGCTGTGTTCACAAACCCTGGTTCCTTTTCACACAGCTAAACTACATTTCCCAGGCTCCTTTGCAGTTAGGTGTGACCACATGACTAAGTTCTGGCCAATGGGATGTGAGCAGACCTGATAGTTGCCACTTCCAAGCCACACCCATAAAACCTCCTGCACAATTCTTGACTCTCTCCCTTCCACCATCTGCCAGCCAGATGCAGAGAATCCAGCAGCAGATTCTGAAGCCCAAGAAAATGGCAGAGGCACCAAATGGAAGGAGCCCAGTTCCCTGAATCACTGCGTGGAAGCTTCCTGCTGAACACCCACACTGAAATGTTACATGAGTGAGAAACATCTATGATGTTCAGTCCCTGAGCGTTGGGGTTATTTCTTCTAACAGTCAGCCCACCCTGACTATTATGGCATGTCTCCATCCTAGGCCAGGAAAAGCTCGAGCCTAGAAACAAGATCTGCTTTACCAGGTTCCCAGCGTCCACCACAAAGCCTGGCACACAGTAGGCACTCAAAAATGTTTGATGAATGAATGAACAATGTCCCCGGGGAGTTTCTCTGACGTTCCTAACCCATGACCCCATGATCTTCCAGTTCCCTTACGCTAGTAGTTCTCAAAGTGTGGTCTCTGGACCAGCAGAATCAACATCCCCTGGGAGTTTGTTAGAAATGCAAATTCTCAGGCCCCACACCAGACCTACTGAATCAGAAATTCTGAGGGTGGGGCCCAGCAATCTGTGTTTTAACAAGCCCTCCATGTTATTATGATACATGCTAAAGTTTGAGAATCATTGCCTTATGCTTTCCCTTCCTATAGCTCTCTACATCCCAAAACACCCACAGTGATTATCCCAAAATTGCACTCACAGAGTCAACTGCATCCGGCGGTTCCACAAACGCCGAGAACTCCACCAGCTGCAACCGGGCAGTGCCCAGGGCCCGAGCCTGCCAGGCTGGCGGTGATGGGGCAGGTGGGGGCAGGGCAGGAGGTGAGAGGGCTTGGGGGGGCTCGTACCCTAAAGAGAGAGAACAAACAATAAAAATTGCTAACATTTATTGAATGTATCAAGCACTGTTCTGTCTTGCCTGCCTCTGCTTAGAAGCTGAAAAAGCTAAAGACTCACTTTCCCAGCCTCCCTTGCAGCTAGAGGTGGCCATGTGACACAGTCCTGGCCAATGAGATGTTAGGGAAAATCTGCTGGGGGGCTTCTGGGAAGGAGTTTCTTCCTGAACAAAAAAGACAGAACTTTGGGAGGAGAAAGCTTTTGGCCCTGACCAAGTCCTGCTTGGGACATGATGCTTGAAGTCATAACCGCCATCTTGGGACAATAAGACAGAGGCCAAGGGACCTATAGAGATGCCAGGCCTGATACTGCTGAACTGCTGAGCCAGCACAGAAGCAGCCCACCTCCAGACTTTTTGTTATGTGGAATCATTAAAGCCTTTATTATTTAGGGCACTATTAATTTGGGCATTCTGTTACTTGCAGCCAAAAGCATTCCTAATTGATGAATCTGTGGAACCTGAATTCTCTTTCACCAATGAGTTCTTAGGACCACATAGCATGAACTTCTGGAAGCCGTCTTTGCTACCAGGTGGGCAAAGCCTGCCTGGGAATGAAGTTGCCACAGAAGAAAGCAGAACCAACCAATTCTTGATGCTAGCATTTGAGACCCTGGATCCAACCATACCTGAAGCCACAACTCCTGATAAATCAGTTACCCGAACTAATAAATTCCTCTTTTTTTGGTTATCTGATTGATTTGGGTTAACGTCACTTGTGGCTGAAAGAATCTTGACTAGTCCACCTCCCCAGTGTCCTTTAGTCTAGCAAATGGCAGAGCACAAACCCAGTGTGTCTGGCTACAGAGGCCATGCTCTTACCCACTACAAATTCTGCCACTCTTCTTTCCATACCCCTCCATGCCCTGCCTCAGAGCTGGAGCTCAGTAAGCATGTGTCCCCTGCTTAGTGGAAGGTTGAAGGAAAGGCAGTTGGGGTTGAGGAGAAAGGGGAGACAAGGAAGATGGAAAGCAGGCTCTTACCTGGGAGGTCAGTAGATGGGGGAGTCAGTGACAAGGAAAACGGCGTCTGTGAGAATGGCTTCACACTGAGGGAGAAAATAAGCTGGGGGTCAGAGAGGTGGAAAGATGCTAATCGTACTAGCTAACAGTTGCTGAGGGGCCATGACACGTCGGACCCCGTGCTAGCACATCATGAGCACGATTTCATTGAAGCCTCACAGCCTATGAGGTAGGTGCAGTTACTGCTCCTCTCATTTTGCACAGGAGGAAACTGAGGCACACAGGGGTCAACTGACCCCCCCCCAAATTCCCACAGCTGGGCACAGTGGAGCCTGACCTTGAACCCAGGTCAGTGCCCCCCACGAAGCCTGTGGTCTTGAGGAAGATATTTTGGTACCTCTCACAAAATGGCAGAAAAAGAAGAGAAAGAGAGTTTCAAGAGGTGGGGGGAAAACAGAAAGAAGAGGAAATCTGGAGAAAGAGGAGGCCGAAGGGTCGGAAGGGTGGGGAGAAAACGAGCAGCGATCTGGAGATGAGACATCAGGCCAAATTTCGGGGTGGGGAGGCCACACAACAGAATCTAAAGCAGTGCTGCCCAACAGAACTTTCTGTGGCGATGGAAATGTTCTGTATCTGTGTCACTGGCCACAGGTGGCTACTGAGCACGAATGTGACTAGTGTGCTTGAGGAACTGAACTTTAAATTTTATTTAATTTTAATTAATTTAAATGGCTAGTGACTATAGTACATGACAGCACGGCTCTAGAAGCCAATGACCTATAGGTAGGTAGCGGTGAGGAGACTGAGAGGTCAGAGGTCAGAGAGACAGGACTTGGGGTCAGAGGTCAGGATGAGGTCAAGGGTCAAAAGACCAGGCTCAGAAAGATACAAACTCCATGGACCTTCAGACCTCAACTCCCAGGGGCCTTGGCCTAGAACCTGCCATCCCAATTCTGAAGTCCAAACTCCAGTACCCTACCCACTGACTTAATCTCTTGTCGTCAGGGCCACTGCTCAAATGTGACCTCCTTAGAGAGGCCCTTCCTGACCCCAGAATAGAGCACATACACCCTGCTTTATTTCCCACATTTATTCCTTTCTTATTAATGCTTATTTATTTGTTTACATGTCTGTTGTCTGTCTCCTCCCCTCTCCAAGTATATAAGCTCCACGAAAGCAAAAGATTCTGTCTAACTTGTTCAGTGCTGTGCCCCCATCCAAGTAGAGTACCAGGCACTTAACAGTTGCTCAATAAACATTTGACTGGCTGGCCAATGGCTTAACACGTTCTCTCCATTCCTGGAACTCATCAAACTTTCCTACCTCAGGGCCTTGGCACGTGCTGTTTTCTCTGCCTAAAATATTCCCACCCCCGTTATACACCCAGCTACGTCCTCCTCAGCCTTCAATGTTACCTCCTGAGAGAAACTCCCAGAACTTTCTCCTTCACTTCAGACCCTGTTGCAGTTCTTCACAATATGTCACAGTCTTCAATTTTGTGTTTACGCAGGGGATAATTTAATTAACCTTTATCTCCCCCATTTGATTGTCGGCTTCACAAAAGGCAGGACCCCAGTATCCAGTGCATGGCTTGCTGAGCTGCCCCTCCTTCCAGCTCAGCTCCCTCCCCTGCAGACCTGAGGCCCTTTTGGCCCCCTGGGGACTTCTTCTGACCCTTTCCTGTGTCCTCATCCAGCAGCTCCTTCCCAGTGAACTTTCTTCTCTCCCAGCCCGTCACTTCACTGTTTCTCTGGCAATATGCTCAACACTCCCGCCTCACTGCCCTGTGGCCACACTGCCCTTCCATTGCCCAGCCTGGACCCACTGGCTCCTCTCTGGGCTGAAAACTGTACTTCCCATGAGCCTCTGGAGTCCATTCCTATTCTTCTAGGCTAGAAATACATCCTGTCACCCTCGGGGCTCTCTCAGAGCTGAAAAGGACACTCCCATGTACCTCGGGGACCCATTTTCTTCCTCTTGACTCTGAGAGAAGATAAGGACACCTGCTCTACCCTCAGGCCCAAGAACACATCTATGGGACAAGAACAGCCTTCCCATGAGCCTCTGGGGCCCAGATAATCTCGATGGGAGATTGAAATATAATGCCATTATCCCCATGGATGATCTCTAGGCCCCTCACATTCATCAAGTTCCAAGTTTTTGAGCTCATTTCTTCCCTAAACCCGCTCCTCCCCGGGCCGCATGCTGTCTCACCAACCCCAGTCACCAGCCAGCCCCCAAGCATTGTCCTTGCCTCCTCCCTCCTTCTTAGCCCGTCAGGCCCCAATGCCATCCCGCCTCCTCCTGCCTCCCTCTGCCCCGTCCTCTCCTCACTTTCCCAGCTCAGACCTAGTCCTCTTCCCCAGACCATCGCCCCAGCCTCCACCTTGGGAGGTGGAGTAACCTGGCTCCACCTATGGAGTAACGCAGTAACCTGGCTCCAGAATCTATGTTCACAGGGAGCTGGGAGCTGGAAGGTGGGGTGAGAAAATTCTGTGAGGGGGAGTGGAGGTAGGGGGCAGGTACTGAGTCAGAAGAGAAAGTACTCACTCTGGAACATTCCAGGGGGGCCCAGAGCCCCCCGGCCAAAACTGGAAAATCTCAGAGGCCTGGAGACAGGACATAGAAGAGGAGTCAGTCAGTCAGTCCCCTGTTGAAACTGTGGCCCCACCCCTCCAGCCCTGAGCCTCCCAACCCCCAATCCAGGCCACCTGAGGACCCGCGGGACCCAGTTTGGCCTGCAGGGAAGGTGCTGAGATGAGCTGGGCTGAGGACATGGTGGCCATTGTCTGGAAAGCCTTGTCCTTGGAAACCTGGTCCTGGAGGAGAAGATGGAGGTCCAGGTTAATGGGCAGTACTGGTCGACACAGCAAGGGTGGGTCAGCGATGGGATGGGGCAAGCAGGGGGAGATGCAGAGTTGGGCAGTCAAGGCAAAAGGTTTGGGGAGGGCCCAAATCCCTCTCATTACAGCCCCTGCCCCTCCTGGCCTCCCCAGGAATGTCTGGGGTAAGGGAGCAGGTGGGAGGATGGGCAGGGGGACTTACCACATTCAGGGCCTGCCCGTGGGGGTGGGGGAGGGTGCCAAAGGAGGAAAGAAAACACGACTTAGGAAGTGAGGCCTGGGCTCCCCCACCTTCCTGCCCTCCCAACTCCTACAGCCCCACCACCCTGAGCTGAGCAATGGGAGGAAGGGGCAGCAAGGATGGATACGGAACAGGAAGGAGAGGGGCCAGGCCTAGAGGGGAAAAGGGGTTCCCATGTCCAGAATAAAAGACAGTAATGAGAGTTTCTAGGTCAAGAAACAGCCAGAAGTGAAGGTTTCCGGATACGCAGGCAACAGGAAATGAGAATTTCAGACCCAGAGGGAATAGGCCACGAACATTCCCTAGCATGGACAGGACAGAGGGGGAACAGCGAGGTTGAGAAAAGACAGGAAAAGAAGGTTTTTAGAACTAGAGAGAAAGGAAGAGGAGGCTTCCGGGTACAAAAAAGGGAACCAGAAGTGATGGTCCCCAAATACAAAGGAAGAGGCAGAAAAGACCCCACACCCAGAAGCGTAGAAGATGAGGGTCTCCGGCCAAGAGGGAACAGGAAATCCGGAGGATGAAGAAAAGAAAAGGGGTGTAAAAATCTCCAGAATGAAATGCAGATTTCGGGGCACAGAAGGAGCAGGCAAGCCACACGGGGACTGGGAAATGGGAAGATGAACCAGGAGATGAAGAGGAGATCCTTACAGCACAAGAGGGAAAAGGCAATGGGGATACCAGGAGAGCAAAAGGAGGGACAGGAAAAGGAGAGGAGAGGGAGGGAAGACAGCAGGAGCCAGGAGAGTCCCAACACCCCATCCTTCTGGACTGTCCTAAGCTAAATCTCCATCCACCTCTCTCTACTGGTCTCTCCCTCCCCAGGGTCCCTATCCACCATCGCTGCTGGGCCATGAGCCCCATCTTGGGTCTCTGCTCCTCCACTCTGTCCACCTCTCTGTGTGACTCTGTCCCCATCTCTGGGTCTCTGTCGCCCACCCAAGTCTCTCTGTCTACTTTCTCTAAGTGCCTGACCCTCTCTCTCTGGGTCCCTGTCCCCCTCTCTCTGGGTCTCTGTCCCCCTCTCTCTGGGTCTCTGTCCCCCTCTCTCTGGGTCCCTGTCCCCTCTCTCTGGGTCCCTGTCACCCTCTCTCTGGGTCCCTGTCCCTCTCTCTCTGGGTCCCTGTCCCCTCTCTCTGGGTCTCTGTCCCCCTCTCTCTGGGTCTCTGTCCCCCTCTCTCTGGGTCCCTGTCCCCTCTCTCTGGGTCCCTGTCACCCTCTCTCTGGGTCCCTGTCCCCCTCTCTCTGGGTCCCTGTCCCCTCTCTCTGGGTCTCTGTCCCCCTCTCTCTGGGTCTCTGTCTCCCTCTCTCTGGGTCTCTGTCCCCCTCTCTCTGGGTCTCTGTCCCCCTCTCTCTGGGTCCCTGTCCCCTTTCTCTGGGGCTCTGCTGCCCTCTCTCTGGGGCTCTGCTCCCCTCCACCTGGGTCTCTGTGCCCCTCTCAGGGTCTCAGCCCCCCTCTCAGGGTGTCTGCCTTGGTCCCTACCTTGAGCTTGGATTGGATTTCCCTCGATTTCCTTCGGGCCAAAACCTGGATGTGACTAGAGACCTGGAGGGAGTGACAAAGAAGCAGATTCAAGCCACAGCCACTAGCCCCTTGAGTCTCCTACCCCCTCCCTCCCTCCGGGTGCCCCACAGAGCTGCTGGAACATGCAAGATCACAAACACACAGAACACGCTAGCTGTCTCAGGAGCAGGCTAACACAGACGTGTCCATAAAGGCTATCCTTTTCTCACCAACACTACTGCTCTTCCCCAGGCCCAGCAAATCTGGGTCTCCTTTCCCTTCTACAACCTTCTCTTTGGCTCTTTCGGTCTCTCGATCTTACTCTCTGGTTCCAGGACACGGCTAAGAGAACTGTACCAGAATTGGCACAGTTTGAGCATACTAACAGAGGAGCCAGAAGACAGACAAAAGCACATGAACCAGATCCTCCTTGAACCTGAACTTGCCCATACTAGGATGGCCCTGAGAAGCCAAGCCCGCCCCAGACAGAGCCCACAAGTCAGTCCAGAGACCTGTTTGCGAGTTCGGGTCTTCCCCGTTCTCAGCTTGATGTAGCGGGCAATCAGTTCATTCCGACCTGAAGAGTCAAAGACGGAACAGAGTTAGACCTTCAGCAGAACTTCCCAACAGAGGGGACACGAGAGAAGAAGAGAGAAGCAACAGTTCCCAGAGGTCTGCTGCAAGCCGGGCTGCAGGTCTCCTCAGCGGGACAGGAGTTATGACCGCAGGCTTTGGAGCCACACTGCCCGGGTTCAAATCCCAGCTCCCCCACAGACTAGCTTTGTGACCTTAGGCAAATCACTTAACCTTGCTATGCCTCAGTTTCTTCATCTGTGCAAATGGTGATGCTAGCTCCTACCAGAGTCACTGTGAGGATATAATGTGCTTTTAAGTTAACAGTGTTTAGGGCTCCATAAATGTTGGTCATTATTTTTATTAATCAGTGGGGGCCAGGCCAAAAAAGAGGGGCGGACTCACCATACATCTTGCCTTCATCGGACAGGATGATTTTCCGCCGGCCGCAGGGCGGGTAGATGGCCAGGGCCTCCTGGAAGCTCTGCTCGATATCCGGACTCCAGACACCCTCTGCGTCCGGGCCCCCGTCTCCCCCAGCCCCCTCGCTGCCACCGGTGCCCTCCTCACTTCCTTCCTCACTTCCTGTCCAGCCGCTGCCATCATCCAGGGGGGCCCCAGCCCGGGGTTCCCCCATCTGGGCCTGGAGGAACACAGAGGTCAGCAAGCCTCCCCGGACCCTCCCAGAGGGAACTCAGGGCTGGGAGGCCAGACTGCTGGGTCTGAGGGAGGAGGGGCTGGGGGACCTGACTCCCGGGTCTGAGGGAGAAGGGGGATGGATTTGGGGGGAAGGTTAGGGTGAGAGTGTTCCCTCTGTGTTTCCAGGAGAGCCTGGGTTGTGATGAAGTCTTGAAGACCCCAGAGTAATGCTTAGAGCCCATGAGGGCCGAACCTTTGGTGTATGGATTTCTGACTTAAAGAAGACAGGAGTCAGGGCCTAGTTACAGGGAAGGGGGTTGTGAGTGAGATCTTCTCAGTCTCACCCCAAGAACAGGTGCTAGGATGTCAGCAGCAGCTGCTGGAAAAGAAGGAGGAGGGGCACAGGCCCTCGTAGGGCTGAAGGGGATCCAGAGAGAGGGGGACAGAGGCTCAGAGAGAAGACAGAGTCCCAGAGAGAGGGACAGAGACTCAGTGTGGGGGGTAGAGATCCACAGGCAGGGAGACAGAGACTTAGTGTGGGGGCAGACCCAGAGAGAGAGGGACAGAGACTCAGAGAGAAGGGGACAGAGACCCAGAGAAAAGGGGACAGAGAGTCAGGGCAGAAACTCAAGCCGAGACCAGGAAAGACCCACACAACCACAGGCTGAGGGGCAGGGGAGCCCTGCCATCAGGAGAGCCAGAACAAAGGGCCCAGGCGTCCCCTCCCCCAGTTTCCCACAACCCCCATCAGGGGAGGGGCTGGGCAGCGAGGCCGCCTCCCCTCGGGCCCCAGGCCCCGCCCCTCCCTTCCCCTCCCCCTGCGTCGTGGGCTCGGATCCAACTCAAGTTCCCAGTGACTTTCCGGAGGCCGGGAACAGGGGAAAACTTTTTCCAATACAGTTAGATCCCGCCTCCCTGGCGGCTCCACGTCTGCCACAGTTTTCCCAGGACCCCAGAGTCCAGGCCCCATCCCCCTCCTCCCTGGGACCCTGGATCCTCGGCCGAGACAAAGACCCCAGGCCGAGCCCAGTGGCGCTGCGGCGTTCAGGACCCCCGTAGGCCAAAATGCCAGCCCAGCTCTCCCCCATGTGGCCAGACAAAGGGACGGAGAAGCCGGGTAAGAAAGGTCCCCCCAATTTCCCGCCCCAGGCCCCAAACTTCCTAAGAGACAAGACTGAAGATCCAAAAAGCACCGTAGCCCTCCCCCTGGCACCCCGGAGGCCTGCTTTCTCCATGAGGAGGACCAGGAACCCACAAATGACACACACACCGATTCGGTCAGAAACACGCACGGGGTCCTTTCTCACTTGAAACCGACACCGCCGCAGAAACTCACACCCCCCACACACACCCGCCAAGGTCTCCAGCCCTCACCCACCCCCGGGCGCACACTCCTAAACTCAGACCCATCCGCAGACACCCCAACTCCGGCGAAAGTTCCAACTCCACACTTAGACTAGTCTGAGCGCAAACTCGGGCCCGCCGGCAAAAGGAGGGCTGCAAGCAATTCAGAGTCGGTCCCACAAACACCTCAACTCAGAACGCGTAACTTCCCACCCCAACTCACCCACCCCAAAGCAGGATCCCCGACTCCCGCCGGCGCCTTCCTACCTCCCGGCCTGGGGCTGGGGAGCCGCGGGCGGGCGGGGCGCTGCGAGGGAGAAAGTTACCCGGGAGCTTTGTTTGGGAAAAGTGGGAGGGACCGGAGGGGGGGCGGGTCCGGGCGCCGGACAGCGGGAAGGGGGATCCGACGGTGACAGTTTGGGGGAAGATTTTTTTGCTTTGGCAAAGGAAAGGTGAAGTCTTGCTGGGTCCGGATTTGGGTGCTCGGATCCCTGGCAGAGGAGGAGGCTGGGAATCTGGCCTCCTGGGTCTGAGGGAGGAGGTTGATGAGGGCCAGGAAACCGGGGTCTGTAAAAGGAGAAGGCTGGGGGCCTGAACTCCTGGTCTGAGGGAGGAGGCAGCTAAGGGCCGAGATTCCTGGGTCTGGAGGAGGTGGGGCTGGGGGCCGGGACTCCTGGGTCTGGGGGAAGAGGAGTCTGGGGGCCTAGACCCCTGGCCACCCTCTAGTGTGTTGGGGATGTGGAAGTGATACACAAAAGAGTCTTTCCTGTTCAGCCCCAAGTATGTTTTTGAAGTTTGAGATATGGATATGGGTTTTGACTGATTTCTATGACAACGTAGTTTCCTTGTGACCTCACCAGACTTAAGAGGCGCGGGCAGGACGACCGGGACTTTATTGGAGGTCCATGGAGGTGCAGACTCCCGCATCCACACGCGCTAGTGGACTGGAGGTGGCGCTGTCCCAGGACCGGGGGAGAGCCTCGGTGTCTGAGGGGAGAGGGGCCTCCGGTGCGGACTGTTGGGTCCCTTAAAGATGAGAGGGTGGGTGTTCAAACTCACGAGACTAGAGGGGGCTGGAGTCCGGACGCTGGGGTCCTAAGGGAGAAGGACTGGATTTAGGGTTTCCGGGGCTTTTTAGTGGAACCGAAGAGGGCTCCGGGTTCAGCGTCCCTGCACAGTCCTCTGTTGAGTGCATTAATCGTGTCAAATCCTGGAGAAGACCAGAAGGGACACGGAGAAACTCGGAGATAAATACAAAACTAAGGAGTGGGTGAACCAGAAGGACTGTTAGGACTCGAGCGTTTCAGGAGCAGAGGGAGCCTAGGAATGGCATTGAGAGCCCTGGGAGCAAGATCAGGGGCACAGGGGCGTGGCCTAGGTGCGGGGGGCGTGGCTATGAATCGAGGGGCGTGGCCATCTGCGATTGGACCGGGACTCCGGCGGGAGGGCCATGATCAGAGAATACAGGCGCCGCTGGGTCTCCAGGGCCGAGGTCAACCGACAGGGGCGTGGTCTGAAGATGGGAGTGTGACCATGGAATGACCGCGCGGCGCTGGTTTAAGGCGCGTGGCTAACGAAGAATAGAGGCGTGGCTCTGCCCTAAGGGTGTGACCACCCAATAGAGGGCTCGTGGGTGAGGTCAGCAGATGGGGGCGTGGTCAGACAATAGGGGTGAGGCCGGGGCTCGCGGAGTTCATCCAACGCTCCAGGTGTCCGGCCTGGGCTCGAGACCAAAACTGTTTGGACTTAACAGTCCGTGGATGGCCGGAGTCTGAGAGTCCGGTGATCGGGCTGTGGTGTAGCGTAAAGGCGGGGCCCAGAAGAAGGGGCAGGGCGTGGGAGAAGGTGAGGAATGAGATCTGGGTATGATTGTGGGCAAATGAGAAGCGTGAGATCGGTGAATGAGGCCGGGCCCAGGAGAGCCTGGCCTGGGAAGAGCCGTGTCCCTTCAGGCCTGACGCGATGGAGGGATGGGAGTGGAAGGAAAGGGGAGGGCGAAGATGGGCTTGGTGTGGGGGCGGAGCCTGGGCCAGGGATAGGAAAGGGGTAATTGTCTTGGGAGGGGGCTTGACTGCTGAGGGGGCGGGGCCTTGATAGGAGGCCTGGGCACTGACCCCTACCAGTGCCACAGCCTCCTGGCCAGCCCCGCAATGTGGCACCCGCTGGTCCTGCTGCTGCTGCTCCGCTCTGCCTCCGTGCCCCCCTCCACTGCAGCCCCCATCCGCGATGCTGACGCCCTGGAGAGCTCCTCGGGTTTTCTGGGCCTCCAGAGCCTTCTGCATAGCTTCACCCGGCTTTTCCTGAAAGTGAGTGATGGCAGGGGCTGAGGGGAAGAAGAGGTACAGAGCAGAGGGACGGGAACAGACGGAGACTGAGGGATGGAGGGGTTCAGGGAGACAGACTGGGAGATCTGTCGCAGCCAGGAAAGACAGACAGGAAGAGAGGGAGTCAAAGGGACAGAGAGACAGGATAGGAAGAGAGGAAGGGAGACAGGCAGAGAGGGAGATGGAGCAGATGCAAAAGACTGGAGAGGGGGATGGGAACAGAGAGACAGTAGGACAGATGAGGGGCATGAATAGGAAGGTGATGGGACAGAGAATGGAGACAGGACAGATGGGGGCATGGGGGCAGGAGGTGACCTAGTCAGGCCCTAAGGGTCAGAGGACACAGAGGGAAGGGAATGGGAGGGACATGGTGGGCCTCGAGGGCATCCTGGCAGGGCTGCAGATGTACTCGCGAGTCCTGAGGTCCAGCAGCTCACCGGTCCCTCCTCCGGCCCCAGGATGACCTGCTGCGGGGTGTGGACAGCTTCTTCTCTGCCCCCATGGACTTCCGGGGCCTCCCCAGGAACTACCACCAAGAGGAGAAACAGGATCGCCGGCTGGGGAACAACACTCTCTCCAGCCACCTCCAGATCGACAAGGTGCCTATGCCGGGAAGTCCCTCCTGGAGTCTCCCCATGATCCCTCATGCTGCAGTATCTGTTGGGAAGAGGTGAGAGGAGGAAAGTAGTTTGGCTCTCACTCTCTCCTCCCATCCTCACAGGTGACCGACAACAACACGGGAGAAGTGTTGATCTCCGAGAAGGTGGTAGCATCCATCAAACCAGTAGAAGGGATCTTGGAGGGTGACCTGAAGGTTAGGACATGCCCCCTAAAGTGTCCAGGCCCCAACATTTTCTGTTGTTTAGGAGGAGGAGAAGATGCGTTGACTCTCCCTCTCCCTCTGTGTGAGACTTCCTCTCTCTGAGCTTCGGCGGTGTTGTTTTTTTTAAAGGGAAATTGGGATGTAATTTTATTTATTTTTATTTTTTATTTTTTTTGGTGAGGAAGATTGGCCCTGAGCTAAATCTATGCCAATCTTCCTCCATTTTGTATGTGGGATGCCACCACAGCATGGCTTGATGAGCAGTGTGTAGGTCCACGCCCGGGATCCAAACCTGTGAACCCCAGGCCACAGAAGCAGAGCACATGAACTTAACCACTACGCCACTGGGCTGTGGGCCTCAGTTTTGTCATCTGTCAAAAGAGACTAACCAGCTCTCAGAAATGAGGTTTGCAACCTCAGCGTACATCCCCACTCGCTTAGTAAACCTCAAAGGGTTTTGTGAATGCCAAAGTGTTTTGTAAACAAAGAAGTGCTTTTAATTCTGAGTGTTTGATAAGCTTCACCCTCCTAAACCTCAAAGTGTGTTTTTATCTCAAAGTACTCTGCAAACCTCAGACTATCTTTTAATCTATCCCAAAGTACTTGGTAAGTCTCTCCCCTGTATACTTCAAAGTGTGATTTTTAGTTCCAAACCCTTTATGAACCCCAAATGCTTGTGTAGCTCCCCTTCATAAACCTCTGAGTGATTCTAACCACAAAGTGCTTATTTTTTTATCCTAAAAAGTTTCAAGAAGCCCTGAGTGTTTGGCAAACCCATATGGTGCTCCCACACACACACACAGTTTTTTATTTTAAAAATTTCAAATCTACAGAAAAGTTGGGAAAATAGTACAATAAATATTTCTGTATTCCCTTGTCCACAGAGCAGGGTTTCTTGACCTTGGCACCAGTGGCTATTGGGGCTGGATCGTCTTTTGCTGGGGGGCTGTCCTGTGCACCGTAGGATGGTTAGCAGCTCCCTGCCTCCACCGACTAGACGGAAGTAGCACCCCCACCTCCACCAGTCATGACGACAGAAACTGTCTCCAGACTTCCGTTGAGAACCACTGACCTAGATACACCACATAACATTTTACCACGTTTACTTTATTTTTACTCTTTCATTTTTGAACCATATGGCAGTCAATTATTGACATCATGACACTTTAGCCCTAAATCCTTCTGCAGATATCTCCTAAGAATAATGAATACATTCTCCCACATGACCACACCCAAGAAATTTACCGTTGGTGGCAAACTGTTGTGTCCGGATTAGTTTTCGAGGCCTGCCGTAGCAAAGCTCCACAGATGGGGTGACTTAAATAACAGACATTTATTGTCTCAGAGTTCTGGAAGCTAGATGTCCAAGATCAAGGTGTTAATAGGTTGGTTCCTTCTGAGGCTGTGAGGGAGACTCTGTTCCAGGCCTCTCTCCTACCTTCTGGTGGTTTGCTGACAATCTTTGGCGTTGCTTGGCTTGCAGATACATCATCCCCATCTCTGCCTTCAGCTTCACATGACATTCTCCCTATGTGCATTTCTATGTCCAAATGTCCCCTTTGCATAAGGACACCAGCCACATTGGATTAGGGCCCCCCCTAATGGCCTCATCTTAACTAATTCAATCTGCAATGGCCCAATTTCCAGATAAGATCACATTCTGAGGTATTGCCAGTTAGGACTTCAGCATATGAATTGGGGGGGACACAATTCAACCCATAACAATGTCCTACAGGGCATCTCCACCTCAACTTATTAAAATGCGGGCTCTGATTCCGTAGGTCTGGGGAGGGGTGGAGTCTGCTAATTTGCATGTCTAACAAGCTCTCCGATGATGCTGGCGCTGCTGGCCCACAGCCCACACTTCGAGAAGCAAGGACCAAATAAACATTCAGTCTATATTCAAATGTCCCCACTGGACCCAAAGCTGTCCGTGGGAGCTGATTTGATTTTTGATCCAGGATGCAATCAAAGATTACACATTGCAATCATGGTTATGATCCTTTAGTAAAGCCAAGAGCTTTTAATCCTGAAGTCCTTTGTACATTTCAAACTGCTTTCTAAAGCTCAAGGTGGGGCCGGCCCCGTGGCTTAGCGGTTAAGTGCGCACACTCCGCTGCTGGCGGCCGGGGTTCGGATCCCAGGGCGCGCCCCAATGCACCGCTTTGTCCGGCCATGCTGAGGCCGCGTCCCACATACAGCAGCTAGAAGGATGTGCAGCTATGACATACAACTATCTACTGGGGTTTTGGGGAGAGAAAGGGAATAAAAGGAGGAGGATTGGCAATAGATGTTAGCTCAGGGCCAGTCTTCCTCAGCAAAAAAAAAAAAAAAGAGTTACAGCTTAAGGTATGTTTAATCCTAACGTGCTGTTGAAACCTCCAAAATGTGTTTTCAATCCCAGAGTATTCCATAAACCTGAGTATTTTTTATTCTAAAGCACTTGTAAACCCAAGTGCTTTGTAAACTGCAAAGTGAGCTTTTAACTCCCTAAGTGAAGTGCCCTGTAGGTGGCAAAGTGGGTTGAATAGGCCAGGGGGGACCGAGCATCTTGAGGTTGTCGTGTGGAGTTTGAGAGGGTCTCCTTGTCCCTTCTCCCCAGGCACACAAGATAGAGGAGAAGGAGGCCGTGGTGCCTGTCCCGAAGGCCCTGGACACCTTCCGCCAGGAGCCCCGTCCCCGAGTGGCCTTCTGGATCATGAAGCTGCCACGGCGGAGGTCCCGTCAGGATGCCCAGGAGGGCAGCCGCTGGCTCAGTGAGAAGCGACACCGCTTGCAGGCCATCCGGGATGGGCTCCGCGAGGGGACCCGGGAGGACGGCCCGGAAGAGGGGACCCAGAGTTCCTCCCACTTCAAGCTGCCCCCTCGGAAGACCCACTTCCTGTACATCCTCAGGCCCTCCCAGCAGCTATAGGGGTAGGGACCGGGGAACACCTGCATGTACCCCCCGCAACAGACCCCACCCCAAGCACCACATGGAAATAAAGTTTTTTTCTTACATCTATCAGCACTATCTCCTTTTGGGATCTGTCCCCAAGCCTCAGCCGACCAGGCCATGCGAGTCCCCCCAACCCTAGCCTTGAGCATGACATCTGGCTGCACTGCCAGCTCTTGCCAACGACTCCCGGCTTGCTTTCCTCATTCAGACGCTGTCTGTCTTGATTCAGCAACTATGCCACCTCCAGCCCCATCTATCCGCTCAGTTCCCCACCCTGTCACCTCCAGCCCTGTCTGCCCTCCCGCTCCCAACTCTCGCTCCAGTCCTGTCTGTCCACTCAGCCCCTGCATTAGTTTCCAATTACGGCCACAACAGATGACCACAAATGTAGCGACTTAAAAACAATGCAAATGTGTTCCCTCGCCGATCTCTGGGTCAGAAATCCGAGATGGCTTGGCTGGTCCTCTGCACAGCGTCTCATAAGGCCAAAATCAAGGTGTCGGCCAGCTAGGCTCATACCAGGAGGTTCTGGGAAGAATCTCAAGGTCATTCAGGTTGTTGGCACAATCGCGCCCCTGTGGACTGAGGTCCTGATTCCTCAGTGGCTGTCACCTGATGGCCACCCGCCCTTGGCTCCTAGCTGCTGCTCTCTGGTTCTTGTATGTGGACCTCACGCCTCAGATCTCACACTTGGAATCTCTCTGACTTGTCCTTCTGCCCCCTCTCTATTGTGGCTTCCTCTTCTTCCTCCAGTGGGAGACAGTTGTCTGCCTTTGAAGCTCATGGGATCAGATTGGGCCCACCTGGACAACATATGTCACAGCTTCCAGGAATTAGAGGGTGGTCATATTTGGGGGGCCATTATTCTGCCTACCACGGGTCCAGACCCTGTCACCTCCAGCCCCCAACTCTGCATCTCCAGACCCATCCCTGTTCTTCGCTCATATTTATCTTCTCATTCCCTGACTCTCAACTTAGTGTTGACTCCATCTCCGACTTGCTCCCCTTTGTCCCTTTGTCTGTCCCTCCATGCCCATCACCTGTGATTCCATCTCTGTCAGCCAGGCCTGATGCCTCAGCCAAACCTGAAAGTTCACAGACCCTATGTTCGGTGCCCTGTCCCCTTTGTCCCCATCCTCAGAGCATCTCCTGTTCCCTCCGAGACTCCTCCCTCAAGACCCACCATCGAGAAGGCACATCAGGGTCCTCTTGATGCTGAATCCCGTAGGGAGTGCAGACACGACTTTTTCTCTTGAAGCCAGGGCTCAGCGTGGGATCACCCCCCAAACAGACCCAGTCCATTCAGGAATCTAGCAACGCACGGGTGTAAATAAAAGTGAACTTTCTTTTGAAAAAATTTAGATTTTTGATCATTCAAAAAGAGCATTGGGGCCGGCCCGGTGGCGCGGGCGGTTGGGTGCGCGCGCTCCGCTGCGGCGGCCCGGGGTTCGCTGGTTCGGATCCCGGGCGCGCACCGACGCACTGCTTGGTAAGCCATGCTGTGGCGGCGTCCCATATAAAGTGAAGGAAGATAGGCACCGATGTTAGCCCAGGGCCGTCTTTCTCAGCAAAAAAAAAAAGAGGAGGATTGGCGGATGTTAGCTCAGGGCTGATCTCCTCACAAAAAAAAAAAAAAAAAAAAAAAAAAAGGGCATCAATACGGTCCTCATGGACCATATCAGAACTTGGGGGTAGGGCTTCAACATACAAGTTTTGGGAGAACACACCTCAGCTCATAACAGTAAGTATTTCTTGCAAAATGTGTGAATTCCTTTTTATGCAAGTATTCTAATTTTATTTATTTATTTATTTATTTTTCCTCCCAAAGCCCCAGTAGATAGTTGTATGTCACAGCTGCACATCCTTCTAGTTGCTGTATGTGGGACGCCGCCTCAGCATGGCCAGAGAAGCGGTGCATCGGTGCGCGCCCGGGATCCGAACCCGGGCTGCCAGCAGCGGAGCTGGCGCACTTAACTGCTAAGCCACGGGGCCAGCCCTATGCAAGTATTTTAAATTTATGTCAGTGGTATTACATATTTCATTCTGATGGGGTTTTTTTTCCAGCACCATCTTTAAGACCCATCCAGGGGCCGGCCCCGTGGCTTAGCAGTTAAGTGCGCGCACTCCGATGCTGGTGGCCCGGGTTCGGATCCCAGGCACGCACCGACGCACCGCTTCTCCGGCCATGCTGAGGCCGCATCCCACATACAGCAACTGGAAGCATGTGCAACTATGACATGCGACTATCTACTGGGGCTTTCGGGGAAAAATAAATAAATAAAATTATAAAAAAAAAAAAAGAAGTGAATTGTTTAAAAAAAAAAAAAAAAGACCCATCCATGTTGCATTGGTACATCCAATCCATCGAATAAGACTCTACAGTCAACCTTCACCACATGTAACCTCTCCATCCTCTCAGTGATGCACAGCTGAGTTGCCTCAGATTTCCCACCACTACAAATAATGCTACAATAAACACCAGTGCGTATGTCCCCTGATGGCCCAAAAGGAGGGGGAGGAGGGATTTGGGGGGCCACAAATAGGAAAATAATTTCTGGGTTGTAGGGGATGCCTCCACCTATTTTGATTAGGTAGAATGTCCTGACAAGTCTACTCCCTCTAGCAGTCCACAAGGATCCCATAAACCTTAACCACACCTGGCATCTGGGGTCACTTTGTGTTGTGTCACCTTAGCTAAGCTGAAGCTATATTTCCCGAAATTCCTCTCTCTGCGTGGTTTTGATTTAGCGTTGGCCGCAGGAGAAATTTGCGTTACAATTTGGAAGGCTGAAGGGAAGAAGCAGCCATGCTCACTCTTGGAGGTTTAGCGAGGAGTCAGGTGATGCTGCAGCTCAAGCACGTCACCATGGATCTGCTAGTCCACTTTACTGGCCAAGGCGGGCAGCAGCGGGACACACAGCTCTTCCCGTTCCCACCAGACCTCCTCTGGCTCCTTGAAATCCTGAGCCCGTTTCGTGTACAGCTCCGTGGCAAAGTGTGCCAGCTTTTCTGCAGGTCACCGGCGCGGTTGAAGTGGGAGGCTTGCAGGCAGTGAGAGATTGACACAAGTTAGAGTTCATCACCATGAGTTCCAGCTCACGCTCAGGGTTCCAGTCTGTTCTTGAGCTCTCCAACTTCATGTCCATCCTCTCTTCCCAGTGGCTGGCCTGGCACCAGAAACAGGGGCAATAGACTCACATAGACCTATTCAACCAGCTCACAATTGCATGAGGTCTAATCCATACTATAAATCTATTCTAGCACCTCAAAAATATGTTAAGTGAAAGAAGCCAGTCACAAGGGACCACATGATGTGTGATTCCATTTATATGTCCAGAGTAGGCAAATCTACAGAGACAGAAAGTAGATGAGTGGTTACCTAGGGCTGGGGGGATGCTAGGATTGAAGTAGCGTAAAGGCTAAAGGTTTGGGGTTTCTTTTTGGAGCAATGAAAATATTCTAAAATTAATGGTGGTGATGGTTGTCCAACTCTGTGAATATACTGAAAACCATTCAATTATACACTTTAAATGGTGAATTGTGTGGTGTATGGACTATAACGCAACGAAGCTGGCTGTTAAAATTAATTAATTCCAAAATACCACTCATAATGACCCGTTTCTCTGATCAAACCCTAAACGATGTAGCATTATCCAGCCTGTTGCTGTTTGCCAATCTAAGAAGGGTAGTTTCTTGTTGCTTTCATTGGGCTCTCTCTGGTTACTCATCTCTTGAGTTCCTTATCACATATTTCTCAATCTTTTGAATTTCCTCTTCTGTAAATTGCTTGTTTTTCTGTAAATCCTTTCCCATTTTTCTTTTGGAGTTGCTATCTTCTTCTTTTCCATTTGGAGGAGTTCTTTCAATAGTCTAGTTTTTCATCCCTTGTCAACTTTAGACATTAAAAATATCTTCTCCCAGTTCATCATCTCTATTATCTTGGCCCGTGGGGTCCTTCACTGAACTGAATCCTTCATTTTGATGTAATAAAACTAATTTTTTTTTGACTTATGGTTCATCCCTTTGAGATTTTTAAAAAGATGTCCTAGGGCCGGCCCCATGGCTTAGCGGTTAAGTGCGCGCGCTCCGCTGCTGGCGGCCCAGGTTCGGATCCCGGGCGCGCACCGACACACCGCTTCTCCGGCCATGCTGAGGCCGCATCCCACATACAGCAACTAGAGGGATGTGCAACTATGACATACAACTATCTACTGGGGCTTTGGGGGGGGGAAAAAGAAAGGAGGAGGATCGGAAATAGATGTTAGCTCAGAGCCGGTCTTCCTCTTCAAAAAGAGGAGGATTAGCATGGATGTTAGCTCAGGGCTGATCTTCCTCACAAAAAAAATAAATTAATTAAAAAATAAAAAAATAAAAAGATGTCCTAATACTCTCCTACATTTTATTAACTTTATGATTTTAACTTTTGTATTTGGGACTTTATTAGCAGATGGTATCCACCTCACATTATTATGTTCTAGGGGGGATAGAGCACCCATAACTGAGGGTCTTTAAAGGCATAACTGGGCATTAGGCCAATTAGAGAGGAATAAAGCAGTAAAGGATGAGGGACTGACTGCACCTGTCTCTCCTGGGCCTCACCTCCTCCAAGAAAATCCCACAGGCCCTCACAATCACCACATCCCAAACTGATCCTAGCATCTACCTCCCAGCAGCTTCACACAACTGGGTGAGAGCTCCAACATCTCCTTGGTTACCCAGGCGTTGGGTACACTTGGTGTCCCTGGTGTTATCCTAGGGTGGGGGGGTGGGAATTGGAAAAAAAAAAGTATTCATTCATAACATAGCATTTATTAGCTTTACAAATATTTATTGAACTCCAAGCACGAGGGGTGCATTAAGCTATAAACAAGACAAAGCCCAGCCTCATGGGGTTTCGGGTGAAGACAGATAATAATTAAACATGCATCAGGTGGTGACAAATGCTGTGAAGAATAAAGCAGGGTGAGGCAGAAAGGAAGTTCTGAGGGGGCAGGACCTGTCGCAGATAGGGTGGTCAAGGAAGGTTACTCTCATATATGAACAGAGACTGAAATGAGGTAAAGGAGCAAATCATATCTGGGGGGTATCGGGCGGAAGAGACTTTCAGGCTGGGGAACAGCAAGTGCAAAGGTCCTGAGGTTGGAAATGGCTTGGCTTGATCAGAAAACAAGGAGGCCAGGGCAGACAGAGCACAGGTATTGATGGACACAAATAGGGGGCAAGATCACAAAAGCAGAGGTGGGGTGGAAAAGAGCAGATTATGTAGGGTCTTTGGGCCATGGTGAAGAGTTTGTATGTTATTCTATTTGCAACAGGAAGAGATCTAAGTGTTATAGTTAAAGAAGTAACATAAACTTATTTGCTCATCAAAAAGATTACCCAGAATTTGCTTGCCAGTATGATGGAGTAGCTAGTATCTGACTAACTCCCACCAAAATAACTATAAAAACTGAATACAATTAAATAAAAACAACTGATGCATCAGAGAGCAACCAACGCAGCCAGAAGATAAAGAATCATGATCTCAGAGAGAAGGGAAGTGTAATGAAGAGAGCCTGACATTCTGCATGCAATTTCTCCTTAAAGCATTTGCCAACTCCTAAATTGTGCTTATGCTGGAAGAACACTAAGACATCAAGCAGAAATCAAGAAGAGAGTTGCTTCCAAAAGAGTAAAGAGCTAAGAAGAGAAATTGGCAGTTGTACAGTGCTAGAGAAACAAGAATTGGAATTCAGGGCCTGCCTAGGAGGAGGGATCAGGTAAACACCTCACGCTTTCACATGAGAGTCAGGAAAGGCTACACGCCAGCAGATGGGGCAAACCGAAAACAGACCAGGCTTGACTGGATCATGGTGATCTGTCCATACTCTATCTGCATCACAGAAGAAAATTCCATCTTTTCTAAAGGGAGATAACACAAGCCAGAGAGTGCAATTTTTATACACAATGTTCATATTTTAATTTAAAAATTACTAGTCATGGGGCCGGCCCGGTGGCGCAAGCAGTTAAGTGTGCGTACTCTGCTGTGGCAGCCTGGGGTTCGCTGGTTTGGATCCCAGGCGCGCACCAATGCACTGCTTGTCAAGCCATGCTGTGGTGGCATCCCATATAAAGTGGAGGAAGATGGGCACGGATGTTAGCCCAGGGCCCGTCTTCCTCAGCAAAAAAAAGAGGAGGGGGGCCAGCCTGGTGGCACAAGTGGTTAAGTGTGTGTGCTCTGCTGCGGCAGCCCGGGGTTTGACGGTTCAGATCCCGGGTACACACCAACACACTGCTTGGCAAGCTATGGTGTGGCAGCATCCCATATAAAGTGAAGGAAGATGGGCATGGATGTTAGCCCAAGGCCAGTCTTCCTCAGCAAAAAAAAAAAAAAAAAAAAAAGGAGGATTGGCAGATGTTAGCATAGAGCTGATCTCACAAAAAAAAAAAAAAAAAGAGGAGGATTGGCAGATGTTAGCTCAGGGCAGATCCTCCTCACAAAAAAAAAAAAAAAAAAAAAAGAATTACTAGTCGTGCCAGGAAACATGACCGAATGATCGAAAACCAAGAGAAGGGCTGGCCCCGTGGCTTAGCGGTTAAGTGTGCGTGCTCTGCTACTGGCAGCCCGGGTTCAGATCCCGGGCGTGCACCAACACACTGCTTCTCCTGCCATGCTGAGGCCGCGTCCCACATACAGCAACTAGAAGGATGTGCAACTATGACATACAACTATCTACTGGGGTTTTGGGGGAAAAAAAGGAGGAGGATTGGCAATAGATGTTAGCTCAGAGCCAGTCTTCCTCAGCAAAAAGAGGAGGATTAGCATGGATGTTGGCTCAGGGCTGATCTTCCTCACAAAAAAAAAAAAAAGAACACCAAGAGAGAAAAAAAAACATAATTGAAGTATGCATACACAGACGATCCAGATACTGGCATTATCAGACACAGACTTTAAAGCAACTATGATTAATATATTCAAAAAAAATAGGTGAAAAGATGGAGGATTTCATCAGAGAATTGGAATCTAAAAAAATAATAACTTTTTTTTCTTTTGCTGAGGAAGATTTGCCCTGAGCTAACATCTGTGCCAGTCTTCCTCTATTTTGTATGTGGGTCGCTGCCACAGCATGGCTGATGAGTGGTATAGGTCTGCACCCGGGAACTGAACCTGCGAACCAGGGCTGCCAAAGCAGAGCACGTGAACTTAACCACTAGGCCACCGGGCCGGCACCCGGAATCTAAGGAAAAAAAGAGAGGGAAGTCAATGTAAATTTTAGAAGTTAAAAATAAATTAATTAAAATAAAAATTCTACAGATGGGTTTTAAAGCAGAATAGACATGGTGGAAAACAGTTCAGTACAAAATATCTAGATTGTATCATAGTGAAAAAGGATAAAAAACATATTAAAAAAAGATGAGACATACAGGTCATGGTGAAAAAGTCTAACAAACACATACTGAAATCCCGGGAGAAGAGGAGGAAGAGAATGAAAACTAAGTAACATCTAAGAGATACTGGCCAAGAATTTTGCCAAATTGATGAGACATCAACTCACAGATCCAAGCTTTAGGAATTCCAAGCTGAACAAACACAAAGAAAACCATACTTAGCATATCATAATAAAACCTATGAAAACCTAAAACAACTACCAATCTTGAAAGTGGCCAAAGGAAGGAGACACTTTACCTTCAAACAGGCAATAATAAGACTGACAGCTGACTTTTAAACAAAAAAAAAAAAAAAATGGAAGTCAAAACACAACGCAACGACATATTTAAAGTGCTGAAAGAAAGCACTTGTCAAACTAGAAGATTATACCCAGTGAAAACATCCTTCAAAAGTGATGGCAAAATAAATACATTTTCAGACAAACTAACCAAACATTCAGCAGCAGCAGCCCCGCACAAGAAGAAATGCTAAGTAGAGTTTGGGAAGAAGGAAAATAACTCCAAGATGAAAATTGGATAATATAGGGAGGTAATATAAATTGGGTAATATAAATAACACTGGAAAAGGTAAGCACATGCTAAATATAAATTGGATATCGAACGCTTAAAACAATAACAATGATATCTTGCGGAGTTTAGAATATCTGTAGAATTAAAATGCAAGATGACAGTAACACAAAAGCAGAAGGAGCTAAAGGGAATTGAAATGTTGTAAGGTCCTCACATTGTCCAAGAAATGGTAAAAGTACTAATTTAAAACAGAACTCTAATCAGCTGAGGATACATATTGTAGTCTCTACAAAAACTGCCAAAAGAGGAATAAACGAATATAACTATCAAGATAGCAGCAGAAGAAAATGGAATAATGTTAAAAACTTGATATGATATAAAAGAAAGCCAGAAAAGAAGACAACACATGGAATAGACAGGACAAATAGAAAACAGATAGTAAAGTGGTGGATCTAAACAAATATATCAATATTACATGAAAACTAAATGGAGCTTTGTCATAACTGTTCCATTAAGATTTGTACACCTGAAATTTTTACAATGTTATAAACCAATGTTACTGCAATAAACAAAAAAATTAAATTCCCCCCAAAAAAAAGATTTGTGCATTTCAATGCATGTAAAGTTTACCTGAAAATAAGAAATGTTAAAAAATAATAATAATATAAAGTGGGGAGGCAAGGCATAAATGCTACGAGAATGGCAGAATGTTGATAATTGTTAAAGCTGGGTGTTGGGTATACAGGACTTCATTCTGCTTACTTAGTATATGTTTGAGATTTTTCAAAATATAAATATATTTTTTAAGTGATTGGAACCGAAAACTCCAAAGAAAAGGCAAAGATTTTCTGATCTACAACTACATGCAACAGTATGGATGAGTCTTACAAAATATTGAGCAAAATAACCAGACACAGAAGAATATATAGTGTATGGTTCCATTATAAGAAATATGGAAACAAGCAAAATTAATATATGCTGTTAGAAATTAGGGGAGGGGTTGCCCTTGGGGAGAATAGAGACTGGAAGGAGCCAGAAGGGAGATTCTTGGAGGCTGGCAGTGTGTTGTTTCTTGAACTGGGGTCTGATAATGCAAATATGTTCAATTTCTGAAAATTAATCAAGCTTATCACTTGTGCTCTATGGACTTTTCTAGATAGATATACTTCAGTGAAAGTTTTTATAAAGTCAAAGAATAACAGTCCACAAAAAAAAAAACCTAATTATATGCTTAAATATAAAGACCCAGAAAGATGGAAAGTTACAGGCTGTAAAAAATATAATATACAAACATTAACCAAAAGAAAGCTGGAGTAACTACTTTGTATATCAAAGTAGCCATTAAGGCAAAAAGCATTATTTTTTTTCTTTTGTGAGGAGATCAGCCCTGAGCTAACATCTGCCAATTCTCCTCTTTTTTTGCTGAGGAAGACTGGCCCTGGGCTAACATCCGTGCCCATCTTCCTCCACTTTATATGGGAGGCCGCCACAGCATGGCCTGACAAGTGGTGCGTCAGTGCGCGCCTGGGATCCGAACCGGTGAACCCCGGGCCGCCACAGCGGAGCACGCGCACTTAACCGCTTGCGCCACTAGGCCAGCCCCAAGGCAAAAAGCATTTTTAAAAGTGAAAAGGACATTTCATAATGATAAAAGGGTCAACTCACCAGGAAGATATAAGAGTTCTAAATATTATGTACCTAATAATGTAGCTTCAAAATACATAAAGTAAAAACGGACAGGATTGAGAAAGGGAAAAATCCATATAGTCTTTCAGTAACTGGTAGAAGAAACAATCAGTAAAGATATTAAAGATTTGAACAGCATGATTAACAAACTTGACAACATCAACCTGCAGATTATGTGTTCCTTTCAAATACACATAAAGCATTTACTAAAATAGACCAAATCCCTAACCGTAAAGCGAGTCTCTATGAATTTCAAAGAATTGAAGTCTCACAGGGTATGTTCTTTGACCACAGTGAATTAAGTAGAAATCAACAATAAAAAGATAACTAGGGGGGCTGGCCTGGTGGTGTAGTGGTTAAGTCTACGCGCTCTGCTGTGGTGGCCCGGGCTTCAGATCCCAGGCGTGCAGGGACGCACCACTTGTCAAGCCATGCTGTGGCGGCGTCCCATATAAAGTGGAGGAAGATGGGCATGGATGTTAGCCCAGGGCCAGTCTTCCTCAGCAAAAAGAGGAGGATCAGCGACAGATGTTAGCTCAGGGCTAATCTTCCTCACACACACACAAAAAAAGATAACTAGGAAGTCATAAGATATTTGGAAATTAAGCAATATAGCACTAAAATAATGCTCAGGTTAAATCAGAAAATATTTTGAACTGAATAATAACGGAAATGTGACACACAAAACTTCTGGAGTATAGCTCAAAAAGTTCTCAGAAAGCAAATTATGGCCTTAAATGCATATATTAGAAGAGAGGTTAAAATCAATAATCTAAAAATATCAGTGGTCTAAGCACTCATTTCAGAAAGCTAGAAAAAAAACCCAGCAGATTAAATGCAAATAAAGTAGAAGGAAATAAGTAAAAAATAAGAGTAGTCATCAATGAAACAGAAATGAATATATTTAAAAATTAATGAAGCCAAAAGTTTATTCTTTGAAAAGACTAGTAAAATTGATAAACCCTAGTAATTCTAATCAAGGAAAAAAACAGCCCAAATTACCATTATTATTAATATTTTTCATCACAGATCTTACAGATATTAAAAAGATAATAAGAGGATATAATAGCAACAACTTTATGCAAATAATTTGAGTTTTTATATAAAATGTACACATTTCTTGAAAACCATACTTACCTAAAATAAAATAGAACATCTGATAGTTGTATTTTTATAAAGGAAATTGAATTCGTAATTCAAAGTCTTCCCACAGAGAAAACTCTAGGTCCAGATGGCTTCACTGATGAATTCTTCCAAACATAAAAAATAACATGGATCTTACACAAGCACTTCCAAAGAGCAGAAAAAGGAAGAACGCTTACCAATGTATTATTTGACGTCAGCACAGCCTTGTTATCAGAACGGAACAGAGACCTTACAGAAAAGAAAATCAGGTCAAATCTGGCAATACAGAAAAAGGGTAATACATTGTGACCAAATGGAGATTAATCCAGAAATACAAGATTAACTTTAAAAATAAATTAATGTAATTAACTACATTTAACAGTCGTGCATCACTGAACGACAGGGATATGTTCTGAGAAATGGGTGACTAGGCAATTTCCTCATTGTGCAAACATGATAGAGTGTGCTTACACAAACTTAATAGGCACCTAGGCTATATGGTGCTAATCTTATGGGAACAACTGTCGTATATGCAGTCCGTCATTGACCAAAATGACATTATGTGGTGCATGACTGTAAACGAAAAAAAAGATAATCTCAATGGATACAGAAGGAACAGTTGATAAAAATTTAGCATCCATTTATGATTTTAAAAAAACTTCTCAGAAAACTAGTATCAGGGCCAGCCCTGATGGCCTAGCGGTTAAGTTCAGTGCGCTCCTCTTCAGCAGCCCGGGTTCGGTTCCCTGGTGCAGACCTACACCACTCGTCTGTCAGTGGCCATGCTGTGGTGGTGGCTTAAAACAAAAAGAGGAAGATTGGCAGCGGATGTTAGCTCAGGGCAAATCTTCCTCAACAACAAAAAAGAAAACTAGTATCAGAAAGGATCTTCCTTAATCTGATAAAGTGTATCATCATACTTAGTGGTGAAACATTTGAATGATTTCCCGAGATCAGGAATGTGACAAGGATCAGGATATCTGCTGTCACCATGTCTATTCAGTACTGTACTGGAGGTCCCAGCCAGTGCAATAAGGTAAGAGAAAGAAATCAACAATATAAAAATTTGAAAGTAAGAAATAAAATCATCATTATTCATAAGAGGCATGATTGTGTATGTAGAAAATCCAAAAAAGTAAGTTTAGCAAGTTTACATCTTTTTTCCTTCCACCCATCTTAGGTTCATTGGCCAGGGCCCTGTAAATTAGACTCACAAAAGACAAACTAACAAGAGAAAAACAGAAGTTTATTAGCATGTGCATCACGCATACATATGGGAGCACTCAGAGATGAGTAACTTAAAAGAGGTGATTAGAACTTGGGCTTATGTAGCATCTTAACAAAAGAACAATAGATTTGTAGAGAAGTGACAAGACAAAGGAAAATGACTGAGTTTCTAAGGCAGCAAATTGTAGGACAGCAAATATATAGGGGAACTAATGAAGAATAAGGGATAGTAAAGTTTGTTATGTAGATTCCTTTGGTGCTGTATCTGAGTTGATAAAGGTCTAGAGTTGTCTCCAGTGATTAACTTTTGTCCTTCCTGGTAGAGAGGGGAGAGGGAACACCTTTACAAATTAACACCAAACACGCAAATAGGAGGAGGGCAGGGAGCTTCTTTTGTATCTGATTTTTCTCAATTGTCTTCAGCTCAAAATGATTCCTATGCCATAGTGGTGTATTTCAGGGTGGCATATTCTGATACCCTTCACTGTATATAAGATTAACACAAAAAATCAATTATATCCCAAAACATTAGAAACAAAAAAAATTTTAATGAAATTTTTTAAATATGATTTGCATTAGCATAATGCATATAAAATATATAATACATAATACAAAATATATAATACATAATGCATATAAAATATATAAAAGCATATAAAATACCTAGGAACAAACCTAACAAAATACTTGCTCAATCTCTAAACAGAAAACTGTGAGACATTCCTGAGAGTAATTAAAGAAAATCTAAATAAATAATTCATAGCAACAGTATTCATAATTGCCAAAAAGCAGAAACAATCCAATGTCCATCAAGAGTAAAATGGTTAAACGGTGGCATGGTCATACAGTGGAATATTATACAGCAGTGAAAAGAATGACCTACTGCTAAGGATAAATCTCATAAACATAATGTTGAGCGAAAGAAGCTGTAACCAAATGTGGTTACCTTTGGAGGGTAATAACTAGGAGGAGGTGTGAAGAAGGCTTCTGGGTTTTGGGCAATACTGTCTTTTTTTATACGGGTGGTTTCATTACTGTATTACTGTACTAACTGAGCTATAACTTAAGATTTAGCACCTTATGTTGCAACCATACTATAAAATTTTTTTTTTAATTTTTTCAGGTTTTACAAAATTACCCAGACCTCAAAAAAGGAAGGAAGGAACAAGAACTACTGCAGGAATAAACTAAAAGAATGAAATTATAGCAAAGCTAATGGAGACCACCACTTGAAAGCCTGTGCTAAGCAAACATTGGTAAACATTCTTACTGAACTCCCATAAGACCCCATGAAGTGGATATTATTTGTCCCCATTTTAGAGAAGCTAAGGTTCAGAGAGGTGAAGTCACTTGCCAAGGGCACACAGCAATGGCACTACCTTTGTCTGATTCCATATCTCACGCTTTTAACCGCTCACCACATCACCCACCAAACAGGTTCTTTCCCAGGCCTAATAACAAGCCACCATCTAATAGCCAAAATAATAACTGTCAATTAACAAGGATTACCACCTTAAGTCCTCAAGGTAACATAAGAAGCAATTATTATCTTCATTTCTGGGAGGAAAACTGAGGCTCAGAGAGCGTAAGCCATTGTGGCAAGGTTGCAGCTAGGAAGTGATGGAGGCAAAATTCAAACCCACAAATGTCTGACTCCAGGCCCACAGCCTTATCATCACTCTATACTGCCCAGTAGTTAAGAGACATGGATTCTGTCCATTCATTCACTCATTCATTCAGCTCATTTTTGTGTGTGCGCATGAGGAAGATCAGCCCTGAGCTAACATCCATGCCAATCCTCCTCTTTTTTTTGCTGAGGAAGACTGGTCCCGGGCTAGCATTGGTACCCATTCTCCTCCACTCTATATGGGATGCTGCCACAGCACGGCCTGACAAGTGGCGCTGGGTGCGCGCCCGGGATCCGAACCCGGTGCCCAGCAGCGGAGCGCCCGCACTTAACCCCCACGCAACGGGGCCGTCCCCCTCAGCTCATTTTTTGTGTGTCCGCACTGGACTAGGCATGTTCTAGCCCCAAAACAGTCTCCTGCTGCATATAGCTCACCTTGCAGTGAGGGTGACAGACAGTACACAAATACAGAGTGTCACATGGTGAGACGGGCCATGAGGACCACTAAAAAAACAGTTAAGTGGATACTAAGATGGAGGCCTAGTGTAGACACCGCGGCAGGGGAAGGTCTCTCTGAGGAAGTGACAGCTGAATAAATGATGGCTGGATGAACAAGAGGATGCAAAAGGATTCTTTTTCTGTATCTGGGCTAGCAGAGAGGCCGAGTGGGTGAGACATCTTTTGTCTCAAATCCCCCTTTTTGGGAGTCAATGTTAGATGTAATTCTCTTCCTCTCTCCAGCCAGAAAAGCTGAGAATATTTTTTCCCCACTCTCTCCTAAAAGGAATGAATGAAACGGTTTGGGAAAGAATCTTTCGGGGACCTGTTAATACATTGTGACTAGAGCCACAAAAGGGCGCGGGAGTGGTGAGGCAGCAAATCATTGTGACGGTGACGTGCAGCCTGGCACGGAACAGAGGGCAGAAAGGGCACGGCTTGGTGGCTGATAAGAAGGGAGGGATGGACAAGGAGTCCCTCAGTCCAACTCTCCCTTGCTTGGGCCCATTTCACCGAAATTTGAGGCCGCACAGAAGACCCCAGCGTAGACGTCGCCGTCACCCCTCCCTCCCAGCCATAATCTCTCCCGCAGTCACCCGTTCGGCCAACGCGCATGCGCCCGCCCCACCAGACTGGGAGCGCGCCCGGGCAGCCAGACGCATGCGCAGCCTCACTGTTGCAGGTAACCGACAAGACCGGCGCGCGCCTTCTGCCGGTGTGCGCCTGCGTCAGGGGAGGAACCCGGGGGGGCGGGGTTTGGGCGACACGCGAGCTCTCGGTCCCGCCCCGGCCCTCTTTGCTTTTTCTGGCGGGAACGGCGCACGCGCACCTGCTCTCCACGTAACTGCCGTTGTTTGTTCGTCGCTCTCGTTTGTGTCCCGAGACTGGGACGTGGCCTCAGGTGAGCCCTGGCCCTGGCTGCAGCGAGGTTCCCCAGAGAAGCTCTGTCAGAGCCCCGCCCGCAGTCCTGGCAAAGCCCCCAAGTCGTAGAGGAGAGTCCCCGATATCAGGGCCTTCCAAATCTAGCTAAAATTCTTCTTGAAATCCCGACCAAATACCCTCAGAAATACTGAAAGGAACCCATCAGGAAATCTTATAGATGACCCTGGAAATCTTCTCAGAATCTTCTAGAAGTTCTGTCAGACTTCTCCCTCAGAGCCTGTCAGAGACCCCCCTAAAATCCTATTAGACTCCCTCCCCAAATCCTATCAGAGACCCCAAAAGTTCTGTCAGAGAGCCCCAGAAATCTTCTCAAACCCACCAAAAATCCTGTCGGATTCCCCTCCCAAAAACCTATCAGAGACCTCGCAAATCCGGTTGGAGACACCCCCAGAAATCCAGAGGCCCCTCCCCCTAGAAATCCAGTCAGAGATCTGCCCAGGAATCCAGAGACGCCCCCCCCTAGAAATCCAGTCAGAGGTCTGCCCAGGAATCCAGAGACACCCCAGGAATCCAGTCAGAGATGCCCCAGAAATCCAGAGACCCCCCTAGAAATCCAGTCAGAGACCCCCCAGAGACCCCTCTAGAAACCCAGTCAGAGATCCCCAGAAATCCAGAGACCCCCTAGAAACCCAGTCAGAGATCCCCAGAGATCCCCCCCAGAAACCCAGTCAGAGATCCCCCAGGAATCCAGAGACTCCGCTAGAGACCCAGTCAGAGATCCCCCAGGAATCCAGAGACCCCCCCCAGAGACCCAGTCAGAGATCCCCGAGGAATCCAGAGACCCCCCCCAGAGACCCAGTCAGAGATCCCCCAGGAATCCAGAGACCCCCCCCAGAGACCCAGTCAGAGATCCCCGAGGAATCCAGAGACCCCCCCCCCAGAAACCCAGTCAGAGATCCCCAGAAATCCAGAGACCCCCCTAGAAACCCAGAGATCCCCAGGAATCCAGAGACACCCCTAGAAACCCAGTCAGAGATCCCCCAGGAATCCAGAGACCCCCCCCAGAAACCCAGTCAGAGATCCCCAGAAATCCAGAGATCTCCCTAGAAACCCAGTCAGAGATCCCTAGGAATCCAGAGACCCCCCCCATAGACCCAGGCAGAAATCCCCCAGGAATCCAGACACCCCCCCCTAGAAACCCAGAGATCCCCCAGGAATCCAGAGACCCCCCTAGAAACCCAGTCAGAGACAGCCCTCACCCCCAGAAACCCAGCTGGAGGCTCCCCGCAGAATCCCTGCCTAGGTCCTCCTGCTCAAGTCTCCCCGTCAGAGACCCCCAAGATCACCCAACAGCCCCTGCTCCCCCGCCAGGAGTCTGTCCCCGAACCCTGTCAGAAGCCCCCAGTGCAGGTCGGCAGCCTTGCAGGGCCCCTTCCCCACTGAGGCCCCACGGCCATCGCCCCCCTTATGCACTTTCTGGGCTCGTCCAAACCCTGGAAGGGTCTCTTTTCAAAGACCCCTTTTTCTAGGACGTTCTAAAAGCCACCAAGAAGTGCGCGCTCCACGGCCGTGGACCCCGTCTGGCGCCAGGGAGAGCAGGGAGTGGGGAGTGCTTGGTGAGGAAAGGGGGCTGAGCAGGTGGGGGGAGGACACACAGGTCCCGGGTGACCCTCTGTGACCATTTGCCCCAGTGTGCCCAGTTCAGCTTCGAGGGGCACCACTGTCCAGTGTGATTGTTAATAGCGCCCCTTTCACTCTTGCAAGTGTCCTGGAGGTGGGACGGCAAGTCGTGTGGTCAAGCTGATTATCACGGAGGCAGGACAGGGCGTTGTCAGGGCACAGAGGAGAGGGGCCCTAACTGCTCCAGGGACTCGGGGAAGGCTCCCAGGAGAGCTGTCACCAGGGCGGGGACCACTGGTGAGGATGGTGCGTGCGTGGCCTGGGCGGACCGTGGGAAGATGCTAAGCTCCCATGGCCGTGATGGGGGTGAGCAACCTGGAGATCGGCCAGTGGAGGGAAGAGTGACAAAAAGAGGCAAGGAGTTGCAGGAACCACTGTGTACCACGCCAGCCTGAGGGACTGGGACTTAGTCCTGGGGGCACTCGGGAGCCATGGGTGGGCTGGGAGCAGGGAAGGAGCGGGATCAAACTCCAGTGAAAGGCCAGCAGCTCCAAATACAGGCTGACCTGGCAAGAATGTCAGTAGCCCAGGGCGGTGGGGGAGCCCAGGGACAGCACCTTGTTCAGAAACATTGTCCCAGCAGAGGGGACATGTGAGCCGAGACAGGAAGGGCTGGTGAGGAGGGTGTCCGAGGCAGAGACCCAGAGGGGGGAACAGCCTTTGGGGAACAGCATGCAGTTGAGTCGCTGGAGCAGCAAGTGTGATTTGGAGTGGAGAGACAGGTGGGGCCAGGCCGTGCAGGGCCTTCAATGCCAGATCCAGGGTCTAGGCTCTGTCCCCCGGGTGCTGGGGAGCCGTAGAAGAACACTGAGCAAAGGAGGGACAGGTCAGCTCTGGGGCCCTGTGGGGATGGACTGGAGGGGGAGGGATGGAGGCCTGACCCAGAGCTGTAGAGAGGGAGAGGAGGGGACAGGGTAGAGTCACCCTGCGGGAGCAGGGCTGAGGGCTTAACAAGCTGTGGGGAGGAGGGGAGGCAAGTGACCCCCGCCCAGTAGCCCCCCTTTGATCTCCGCCGCCCGCTCCTCGGGCCCCCATTTTCCCAGCCCACACCTCCAATCCATAAAACAGGTCTGAGCGGGCGCTGCTCTGGTCGAGGCAGGGTGGGCGAACAGGTTCTGAGAACCCAGAGTGGCCCGGGGCACAGGAGGGGCAGCACGGTCCCCATCCTCGGGTGGCTGGTCTGAGGAGGCCGTTCTCTGTTTGTCCTTGCAGGAGCTCTCGGGGCCGCCGGTGCTTTGTCAGTCTGTCCCAGTGATGGAGGGAGGCTCTTAGCGTCGCCAGCGGCTGCAGAGCAGAGGCAGTGGCCCATGGACCTGCCAGAGAGCCGGGCGGGCAGCCCCGCCGCTGCAGAAAGTAGGTGGCTGGGCCCCTGTCTGTCCCATGGGAGGATAAGGAGGAAGTAGTGGGTGAAGAGGGCACCAGGCTGTGACGCGGGGACTTTGGAGAGGTGGCTTGGGCTGGCTGAGCCTCCCCCTTGGTGCAGGGTGGGAGACAGAGAGCTATCGTTGATTAAGTGCCTGCTATGTGCCCTCCGGTCTGGACACCTTGTCGCATTTGCTCTAGGGAGGCCAGAGCAGCAGCCTTTGCAGGCGCTGTCCCCCTGCCCCGGGGACCTGCGGGCTTCCCCCTCACTTCCTTCAGATCTCTGCTTTCTGTAAAGCAGCTGCCTGTCACGCTGTCTCCCCTTTCCTGCTTCACTTCTCTTCGTAGCACCGACATCTGTTTGTCTGTCCGTCTAGTCTCTGTCTCCCCCACTGGAGCATGAGGTCCACAAGGCAGGGTCATTTTAGTCACTCTGGTATCCCCGTCCCTAGAGCAGCGTGTCCAACAGGCGAGCCATGTATGTCATTTTACATTTTGTTAGGAGCCACATTTAAAAGAAACAGGCAAAATGAGTGGCAATAATAGATTTTATTTAACTTAATATGTCCCAAATCATCTCCTTTCTGCTTATCATCAGTATAAAAATATGTTGGAGAGATTCTCTTTTTTTTCATACTAAGTCTTCATGATCTGGTGCGTACTTTACACGAACAGAGCATCTCAGTTCACACTCACCACAGATCAAGTGCTCAAGCAGCACCTGTGGCGAGGAGCTGCCCTCCCTGTTGGTTACGCTGCCCCAGAACGATGCCTGACACGGAATAGGAGCTCAGTTACTGTCCTTGAGTGATTGGAAGGACGCAGACCCTCTGGGTGTGACAGCCGGCTTCATGAGGAAGACGCTGGGTGGCGCTCTCTGAAATTCATCTAAGTGGGAGAGCCCCATGTGATGGGGGAGGAGGCTCCCACCCCAGGGCAGCAGCAGGGTCCCTTTCTTAGAGGCTCCCAGCATCCAGCAGCAGAGCCTGTGTCTTTCCTCAAGGCCTCAGGAGGCTTTCCAGGTGGGAAGGCGGAAGGTAGACACCTCGGTGAAGGAACCTGAGGGCAGGCTGATGGAGTAACCGACATCTAAACTTCGCCGCCACCAGCAGAGGGCGTGCGGCCACCGAGGAACCCGCGGGAAAGGGCTGAGCCAGCTTCGGGAGGCTCCTGAAGGAAAGGGAGGGACACACCCAGGAGAGATGGAGACAGAGGAAGGCAGGTGGGGAGAGAGCCAGAAAGGCAGCAGAGGAAAGAGAGAGAAGGTTCGGGGAATGGAGAGTCACTGAGATATGGGAAGAGAAGCACAGAGACGGAGACGCAGGGAAGAAAACGGGGCAAAGGACAGGGAGACCAAGAGGCGGGGCTTAGGGGAGAGAGAGATGGGAAGGAAGATGTATAGAAAGAGCCCGAGAGAAAAGTAGAAAAGGGCAGGGACAGAGACACACAGAGTGAGGTAGAGACACTGAGGAAGAAAGTACAGGAAAGAGAACAGGAGAGAAGCAGAGTGACATCCTCCTGAGGGCCCTGGGAAGGGACTGTAGACACGTGCGGATCCTCAGGGCCCCTGAGATGTGGAGCCAGACAGTGCTGGGTTGACTCCACCTGGCTCTCCTTGGCTGAGCGGCTCTGGGCGAGTGACCTTGCTGGACCTGTGACCTCACTGGGCCTCAGGGTCCTCCTCCGTAACGTGGGGAGCACAGTGAGAGGAGGAAACGAGAGTGCCCGTAAAGCTCCGGGCATGGGCCCTGGTGTCTCCCCTGATGTGGGTTCCTGCTCCCCTTCCCTAGGAACGTGGGCTCAAACCCAAGGGGACTGAATGTTAGCTCACTACGAAGAACCGTTGAAGAGTTAGAGGGCTGAGAAAGGGCACTCGTGTGGAACAGGTGACCCTGGGCAAGTTCCTAACTTCTCTGTGCCTGGGTATCCTCATCTGTAAAGTGGGGCGAATAATAGCAGCCACCATGGTCCGTGCAAAACACTTAGAAGAGGCATGGCACCTATTAAATGCCGAATACGTGTTCCATTCTATTATTGAGCTTCCACCACGTACCAGTCTCTCTGCCCAGGCCTTTCCAGATTGTCTCTCATTTCTTCTCTTGGAAGGAGGTGAGACCAACCCCATTTTCCAGACGAAGAAACAGGCTCGGAGAGGCTGAGTCCCTTGCCTGGGTTGCTTCCCGGGTCTGCTAGACTCTGCAGCCCGTGCTCAGCCCGCTGCTATACCCAGCTGTCCAAAGGCAGGGCGGGGAGTCTCGAGGGTCACTTCCAACCCTGGGGAAGAGGCTGGGCTGTCTCAGTGGCTCCTAGAGTAGAGGATCTCCTCCTATATCTTGGCGCATTTATTGAGTGCCTACTATATGCAGGCGCTGTGGACCCAGCAGTGGACAGAGCCGGGACATTCACATTGTGTGTATGTGTGGGCTCTTCACGTGCATAGACCTAACCCTCCCAGCCTTGGGGAGGGGCAGCACTCTACCTGCGCATTGTACCCGTGGGGAAGCTGAGGCTCCAAAAGGAGAAGCAGTTTGCCCACAGTCATGCAGCTGGGCTCCGAGCCCTTGTCAGCCTGACTGTGACGCTCCAGCTCCTAACCACTCCCCCACCGCCCACCCTGCCTAGATCACCCCATCTCCCCGGCTGTGGGCTCTGACGACGCCAGCCTCCCCTGGAGGATCCAGGGAGGCCAGAGACCTGGCCTCCCGGGGGATGGGAGACCGGAGATGCGGCCGGCGCATCGATCCAGGCTGCCCTTGAGTTATTGGATTGTTCCTGCTCCCGGGCCCTCCCTTCACCCTCCGCTCCTCCCAGAATCCTCTCTTCTTTGCCCTCCCCCGCCTCCAGCCCCCTCTGAGCCGAGCCTGGGAGGCAAGGGAAGAGAGGAGGAAAGAGTGATCTCAGGAGCATTCGTTCATTAGTTACCTGGGCTCTTGAGCAGATTGGACACAAAAGATTAGACAGCAGGGGGCACTTCCTGGCCTGAAAGATGGGCCCCACATCCCCGTGTGTGTGCGTAGGGGGTGTGACTCGAAGACCCTCTCATTGCTGCCCCCACCCAAAGCTTCCTGCTCTTCCCCACCAGCCCCAACTCCAGGCAGCTCGGAATAAATTCCCTCCC
Organism: Diceros bicornis minor; assembly: GCF_020826845.1. NCBI lineage: Eukaryota > Metazoa > Chordata > Mammalia > Perissodactyla > Rhinocerotidae > Diceros > Diceros bicornis. The sequence continues at coordinate 24,842,341 of NC_080773.1, forward strand.
CTGTTCAGGAGCCCAGGACCTGGGCTCACTCCTCTTCTCTCCTTGTCCCCCTCCTCACCAGTGGGCTGGCCCTCTTGTCTCCTCAGTATACCTCTGGGACCAGTCAGAGGAGGGGACCCTGGGGATGCCGCTCAGCTTAGAGGAGCAAATACTCAACTCCACGTTTGAAGCTTGTGACCCCCAGAAGACAGGTGGGAGGGGCAGGATGGGGGCGGGCACCACTGGGTGTGGGAGAGATGGGGAGTAATACTGGACGGAGATGGGGGGCAGAAACTGGGGAGCCGTAGAGAGAGGGATGGGCTAGGGCCCCTTCTTGGGGGTCCTGCAGGACAAAGTGGGTGATTGTGGGAAGCTTCAGGAAGGAAGTGGATAAAGGGATAGAGGCCTTTCAGGCCCAGGACAATGAGGGGAGGACAACTTGGGGGACATTAACGGAAGAGGGTGGGGCTTTGGGGCCTGGGAGAAGGCAGGAGGGCAGCCACTGTGGTCCTCTTTGGTCCACCCTGTGAGTGAGGATGACTGGGCCCCATTTCCAGGTGCAAAGTTGACTCAGAGGAGGGGAAAAGACTTGTTCAAGGTGTCTTGGCCTCCAGCCCAGTCAGTGACATCCTACTTCCAAGCCATCGCCTGTCCCCAAGCCCTACCCCCACCTGCCCCAGACTCCCTCATGGCATGCTCTGTCCCCAGGCATTGTGGCTGTGACCCACGTACTAGCCTACCTGGAGGCTGTGACAGGACAGAGCCCCCAGGATGCACGCCTCCAAACACTGGCCTGCAGCCTGGACCCCAACGGAGAGGGGCCTCAGGCCACCGTGGATTTGGACACCTTCCTGGTCGTCATGCGGGACTGGATCACTGCCTGTCAGCTGGATGGGTGGGTCCTTGTACCTCCATCCTCCCATGGGAAGTCCTTCCTAAGATCTAACCTTATGTCTCACTGCAGCCAGCACCCTTTGGGCACAGGGACCTAGTGTGGTTGGAAGGAGACTGAGGAGGAGAGAAAAGTAAAGAGGTGGGGTTGGGGGAGAGGGGGAGGGTCTGAGGACAAAATGCCTGTGATGGGGAGGCAGAGAGGGTCTAGGAGGCAGAAATAAAAGGGGCTGGAAGGAGGAGAAGGGGGATGTTGGGGGCCTGACAGTGGCCCTCCCCATCCCTTCTCCAAACCCAGTCCTTGCCTCTCCTGCTTTTCCATCTGGCCCCGGGCGCTTGCCATCTGGCCTCACCTTCCTCCCCACGGTGCTCACTCTCACCTGACCTGGCCCCTCCCCCCGCCACCTGCAGTCCTCCTGCTGCTGGTGGCTGGTCAGGATTGGGGGGTGGCTGCAGGAGCTCTAAGCCTCATCCCTTTGATACAGGGGATTAGAGCTGGAAGAGGAGACCGCCTTCCAGGGGACCCTGACCTCCCAGCAACTGCCATCTGGTGAGATTGCTATATATAGAATGAAGCAGGCAGGCCCAGGGTCAGACGGTGGGGGGACTTCCCACCCGGGGACAGAGCAGTGGATAGGGTGGGACCCGGAGACCTTTGCTCTAACCTGGAGCTGAGTTTGGCTTTCTAGGTGCCTCCATGACTGCCTCCCCACCTTCCCTGAGCTTTGGGGAGATTTTTTCCTGCAGGGTTGTTTCCAACTCCTCTCAACACCAGCCCTATTATAGAGACCCACAGGCCCCTCCCACCTCTCGTGGTCATCATTCTGGTCATGGAGCCGGCCCCTCCCCACTGTGGCCTTGCTCTTCCTCGAATGTGCCGCGTGCCTGCCTGCCTGCCTACGCGCCTGGGCCTTGGCACAAGCTGCCTTCCCAGCCTAAACTTTCCAGCCTTCCCTCATCCTTCACACCTCAGGGATGCCCCAGGCTAGGGTCACTTACTCTCCAGCTCACTCATGCACAAACTTTCATTCCCTTCCTGTGGAAATCTGATTATCTGATTAGTTACCTGCCCTGCTGTTTGGTTGGTTGGTTTGCTCACCGTTGTATCCCTAGGACCTCACACGTAGGAGGTGCTCCATAAGAAAGTGTTCATGTTATATTTCTCCAGCCTTACAAAAGCAAAAGAAAAGCAAAAACATACAGCTTTCTTGACGTTCTGTTGAACCTCCTCCAGCCAGGCTTGGGGCCCAGGGGAAAGCTGTGAGCAGGGGAGGGGCAGGCCACCTCCAGATGAGGAAAGACCCCTTTGGGGCTGAGTGGGGGCAGGACAGGAGGGAGAGGCTGGAGGCCAGGAGGCTGGGGAGGAGGCTATGGTGAGGGTCCAGGGGGAGACGGTGAGGCCTGGGCCAGGACGCGGTGTGGGGATGGAGAGGAGAGTGGAGCAGAGTCAGGGAGGAGGGGGACAGGGCCTGGGCTCTGGTAGACTAGGGGTGAGGAAGAGCGTGGGAGCCAGGACAGCCTAGTGGTTTGGTGGGGAGGGGCACTGTGAGGAGAAACAGCTTCTGGGGCAGTTGAGGTGCTGCCCAGAGTCAGGTGTGATGAATGTGAGCAGTTGGGGGCTGTGGGGAGATCCAGCCTGAGCTCAAGGTACAGATGAGCAAGAGGCCTGGTGGGTGTCATTGCAGCCCCGGGAGCAGATGAGATCCCCAGAGCAAATGTGAGGGTGGAGGCCAGAGGAGGACCAAGCCCGGAGTCCGGGGGCACCCGCACATCTAAGGCCACCGGGGAGCCCACCACCCTGTCTGTCTCCCTCCAGGATGCCCAGAAGCAGAAGAGCCAGCCAACCTGGAGAGCTTCGGAGGCGAAGACCCCAGACCTGAGCTGTACCTATCCTCAGGCCCCTCCCTGCCCTCCTCCTGCCCCGTGCCCTCCAGCCCGCCTGGGGCGTGGCACGGGGTTTGGGGTCCTTCGGGGAGTGGGTGAGGGACAGGGGCTGTGCTAATAGCTCGGGGAGAGTGGGGCAGAGTCTCTCCTGTTCCTCCTCCTCTAGAAGAGCCATATCTCCCCACCACCACCACCTGGCCAACCTGGGAAGCTAGAAGGGGCTGTGGGCGGTGACCCCCGCCCTTCCCTGCCCCCAGGCCCGCCACGGCTGACCTGCTAAGCAGCCTGGAGGACCTGGAGCTCAGCAACCGCCGGCTGGCGGGGGAGAATGCCAAACTGCAGCGCAGTGTGGAGACGGCCGAGGAGGGGTCTGCACGCCTCGGGGAGGAGATCGTGGCCCTGCGCAAGCAGCTTCGCAGGTGGGCCGGGCCCCAGGTCCACCCTCCTGGTGCCCCTGTGTCCCTCCTGCGCTCAGCCCCAGGCTCGCTCTCTCTGCACCGCCTGCTCTGTGTCTTTGACCCTGCGCTTGTCCCCTTCTTCTTTTCCTCTGTCTGTCTTCTCTTTCTCTCTTGTGTCTCCCTGTTCTTGTCTCTCAGCTTCTAGGGTTCAGACCTCTCTCTCCTTCTCTGATTCTCCATATCAGCGGCCTGTTCCTGTCCCTGTGCTCTGTCTTCCTCGTGTCTGTCATGTTCCCCCTAGTTTAGTCTCCCACTGCCTCTAGGTCTCTGTCCCACCTCCTTAGTCTTTTAGGTAGAACTGGGTCTCTGCCCCCAACACTCAGTGTTTTTCCCCCTTTTCTCTCTGCATCTCCATCCCCCTCTCTCTGGGTCTCTGTCTGGGATTTCTCTGTTGTTTCTGTCTCTCCGAGTGATCTATCTCTGTGGTCTCTGCCCTCCTTTCCCTTGTGTGGCCCACTTGCCCCCGTCCGCACTCAGTACCCAGCAGGCTCTGCAGTTTGCCAAGGCTGTGGATGAGGAGCTGGAGGACCTGAAGACTCTGGCCAAGAGCCTGGAGGAACAGAATCACAGCCTCCTGGCCCAGGCCCGGCAGACGGTGGGTTCTGGACAAGGGGCACAAAGGCGCTTCTTTCTTTCCCCTTTCTTGGAGTCTGAGCATCAGAGCCTGACTATGGAGTGGGGAGGGGCAGAGGTCACCCCAGCTTCCTCCCTCACTCCAAGTCCTGCTCGCCCCAGACTTGGGGGCCAGGTCTACTTGCCATCCCTCTGGTGACAGAGGGGACAGCAGGAGCCATCAGGCCTCCCCAGGCCCATTCCCCCAGCCCTGGTCCTCAATGACCCAGGTCTGAGTTGTGTTCCCAGGGGTGGGAGAAGGGCAGTATTAGGGCAAGGAGACGGGAAAAGAAGCCTTTGTCCTCTCTCTGGGGTTACTCAGGAAAAGGAGCAGCAGCATCTGGTGGCTGAGATGGAGACTCTGCAGGAGGAGGTGAGCTGAGGCCCAGCGCCCACCTCCACCCCTTCCCCAGTCCTCAGGATCTTCCCGCCCTCCCCGTGCTGCCCCATACACCCCCAGCAGCCCGTGACCAGGCACCCTTCAGTCTAGTGAGGGAGATCACAGAATCCTGCTAATGTGTGAATGTCCCTGAAGGTCACATCACCGCATGTGAGAACTGCCATGGTTGGTCAGAGTGTGGGGCACAGGGCGGACTGCCTGTATAAGCATGGGCCAGTCTGTCCCCTCTCTGTGCCTCATTGTCTTCACCTGTGAAAGTGGCAGAATAATAGAATATTCCTCGTTGGGTTGTATGAGATTTAACCAAGAAGACGCTTGTCAAGTCTTTGCACAAGGCAGGATGTGTGGGAAGTGCTTACTAAAAGTTAGCTAGTGTTGTTCATATATTAGTATTTCTTTATGGTGGAAAGAACACAGGCCTTAAAGTCCGAAGTTCAAATCCCATCTCTGCCACTTACATGACAAACAATCTCTAGTCATGTGACTTCTTCCCAAGCCTTAGTTTTACTCTCAAAGAATGGGAGAGAAGGGTATCTGCTCAACAGAGTTCTTGTGAGAATTAAATGAGAGCTTTTAGCCCAGGGTGTAGCATATAATATGACCAGGCGCCATTCAACCTCATGTCTGATTCAAGTGCCATTCCAAGACAGAAAACATCTTCTTAGTTAATTCTGGATCCGCTTAGTGCTTTTAGGTGGAAACTGAAACTCATCAATTGATGAAACTCGTCACCACCCCCCTACAAGGTGGCATCTAAGTTGCTGGCGACCATGCAGCATCTCAGTGCTCCAGGAGGCGGCGGGCCTCGCTCAACGTCTGTTTTCTCTGCTGGTCACGAGATTGATGTTCCTTGTCCCATCTGGTCCTTGGCCTTAGTCACCACTTCATGCTGGCATCCACTGGGAGGCTGGCGCTGCCTCCTGGTCTCTGGACATACAGTCCTTGCTGCATCTGCTGGTTGTGGCCGTCGCCTGAACCCCGCAACACATGAGCCACTGGGGCTCTCGCTCGGCCACTTCCACACCCTTCTAGGGGCACAGAGGATGTTTAGCTGCTTTCCTGTGACTCTTTGTGGCTGCAGGGGCCTCACTGGGCCCTTTCTGCTGTAACTGCTCACAAGCCATCTCTGTTCTATTTATTTGCACACCTTGCTGGTTGAGACTGAGCTGGGAAACACCTCTCTCAGATTCCCAGACATCCTGGGCGTCCGTGGTTCAACCGCCCCAGTCCTCCCCGCCCTTCGCAGCTCTATTGCTCTCTTCTTTGACTCTCCTACACCCTCATCAGTCCAGGCAATGATGCTGATTCTGCCTGCCCCGCAGTCTCTTTGTCCTACATCTGTATTGTGGCTTTTACATTTAAATCTAAAAATTTTCCACTGTTGTTCTCTGGCTCTTCCGTGAAAATTCTCCTCCTTGGGCAACAGGAATCTCGCTGCAGGATAGCTGCCACAGTGTGAGGCATGGGGTGCAGACAGGATGTCACTGTTTCTTCCAGAGCATCTCTTTTTAAGAACAGGAAAAAGCTTTTCCAGGAGCACCCCCACTCCACCTCCTACCCCAGCAGACCTCTCTTACATTTCACTGGCCGGAACGGGATCACATGACACCCCCAGCTGCAAGGGAAGCTGGGAGAATATCTGACCTTCCTCAGCCTGTGGAGGGGGAGACAAACAAGTGAGAGGGCATGAGAATGGCTCCTGGGTTGGCTAACCAGCCGGATCTCCTTTATCTGCTGAGATTTCCATCTTGCTTAACCCTCGGGCTGAGGCTGGGACAGCCTGGCCACGGGGAGAGTGGACCCCCAACAAACACAGAAGAAGGAATAAGCAGGATGAATGGCAGCCAGAAGTCTCTCCCTCCTCCTGGCCCAGGCCTGCTGCCAGATCAAGTGCCTTGAGCAGCGCCTGGGACGTCCTAGGTGCTCAATAAACTGGAGCTATTCTTGGTTCCCTCGCTCCACCTTTCCCCTCCAGGCAGCTGCATACAGAGCGTCTATAGATTGAGTTCTCAAGTTACAGTAGAATAATGCTGGAGTAAGGAACACTCAGACACTCAGCTTTCCTACAGAGAACCTGCGGAGTGGGGCTCAGGTTACTGCAGAAGAGGGCAGGAGCGGCTGAGTAACCAGGTTCCCTGCCGAGTGGCCCGGGATCCAGCCTGCAAATCCCGACCAGGTGGACAGATGTTGACACAGCATTCCTGGCCTGTCCTTCCTCTGCCCTTCACCTGGCAGCCCTGGCCCGCTGAGACCCAGAGGGAGGGAACTCGGCTGATGCAGGACTTGGAGCCAGCAGGGCTGAAGAGAGGGAGGAGCTGGCCTTGGTGTCCCCCGGGGCGCCAGGAGGAGGGGTGTGGCAAAGGGAAGTCAGACTGCCTCCATGCCCCGAGGTGCTTTCCCCCAGTGACCACCTCACATTGAAACTCAGTGCGACTTGCTGGGTTTTTGGTGCCTGGAAACTCTAGACTGGAATTTGGGCCATTTTATTCTTGGGTCCCCTTTCCTGACTGGCGTGGCCTGCCCTCTCCCGACCCTCTTGTTTTCCTGGATAACTCTCCTCACCCTGAGGACTTAGCCCCAGCACTGCCTCCTCAGGAAGCCCGTCATCTGGGCTCCCACAGGGCCCAGGCCCTAGGCCTCATCAGAGTCCGCCCACCTCACACGTTGTCATCATCCGCTTCTGTATCCGTGTCCAAGGGACAAAGCTGGTTCCCCATTCTCACCCAGGGCCACTTCTGGCTCAGAGGAGTGTCTAAGAGTTATGAGCGCAGGATTTGGAATGGGATTTGGGTTTGAGTCCGCTTACTCACCATGTGACCTTGGCCAAGTTTCTTAACCCTTCACTCCTCAGTTTCCTCTGTGAAATTGGGGATGATGACAGTAAGAACATTAATAGCTGGGACAGCCAGACATTACATTCTTCCTGAATGGCACAGTAGGACGTGTATAGCAGCACCCATGAAATCTTCCTGCCAAAAAACTGAACAAGAGTCTGGACAAGGCCCTGGATCTACCCACCAGTTCGCAAGGAATAATGAAGAGGGAGGAACGTCGTGAACGTCCTGCACAGGGAGCGAGAACACAGTAAACCAGACCCAGATGCAGCAGACAGCAATTCTACAGAAGAGATAACCCGATTCCTTCCACAAATGAAGGGCCCGAAAACATGCCAGGATTAGGGAGGGGGTCACTGTCAGATGGAAAAAAATGAGACATTTCAACCAAAAGCCGTGGTGGGCCTTGTTTGGATCCTCATTCAAACAAACTAAATGTGAAAAGACGTTTGTGAGAGGAGCAAAACGACAAAAGAGCACAAGTTGGGTGTGAGGTGATACTAAGAAATTATTACTTATTTTGTGAAGAGTGATGATGGTATTGTGGTTTTGCTAAAGGAAAAAGTCCACAAGTAGATTAAAATGCTTCAGTAGTTACAGATGAAATCATATAATGCCTGGGATTGTCTTTAAAATAATCTGGTTAGACAAAACAAAACAAAAAATCTGGAGGATAAAGAAGAAATAAACTGGGAAACTTTATATAATTATTGAAGCTGTGTGATGGGTAATGGGGATTCATCTGCTATTATTTTTACTTATGTGTGTTAAAGAATTCATAATACAAAAGTGTAAACATATTTTTTAATACAACATTTACGGAACGTTGATATAGGCCAGGCACTGTTCTTAATTCTTTTGCTTATTAACATTCGTTAACATGTATTTGCATGAATTACCACCTGTGTGACCTGGGGCTAGTTGCTCAACCTTTCTTGCCTGAGTTGTCTTTATCTTTTAAATAGGGGATAAGAAATGAGTTAACATGTACAAGGTGCTTAGTAAATGTTAGCAATTATATTAGCTCAGTTAATCCACACAGCAACCCTGTGAAGTAGGTCTTATCTCCATTTTCACAGATGAGAGACGACTGATGCACAGAGACATCAAAGCTGAGATCCCATAGGATGGGTGGTTGGAGGGGTTAAATGGGCTAAAACATATAAGTGCTCTGCATGAGGCCTGATGCCCATCAAGTGTTAGGCGAATGTAAGCTGTGAGTATTAACATCGTTGTTTGCTGAAGTGGACATGACCAGTCATTCCTTCTTCCAGAATGGGAAGCTACTGGCTGAGCGGGATGGAGTGAAAAAGAGGAGTGAGGAGCTGGCCATGGAGAAGGATGCTTTGAAGGTACCACTCCTTCCTAGGGCCTTGACAACTTCCCACCACCCCTGGGGCCATTTTTACCATCTCCAGTTTCAGCCACTCTGGCCTGGTGAGAGCCATCAGGCTCCCAGGGCCGCCTGGCAGCTCAGCTGAAATCCCTCCCACTGTAGCTGATGTCCCGAGACTTCGAGGGAGGTTGAGGAGAGGGGCTTGGGAGAGCAGGGCGTGCCCGGGGAGGGCAGGCAAGCTGAGACGAGTCTTGGGAGAATGGACAGATGGACGGGCTCCTTCCTTGGCAGCGGCAGCTCTATGAGTGTGAATGCCTCATTTGCCAACGAGACGCCGTCCTCTCGGAGGTGAGGGGGCTGTGGGGGAAACATTTCGCTTCCATGTGCCCCTGCCCCTCTCCTGCCCCAGTCTGGAAAGGGAAGTCCCGCCTGGCTCTAATGCCTGGATAAGCAGCCCAGAGACGCCACAAGCATGACCCTGCAGGATCTGGAAACCCAGTGCTCTCCCCCAGGCCCTTGGTCTTCCTGGGAGCTCACCCTGCCAGTCCCCATCCCCGCCCACCTCAGTGTCTTTGGGAGGCTGGGCCCAGTCTCAGTCGGCTTTGGGCTTTCCCAGCGCACTCGCCATGCGGAGAGTCTGGCCAAAACCTTGGAAGAGTACAGAACGACAACCCAGGTAACCCGGCCGCCCTCGCCCACCCTCAGTGGCCCTCTGCCTGGCCCCACTGTCGCCACTTCTCTTTTGCCATCTCCAGGACTTAGTGCCTGTTTCTGTGTCTGTCGATCTTTTTCCTAGTCTCCTCATCTTGTTTCTTCTGTCTCTACTGCATGACTGTGTGTCTCTCCCTTTGTTTCTGTCTCTCTCTGCCTTTTCACTTTTTCTCTGTTCCTTCCTCTCTCTGTCTCACTCTGTGTATCTGCATCTTCTGTCCAGTTTCATTCTCTGTGGTGTCTTCTCACTGTATCTCCCCTCCTTGTCTTTCTGCGTCTCTGCTTCTCTCGGGGTCTCGTCTGTCTGTCTCCCGGGGTGACTCCTCTCTCTGTCCCTGGTCTTTATGAGTCTCTAACACCCCGTGTGTCTCTTGCCTGGCTGTCAATCTGTTTCTGTGTTTCTCGTTGTTCCGTGTATCCCCATCTCTGCCTTTCTTTTCTTAATTTTCCTGGCTAGTAGATTCTTTTCTGGGTTCTTCTTGCTCTGTGTCTCCCTTTGGCTTCTTAAATTTCTGTTACTGCTTTCTTCCCCTTGTCCCTTGGCAGTATGTGTCTGGAGGAGCCCAAAGAAGTCAGGGGAGTGAAACTGACCTTGGAAGAGGTGGGAGGTGGGGAAGAACAGAGAGCCAGGGGTCCCCTACTCCTTCCTTTCCAGGAACTGAGGCTGGAAATCTCACACTTGGAGGAGCAGCTGAGCGAAACCCACAAGGGGCCAGATGAGTGAGTGGAATGTCAGGGCGTGGAGGAGGCAGGAGGGGAGGCCAAGGTAGGGACCCCCAGCATCCAGCCCCAAGGTGGGCAGGGAAGCCACCCCAGTGTAGGCTGACTGAGAGGTGGTGGGCAGGCACGGAGCAGCCTTCCCTCTCCTCACTGTGTGGCCAGGGTACCCGAAGGGGCTCAGGTGAGAAGAGTGGACTGGACCAGGCCGCTGCCCCCGTCTCTGGGTGTGGAGATCAAGGCCATTCAGCAGGTGGGCCTGGCACCCTCAGAACACCCCAACCCACCACCAGCTGCCACTCCGACCCAGCCCTGACTCTCACCCTACCCCACGTCCCCCCAGGACCATCTCAATCCTTAGCCTCATCCCTAACCCAGTCCTTGGTCCTGGCACCAAACCCTCCGGGTCCTGCCTCCACCCGCTCCCAGCCCCGCCTCACACCAGCTGCCTTCCACCTCCCATTCCCACACCTCAGCCCATCTCCATCCCCATCTCTGACCTGTCTCCTGCCTTCATCTGGCCCACCCTGACCTCAGAAACAACTTCTCCCCTCCCAGAATCAAGAAGTGGCAGCTGCCGAGCTCTCCAGCCCTCTGTGTGGAGTGTGGCCGTGGAAGGAGGTCATCAGTGAGACCAGTGAGGAAGCTGAGTTTCCGCCTGAAGCCCCAACTGGGGGACAGGTGAGCACAGGAGGGGCTCTGAGACCGCTGGGCCTGGGACCCATGTGCCTTCGCTGTCCCCCTGTCAAGAGGCACATGTTGACTGAGGGCCCGCTGGGTGGTGGACAAGGAGCCCAAGCTAGACAGGACGCCATCCCTGCCCTCTGGGGCCTGGCCTGCGAGTGTGGTAGACAAAAGTGGACAAGGCACACACATAAATTACATTGTGGTGGTGGTGGTTGTTATTTAAAAAACACTGTCAGGAATCATGTTATTTAAAATGATGCTACAGGGCCCGCCCCGTGGCTTAGCGGTTAAGTGCCCGCGCTCCGCTGCTGGCGGCCCGGGTTCGGATCCCTGGTGTGTACCGACGCACCGCTTCTCCAGCCATGCTGAGGCCGCGTCCCACATACAGCAACTAGAAGGATGTGCAGCTATGACATACAACTATCTACTGGGGCTTTGGGGGAAAAAATAAATAAAGTTAAAAAAAATTTTTTTTAAATGATGCTACACAGGGAAAGGAGTAAGTGAACTGTTTTTCCTCATGCCATAAAGATACATTAAGCATTTACCTTTTGAATATAAGGCATCTCTAAGAAAAGCTTAGCAAGCCCACTGTGAAATCTTAAACTCAGCAATAGCCATTGTTTAATGACTTCCATAATTACCTGAACAATGTTTCAACATTGTTTGAAACAACTGACACAACTCCTCTTCAGTGTCCACAACCGAAAAGTGAGATTTTAATCTATTAGTGCTAGAAGAATTCTTTTTTTTTTTAAAGAAAATATTGCTAACAGTTCTGTAAACCACACTATATTGTCTTGAAAACTATCCCACTTCAAAGCTGTTGGCCATCCTTGAAGGAGAAACTCATTTCTCTGCTCACATTTTCCCCTGGGTTGTTTCTGGGTTTTTCTTTGACACAAGTGCTCTTGTTTGATTTCTCATTGACCTCTCCCAGTGTCTCTACGAGGTGGGCATCCTCATCCCTCATCCTGTTACTTCTGGGAAACTGAGGCTCAGAGAGAGATCACATGTCCACGGTCACACAGCTTGTGGGGTGCAGAGCCACATCCTCAGAGGAAGTGTAAATTAGAGTGAGCTTCTGCTGCGAGCTGTCGCACCCTTGTCGAGGGGAAGACTGACCCAGGCCTCAGGGTGTCACCTGTGCTGGGTCCTAGGGATACAGAGAGGAGTCACTCGGGGCTTGGGCCTCTTAGCACTCAAGGCCTGGTAGGAGAGATCATGCAATGCAGGACCCAAGCAGGATGATCTGTGTGCTAGAAGTGGGGGCGAGCCCTGTGGGAGCCCAGAGAAGGGGTACCTGTGTCAGGGGAGATTGGGGAAGATATGACACGGAAACTGACGGTTGAGTTTATTGTGAAGAAAAAAAGAAAAAGAAGTTAAGTGGTGTGAGGAAAGAGAGGCCTTTCAGGCAGCGGGAACAGTATGTGCAAGGATGTAGGGACATGAAACCACATAATATGCTTGGGGGGTAGAGAGCACTTGGGGGTGACTAGTGAGAGATGAAACCAGAGCCAGATCACGAAAGGAATGCCCTGTCAATCAAGCTGAGAGATTGTACTTTTCTCCATCAAGCCACAGGAGGGCTGTGAGCAGGTCTGGATGTAGAAAGACCCCTCTGGGGCCACATGGGGACTGACTGGAGGCAGGGAGGCCAGGGAGGAGGCTGGGGCAACTATCCAGAGGGAGAGGATGAGGCCTGAGCCAGGCCAGGGCCTTGGGATGGAGAAAAGGGGACGCGCAGAGAGAGTTGGGGCAGGGGAGGCGGAGCTGCGGACAGGCAGGCTGCAGGTTGGGAGTGCTGGGAAAGAAAGAGAAGAGGGAAAGAGGCTGAACTTATCTTGTGACCTCATGAGGTGAGCGCCCTGAGGGACTGCCCAGAGGCGGTGGGTGTGTGAGGCTGGAGCTCAGGGATGTCTTTAGAAAACAGTGTTGAGGGGGCCGGCCCCATGGCTTAGCGGTTAAATGCGCATGCTCCGCTACTGGCGGCCCCGGGTTCGGATCCCGGGTGCGCACCGACATACCGCTTGTCCGGCTGTGCTGAGGCCGCGTCCCACATACAGCAACTAGAAGGATGTGCAACTATGACACACAACTATCTACTGGGGCCTTGGGGAGAAAAAGAGGAGAAAAGGAGGAAGATTGGCAATAGATGTTAGCTCAGGGCCGGTCTTCCTCACAAAAAAAAAAAGAAAGAAAGAAAGAAAACGGTATTGAGTTGGTGATTGAGGCCACAGGCAAGGATGAGATGTCTCTGGAGAAAATGGAGAGGGACCTGGGTCCTGAGGGAGAACAGCTGATGGTGCCACCCCAAGACTGGGAACCTGGGAGGAGGAGGGGGTTTGGGAGGGAAACACTGAGCCCCTTTTGGGCCCAGGTGAGTGTGAGAGGCTTGTGGAGTGTGAGAGGTTTGGGGGACCTGGACTCCTGGGTCCCGAAGGAGAAAGGGGCTTGGTGGGATCCAGAACAACTGTCCGGTTGGTTTCTGGCTTCTGCTCCTGGGGGGATGATAGAGCCATCCCCGGGGAGGGGTCCCAAGAGGAAGGCAGGTTTTAGAAGCAGGTGGTGAATTCTCGTAGGTGTTGCAGCCCGGGAGACCTACCTTTTCTTTCCCACAGAGAAACTTCCAGGGAGAACCTGTGCACCCTCAAAGAAGAAGGGAGCGATCGATGTGGTAAGAAGCTTGCTCCTCGTGGAGCCATCCCTCTGCCTCAGGGTGACGCCTGATTCCCAGACAGATAGACTACAAGGACTGGAAGAGCCCTGAGGGAGTCGCACATTACTCATTCATTCATTCACTCATTCACTCACACTGAGGCAACCCTGGGCCTGTGGACCAGGATGAGTCAGACCCATCCCTGACCCAGACGGTTCTGGGAGAACATCTGGCACCTGACCCCACGTTGGGGGAACGCTTCCTGGGGAGGCGATGCCTGAATGGGGTGCTGTAGGAGTGGTATTCATATAGGAGACCCTTAGACAAGATGACACTTATCGGGCAGATGAGACAGCTCAGTCCCTCAGTCACTCTCACTGAACACACGTCTCCCAAGGCCTCCAGGGAACCTGGGATGAATGAGACCCAGGCTGGGCCCTCGGAGAGCACCCAGGCAGTTGGGAGACCATCAGGGGCTCTGATTTCAGACAGCCTGGGTTCAAATCCCAGCTTGGGTACCTTGTGATAGGCTTGGTGTGAGCATTTGGCAGTAATGCCATGGAGCCCCAGCCCTGTGATTGTTATGCAGCTGTTATGAGGCTCATGTACAGGCCTCTGAGGAGAGAGAAAGCACTCCATGTCCGGGCCCACCCTCCTCCGGGGCCCTGGCTTGGGCCTCTGGTTTCCTGTGGTTTCCCTCTCCCCCTCCCCTCTTTCAGGCTCCCGGCTGCCGCTGCGGGGACTAATGAGGCTGCCTGCCACGGCCTCTAATTGGACTTGTCTGGGAAAGCTGAGATTGGGCGGGATGGGGGCTCCAGAGCTGTGACCTCCCCCTGCGTCACCAGGGAATGGAGAGGAGACGAGGCTGAGCAGCAACACGGGTGGGGGCTGGGGCCAGAGCTGGACCTCTGAGTTTCCGGTGGGCAAGGCCTGTATGATCCACAGGTTGGGAGGCTGGGAGTGAGGGAGGTGGTGACTCCTGTGGCCCCTAGAGATGGCTAGGGGTGAGGGCTTGGACCTTGAGAGGCGCACGCGGCTGTGTGTTTGACTGGGCAGAGGCTGGGGGTCTTTGAGCCTGTATGCCTTACTGAAAGGGAGTTGAGGAAACAGCTGTTTCTTGAAGATGATGGGTCTGAAGCTGGCGGCATCGGCTGGAAGGCTGGATCCTTGGTCCTCAGTGAAGGTGGTGGCTGGTGGTGTGGATGTCTGGGTCTCCCAGGGGCGCTGGGGCTGGGCAGCTTGAAGCCTGAGTCCCCGGAGAGGCATTTCAGGGGCTCAGGGAGCTGTGACTTTAGGAGGAGCAGAGGCTGGGGCTTGCACATCTAAGAGAAAGGATGTGGGATGGGGGCGGGGCTCACACAGTTAGAGTCTGGAGGCAAGGAGGTCTGAGCTGCAGTCCCAGTCCTCCAAGAAGCCCCAGTAAGACTGAGACTCGCTGAAAATGGCACACCCCACTGGGAAGGAGGAGGGGGGTAGTCTGCTCGTGCTCTGGGCTCTCAGAGAGGGCTGAGTCTCTGGTGTTTGGGGGTGTGAGGGAGCCAGAAGCCTTAGATCTTGGCGGGAGGGTGAGCTGGGAAAGTGGTAGCTGAGAAAGCCAGTGAGGTGAAGCGGCCCCCAGGCCCTTTTAGGGGTCGCAGACTCCTTTGAGAATTGGTTGACAATTCCCCTGAAAAATAGAGCCACTGACCTACACACAGCAGTTTGCTCATGGGACCCCAGGACCCCCGCAGGCCCATCCATGGTGCCCGGCCTGCGTTAAGACCCCTGCTTTGAAGGTTCCGCCCACAGTGGGCGAGTGGGAGCCAGGCAGAGGAGAAGGGTGCTTACAGTGACTTTGCTGTTGCCCCAGGTTGCCCGGAAGAGAGGAAGAGGAGGAAGCGGAGACCCGGGTCACGGTAGGCGGTCCCCAGCCACTCCAGGCCCTCGGAGGAGGCTGATGCAGTCACAGCTCCTCCTCAGCAACCCCTCCTCTCGAGTGGACAGAAAAGTCGTTTGGCCAAGAGATAACAAGGCCCTCGCTGTAGCTAATGAGAGCTGACAGTGCTGTGGGGGGAGGCCTGCAGGCCAGTGGGCGGCCAGAATGTTCCCAGGGGACCCTCCAAGCACCCACACAGGGCTGTGGCTGCCACACTTCAGGCCTCACAGATGTGGCTACACCCCCGGATTGCGAAAATGCACACGCAGACGCGCCCACACACTGCAAGGGGCCGGGCCCTCCCCAGCCAGCCTCAGAACTCCCTCGGGGCACAGCGCCCATCACAGCTCTCCTGTCCGGACCACACACACTGGCTCCTTTGCTCCTCACAGCGGCAGGTGACAATCCTGATTCTCAGGCAAGGAAAAGGAGGGAAGGAAATTTGGTGAGGTGAGGAGCCTGCGGTCCTCAGTTGAGGAATGTGAGAGCCCAAATGTGTGCCAGGCTCTGCTCCAGGCGCCTAGGACCCTTCAGGGTCCAAACCGTCCAAGATGGTTTCTCGGAGCAGCCTGACCCCAAAGCCTGCCTCCCTCCCGCCACACCGTGCTCCCTTCCACAGAGACTGGGGCCCCACTCAGTTTCCTCACGGCTGGCGTGGGTGGCGATGGTCGTCACCAGCTGGCAGGGTGGGGGCGAGGATTAAGGATCGCATCACAAAGGGCCTGGCACAGAGCAGGCACGCAGTAGGTGGTGGTGGTGAAGGTTGTGTAGGGACCGGTGTCCTGTGATTCTTTATTTATTGTATTATTATTGCCATCATCATCATCCATCGAGCAAAGACGTGGATGGGAAAGCCCGAGACTGCAGGGGTCGCGCTTTCAGAGAGACGTGGGGCGTGAGGTGGCCCCTGGGGGAATATTTGGGGCTTTAATCTTAAAGCGCCTGCTGCTTCTGGCTCAGGCAGGAAGACAGGCCTGAGGAGAGCCCACACTGGACTAGGCCCACGCAGGGCTGGGCTCCAGAAGATGGGGCCTCTGCCCTCAGGGAGCTTGGATACTTCCAGAACCAAATGGAAATAATAATACTGAATAGCTCACACAGTTATTGAGGCCTTTCCTGCTTTTTTGTTTTTACCTGCATTCGCTCCATCAGTCTCTACTTCAGCCCTGTGAGGGGGTGCTGTCATCATCCGTGTCCAGCGGATGGGGAAAGGGGCGTGGAGAGGTGGGATGGCATGCTAAGGGACACACAGCTGGAAGCTAGCAGAGCTGGGAACCCAAGCCGGCATGTGTCTCGGGGAAGCTCCTGCCCTGAACCGTTGTGTTCCACCCCCTTCCATGTGGTCACTTCTGTCCAGTGGGCTGAACCGAGGGCCTCTCCCAACCCAGGACTCAGTGACTCAAGTTCATCTCCTTTGTCCTTCCAGGCTGATCTCCTCCCCATCCCTCTGGGAGCCCGTCACCCTGGAGACATCCCAGGAAGCCCTCCTGAGAGGTAACGGGACCCACGGGGCCTGGGAGGGGACTTGGGGGCAGAGGACAAGTCCAGCGCGATTGCCTTTCCCTCTTCTCTCTCCAGCAGCCCTGCCGAGCCAGGACTGCAGCGAGCACTGGTGCCCGTGGTGGAAGGGCTGGTCCCAGTTATGAGGCCAGTCTGGGGCCAGCTCTGCCTGACCCCCTCGCACCCCCAGCAGCTCAGGTATGCCCCAAGATGTCACCAGAAGGAGGGTGGCGGTCAGACATCAGGCATTGCCCACTGCTGGGACACCACGGGCTCCCCTGGGCCCTGCCCTAAGCACTGTCCCACCTCCCACCAGGGTCGCTCGGCACCCACTGATCCCGGCGCCTGTCCTGGGCCTGCTGCTGCTGCTGCTGCTCTCCGTCCTGCTGCTCGGCCAGTCCTCGCCCCCCACCTGGCCCCACCTCCAGCTCTACTACCTCCAGCCCCCCCCAGTGTGAGCCATGCTCCCCGCCCCTCAGAGCAACATCTAGTTCAGTGAATTCTCCAGGGCCTTTTTTACTGTTATTCCCATTGTTGTGCCACTGTCACTTGGGATTACCCTAGTATGGGGACCCCAGACACAGTACTCCAGGATCCACACCCCTGTATTGAGTTTTTATGTGAAATCTCTTGGTGTTTGAATGTTGGCAACTACATTTCTTAACAATAGCAAAACATGCCCAATAATGAATTAAGCACTAGGGGTTTATTTTCCTCACAAAACAAGTCTGGAGGAGGAGGTGTGCACCCACAGCTCAGGGCCAGGGTGCTGTGATTCTTTGTGACTCTCTTGGCCCTTCCCTCGTGCTCAGGAGATGGTGGGCATTGTAGCTTCATATGTCACATCAGGCAGAAGGGGACCTCTCCCTTCCTTTTTATAAAGAAAAGCAATAGTCCTCCCAGAGCTGGCAGCAGACCTGTGTTTATGTCTCCTTGGCCAGAACTGTTTGGGGTGACCACCCCTAGCTGCAAGGGAGGCTGGGAGACTGAGCACCTCTCCTGGCAGAAAGAGGGAGAGAGATACGGGCCAGGCACGTAGCACGATGTCCACTCCAGTGCAAATGGCCAGCAGGAAATGGACCAGTGTGCCATTTGTTCACTCAACAAACTGACTGATCATCTGTTTGCTTCTAAGCTAGACCTTAGAAGATAGAGCTGTAGAGGAGGAGGCCCTCCAATGCCAGGCTGAGGAGTGTTGATTTTCTCCCGAGGATGATGGGAGCTTCGGGAGGTTTTATTGCTTGTTTTTAGTTAAGTTTTAATTGAGGTGTAACTTACGTACAGATAAATGGACAAATCTTAAGTGTCAGCTGGATGCATTTTTAAATATGTAAACAGCTATGAAACCGAAACCCAGGTCAAGATAGAGAACAGGGGCCGGCCCGGTGGCGCAAGCGGTTAAGTGCGTGCGCTCCGCTGCGGCGGCCCGGGGTTCGCTGGTTCGGATCCCGGGCGCACACCGACGCACTGCTTGGTAAGCCATGCTGTGGCGGCGTCCCATATAAAGTGGAGGAAGATGGGCACAGATGTTAGCCCAGGGCCGTCTTCCTCAGCAAAAAAAGAGGAGGATTGGCGGATGTTAGCTCAGGGCTGATTTCCTCACAAAAAAAAAAAAAAAAAAAAAAAAAGATAGAGAACAGTTTCCAGCACTGCAGAGGCTTGAGCAAGGGAGGGTCAGAGTCACACCTCTTTGAAGACAGGTAGTGACAGAGGTGGCTGCTGGCTCTGTGGGAGCCCAGAGAAGGCTCCTAACCTGGCCTGGGAGGTTAGAGATTTCTTCCCAGCGAAGTGACCTCTGCATTTAGTCTTGAAGGATGGGTAAGGTGGGTTCCAGGGAGCAGGGGCCAGGGGAGGGTGTCACGGGCAGAGGGAACAAAGTATGTGTGAAGACCAGGAGGTGGGAAAGAGCCTGTGTGTGGAGAGCCAAAGGCAGCACCCTGTTGCCAGGATTTTACAAAGATTTGAAGCCAGGGAAGGATTTGAGGCTACAGTACAGAGTGATAAGAAATAAGAAAGGTGGCAAGAGCCCATGAAGGGTTTTGAACAGCAGCTTGAACGTTACTCCCAGTGCCCGAGAAAGGGCTGTGAGCAGGGAAGGGGCGGAATCACCTCTGGGTGGGAAAGAGATCTGAGCCTGTATAGGGGATGAATATCGGAGTGAGGCTGGAGGCAGGCAGTGGGGGGAAGGCTGGGGCCGTGGTCCCGATGGGAGAGGATGAGGCCTGAACTGGGCTGGGCACATAGATGGAAGGAAGGGAAGGACGGAGCCGGAGACTGACAGGCTGTGAAGGCCGATGAAGAGGGAAGGGGCAAGGACAGCCCTTGGGTCTGGCCCACTGACTAGTAGACAGTGGAGCATTTCCCAACATGGGGACCCCATGAGAAGGCGTGGGTTGAGGGGAACACTGAGCTTATGAGGATCGGGTGTCAGGGTTCTAAGAGGTGCCTGGAGCCCTGAGCCTTGAGCTCTCAGTCTGGATGGGGTCTGGGTGGTGGTAGCTGTGGGTGGTGATCAAAGCTGTGGAGATTGCTGAGATTTCCTGGGGAGAGGGGACGAGTTCTGGGAACCATTTTGTGAAAAGCCTTCAAATGCTAGGCAAGAGATCCAGGGAGAAAGTAGAGTATGGGAAGCGGCCAGGCCAAGACCCAGCTACCAGGCCTTCCAGAAGGCAGAGGATGAGGCTCCTCACAAGGCTGTTGTGAGATTGAAAGAGCCAGTACAAGTGCAATATTTAGAAGAGTGCCCGGCATATACTAACTGCTCCTAACATTTTAATCCCACTTCTCCATGAGGGTAGTGGAAAGGTCTAGACTTTTGAAGTTGCACAGATTTGGGCTCCACTTGTCCTTCTGTCCTTTACCAGCACTGACAACTTGGGGAAATTACTCCTGACTTGCAGAGTCGTTTCTTTATTTGTAAAATTTGGCCAACTCTGGATGGTTTTGAGGAATACAGTTATTCCTTCCTTATTCAGTTTTGCTGAATAAGAGACAAACAGGCCCACCCCCACAGCCTAAGGGCCAATTAGGGCGCAGTCCGCCTTCAGGAAATGCAAATTGTGGGAGAGCTTGCCAATCAGCAAGCACCAGGCCCGACCCTTCCCGCTAAGCGCCCAGCTACACCCTCGTCTCTAGACCAATCAGGGCGCGGTCCGCACGAGCTGCGTCCGGAATGCGCGGTTCAGATACCTCCGCTGCTGCTGGGAGTGGGTTGCCATGGTCACCGTTGATGGGCCGGCTTGAAGAGCGGGCGGGCCTCTAGAGAGAGAGGCAGATTCTGATTGGCTGCTTCCTCGCTTCAGCCGCGGCCCAGGTGTCTCCCCACCTCCGCCCCCGCCCTCCCGGATCCTGACGCCTGCTCCCCTATCTCCTCTTCTCCCACCCCAACCTGGATCCCGGCTGATCTCCCGGGAAGGGCTCAGTCAGAAAACCCTGAAGAAACTGCTGGAGGCTGCTGCGAGAGAGCAGAAACTCTTTTCTAATAAAAGCGTTTTGCTCCGTGCGGGGTGCTGTGCTGAAGTCTTCGCATGGTGTATCTGGTTTAATCCTCATTACAGATGAGGAAAAGGAGGCTCAGGGGTTAGGAAGCCCTCCCGAATACTGCACAGCTGGGTTGGGGGAACCTGGTGTTGAACGGCAGGTGCATGTCACACCAGAGCCCCGGATCTCTCCACTGCACCCAGAGAGAAGTCGGGAAGTGACCAGAGAACATAAAATGAGAGCTGGAAAAAAGTAAGACAAACGGAGACCCAACCGAAGAAAGAAAAGGAAGACACGAAGGAGTGAGAGGAAAGAGTGATGAAGGATGGAAGGAAGCGTTTTAGAGGCAGAAGGAGGAATAGAGAGAGGGGGCGGAGATCCCAGAGGGCCAGGAAGCCAGGAGGGGGAAACGAGAGAGAAGCACGGGGACGCAGAAGGGGAGCAGACACCCACAGAGGGAGAGACCCAGACAAGGGGACAGAGACGTGGGACGTTACAGAGAACCAGAGAGAAGGACAGAGACCAGGGATGGGGAGGGCCAGAGGCACAGAGTGAGAGGAGGGGACAGAGCAGAGATCCAGAGAAAGAGAGAGAGAAAGAGAATATGAGTGGAGGGAAAAATGATTTTTTTAAAAAGTGAGAAGGGACTGAGAGGCGAGATCCCAGAGTAGCGACGCAGGCCGCGCCCCCGTACCTACACACACACGCGCGCGCACACACACACGCACACGTGGCGCAAAAAGGAGGCGCAGTCCGGAGCGCGCACGGGGTCTTTATTCAGGGGAGGCGGGCGGGGCGCTCAGGGCGCGTCCAGCACCAGCAGCTTGTGCATGTACCAGTTCAGCCAGTGGCGGCGCTCGAGGGCGGCCAGCAGCCGCGCGCGCTCCCGGAAAGCCGCATCGTCCGCCAGCGCCAGGCTCCGCCGCGTCGTCCTCAGCGCCGGGGGGGTGGCCGGACCCGCCCAGTCCCGGCCGGGGGTGCGGAGGCTGCGGGGAGAGCCAGAGACGCGGTTACCGCGCGTCCAGGCCCCCCGCCCGACGCCGCCCGTCCTCCCCGCCGTCTAACTCGAAGCCCTGTTACTGCACCGTCTGTGGAGTGGCTCGGTCTCTGTCCCCCTGTCTCCCTCTTTCTCCGCGTGGGGCTCTGTGCCTCTGTTCACCAGGTTCGGAGCTCCCTGAGTATGGAGACCGAGTGTGATGCCCCTGTCCGCCCCCAGCTCTCAGCGCACGGCCTGGCACACACCAAGAACCCAATAAACGTTGCTCAAGGAACGAATCCGTTTCTCCTTCGACTCCTTTCCAGTCTCTCGACGGCTTTCTCGGAATCTTTTTGAATCTCTTTCCTTGCCGAGTTCCTGTCCACCCTCTCCCACCCCTAGTCTCTATCCTCCTCTCTCTGGGTCTCTGTCCCCCTTTCTGAGTCTCTGTTCCCCTTTCTCTTTGGGTATCTTCCCGCCACTCTAAATCCCCACTCCTCCCTGGGAGTCCTGGGCGTCGCACGTACCCGAAGACCCCCGCGGGGGGCAGGGCGACTCCTGAGGCGCTGCGGACGCCCCAGGGCACGAGCAGCAGGAGGAGCACCAGCAGCCGCGCCCGGAAGCTCCTGGGCACCTGGCGGGTCTCCATCACCTGTGGGGAGACAGGGAAGGGCTCAGTGAGGCCCGCGTCCTGGCCCAGGACCCCGGACCCCACCACCCACCCACCCCTGGCAACCCGCTTGCAGAGCCCCCTACCGCGCAGTGGGCTCGGGCAGCGAGACTGGCAGCCCCCTTATATCGCCTCCACAGCCCCCGCAGCGGGCAGTGACGCAGACCAGGGGGCCGGGGCGCGGGGTCAGCTCCCCCCCGGCTCATTAGGAGCCGCCAGCGGTAATGAGGAGCCGGGGGGGGGGCCCCGCCGCTGCCGTGGCGGCCACCAACTAATTGGGACCAGGAGCTGGGACCTGAGGAGAAGCGGGAGGAGGAGAGACAGACAGACAGAGAAGTGGACACAGGGGGTGTGTCAGAAGGATAAAAATAGAGACCAGCGGAGGGAGCATCAGAGCAGAACCCAGAGGGAGAAAGAGACAGGGAAAGGAACAGAGGAGGGAGTGATGGGGAGAAGCAGAGACACAAAGAGAAGTGACCTCGAGAGGGAAGGACAAAGACAGTGATAGAGGAGAGGAAAGAGGAAGAAAGAAAGGAGAAGGAAGGAAGAGCGAAAGAGAAGGAAATCAACAAAGAGAGCCAGCTAGAGACAAGGGATGAGGGAGGGAAAAGGTTCTGAGAAAGACAGAAGGGGGCAGAAGTACACCTGGACAGAGACTCCCAGAGATAAATCCGGAAAGACAGAGAACCAAAAAGATGAGAGAGATAGGGAGGGGGAAAGGCAAGAGAAGGCAAAGGGTATCGTGGTGGGGGGAGTGAAGACAGGTAAAGCGACAGGTAAAATCAGAAAAGTCTTAGAGAGACTGCGAAGACGCCCAGCTACCCTGTGGAGGTGTCTAAGCCTTCCCGGGGAGGAATTTGGGGGTGTTGTGAAGATAAAGCCCAATTCCCCCCCACACGCTGATCCTTACAACAGCAGGGAGGTAGGCGAAGGTTGGGAAGCCCCAAAGGGCGATAGCCATCTGGGTCTCTGATCAGCAAGACATGGGAAGCTGGACTCCTAGTTCCTCAGAGAGGAGGGGAGCAGGGCCTGGGCTCCCGGGTCTTAGAGTGGAGGAGACAGGGACCAGACTCCTGGGTTCTGGGGTAGGTGGAGCCTGAGGATTTGGACTCCTGGATCTGAGGGGAGGGAGCTAAGGGCCCTGACTCCTGGGTCTTGAAGTAGGAGGGTACCAGGGACCTGGACTCTTGGGTTTGGGGGTAGGAGAGGGCGGAGGGCCCAGACCCCCGGTTTCAAAATGAAGGTAGCTTGGCTGGGCCGCATCCCTCCACCAGGCAATCCAGTCCCTAACTCTCTTCCCCACTCCAGAGTCAAGGTCCTTTATCTCTGTCCCTTTAAGAGCCCAAGCCTGTCGCTAGGCTCCCAGGATCCCCAGGGAGAGGGTCAGGTGCACCACCTGAGCCCTTGGGACCCTACCTCCTGCCACCCTGCCCAGAGCCATTCTGCAGCATTCACCGATCTCCGCATCCAGTTCTGCTCACCTGCTGTTATCTTGGTCCCCACTGAGCAGGTAAGAGACCCCAGAGCCCCACATGACCCTGTCTCATCCAGGTGTCTGCCGCCCCCACATCCACCTGACCACAGACCTAGGCATCTCTGCCACAGACCAGCCCCTGAGACCCTGGGATCCCAGCTCCATCCTCAATAGACAGAGAGGCATGAGTCCTGCCCGACAGCTCTCCCCTCTGAGGAACCCAGTCCCCTATCTCTGGAAGACCGGAGACTCAAGAGTTCCCAATCCCCTTCTAACTCAGGACCCAAGTGTTCAAGGCTCCCATCTCTTTTTGTCCCTGTAATCCAGCACCCCCCACCCAGCTTTGCTCCCTCAAAATTCTAGGCATCTGAACCTCCAGACCTCTCCTGTCTAAAGAACCAGGAATTTAGACCCACAGTGCCCTCCACTCTCGGGAACCCAGGAGTCTTGGCCATCAGCCCCCAGCTGTTCCTTCTGAACCTCTGCTAGTGTAAACAACTAAGTCAAGGTGTCCCCGGAGCCCTCAGAGAGGAAGGGGTCCCGTGTCCCCTCGGAGGTCTACACCCTCCTAAATCGAAGTCGAGGAGGTCTGGGGGCTTGGAGAGGTGTCATTCTTTCCCAGTTTTTCTGGGACCCCTCAGGGAAACAGATAAGGAAATTAACTACGACTCCCAAGAAGCCCCGCGCTTCCGTCTCCCTTAGCTACAGCGGCTACCGCCCCACAGCCTTCAGGGAGTTAGAGTTGGGTTCTCCTCCTTTCCCAGGAGCCCAACTGGGCGGGGGATGTGGTCCACCTGGGGACCAGTGGGCGTGGCTTCTGGAGTAGATAAGACCTCCCCAGGGGCTTCCGGCCTTAACCCCCCCCTCCTTCCCGCTCGCCCGCAGCTATAGGCGTTTCTCAGAGCTATGAAATCCTTCAGCCCGATCCTCTTCGTCCTCGTCTTCCTCCTCGCCTGGCTGAGTTCCAAGGCCGCCCCTTCGGCCTCACCGTCTGTGGGGTCCAACTTCACGGGGATGGGCCACCCCTCCGAGATTTCCCCTCACGCTTCTGAAAATTCCACTCGCGACTGGCCTAACCCAGAATCGCCTGAGACTGCTTACCCTGAGCCCTCCAAGACACCTCATGCAGTTTCCCCAGAGCCTTCCCCCCTTGACTTCACTGAGACGCCTAACCCTGACCTCCAAGAAGCACCACACCCAGGGTCTCCGGAGACCCCCAAACCTAATTCACTCAACATCTCAATATCAGAATCCCTGGAGACCCCAAAAATTAACCCTTCCAATAAAACAGATCCAGAACCTTCTGAGACCCCCAAATCTGACCCGACTGAAATTCCACACACAGAATCCCCTGAGACCCCCAAACCTAATCCCTCCAAAACTTCACACCCAGCATTTCCTGAGACCCCAAACGCTGAACTTACCCAAACTCCACCCCAAGACTCCCCAAAGATTCTCAAACTTAACTCCACTGAAATCTCACATGCAGAAGCCCCTGAGACCCCAAATCCTGGCCCCACCAAGACCCTTGACCCTAAATCTCCAGAAACTCATGACGCTGACACCACTGAGACCCCAAACTCTGAATTCCTCCAGACCCTCCATCCTGATCCTACCAAAACCGCTCACCTGGAAGCCCACATAACCCATAACCCCAGCCCCACTGAAATTCCCCAAACAGAATTCCCCACAACCCCCTACCAAAGTGCATCAGAGGTCACTATGACCTCCGACCCTGGGATCTCCATTAGTCTTCACCCAGAAACGCCTGCACCCTTCAGGGAGGAAGCTACCGCCCTAAATGAACTGCCCCTAAATCCCAAACCAGAAACTCTTGCAGCCACCCAGCCCGACTCCCTTGAATCACCCACCTCAGATTCTCCTGAGACTGTTGAGCTGAAGGCCCCCCAGAACTTTAGCTCTAAAGGGCCCAATGCCCCTCCTCCCTCAGCCCGGATTGCAGGCCCCCCTGCTCCTCCAGGGCCCCCCAATCAGCCGGCCCCTGCCACTCCGCGGGCCCCCCAGCGGCGCAGCCGAGGTGAGAGAGTCAACACTATCATCGTGGTGGAACGAGTGCAGGAGACCGGTGAGGGGCTACGATCCGGACTCCCGGGTCTGAGGGAAGAAGGGCCTGGGAGCCAGAACTCCTGGGTCGGAAGGAAGAGGTGCTGGGGGCCCGGCTCCAGAGTGTGAGCGGGGAGGAGGCTGGGGGCTCAGACTCCCGGGTCTGATGGCTGGTGCTGTTGGGTCTGAGGGAGGAGGGGCTGGGGGCTGGACTCCTAGATCTGAGGGAGGAGGGGGCTGGAAGTTAGATTGCTCATTCCCTGTCTCCCTCCTGCAGGCGTGACCCTGGTGGGGCGTCCCAGGGGCCCGGCGAGCGGGGCCCTGTGCCTATTTCTCGGCGGGGCCGGGCTACTGATCGGCATTTTCCTGTTGCTGTGGTGTCTCTACCGCCAGGCGGCTCGACACCGGCCTTTCGCACACCACCGGCTTCCGAACGACGGAGATGAACCGAGTGAGCGACCCTTCCACCGTCCCGCCCTCGAATACCCGCACGTTTCCTTAACCTGGGTTCGCCTGGCATTTCAGGGCGCCCCGCCAAAAAGTACAGGTCTCCCACCCAGGCTTAAAGAAGCCCTGACCCCTCTACGGTCAGGTCCTGCCCCCCAATTCTCTGAAATTTCGCACACACACGTCCAGTCCCGCCCCCAACCCAGCGGGGACTTGCGACAGGATCCGGGCCACGGGTTCCTACAAGCCCCGCCCCATCCCCCTCCCGGAGCGCGGCCAGAGCCCTGTAGCTCCGCCCCTCCACTGCAGGCTCCACCCCTGCTGCGCAGAAGCCACGCCCCCTCGCCTATTCTGGGGCCCTCGCCCTTTAATTGAAAACCCAGCTACAAGGGGTGGTCGAAATTCTCTCCCCGCCTCCCCATTGGCCAGCGGCGCAGCAGAGGGGACAGGCCCCCTGTCAGCCTGGGGATGACCTCGCTCCTTTGCTCCCACAGTCATGCATTTGGACGCCCCGAAGGACCCCTATGACCTCTACTTTTATGCGCCGGACGCCTGGGTCCCTTCACACATCGCCACCAAGCAGCCGCCGCCCACGCCCCCGCTGCCGCCCAAGCTGCCCCCGCCGCCCCGCGGGGGCCGCCCCCAGCGCCTGGAGCCGCTCTCCCCCGCCACGCTCCCCGACAACTTCGTGTGAGCCCCTCTCGGTCCCGCCAGGCCTGCGCCATCCCCAGGCAGAGGAAGCACCCACGGCTCCTGTCCTGCTGGCATGCTTTGCCACATAGTGGTCCTCTCGATAGGGGGTCCAACACAGAGATGCTTTGCTGTGACCGGGGAACACCGGCTGAGGACGAATAAATCACTTGTTCCCCCAGCTAGACACCACCTCTGGCCTGAGTCCTGGGGGAGGAGGGGCTGGGGTCCTAGGATACTGGGTGTGAGGGAGGAGGGGCGCGGGTGCTGGGACTCCTGTGATTCCCACTGCCGATTACGACTGCGTACACCAAAGCATTTTATTGGGAATGGGGCAGGGCAGGATTTACAGTCACAGAGACAGAAACACAAAGACACAACCCTGCCCCGCAAAAACACCCCTCTCCCCCAGCCCCATTCCCTTTCCTGGGATTCTGTGACTTCTCCTATGTATGTTCCCCAAATTCTAAGCCGAAATAGGGGAGTCTGAGAGGGGAAGGATCCCAGATTCTGAGTCATTTAACCCCTGAGGGACACCACAAATGGCCACTGAGAAAATGAGGGTAGTTTGAAACCACCCAGGAGAATAAAGTGCAAGGAATTGAGGGGAAGAGGGGCATCTTGAAACCACCATGGGGAAGTTCAATGGTGGTGGCTTCAAACCGTTGAGTTGGTGGACTTGAGTAGCCACTATTTAGACCTGAAAATCGTGTCAGAAAAAGTGCATGGGGGTGGAGAGGCATACCGTTAAAACCGCCATTTTGGTTATTTCCCTAGACATTGTGCTAAACTAAAGAGAAGGTTTTGGGGGATTTGGTGCTTCAGCAGAATCTGCTGGTGGAGAAAGGGCTGAAGAGCTGGGGGGGGGGGGGTGCTAGAAACCGCCATTTTCCTTCAGAAACGCTGGTGAGAATCAATCCCTAGAATGGCGGGGATGGGTGATTGGGTAAACCAACCTGAAAAATGCAGAATAGAGTTGAGAGAGATTTGAAACTTCTAGAGGAAGACCTTGAACTTTTCTGAAAGGAGAGGGGGGCTGAGTAATCTCAGGGGTCAGCCCGAGAGTCTGTGGGATTAAAGGAAAGGGAGGAGGTGCCCCAAAACCACAAGAGAAAGTGAGAGATTGGAACTGTCCACTCAAATAAAGCCCTGAAAGGAGAGATTTGAAACCACTGAGGCAGAACAAGTGGAGAAAGGAAACTTTAGGGGAATTTGGGTATCCTTGAAACTGCCAGTCTGCAGCTTCACTACCCCTGAGAGGCAGTTGGGAAGGGAAGAGGACTTGACAGCACTGGGAACGAGGGAGAGTGCTTCTCAGGCCTGAGGCAGGACAGAGAGGACTGGGGTTCCTTGACTGTCACTCAAGCCAGAGGTGTGCGGAATGGAGGTGCTGGAAACTGCCATCCAGTGGGAGGCACATGGTCAGTAGTCCCGGACAGGGGGTGGGGGTCTTGGGGGCTGAATTGTGCTGTGTGTGGCCCCATAGGAGGGAGGGGGCGCAGGCGGCGCCCCGGGGGGTTCAGCCTCATCCTCCATTTCGCTTTCGTCGCTGCCAGCCAGCTGGTCATGGCCAACGAAGCCACACTTCTCTTCACTCATCTCCTCAGGCTCCGCCCACGGCTGCTTCTCTCCGGAAGCAAAGACCCCGTAGAAGATGACACCCCCATAGTGCACCAGGGAGGCAATGAGGAACACGTACTGCCACTCCTCCCGAGTCTGTGGGGGAACAATGGGGAGGCGAGGTCAGAGGACTGAGAAACAGGAGGTGGAGAGAGAACCTGAGAGGGGGTTGGGGAGGCCCAGAGAAAGGGAGACAGAGATCCAGAGAAAGGCTGAAAGTGACCCAGGGAGGCAGGGATGGAGCCCAGGGAGGGTGACACAAATTGGGAGCGCGAGTGGGTCAGGGCGGGTGCACGGACCTTGTGCTTTGTCATGGCGCCTACGATGATGGGGCACACCATGCCCGACAACGTGCCGACGCCGTTGGAGATGCCCATGAGGATGCTGGCGTAGCGCGGGGCGATGTCCAGGTGGTTCACGTTGAACCCTGGCGGGGCGAGCCAGGAGGCGTCACACCGGAGTCCTCCCGGCTCCTCCCGGCTGCCCTTTCTAGTCCACCTTTTGCGAGGCTGGGAGGTCCCCTTCCTGTGCCAGGAAGTTCCCCACACAGCTGACCAAGATCCCCCAAGCTGCGGATCTGCGGTTCTCACCAGAGATGGCGAAGCCGCTGAAGCCCACGGCGAGGACCAGGAAGGAGATGGCCACTCCCTTGGAGTGCGAGTAGCCGACCACCAGCAGCAGCGTGGCTTCCATGCCGAAGCCTGTGGAGGGCCCCCTCCTCTGAGCGCCGGCCGAGGCGGAGCGCAGGCAGCCCCACACCGCCTCTCCAGACCTGTTCCCACCCCGGCCTGCCTCCATCCGCCCCGGTCTGGCCACCTCCACTCCTGGCCAAGGTCTCGTCCCCCATTCCGCATGCGCCCGCCCTAACCAAGCCCTTACCTCCCCAACGCCTGGCCCTCGACCACGCGCACAGGCTCCACCGCCCCAGCTGGGCCTTCCATGGCCACACTCTGAAGACGCAGGGTCCAAGCCCCATCTGTGCACCCTCTGTCCTCACTCCTTAGGCAGCAAGCCGCCCAGACCTTGTTTCTCCAGGACCCCACTCATAGCCCCTCTTCAGCACCTAGTTCCCGTCCTACTCCGCCTGGTCCCATGTAGGCCCCGCCCTTCCAGACCCGACTGGGTCCCGCCTCTGCGCCACATGGACAGTCACCCCCGCCTTGCCCTTCCACGCCGTGGCCCCTGAGGCTACCGCCTGAGATTCCGTTCCATCCAGGCCAGGCCTCCCCCAGGCTCCGCCTCTTTTGGACACGCCCCCTGACTCCGCCCCCATCCTCCTACGGTCCCGGCCCGCGGATCCGCCCCACCGCGCTCTGCCCGGCCCAGGCCGTCCCAGACCAGGCCCAGGCCCCGCCCCACTCACCCCCACAGTTCATCAACTTGCGCACGTTCGTGGTGGACATGATGCGGCGGCTCCTCAGGAAGTCCGCGATCTGGCCGCCGATGGGCACGATAATGGTCATGACCAGGTGGGGCAACGCTGACACCAGGCCCACCTGCGCCAGCGGGCGTACAGGGCGGGGGCTGAGGGGCCGCCGGCCGGGCGTCTCCACGCGGTTCGTGCACCACTGGCTCCTCCCCGTCCCTGGTTCCAACCCCTTGGGCTCCAGGCCCCTCTCCTTCCCCCTCACCCCCGCCGCGCCCCCTGCCCTCCCCTCCTGGGCCCCACCTTGCTGATCTCGAAGCCGAACACTTCTTCGAAGTAGGCGGGCTGGGAGATGAGGAGCAGGTAGAATGTCCAACTGCGGCAGAAGTTGGCCACGATGATGGCGTAGACTGGCATGGACGTGAAGAAGCGCCGCCAGGGTGTGTTAAACTTCTGCGGGGGGCGAAAGGAGGCGCCGCTGAGACAGAGACCAGGGCTGGGCGCTCTCCGTGTCCCCTCAGGGACCCCACTGGAGTCCCGCAGAGACCTAGGTTTCCCGACCTCACTAAAACCTCCAGGGACCCAGGGGCGCCGGCTCGGCCACGTCTCTGTTGGGACCCTGGCATCCTAGGCTCATGGTAACACTTGAGGGATGCAAAAGTCCCGACTCTATAGTGATCCCTCAGGTTCGCCCGTGTCCGGACGCCACGATGACCCTCAGGGACCCATAAATGCGGGCCCAGGAGTCTCCTTCCACTCAATTACGTCCCCTAGTTCTAGCCTCACCCACCCCAAGATCTAAGCAAAACCCCCACGTTCTAATCCCGCCTCTGCTGGTTTAACCACGCCCCATCAATGGTTCTGGATCCGCCCACCTCGAGACCTAGCCCTGCCCTCAGCACCTGCGGATCCTGTCCGCTCCTCTGCACGCTTTAACCCCGCCTCCTATGTTCTGGCCACGCCCCCTTTGCGTTCCCACCCTGTCTCCTCGAAGAGCCTCCCCGAGCCCACCACGATCTACACACTGTGCGGGCTCGAAGCACCCTTTTCTCCTGCCTCCCCGCCTAGATATCTCTCCTCGCCCCACCGCGCCCCGCCGCGCAGGCTTGGGCCCAGACCGTGAGCGGGTTCATGAGCTTGGCGCTCTCGCCGATGGCGTCCTCGATGTACTTGCGCTCCTCCTCCGAAATGCTGGGGTGCAGCGCCGGGGACTCATAGGAGACGAGCAGCCAGAACAGGTACCAGAAGATCCCGAAGCTGCCTGGGGGGGTCAGGAGGGGGATGGAAGCGAGGTGACCACCGGCCTCGCTCCTCCCCAGCGCCACCCGCACCCAGGCGTCCGGGCCCCTCACCGTAGACGTAGAAGACAGAGCTCCAGCCCGAGTACTGCACCAGGACCCCGGCGAGAGGCATCGCGACCACCGCCCCAGCATAGGAACCTAAGGGAGAGGATGCGGGATGGAGAACGGGCCCATCCTCCCTCAGATCCAGGAGTGCGGACCCCCAGCCCCCGCAGTTCTGGGACACAAGAACAGGCCACAGCCCCTCCTCCCTCAGACCCGGGAATCCAGGCCCTCAGCCCCCTCCTCCCTCAGACCCGCAAGTCTGGATCCCCAGCCCCTTCCTCACCGCAAAAGGCTGTTGTCGCCAGGCGACTCCGCTCTAAGGGCGGGGCCCATTTGCTCCAGATCCCGTGGCAGGCGGGGTACGTGACCCCCTAGGGCGGAGAAAACCAAAGTCAACGAGAAGGGGTGGGGTCAGGACGGGGCGGGGTCATAAGGGGGCGAGGCTTTACCTCTACCAACCCCTGCAGGATCCTCACGAAGATGACACAGCCATAGTGGACGCGGGCAGCCGAGGGGATC
This sequence comes from Diceros bicornis minor, assembly GCF_020826845.1. NCBI lineage: Eukaryota > Metazoa > Chordata > Mammalia > Perissodactyla > Rhinocerotidae > Diceros > Diceros bicornis. The sequence goes on from NC_080773.1 coordinate 24,873,576, forward strand.
AGCATGTTTAGAGTGGAGGTAGCCACAATAGCAAAGCCGAAAACCCTGATGGGAAGAGTCCGCGGTCGCAGAAAAGGGTCCAGCTATCCCTCCGTGCCTAGGATTCCGCTCTTTCCGCCCACAGCAGGCCAGGCCTTGCGTTCCCCGGAACCCCGGGCCCCACCTTGTCTGTGACTCCTACCGGCCACAATCACAAGCCCCGCCTTTCTCTAAGACCCCGCCCCCGAACCCAGGCTCCTCCCACTTTCCCAGAGGAAGCCCCAAACGCAAGGCCACACCTTCCAACCCCGCTCGCCCAATTGTAGTTCCCGCCCACCTTGAGACCCCACCCCTGTACCTGTTGGCTGCAAATTTTTGGCAGATAAATCCTCCGGGAATCTGGGTGACAATGTAGCCCCAGAAAAAGGAGCCGTGGATGAGGCCGACAGTCTCTGGATCCCAGTTGAACTGAGCTTTCTGTGGGCCGAAAGGCACATCAAACCAGCCGCCCTGCCCCAGGCTCTGCCCCTCCACCAATCAGCGCCCACCGACTGAGTCCCTCGGCCAATCAGCAACAAGGATCCCGCTCGCGCCAAAACACCTGCCAATCAGAGCTCAAGCCGTCCCTCCAACTCCGCTCCTCCACGTTGCTAGGGGCGCACTACCTTAGCAACGGGGCCTGATGCTGCCTAGAAGCCTGGCTCTGACTGCTTCCCTGCCTCATCCCCTCTCTGAATGTCTAGGGGCCCATATATGCGGGTGCGGACTCTTTCTCCACTTCTAACCAACTTACGGACTTTTTTCAGAGTGACCCAGATGGAGTCTAGGCAAGGACAAGAAGTAGCCAACGGGGCGGGCCTGATTGGAAGGGAGCAAGGGACCGGGTAGTCCACAGCCCAAATCAGGAATTTTCTTCTGAGGCAGGGGCTCTATACTGAAATTAAAATAGAGAGAAATTCTGGGGCCGGCCCGGTGGCGCAGGCGGTTAAGTACGCGCCCTCTGCTGCGCCGCCCAGAGTTCGCCGGTTCGGATCCCAGGCGCGCAGGGACGCACCACTTGTCAGGCCATGCTGTGGCGGCGTCCCATATAAAGTGGAGGAAGATGGGCACGGATGTTAGCCCAGGGCCAGTCTTCCTCAGCAAAAAGAGGAGGATTGGCTGATGTTAGCTCAGGGCCGATCTTCCTCACAAAAAAAAAAAAATAGGAAATTCTGAGACAAAGTGGGGCTTTACGCAACGGCCAGAGCAAACCAAGCGGGATTTAGCAGCGGCAACTTTAGAAAAGCCACAATCAGGGGTTGGCCCCAGGGTGTAGTGGTTAAGTTCTAGCGCTTGGCTTCCGCGGCCCCGGGTTCATGAGTCTGGATCCCGGGCGCAGACTGCGCACTGCTCATCAAGCCATGCTGTGGCGGCGTCCCACATATAAAGTAGAGGAAGGTGGGCACAGATGTTAGCCCAGGGCTGATCTTCTTCAGCAAAAAGAGGAGGATTGGCAACAGATGTTAGCTCAGGGCTGATCTTCCTCACCAAAAAAAGAAAAGTCACGATCAAAATTCAGGATGGAGGTGCCGACCCGGTGGCGTAGTAGTTAAATCCGTGCGCTCTGCTTCGGCAGCCCTAGGTTCACAGGTTGAAATCCTGGGCACGGACCTATACACCGCTCATCAAGCCATGCTGTGGCAGCGTTCCATAAACAAAATGGAGGAAGATGGGCATGGATGTTAGCTCAAGGCTAATCTTCCTCAGCCAAAACAGGAAGACTGGCAATGGATGTTAGCTCAGGGCCGATCTTCTCACAAAAAAAAAAAAAAACATTCAGAATGGAGCCTGAGATGGGACTGGGATTACGTAGATGTGACATTGGGACAGGCGTGGAGTGCCGGCAGAGCAAAGTTGCTAGGAGGCCCTAAATGGAGCAGAGGCAACATATAGGGAACCTGATGCTGGGGCAGAGTCAGCGTGTTGAAACCAAGGACCTGAAATAAATAGGGGCGGGGCTTATGTGGGCCGGGGCGGGGCTTAGAGCTGAGAGAGTGGCACAGATGGGCGAGGCTACTCCGGCTGTGGTTTGGAGGGGGCGTGGCCTGGGCGGGCGCGGGCAGGGCTCCCGCCCTGAGCTACCTGCACCACCACGTGGCCCCCACGGTGGGTCGTGCTGTTGTTGACCATAGAGACGATGGCCACGCCCAGGTTGCAGCGGATGCCAAAGCTGATGCAGAAGCCCAGACCGCTCATGATTGCAATGATGTATCGGCGAGGGAGGCCGAAGCAGGTGCAGTCCACCACCGGCGGGTCCCGGGTCTGCGTGGTCACGGGGCGCCCATCAGCACTCAGCTCCAGCGTCTCTGCGCCTTCCTGCCGCTTCTCCAGCAGGCTGCCGGGCGGGAAGAGTCAAAGACTCGGCCGTCCAGGCCCCCAGCTCCCTCCTCCCCATGACACAGGAGTCCAGCCCCTAGTTCCCCTCTCCCTCCAGGACCCAGGAATCTGGTCCCCCAGTCTCCGTCTCCCTCAGACCACGAATCCATGCCCCCAGCCCCTTCCTCCCTCAGACTCAGGTGTGGAGGTCCTCAGTTCCCTTCATCCCCAGCCTTGTCATTTCTCCACTCAGGAGTTTTAGACCCCAGACTATCCTTTGCGATCCTTGAGCCTGTGTCCCCAGCCCCCTCTCCAAAGCCCAGAGACTCACTCCAGCCCCCTCTCCTAGATATGAGTCTATTTGAGGAAGCAAAAGGCGCTAAGGAGAGGCTTCAGCAAAGGTGTCAAAAGAACAGATGCTTCTCAGCCACGTCTGCTATATATACCGACCCCCCTCCTCCCCTGCACCCTGTGGCATGCCCTTCTCTGCTTCCAGGCCCCAGATGTGGAGCTGACATACAGCTGACTCCATTCAGCCACCCAAAGCCCATTCCCAGGGACTAGGGGCTGGGGAGACATCCTGGGCCCTGGAATCCAGCAGCCCAGCTGGACATCCCTGGGGAACCTCGAGTTCAGGCTGTCAGCCTAGGGGGTAGGGAGGGGGAGTGGCGGGTGGTGTCCTGGCAAGGGACAGATGGCCCTGGGAGGGGACTGGCTCAGTCCCCAGCGTGGCTCTCGCCCCCGCCTGTTCTGGATCCAGGATTGAGTCTGTGATGATGGATAGGGTACTTGCAGAGCCACCTCAAACCCAGAGAGAGGCTGCAGGGAGAGAGCAGTGCCCCGAGACAGGTGTGGAAAGACCCTAAAGGAGGGTGACAGAGACGGGGGAGGGGGACAGGCTGAGAGAAAGAGCGTCAGAGACACAGAAGGAGGGAGAAAGATCCAGAGACAGAGAGAGGGATAGATACCCGAAGAAGGGGAGAGAGTGAGACATGGGCAGAGACCTTGAGAGAAGTGGGGAACAGGACAGGGTCCTTGAGAGGGAGGGGACAGAAACCCAGAGAGGTAAGGGACAGAGACACAGAGAGGGAGGGGGACGGAGATCCAGAGGCAGGTGAGAACAGAAACCCAGGAGAGAAAACATAGATGCAGAGGCCCAGAGCATTGAGAGAAAGATGCGGAGACTAGGAGCCTGAGGAGAGTGGTTGGCGATGTGATTTGTGAGGTGCCGCCCCTCTCTGAGGCGGGGAGGCAGCCGGAGGATCGGGCTGGATCCCAGGAAGGGGCTAGAACAGATGGAGGCGAGGGAGACTGGGACGGGGGAGGAAAGAACAGCCAGACGGTCTGGGGGGAGGCGGGTGGAAGAGATGGGAGAACACAGCCACCCCTCCCCATCCTAGAACTTAAGGAGGTAAGGAGGGGGGAGGTTAAGAAACGGGTGGGAAGAGAAGGAAACTGGGGGAATGGACAGAACCTAGGGGGACGAGGAAAGAGACCCTGAGAGAGGAGGAAGATAGAACCAGAGAGAGGGGCAATGGAAGCTCCCAGAATGAATAGTGTAAGGTGGTCAGGACTGCCCCCTCCCATCATAATGTGACAGCCAATGAGATTAGACCTTGACCCAGGTTGATATCAGATGCCGTTTGACCCTGAAACTCAAGATGTGATTGCAGGCCCTGAAATTTGATATTCATTGTTAATATTATGAGATGTCAGATCTTTGACCAAGGCTGTCTAAACTGGGGGGAAGCGGGGGGCCTCAGTATCCTGTATCTACCAAATGGGGGCATGAGTAGAACGGGAGTTTACGAAGAGGGAACTTCAAGGTGGTACTAGTTATTTCAGAATAAGAGAACCAGGGAGGCGGAGGTGAAGGTGGCCCCAACGCTTTGTAGAGGACAAGAACAGAGAGGGGAAAGCCTGGATCAGATCCCCCTCCCCTCCCTGGGTGCCTCCCCTCCCTGGGTGCCTGCAACTCAGGTCTGGGGACTTGGTGATGAGGAAAAGCAGTTAACAAAAATGAAGATGGTGTCTCAATCTTCCTCTCTCTGGGTCTCTGTCTCTGCTTCTCTCGAGTTCTCTGTCCTCTTATGTCCCTTTGGTTCTCTTATGTTCCCATTGTACAGCTAAGGAAACTGAGGCTCAGAAACCGGAAGTAGCATGTCCAAGGTCACACACAAGAGTAGCAATGGGGCCTGATGGTTTCCTGGCCCCCAGCATTGCCCCACCCAAGGCCGGGATCTCAGAATGGAGGCACTTGGGCTCCTGTCCCCTCTGCAGTCCCCTTCCCCCCATGTCCGTGTCCTTGTCCCAAGTCGCCCTGGGTTACCGTCTGTTTCCTGGTCTGGGAGTTCTCCACCCACTCTAGCATCGTGCATCTCGAGGAAACTCTGCAGCCTCCCTCCCAGGCTTGGGAGGGAGTGACGTGAGTTCGGATGATGACACTTGTACTCATCCCTTGATGTCTCCCCCTTCTCAAACTGAGCCTCAGTTTCCCAGCTTTGTCTAGAGAATTAAATGGAATCAGAGTGTGTGTCCAATACAGGGCATTCCTCCCTCTCTCCAACCATCAAGGTGAGCCCCAAGATTCAGATGCAAATGCTCTTTTTGGCTCAAACTCCCTGATGACTGTCCTGGCGGGAGCTGTGAGCTCTGGGGTCTCCAGGGGCCCAGGAGGCAGCTCAGAGAGGCGAGGGTAAGGCAGAGACAGACTGAGAGAAACCCAGACACAGATGAGAAGCAGAGACTGAGGGAGGGGGCCTGAGAAACACATCCCTCCCGCCGCCTTCCCCCCACCCCCCCTTCATCAGCACGTCTCTCTGGCTCTCCTGACTTCGCACTGATGTATTTTCAGAAACTCGTGAAAGGAGGCGAGAAAAAGGGTGGAGAGGGGCTGGAAGATGGGGAAAAGAAGGGATGAGGTTATCTCAGCTCCCCCACCCCCTCTCCATCACTGCACCATCCTCCTGCCCCCTCCCTTCTGTCCAGCCTTATTCGCATTTCTCATGTTACTAGAAGGCGGGGTAACTTTGGAGCTTGGAGGTGGTCTGCAGCAAGCAGGACTGATGTTAGACTTAGAGAAGGACTTGCATGGCCTAGTGAGATGGACTGAGGGTCAACTAAAGATGGGGTCAGGACGGTGGGCCAAGGGGCCAGGGTCTGAGGGAATGGCGGCGGGGACACGGTGCTGATGAGGCCATCGCCTCCCCACGCTGTGGCCAGATATTTTTAGGCTTCTCTGCAGCTGAGTAATTTCTCTGACTTGGAGCCAGGGCTGGGGTTGGGGGTGAGAGACTAGGGGAAGGTGTCCAGATTGCCCTGGGGACACCCAGGTCACTGGCGTCATCTCCCTGGCTGGGAGGAAGTCCCTCTTAGCTTTAGCCTATATCCTTTGGGCATTCTGCCCTACCCCAGGAGCCTGCATCTCTCTTCTCCCCCAGAGATCTAGGATACCCTGGCCTCTTCCACCCAGCTTAACTCTCCTCAAGGACAGGGAGCAATGGGCCCCAATCCGCTTTAGCTTCAGATTAACCTCTCTGAGAGATGGAAACTGAGAAAGGTGCAGAGATGGAGAGACCCGGGATGGGGGGATAATAACCCAGAAAGAGGGGACACAGACACTCAAGGAGAGGGTCAGAGACCCAGAGAGAGGGGGGGACAGAAAGCCTGGGTGGGGAGGACAGAGACCCAGAGAGACGGACTAATAGAGATTTAGTGAGAGCAATGGCCAGAGACGCAGAGAGATGGGGACAGAGACTCAGAGATAAAGAGAATAGAGACCCAGAGAGAGGAGGACAGAGACTCAAAGATAAAGAGAATAGAGACCCAGAGAGAGGGGGACAGAGACTCAGAGATAAAGAGAATAGAGACCCAGAGAGAGGGGGACAGAGATCCGGAGAAAGAAGAAGAGAGAAGATAAGTAAACAGAGACCCAGAAGCGGGGGAGGGGGTCAGAGACCCAAAAGAAGGGGGATATACAGTCCCAGAGAAAAGGGCAGAGCCTGGGGTGGGGTGGGGCTCAGAAAAATGGACGAGGTGTTGGATGAGACCGGACCACAGAGAGCGGCACCATTGGCGACAGAGGGAGAAAACTGGACAGATGGGTGGACCGCCCCCCATCCACAGGTACCGCTGTCTGTCTGTCTCTCCAGGCTGTCCGTCTGCGCCCAGGTGGGAATGAGCATCCTCCTCCGACCCCCGCGCTCTTCCCCGCCCAGAACCCCCACCACGCTCACCGGTGCAGCCTCCCGAGGGCGCGACCCGCTAGCTTCCGAAACTCCTCCTGGCGGAACTCCATGGTGGCTGCCCCTGCCGCCGGTCCCCCCGCCGATCCCCCCGCCCGCGGGCCCGGGCGGCCGCGTCCGGGTCCCCGGGGTCCGCCCCGGCCCGGCCGGCCCCGCAGCTCCGCTCGGGGGGAAGGAGGCTGCGAGTGCGGGCTGCCGGGGGGCTGTCACTGCACTGGGCGTCGGGGGCGGGGCGGGGCGGGGAGAGGCCCCGCCCATCCCTGCTAGACCCCGCCCCTCGCATTCTAGTCCCGCCCTCCTTCCGCAGCCTTTCATCGCCATTCTGTCCCCGCCCTTCCATCCCAAGACCACGCCTCCGGCTTCTGAACTCACTCCTCTGAGCTGCATCGCCCCCAATTCCATCCCTTCCCGGAGTTACTCCCCCCTGTGCCACCCCCCACCCCCAAGTCCTTCTATCCCAAATTTTCTCTCCTCCTTAGTTCTCTTCCTCATTTGAGATTTGTGCCCCCCACTTCAGTTTCCCCTAAATTCATCCCCGCATTTTCGTCCTCTACGCTTCCATCTTCGTCTGAGTTTCCTTCTGCATTTCATCCTCCCAGTCCTATCCCTCCGAATTTCTGTGCCCCCACAGTTCCACATCCCGCCCCCCGACTTCCAACCCCATCCCCAGTTCCAACTCTCTCATTCTTTTCTCATTCAGAGAATTATTTCTCCCATAAATCCCAACCCTCCCTTCGATGCACCCATTGTCCCCTCTAGCTCCTCCCCCATCCAGTTCCCTCCCTCTTGACTTCCATCCACCCGTGTCCACCTTTCCCCTCTTGAATCCCACGTCCCTACAGTTCTACTTCCCCTCTGGGCGCATCTCCCTTCCAGTTCCTTCACCCCGATTTCCTTCCCCTGTGAGTTCCACCTCTACAGTTATACTCCACCCCCTCTCCCCCCCAGTTAAAGGCCATAATTGCCTTCCCACCCTGGGATCTATCCCGCCCTTTGAGTTCTGTCCCCACCCTCTTGAGTTGTGTCCCCGCCCCCTTGGATATTTCTCCACCCCCTGAGTTCTGTCCTGGCTCACAGAGTTGTGTCCCCTTCACTGGGATCTGTCCCTGCTGATTTTTGCCCCCACTCCCTGGAATCTGTCCGTCTGAATTCTGTCACCCACTGAGTTCTGCCCCTTGCCGCTGAGATCTGTCACCGCCCCCCTCCGGGATCTGTCCCCGCCCTCTGAGTTCTTGCCCCACCCCCGAATTCCAGCCCCGCCCCTCTGGGGTTGAACCTCGACTCTGGCGCAGTCCCCAGCCGGCAGGCGCGTCCTGCCCGGCTCCTCTCTGCAGACCAGCCCTCTCCCCGACGCTGAGTCCACTGCCAGATCCAGGCCCCACTGCCAGATCCAGGCCTCAGGAGTGTGCTCCTTTCCCCACCGCCTCCCTGCTTCGGGCCGCAAATGCATTTGGGATTAAATTTTCATGATGTGGCACAGGCCCGCAAGGGGGTGGGAGGGAGCAGCCGGCGCGGCGGGCTGGTGCCAGGGACGGGGTGGCCCGGCAGCCACTGCCCGGCGCGGCCTCTCGCCTCTCGCCTTGTCTCGCTGAGTCTCTGGGTCTCACAATTTTGCCTATGTTTGAGAAACCCCGGCTTCCCGGGGAGCTGGGACTCCTGGGTCTGAGGGAGGAGTAGCCCGCGGAGCCGTCCCCACGCGCCACCCTGTGGCGGCAGAATCCCCGGCCTGGGTGCGGAGGCGGCGGCCGCGGCTTCGGGCCAGGTGTGAAGGTGGAGCAGATGGTGAAGAGGAGGGAGTGGGAAGGGGGGCCTGCTGCTGCCAAATCCTCGGCCTTCGCCGGAACCATCACCATGGAGACAGAGGAAGGCGGAAAGGACCCAGCCCCACACTTTTTCAAGACCTGGGAATGAGTTCCTCGGCATCCCAGGGAGGGTTCCCGTGTGAACTACAAGTCCCAGCGGCCGCTGGACCTCACTGTTTGCTTCGGAAGGGTCGCGTACTCCGAGGGCCGCTGGGAATTGTAGTTCTCTGAGATAATGGGATGGGGCTACATTGCGCCCTCTGGTGGACAGGACGCCCACGTTCGCTCCTTCAGAGGCACCACAGACCCCAATGGATGTCATTCCCTACCTTTGCCCCTTCTCACCATCTACTCCCAGTTCCCCCCAATTCACTCCCTTCCAGCCACACTGGCCTCCTCGCTGTTCTTCCAACATTTACCACTGAGGCTCCTCTATTTACTCATCCTCCTAGGACTCGCTATGGAAGAAGGAGAGAGTGTTGGCAATCATTCATTAATTCAATAAATATTGAGTTCCTACTGAATGTCAGGCATTGTCACACCACAGGGGACACTGCTATGAGAGTAAGATTGTGATGTGAATTACAGTTCCAGGAACGGGCAGCTTGTCAGTACCAAGGGTGGGAAAGGCTGGAGATGATGGTGCCGATCTGATCACCAAAGGGCTGGGGAAACGTCGCCTGTGAGGACGAGACCATTAGAAATGTCCTGGGTTGTACTGGAAAAAAGAGGGAACAGCAGAAACTAAGAGAAGGTGCAAAAAACCTGTGTGGTCAGGACACTGCTCAGTGTGACTAGTCTGAGTGAGAGGGAGGAAAAGGCCAAAATGAGGCATGGAAGGGGCCAGCCCACACAGAGCCTGGACCTTCTCCTGGGGGCGCTGGGGAGCCATGGAGGGGCGGTGAACAGGAGAGGGGCAGGGTCAGCTGGAGGAGGGCCGTGGGGGAAACTGACCAGGGGAGACACTGGAGCCAGGAGGCCAGGGAGAGGATCCAGGAGACAGGACAAGGCCTGAGCCGGGGCAGGGACCTCTAGGTGACTCCAGGGCTATGGTCCAACGTCCCTCTTCCCTCCCTCTCCCCACGTACTCCCAGCCAGAGACAGAACGAAGGCAAAAATCTTTTATTTCAATTTTAAAGAAGCTACCAGCCTCTTCTCCCCACTTGGAAGCATAGGGAGATACCCGGTCAAGAAGGCACCGACAGAAGGGGCATCGCCACCATCAATTGCTGAGGAGAGACAGGAAAGAGGAGGATCATTCAGGACCCAGAAGTCGAGCCCCCAGCCCCTCCTGCCTCAGACCCAGGAGTGCAGGCCCCCCAGTGTCTCTGCTTCCCTGCGCCACCCCCTCTCCCCCACCACCCCAGGTACCCTTCTCTTCCGATGGAAGGCCGCCTTGCTCTGGTCAGAGTTGATCCGCAGGGGGATGTAGGCATCCAGACGGTACAGCGGCTGGGGGCCCCCCATCACCAGGCGGTTCTCTCCAATCTCCAGCGACAGCCCCAGAGCTCCATCCTGGGGATTTGGTGAAATCAGTCCACTCTTCCCTTCCCAGCAACAGGACGATAATAATAGGGGCCAGGGAGAGAAGCCTCGTGTGTCAGGATATCATATTTAAAGGGGCTAATCTCCCAGGGAAAAGGTGGGAGACTGAGCTCTCCACGACTGAGCACTTACAATCCCCTGGGCATCCTCAGAACAGCACCAGAAGTGAGCCTGAGGGCCCCTGGGACAGAGAAGGCAGCCGTGCTCAGAGGGTAGCACTAACCAGGCTCACACAGGTCCAGCAACAAGCCCAGATAACTCCCCCTTGGAGACCCTGACTCTTCCAGACCTCATTCTCCTGCTCTGCTCCAGCGTGCACTGACCAGTTTGGGGAGGTCAATTTCCGCCAAGAGGAGGTCAGGGGCTTCCAGCCAAAGGTTCAGGTGAGGCTTCTCAGGGCTGGGGAAGAAGAAGACCCAGAAGTGAGAAGAGCCGCCAGGTCTTTGCTGAGGCTGTTCCCTGTGCCTGGCATGCTGTTCCCTCCCCGTCTCCCTCCTACCAGCTCTGCTGCCTCAGGAAGCCTTCCCAGTGGGAGTTCTGCTTCTCCCCTTTCTGAGTTCCCAGAGCCCCAGGACACCACCCCCTATGGAGAGGGAGGGATTCCAAAGAGCCTTGAGGAAACACGAGAGAGGGGACCCATCAAAGGCCCACCCTTCCTCAGGTCTGAGGGAGTCGGGTGTGTACACGTCCCCCAGCTCCTGGATCCGAGGACGCTGTTGGGACCGGATATTTTGCTGGGAGATGGAGCCGAGGAAAGCCCGGTTCTTCAACATGCGCCACTCTGCGGGGAGGGAGCGCGGGGTCAAAGGTCACAGGGGTCAAGATTCCCATTGCTCCTTTAGGAGGCATTGCGCAGCCAGAGCCTCGTGGGAGAGACTCCGCCCCTCCGAGGATGCCAGCGATCTGACCACACCCCCAAGCTTGGCTTTAGGAAGCCCGCCCGCCTTAGCCCCGCCCCTCCAGGGTTATTGGCCAATACGATCTGCCTCCTGGAGATGCTGCTGGCTCCGCCCCTCCCAGGCTCTCCAGACTCCGCCCCTTATCTGGAATCCCCGGCCGGTCCCCCGAGCCAGGCTCACCTAGGGAAGCCTCGCCCTCTCCCTGCAATCCGCAGCCTAGGGGACTAAGAAAACCCTTGCCCACACTAGCCCGCGTCTCCCAAGGGCTGCCCCCGGCTGCTCCCGGCTCGGCTCCTCCCCGGCGGCCCAGGCCCCGCCCCCCACCTGGATTCAGCTGCAGGCCGTATTTGTCCTCAAGGCCCTCCCTGGCGATGGTGACCACGAGCTCTCGCAAGAAATCGCTGTTCTAGGAGAGAGAAGCGGAGGAGATGCGGGAGGGCTGGGGGCGGAGGAAGAGGCCCCCGCCCAGGCCTCGCCGCAGCCCCGCCCCCCACCTGCATCCTCCGGTAGAAGTCGCTGTTGACAGCTACGTCGTAGGCGGTACAACCCTGGCCTTCTGCGGGGAGAGAAAGGGGGTGAGACCCCCAGGCCTCCGTGAGAACACCACCGCTCAGACACAGACAAGGAGAAAACAATGGAGGACAGCAGCCACAGGAACCAGAGAGACCCAGAGACTATCAGGAAGTGAAGACTCGAGATACGCACTTGCCAGGCTGGACTCATACCAGCCTCCTCTCCAGCTCCAGCCTCTACCCCTCGGATCCTTCCCCACCATGTCCCAAAGCTGACCCCGCCCCTCCCTCACTCATAGCCCTCCCATGGCTCCCCAGTGCCCCCAGGCTAAGGTCTGAGCCCTTCCGCCTAGGCTGGATTCCCTGTGTGGTCTGCCCCTCCCACCTGGAGAGAAGCTCAATTCTCCTCTAGCGACCTTGTCCCTTCAGACTTCTTCCAAACACTCTGGATTACTGACCAATCCAATTCAATCATTCTCTCTGGCCTCTGGACCCCTCTGTCCCCTCTGCCTAGAACCCTCTTCTCTGTCTTGGCCTAAAGAACTTCTCAGGTTCCTTCAAATCTTATATCCAACATCTCCTCCTCCAGGAAGCCTTCCCTGACCGCTGGGTGGGGTGAGGAGCCCCCTCCAGCGCAGCACAAATCGCACCACATTGAAATCATATCTGTCTCCTTCGCCCTCACCCAAGACTGGAATTTTCTCAAGGACAGGTTCTGGGTTTGATAAGTCCCTACTCCCCAGGGTAGTGCCCAAAGCTTGGTCCCAGGAGGCTTCAGGGGACATATGTGAATTGAAAAAACACGGATATAGACACAAAAACGCAACAGAGACAGGGGTGAGACAAGGCAGAGAGATAGAAACAGGGAAGGAGGGCGGAGGAGAAAACAGGGATGAGAGCGAGAGCTGGTCCCGGACTAGAGCCAGGAGATCTGCTAATGAGCACAACTGCCCAGCCCTCCCTCGCCCTGGGGTGGCGCGGGGAGATTTGCCAGCCTGGCCAGGTGGGCAGAACCAGAAGTGCCGCATGCAGCGGGTGCTGGATGTCCAGGAGGCTAGGGATATGCCACGGGGAAGAGGATCAGATCAGAGGGGCCAGATTTCTAGGTCCTGAGGGAGGAGGGTCTCGGGCCCTGGATTCTTGGATCCCCGGGAAGAAAGGACCCAGGGGGCTGGATTCCTGGGTCCTCCGAGGGCACTGACTTGCATCCAGTTCAGCATGAGGCTCTCCCAGACTCATGGGGATGCGAAACCCGGCTTGGTCCTCCTCCAGCATCTGAAGCAGCTCATCCTCGGTCACGTCAGCCGGAGGAGGGATGCAGGGAGAGTGACAGATGTTGATGAAAACCTTCCCTTCCGAAGAGTTGGTCTTCACGCAGAAACCTGGTGGGAATGGGTTTGTCCTGACCATCTGTCTCTGCATGGGTCTCAGTTTCCGTCCATCTTTTGATCTGTCCTCCCCTTTGAGTCTTGGTCCTGCACTTTCCAGTCTGTTCCCTTTCCCACCCCTGGGATCTCTGACTCTCTATCTCTGAGTCTCTGTCCCCCTGGTCACTCCTGTCCTCCCCATCCTCTCTTTGGATCTTTGTCCCTTCCCTGCTCTCTCTGGGTCTCTGTTCACCGGGCCCCCCGCCCCTGCCCCCAGCCTCTCTACCCCATTATTGTGTCTCTTTGCTTCCTCCTCTCTGTGTCCCCTGCCCCCAGTCTCTATCCACCTCTCTCTGGGACTCCATCCCTCTCTTTGGGTTTCTGCCTTTCTCACCAGGCTGAGGCTGGATCTGTGTTGATTCTGGTCTGCTTGTCTGGGCTTGCTGGAGCTCCTTGGATGCCTGTGTGAAGGAAAACAACCTCCAGGCTTGGCGTCTGAGTTATCAGACCCCTTCCTTGTTCTTCAAATGTTTACTGAGAAATTTTTATGTATATAAGCTGTGCGGGGAATAAGACATACTATGTCCCTTTCCTCCTTTGAGAACCCGGAAGAACAACCCCAATCCCACTTCCATTTCTTCCAGAACCTAGCAATCTGGAGTTGAGCACCTACAATTCCATGTAGGCACTGTTGTTGCCCTAGTGCATTCTGGGAATTGTAGTCCCATCTCTGAGCACCAAGAAAAAACATCCCCCGAATACCCAGTGACCCAGGAGCTGGTCAGTCCGCACCTGCAGCAGCAGCTCCTCGAAACGCGCCGCCTCAGCGCCCATCGTCTCTGCCTCGTTTAGCTCCGGCACCAGCAGCCTCGAGTCAGCCATGGTCCTGGGGAAGAGACCTAGGCGTCCTCAGTAACCCCGACGTGGGGCACCTTCGCCGAACTCTGGAGCCTGCTGCCGGGCCCTCAACTGACTCCTGACACCCACTATTCTGTACGAAAATCTAAGAATCTGGCCTGAGACTACAAGTCCACTCAGACCAGACACCGTCGTCAAATCTGCTGTGAGCCAATATCTCTAGATGCTCCGTAGGTTCTACGCGCCCCATGTGTTAATAGCAGCCACACTTCCGGCCTCTGTGTAACCAGGGACTCGAGTAGGCCACCCTTCCGGCTACCCCGACGCTCATTCGTCAATCCTGCGACCGCATTCGCGTTACCGACCTATCACAGTCTAAGTCTGAAGCCGCGCCTCTCACCTCAACCAATCAAAACTAAATCCTGAGTCTGAACCCTAAATGCCACACTTCCTGTATCGCTTAAAGCCACACTTCTCCCGACAACCACATCTGTCTAGGTAACGGGCCAATCAAGGCTGGCGCACTTTCAAAACCTTAATTTCGATGTCCATCCTCCCTTCTGATCTCTAAACTATCACTTCGTCCCAGAGCCAGATTTGATTCTCTAGTAAATGTATTTCGGACTGAAAGCTGCACTTCCTGTCTCCAATATATGGACAGGGTGGCGAGAAGACACACCAATAAGGCCACCTTTCTAAATCTGGAGCCCTCCTAACTATTTGCAAAGGCACCCACATTTTCCTTCCCCCTTCCCCTGCTTTGAGGACTGCGCATGCTCCAAACTATATTTCCCACCGCAGGCCTAAAGGCGGGGTCACCGGGTCCTAAGGCGGGGTTACGCTCTATCCCCCCCCTAGCCCCGCCCTTTGGGCTGGAGTGGGTGGTGCCGACTTCGGACCCCAAGGTTCCCCTTTGGCAGAGCGCCCCGCAGTCCTTCGTGGAAAGCGGCTCAGGCGGGGTGATGGCTGCGACTCGAGCAGCGCCCCGCGCCCGAGAGATCTTCTCCACGCTGGAGTACGGACCCGTCCCCGAGAGCCACGCATGCGCACTGGTGAGGGCCTGCCAGGCCGGCGCTGCCTTTTCCTCCGCGGTATCTCTCTCCCCCCCCCAGTTCTCCGGGCCTTGCTTTGCGCGCCGACTTCCGTGATCCTCCGCGGCAGCTCAGCGACTCCGCCCCTCTCGGTTCCCGTGATTCCCGCCGCGCCTTAGCCCCACCCCTGGAGGACGTTCCCATGAGCCCTTGCGGTTGCCGTCTCAGCCCTTTCGTCTGTTCCTTGATCCCTGGGAGGTGTTGTGCTCCGCCGTGCAGAACTCACGGTGGTGCCTCCCCGCTTCCTCAGAAGCCCCCGAGGGGCTCCTGTGATTCCTCAGGGCCCCCTCAGAACCTCCCGTGATCCCCCGGGACTCAGAACTCCTGTGGGGCTCCCGTGATCTTCCAAGGACCCCCTTAGATTTCCCGTGATTCCTCAGAACATCCTGTGGCTCTCATGGTCCTCCGGGGCCCCCCCAGAATTCCTGGGTGGGTACCCAGGTAACCCGGAGACCTTCGGAACCTCCGTGGAGGCCCCCGTGACTCCTCAGGGCGCCCTCCATACTTGTGGGGCGCCTGTGATCTCGGGAACTCTCAGAACCCCGTAACTTACTGTAGTTACCTACTGCCCCTCAGAATACCCCCGTGGGGCTCCCGCGATCCCTCACTGCCTCTCAGAATGTCCCTTGGGGCTCCCATGATTCTTCAGGGCCTCTTAAGATCCTCGTGAGGATCCCGTGATCCCTCGGGGTTCTTCAGAACTTCCCTAGGACTCCCGTGATCCGTCAAGTTCCCTCAGAGCCATCTTGGGGTTCCTGTAGATAAGTAGGGTGCCTCGAAGATTCTGTAATTACCTAGACCCTTCAAAATTCCGCCATGGGGCTCTGTGATCCCACAGGGGCCTCTAGCCCCCAGGCGTGGGAAGCTTGGGCTTCTCTTGAGGGAGAGAGGAGGAGGCTAGAACAGTGGTCCGAGTGGAGGAAGATGAGGCCTGAGCCTGGCACAGGCTGTGGAGATGGAGAGGAGGGGATGAGACAGAGGTCCAGGAGGGACAGGTTGTGGGGCATTGAGAGGGCAAGGATTGGGGTCTGGCCTGTGACTGGGTGGCTGTTTCCCCCCCCACCCCATGGTGAACCCAGGAGGAGCTAGATTTCGGGGGAAAGACGCTGAGCTTGGTTATCACATAGTGAGAGTGTGAGGGACCTGGGGACAGCCTTGGGCCATGGCAGGAGCCAAATACTGCTTGGGCCTGAGCTTCAGGTCTGGAGACAGGGAGCTGGGACTCGCCAACATAGAAAGATAATTGAAATGTGGGAGTGACCAGATTATCTAGAAATAGAGTGTAGACTCAGATAAGAGGATCTGAGGTAAGTACAGAGATCTCCCACACTAGGAGGTTGGTTAGAGATGGAATATCCTGAAATAGCAATAATGTGATAATAATAGCTTGTATTTATGAGATGCTTTCTATGTGCCAGCCTCTGTGCTCAGCATGATCACATTTAATCCCCACAACAGCTGTGAGAGGGGATTATTGTCATATTTTAGTGAAAGCACACAGAGGCTTGAAGAGGTAAGTAATTTGCCCACAGTCAACGCAGTTTACAAGAGGTAAAGCTGAGATTTGAACCTGAGCCCTTGGATTCCAGAGCCCTTGGCCCCCACCACCTACCCCCAAGCAAAAGTCTCAATTTTGCATTCTGTGGGCCAGACTCAACCAACAAACATGTTTTCTTTGGCCTGAACTTTATTTTTGAAAATGTGCATCAGCCAGCAACTAATTCCATGTAAACATCCGGGATTCCAGCTTCTCTTGAAAATAAAATCCCACAATTTGGCGACCTTTGGCTCACATTTCCCGACAAAAATCATCTGGATCCAGTAGCGACTGGTTTTAGACAAGTCGTGAGTTCCCAGTCTCCACCAGGCCCTCTTCCCACACTAACATGGCCTGCCAGGACCCTGTGGACATTCTTTTAGAGGTTTGTTTTTCTTTGGGGGTAAATTTTGCAAACTTCCACAGAGTAATGATGATTCTGAACTCCCATTTAGCCATCACTCAGCTTCAACCATCATCAACATTTGGCCTCATACTGTATCTCTTTGTTTTCTCTCTTTTTTTCTGGAGTGATTTAAATCCCAGCTGTCATGCATGTTATTTTCCCATAAATATTTGAATCCTCATTTCTAACAGATAAGGGCTCATTTTGTAACATAACCATCAGGCCATTTTCATACTTGACAACATTAACAGTTATTCTTTAATATCATCTAATGCCCAGCTCGTGTTCATAGATCTCCAACTATTTCAAAAATGTTTCTGGGCCAGCCTGGTGGCGTAGCAGTTAAGTTCGCACACTCCATTTCGGTGGCCGGGGGTTCGCCGGTTCAGATCCCGGGCACGGACTGACGCACCGCTTGTCAAGTCATGCTGTGGCAGCATCCCATATAAAGTAGAGGAAGATGGGCACAGATGTTAGCCCAGGGCCAGCCTTCCTCAACAAAAAGAGGAGGATTGGCAACAGATGTTAGCTCAGGGCTGATCTTTCTCACACACAAAAGAAAGCCTCTTTCCCTGGGGAGTCTTTGAATTTGGAACTTCTGGCTGACCGTTTTATTTTATAATTTTATTTATTTATTTATTTTTCCCCCAAAGCCCCAGTAGATAGTTGTATGTCATAGCTGCATATCCTTCTAGTTGCTGTATGTGGGACGCGGCCTCAGCATGGCTGGAGAAGCGGTGCGTCGGTGCACGCCCGGGATCTGAACCCGGGCCACCAGCAGCAGAGCACGCGCACTCAACCGCTGAGCCACGGGGCTGGCCCCTGACCGTTTTATTTTAAAGTAAGCAGAGTAAGAGAAAAATCAGGAGAGTGTGGCATTGGAAATGCTAAGAGAAGACAGAGTTTGTAGAAGGAAAAAGTGGGAAGCGTGTCTTGGGTTTAGCAAGGTTTTAGGGAAGACAGGACCAGAGAGGGAAAGAAACCTTTAACAGATGTGGAAGCGAAATGCAATAAAATTCATAGAAGTTCTTAAGTCGTGCCACTCTGAGCATGTGACATGTATTGATCCATTTAGTCCTCACCGCGGCCCTGTGAAGTGTGGAGGGCCTATGATTATCCACATCTCCCAGTCATCTCCCAGATGGCTTAGCCGAGGCCAGGGTGTTATAAGACCCTAGCTAAGGTTGCACCCAAGTAAGTGTGGGAGCCAGATTCAGAGCGAGGCCATGTGGCCCCTCCTCCAGGCGCTCCACGCTAAACTGCCCCTCTTGCAGCACCCATGTGCTATGTCTTGGCCTTGGTTAGATGCCTCACAGCCAAATAAGTGGCACCTGGCAGGGCAGCATCGGGCCTCTGTCTTCAGTGAGGGTCCACGTGGCTCCCTCGCGTGATGACAGCTGAGGTGGGAGGGAACACCACCACACAGGCGCAGGAGCCGCCTGGCTTAGAAGCCACACGTCCCAAAGAGAGCCTGGTACCGCTTGATACAGCCTCATGGGCATCGCTTCTAGGGTCCTGGCAAGGGACATGCCCAATCACAGAATGCAGAGCACTCCAGGAAGCCCCAAGGCTCTGGCTTCCCACTGGACACTTATGATGCATTCCCAGTTTCCCCCGTCAAGGTGCAATGGCCCAGTTAGGGGTCAACATTGCCTAGTAAGGCAGCTGAATTGGGGCCGTCACGGTGGCATAGTGGTTAAGTTCGAGCACACCACTTTGGTGGCCAAGGGTTCGCAGGTTCGTGATCCTGAGCACGGACCTACGCACCGCTCATCAGGCCATGCTGTGGCGGCGTCCCATATAAAGTAGAGGAAGATGGGCACGGATGTCATCTCAGGGCCAATCTTCCTCAAGCAAAAACAGAAAGATTGGCAACAGATGTTAGCTCAGGGCTCCTCTTCCCTATCAGAAAACAAGAAAACAAAACACAGCTGAATTGTATCAGGTTTCCAGGGAAATAGAAAGTTATCCTAAGGTCATTTCTCCACAGAGGAGAAAAGCTTTTATTAATCCTTTGTTCACATTTTCTGTTTAAAAGTCAGTAGGATGCCCTTCATATATTGCTGATGGGAAAGTAAAGTGGTGCAGCTACTGTGGAAGACGGTTTGGCGGTTCCTCAATAAGTCACCCCTAGAGTTGCCACGTGACCCTGCAATTCCACTCCTAGGAATATACCCAAAAGGAGTCATGACAGGTGTTCAAGCAAAAACTCTTCCAGGAATGTTCCTAGTAGCACTATTCACAATAGCTAAAAGGCAGAAACTACCCCAATGCCCATCCGCTGAAGAATGGATAAAGAAAACGTGGCCTGTCCAGACAATGGAGTATCACAGAGCCATAAAAAATGAAACATTGATACATGCTACAACATGGGTGAGCCTCGAAAATACCGTGCTGAGTGCAAGAAGCCAGCCACAGAAAGTTACATGTTGTGGGATTCCATTTACTCGAAATGTCCAGAATAAGCAAATCTAGAGACAGAAAGCAGATTTGTGGTTGCCAGGGGTTGGGGCCAGTGGGGAGGGAGGGTGAGTGCTTAAAGGGTACAGAGTTTCCCTTGGGGTGATAGAAATGTTCTGGAATTAGATAGTGGTGATTGTTGCACAACGTTGTGAATGTAGTAAATGCCGCTGAAGTGTAGGCTTAAAATGGTGAATTTAATGTGCATGTGTATTTTTCTCCTACACAGGAAAAAAACTTAGCTGATGAGGCAAAGGGGGGCAGGTGTCCCCCTCCCAGAGGACTCTGGGTAGAGATTGAGCTCTCCCAGCTGCCTCCCAGAGCTCTTTCCAAACTGTCCCCCTCTCTCCCAGGCCTGGCTGGACACCCAGGACCGGCACTTGGGTCACTATGTAAATGGGAAGTGGTTAAAGCCAGATCACAGGAATTCAGTGCCTTGCCAGGACCCCATCACAGGTATGAGGTGTCCCCAGTCATTATGGGAGGGAGAGGTGTCTATACCCCAGCCGTACCCACCAGCAACACCCCATTCTCTTTGCTTAGGCCCTGAGGGCAGGGAGCAGCTGGTCGGGGGAGGAGGCTGAGATTTCTGGCTCCTCCTGATCACAGTCATCCCAATTATGGTTCCAAGTCCCTTGGACGCTTTTTGAAGTCACTATCTGCTAAAATCCCTTCCTTGCCTGTGGGAGGCAGCCAGAGCCATGACCAATAGATTTATCCCCATTTGTCAGATGACAAAACTGAGACCCAGAGTGGGCTGGGGACCAGTGTTACTGCCTTGGGGCGCTCCTGGGCTCTGGAAATCTCAGCCCCCTCCAGTTCTTACATGCCCCCAAATCTGGGTCCCCCATTCATCTCCCCAGGAGAGAACTTGGCCAGTTGCCTCCAGGCCCAGGCCGAGGATGTTGCAGCAGCTGCAGAGGCAGCCAGGACTGTGTTGGAGAACTGGAGCAGACTCCCTGGAGCCTGTCGGGCCCAGCACCTGACCAGGTAATGCAGTTGAGGTGTGGACCCTGGGAGGTGGGGAAGGACTTGGGGACAAAACTGTATTTCCCAGTATCCCATTGAATTCATTGGCAGCTAAGGCTCATATTCCCAGCATGCCTTTGAGCCTTCAGCAGCTAAAACATCCATTTACCACTATTCACTGGGATAGTAATGACAAAGCCTCTATTTCCCAGCATATCTTTGGGGCTCATCTGAGCTCCATTTCTCTGCAGCTCATTGGGGCTGGTGGAGCCGTTTTCCAGCACATTCTTGGGGCAGCTAGAGACAAAGATTCTGTTTCCCAGAGTGCAATTGATACTAGAGCTTAAGCCTCAATTTCCCAGCACCTTTGGGGGTTACAAATAGCCGACATCTTTACACAGCACCCTCAGGTTTTCGGTGTTTCCAGGACTACATTTCCCATGAATCTTTGGTGCCTTCCACCCCCTGGTAAATGGTGGGGATGCCGCCAGCATTTCATGGGAATTGTAGTCCAGGTATGTGGGGTGTGTATCAGGACTCTATAAGGCTGGGGGATAATGGGAAATGACCATCTGCCTTGCCTTCCCCACAGGCTGGCCAAGATGATCCAGAAGCACCAGCGGCTGCTGTGGACCCTGGAGTCTCTGGTTACTGGTCGGGCTGTTCGAGAGGTTCGAGACAGGGATGTCCCACTGGCCCAGCAGCTGCTCCAGTACCATGCAGTCCAGGCACACAGCCAGGAAGAGGTGCTGGCGGGCTGGGAGCCCATGGGTGAGAAGCAGGAGTCCTGGCCCCCAGCCCCCTCCTCCCTCATGACCCAGCAGTGCCTGCCCCAGTCCCCTCATTTGTTCTTGCAGGAGTAATTGGTCTCATCGTGCCACCCACATTCTCCTTCCTTGAGATGATGTGGAGGATTTGCCCTGCGCTGGCTGTGGGTAATTGATGGGCTGGGGGCCTGGACTCCTGGGTCTGAGGGTGGTGGGGCCCGGGGACCGGGACTCCTAGGTCTGAGGTGGGAGGGGCCCGGGGGCCCAGACCTTTGGGTCTGAGGGAGGAGGGGCTGGGGGCCCAGACTCCTGGGTCTGAGGGAGGTGGGGCCCAGGGACCTGGACTCTGGGGTCCTTGAGCTGCCTGCCTTCCCCAGGCTGCACTGTGGTGGTCCTCGTGCCCCCGGCCTCCCCAACGCCCCTCCTCCTGGCCCAGCTGGCAGGGGAGCTGGGCTCATTCCCAGGAATCCTCAACGTGATCAGTGGCCCTACCTCCCTGGGACCAGTCCTGGCCTCCCAGCCGGGAGTCCAGAAGGTGGCCTTCTGTGGAGTCGTCGAGGTATTTTCAGGGCTGAGAGGGGGCCGGGACGTGGCTGGGGGGCCAGAAGGCGCCTGTCCCAGCTGAACCTTGCAGGGGTCCCACAGGAAGGACGTGCCCTTCGGCGGACCCTGGCGGGCAAGGGTCTCGAGCTGAGCCTGGCCCTGGGGGCTGAGTCGCTGCTGCTGGTGACGGAGGCAGCGGACGTGGACTCAGCCGTGGAGGGCGTTGTGGATGCAGCCTGGTCCGACCGCAGCCCGGTGAGCCCCGTGCGCTCGTGTCCCCTCGTGTCCTGGGGGCCCTGCATGTCTGTCTCCAGACCTTAGGGCCCCACGTCTCTGTTCATTTTCATTTTCAGTTCTTTGCGTCCCAAAACTCTATCTTTACACTGTCACACGTGTGGGGGTCCTCAGCACCTCAAGTTTCTGAATCTCCAGGTCCCAGCTCTCCTGGTCTTGCAGAGTCGGGGGCTCTGTGTCTCTTATTCTTTAGGACTTCCTTCGTTTTTCTGAGTGGCCATGTCCTTCATTTTCCAACCTCTCTCTTCACTCTGAATCGCCAACTTTCTGTGACCCACTTCCTATCCGGAGTTTGGGGCCTCGGAGAGTCTCCCGGGTCCTCGGCCCCTTCTCCCTGACCCTCCCCTGATCTGTGCATGTGTGTCCCTGGGTCTCGGCCCTCTGTGGGGACCTGTCCCCATCACGTGGGCCCTGAGTTCACCCCCACTGACACTGCTTTTCCTAACAGGGGGGCCTCAGGCTTCTCATCCAGGAGTCTGTGTGGGACGAGACCATGAGACGGCTCCAGGCGCGGATGGGGCGGCTGCGTGCTGGCCGAGGGCTGGACGGGGCCGTGGACATGGGGGCCCGAGGGGCTGCCGCACGTGACCTGGCCCAGCGCTATGTGCGCGAGGCCCAGAGCCAGGGCGCACAGGTGAGCTGGGGGCACAGACTCGGGGGTGCTGGGGGAGGAGGGCCTGGAGACCTGACTCCAGGGTCTGAGGGAGGAGGGCCTAGAGACCCGACTCCAGGGTCTGAGGGAGGAGGGGCTGGGGGCCCGGACTCCTGGGTCTGAGGGAGGAGGGGCTGGGGGATGGACTCCCGGGTCTTTGGGGAGGAGGGACCTGGGAGTGGACTACTAGATCTATTTCTCTTTCTCCCCAGGTGTTCCAGGCTGGCGATGTACCCTCAGACAGCCCATTCTATCCCCCAACCTTGGTGTCTGACCTGCCCCCAGCCTCCCCATGCACCCAGGCAGAGGTGAGCCCCTTAGGCCCCCAGAGATCCTCCTCCATCCACCCATCCTCAGCCGGCCGTGGGCAGCAGCACACCACCTACAGAGGCCCGGGGGGTGACCATTTGGCCTGGGTCTGGGGGCTGCCGACCGCTGCAGGCTGGTCCCCTAATGGGTGGGATATCGGAGGGAGGGGCCGGCCAGGCTGCCTGCGCTCCCTCGTCACCCCTTCCAGGTGCCGTGGCCTCTGGTGGTGGCCTCCCCATTCCGCACAGCCAAG
Organism: Diceros bicornis minor; assembly: GCF_020826845.1. Taxonomy (NCBI): domain Eukaryota; kingdom Metazoa; phylum Chordata; class Mammalia; order Perissodactyla; family Rhinocerotidae; genus Diceros; species Diceros bicornis. Next base: position 24,896,418 of record NC_080773.1, read on the forward strand.
GAGGCACTGGCCATGGCCAACGGGACGCCCCGAGGAGGCAGTGCCAGTGTGTGGAGCGAGAGGCTGGGGCCGGCCCTGGAGCTGGGCTACGGGTTAGTTGGCATCCACGGGGGCACAAAGAGCTGGACGGCCCCAGCTTCGTTCCTGGTGTCTCCCTCTCTCTCCGGGTCTCTGTCCCTCTCTCCAGTCCCTCTCCCCCCAGTCTCTCTGACTCACTGCCCGCCTCAGTTTTCTCTCTGCTGTCCCCTCCCTCCCTGCAGGCTCCGGATGGGGACAGTCTGGATCAATGCCCACGGCCTCAGGGACCCTGCGGTGCCCATGGGTGGCTGCAAAGAGAATGGGTCTTCCTGGCACGGGGGCCCAGATGTGAGTGCCCCCCTCCCCACCCGTCCCACCCCTTTGTCCACCCCGTGCCCACCTTGCGTCCCCTTGACACTGTCCCTCTCACAGGGTCTGTATGAGTACCTGCAGCCCTCAGGGACCCCCGCCAGGCTGCCCCACCTTTCCGAGAATCTCAACTATGACACTTTTGGCCTTGCTGTCCCCTCCGCCCTTCCGGCTGGGCCTGAAACAGGGCCCAGGTGAGCTCTTCCAGGGGCTGCAACTCCCCGCATCCCTGAGGGGCGGGAGGGGAGAGGAGAAGTTGTGACAGGCTCCTCCACAGACTGGAGGGTGATTCGTGAGAGCCCTTGAGGGTCTTGCTGAGAATTGCATTCTGGGTCTTACGGCTTCACCCCCCCACCCCCAGGCCTGATGAGAGTCTTAGTTCTGCCAAATGAAAGTCTGTGCTCTCGCAGAGACTCATGGGGCCAGGAATTTGTGGTCCCCCAAAGGTTCATGGGAGCTGTGGTGGTTCATCGAATGGGATGAGGCGTGGGCTCTGAGCAGACCTGGCCCCAGGACCCACCCTGACACCTCACTTTGCTCCAGCCCAGCACCCCCCTATGGGCTTTTCGTGGGGGGCCGTTTCCAGGCTCCTGGGGCCCGGAGCTCCAGGCCCATCCAGGATTTGCAGGGCAATCTCCATAGCTATGTGGCTGAGGGTGGAGCCAAGGATATCCGAGGTGCCGTGGAGGCCGCTCACCAGGCTGCCCCCAGGTAAGGGGCGTCAGGCGGGAAAGCCCAGGGGTCGTGAGGCATCAGAGGGGGTAGTCTGGGACCCCCAAGGGCTGATGGGTTATGGAATCTGGACGCTGAGGGCAGATGGGCAGTGGAGTCTGAACTCCCAGGGCTGATAGGATATGGGTCTGGCCCCTCACTCGCCTCCCCGGAAGGATGGGCCACAGCCCCTGGACCCTGAGGGCAGGGGCTGTGGACAGAGATGGGGCACCTGGGATGAGCCAGGCCCAGGATGCCCACCTGGTGTGTACTGTGTGCACTGTTGACCCACAGCTGGGTGGGCCAGTCGCCAGGGGCCCGGGCAGCCGTGCTGTGGGCCCTGGCAGCCGCGCTGGAGCGCAGGGAGTCTGCCCTGGCCTCGAGGCTGGAGAGGCACGGAGTGGAGCTCAAGGTCGCCAAGGCGGAAGTGGAGCTGGGTGTGAGGCGGCTTCGGGCATGGGGGGCCCGTGCCCAGGCCCAAGGCCACACCCTGCAGGTGAGAGGGGTCTGCAGGCGGGCGGACAAGGGGGGGCAATCTGGAGGGAGGTCAGAGCAGGGGCTCTGGAATGAGTCAGACATGGGGTCCGGGCCCAGCCCCACTGCCTCCCAGCTGCATGATCATCGGCAAGTAGCCTCACCTCTCTGCACCTCAATTTTCTCATCTGTGTAATGGGCATACGGCCTGCCTCATAGAGAAGTGTTTCAAATTGTTGTTAGTGACCCATTACTGGGCTGTAAAATCAATTTAGTGGGTTGGGGACCGGTCTGGTGGCATAGTGGTTAAGTCTGGCGCGCTCTGCTTCGGCAGCCCAGGGTTCGCAAGTTCAGATCCCGGGTGCAGACCTACACACCACTTGTCAAGCCATACTGTGGTGGCGTCCCACATACAAAAAAGAGGAAGATTGGCAACGGATGTTAGCTCAGAGCCAATCTTCCTCACCAAAAAATAAATAAATTTAGTGTGTCGTAACCATGATTTTCTCTTTTTTTTGATAAAAAAGACTAGGGTAGAAAATAGAGAGTACATTGCACAGAGTATTTTTTGGTGTGACTTTTGTTTGATTTATATACATAATATGCAACTAAATATGGATACTGGGTTGGTGTGAACCATACGGCGGGTCCAGTGAAGAAACTGTGAGGATTCAGCGACCTCAGGGATAGAGATAACAGAAAGATAACAGAAAGATAAGAAGTCATTTGACCTGGGTCACCTCCATAAATGAGATGCAATCATACAATTACAAGATGGTATTGACCTTGAGGAGTTGTTAATGAAGACTAAATGAGCTGAACACCTAAGGCCTGACATATAGCCAAGGGCTCAAAAAATGTTTGCTTATGGATGGCCACTAAGCACCAGAAAAGACGCTCAACATCATTGATCACTGGCGAAATGCAACTCAAAACCACGATGAGATATCACTATGTACCTATTAGAATGGCTGAAATTCAAAAGAGAACCACACCAAGTGTTGGTGAGAATGTGGAGGGACTGCAACTCTCGCCCCCTGCTGGTGGGAGTGTAAAAGGGACAACCACTTTGGAAAACCCTTGGGCAGTTTCTTAAAAAGTTAAGGGTACTCGTACCATATAACCCGCCATGATTCCTAGTTATTTATTTAAGTAGATTTAATTTTGGGCCGGCCCCGTGCTTAGCGGTTAAGTGGGCGCGCTCCGCTAGTGGCGGCCCGGGTTCAGATCCTGGGCCCGCACCGACGCACCGCTTCTCCAGCCATGCTGAGGCCGCGTCCCATACGGCAACTAGAAGGATGTGCAACTGTGACATACAACTATCTACTGGGGCTTTGGGGGAAAAAAAAGGAGGAGGATTGGCAATAGATGTTAGCTCAGAGCCAGTCTTCCTCAGCAAAAAGAGGAGGATTAGCATGGATGTTAGCTCAGGGCTGATCTTCCTCACAACAAAAAATAAATAAATAAGTAGATTTAATTTCTAGATTTTAACCCAAGAGAACTGAAAGCATATACCTGTAAAAAGACCTACACACAATTGTTTATAGCAGCCTTATTCATAGTAGCCAAAAACCAGAAGCAACTCAAATGTCCCTCAACAGATTAATAGAGAAACAAGGTGTGGTTCATCCTTACAATGGAATCCTACTCGGCAGTTGGAAGGAGTGACTATGCTACAACGTGGACAAATCTCAAAATGACTCAGCTGGGTGAAAGAAGCCAGATAAAAGACTATGATTCCATATCTAGAAAATTCTGGAAAATTCTAGAAAATACAAACTAATCTATAGAGAGAAAGCAGATCAGTGCTTGTCTGAGGACAGAGAGGTTTCAAATAGGGGCAGGAGGGAAGGTGCAAAGGTGCACAAGGAAATTTGGGGGGTGAAGTTCATTATCTTGATAGTGGTGATTGGTTTCATGGGTGTCTACATGTATCAGAATTTATCAAATTGCACCCTTTAAAGTGTGTGCAGTTTAGTGAATGTCAGTTGTGTTCTATAAAGCTTTAAAAAAAAAAAATGGGGCTAGCCCCATGGTGTAGTGATTAAGTTCGGTGCATTCCACTTCAGTGGCCTGGGTCCACAGGTTCTGATCCCGGGCGCGGACGTGCACCACGCGTCAGCCACTCTGTGGTGGCGACTCACATATAAAGTAGAAGAAGATTGGCACAGATGTTAGCTCAGGGCTAATCTTTCTCAACAAAAACAAAATACACACTAACAAACCTAGACTCAGGCCAGGTTCTGAGCCCTCTACACACATTAACTCATTTCATCCAACAAATCTCTGAGGTAGGCACTATTATTAGCCCCATTTTTTTTTTTTTTTTGGTGAGGAAGATCAGCCCTGAGCTAACATCCGATGCTGAGCCTCCTCTTTTTTGCCGAGGAAGATTGGCCCTGGGCTAACATCCGTGCCCATCTTCCTCTACTTTATATGGGATGCCGCCACACCGTGGTGTGACAAGTGGTGTGTCGGTGCGCACCCAGGATCCGAACCCATGAATCCCAGGCCACCAAAGCAGAGCGTGTGCACTTAACCGCTTGCACCACCGGCCAGCCCCTAGCCTCATTTTAAAGATGGGAAACTGAGGCCCAGAGAGGTTAAGTGACTCACCCAAGGTCACACAGCTGGTGAGTGGCGGAGCTGGGACTTGAAGGCAGGATCTGGCTCCAGTGTGTGCTCTGAACCATCACCTGTTATGTTATTATTGGAGTTGTTACGGAAAACAAAGATGGGGATGAGGAAGAGAAGGGGCGGGCGATGGAGAAGGCCCTGGGAGGGCAGTCAGGCTCCCTTGCCCCTCCCTTGACCTCCTGCCCATCCCTGCAGGTCGCAGAGCTGAGAGGCCCCGTGCTCCGGCTGCGGGAGCCGCTGGGCGTGCTGGCTATCGTGTGCCCGGACGAGTGGCCCCTGCTCGCCTTCGTGTCCCTGCTGGCCCCTGCGCTGGCCCACGGCAACACTGTGGTCTTGGTGCCCAGCGGGGCCTGTCCCATCCCTGCCTTGGAGGTCTGCCAGGTACAGTCGCCTGCCTTCCTGCTGCGGCTCCCAGCAGCCTCTGGGGCAGCAGATGGGTGAAGGGTGCCCCCAGGCCTGCACGGAGCTCGGCTGCCACCCCACCCGCCTTGATAACCCCAGACCCAGCATCCAAGCCTCCCTCCTTGTAGACCCAATGACCATTCTCTCCAGACTGCAAGCCTTGACCAGTCAGGATCCCAGTCCCATTCCTTCCCCAGATGCTCACCCCTCACCCTGCCCCCACTGCCCTCAGGGTCTCTGACTCCTTCCCTCCCAACCCTGGATGACCCACTCTCCCATCCCCTAGGATATGGCCACCTTGTTGCCTGCGGGCCTGGTGAACGTGGTGACAGGCGACCGTGACCACCTGACCCGCTGCCTGGCCTTGCACCAGGACGTCCAGGCCCTGTGGTATTTCGGATCTGTCCAGGTACCCTTTGTTTCGCTATCTTCAGCATCTTAAACGTGGCTACACCCCTTTAGAACCACTGTTGCTAAGGGAGAGAAACTCCTTGGCAACCAGGTTCTGAGGTCTTGCCCCTTTAGAGCCCCGGTTGCTAAGGAGGAAGATCTCCTTAGCAACAGGGGACTGAGATTCTGCCTAGCCCAAAGACCTAATCTCATTGGACATCCCATTGCTAAGGACCACACCCTAGCAACAGAGTCAGAAGCCCACAGTCCACCCTCTTAAACCTCCTGATGGTGACAGATGGGAACTCCTTGTCAACAAGAACCCTGGGCGCCATTCCTTCCAATGTGGGCTGTTAACAGAGGAAATTCCCTAGCCACAAAGGTCAACCTTGTTTCCCTCAGCATCTGGAAATTTTGCTTGCTAGGAGCTGAGCAGTATAGCAACAGAGCCTAGATCAAGCCCTGAGTCCCCTCCTCAGTAACAGTTCTTGTTGCCAAGGGAGCAGCTGCTTAGCAACCAAGCCAGTGGATATGCTGATCCCCCCTCTCCCCATGCCAGGGCTCCCAGTTTGTGGAGTGGGCCTCAGCAGGAAACTTGAAGCCGGTGTGGGTGAACAGGGGCCTCCCACGGGCCTGGGATCAGGACGCTGAGGGGGCAGGCCCAGAGCTGGGGCTGCGGGCAGCACGGACCAAGGCCCTGTGGCTGCCCATGGGGGACTGACGCCTGAGCACCACCACTCCATCTTGGACGGAGGAGAGATGGATCCAAACCAACACCAGATGCCTGAAACTTTCTTCTCATGGTTCCGTGCTCTCTAATACACCCTGACCAACCTTGGCTGTGCTTCTGAGGGGAGGGAGAGCAGGCAGCAACTTCTGGTCTATTTGAGGCCATTTTAGTTCTGACTCTCGGCAGCCCCGAGGGCTGGTTCCACTACAGCACAGAGTTTATGAAACAGATAAGGGGACCCTGGAATCCACAGCCGGGGCCCTGGGGCCTCTCGTCTCTTCCGATCTGCTCCATCTGGCGGCGGCTGCTCTTTGCCTTTGTCTGCGTACACGTTGCCGCAGAATCCATAGTGTGCTGGTACGAAATAAAATGCAGTAGCTCTCTGGAATAAAATAAAAGCCCTGGTAAGTAACTTTTGCCAATTTCTGTGGTGTAAATGCTCCCACCATGTCAGATTTCAAGCCCCAGATGGTTGAACAACCAGCTGACAGAATTCCTGAAATTTTTTTTTTTGCTGAGGAAGATTCTCCCTGAGTAACATCTGTGCCAATCTGCCTCTATTTTTTATGTGGGTCGCAGCCACAGCATGGTCGCCGACGAGTGGTATAGGTCCGCACCGGGGAACTGAACTCCGGCTGCTGAAGCAGAGCATGCCCAACTTAACCAGTAGACCACAGGGCTGGCCCCCAGAATTCCTGAACTTCTAGTAATCGGGTCCCATGAGCCAAAATGAGCCGCTTCAGCATACCACTGTTTTAGCAGATGCCAGGAACCCACTCAGGCTAGCTTAGGATAAAAGGGAATTTTCTGGAAGGCTACAGAGATACCTTACAGAAGACAGGGCGGGACAGGCATCTGGGCGCCCCGGGTCCCGAGAACCCGGAATGTAGACAAGAACCTGGGCGGGTCCTGTCTCCATGGGCCCCTGATCTCTTGGGTCTTGTATTTCTGCCTATCTGCTTCATTCAGATCTTTCTAGAAAAGATGTGACTTTAGGAAAGCTTCTTAATGACTCTGGGCCTGAGTTTCCTCATTTGTAAAATGGGGTTCATAGTTCCAGCCTCATTGGGTTGACTCAGTGATGGGTAACACAACGTGCTTAATGAGTGTTAGCTGTTAATTAGCGGTTGATTGTGTTCTGGGGCAAATGAGAATGGGCAACCTCCTGTCCGTATTTGACTAAGGCTGGGCAGAATAGATTACCTCTCATGGGATCTGGACATTTGGACGGGAGAGACACAGGAATGGGAGAGTTGGAGGAAAGTCTCTGGAAAGTTCTAGTTCCTACCTGTGGTTTGACAACTGCCTCCCAGATTCCGTGGGCTGCCTTGGTGTCCTTCCTGTTAGTCCTGTTGCTTTAACCAGCCAAAGCCAACTGTGGCAGGTCTGTGTACCACCGACCCAGACCACAGAGGATGCTCAGTGCCGCATCCCCAGGAGGGGACATCTGATTGGCTGGCTAGGTCAGGTGTCCACTTCTAGTCCAATCATCTCTGACCAGGAGGCAGGGGTTCCTAATCAAAGCAGCCATCCAGTCAGTCAACAACTATCCGTTGGGTGCCTGCTCTGAGTGGGTCACTGTTGTAGGTGCTGGGGAGATGGCCATGAACAAGACAGAACCTGGCCTCCTGGAGCTGAGGTTCTGGTGGGTGAGAGGCGTATTAGTTTCCTGTTGCTGCTGTAACAAATTACCACAAAGTTAGTGGCTTAAAACAACAGAAATGTATTATCTTGCAGTTCTGGAGGTCAGAAGTCTGAAGTGGGTCTTGCTGAGCTAAAATCAAGGTGTCAGCAGCGGCTGGGAATTTGTCCCAAGGGCACTAGTGAGCTGCAGAGAGTCTGTGAGCAGAGGAGAGGTAGGCTCAGCTTTGGTTGAAAGACACACAGACATAACCTAAGGGGACATGTACTATGATAATAGACGAAGCTCAGGGCACGCTAGGGGCTCAGAGAAGGCACCCTGCCCAGCCTGAGTGTGTGTGTGTGTGAGGTGAGGGTGAGGGAGGTGGCAGGAATTCCCAAGGAAGGTGCAGTCTTCATTGAGTTTTTTTCCCGACTTTATTGAGGTATGATTGACCAATAAAAATTGTATATATTTTGGTTGTACAACGTGATTTTTTCAAGGTGTCAGTGTGGCAATTTAATATACTTATGCATTGTGAAATGATTACCACAATCAAGTTAATTAACACCTCCACAACACCACATATAGTTACCTTTTATATACGTGGTGAAAACACTTGAGATCTATTCTCTTAGCAACTTTCAAGTATGCAATTCGTGTTTTGTTTTGTTTTGTTGCTAAGGAAGACTAGCCCTGAGCTAACATCTGTGCCAATCCTCCTCTATTGTGTATGTGGGTCACCGCCACAGCATGGCCGCCAACAAGTGGTGTAGGTCCGCGCCCTGGAACCGAACCTGGGCCACCAAAGTGGAGCGCACCGAACCGAACCACTAGGCGACAGGGCCAGCCCCTGAAGTATCCAATTCTTTTTTTTTTTTTTTTTTTGGTGAGGAGATCAGCCCTGTACTAACATCTGCCAATCCTCCTCTTTTTGCTGAGGAAGACTGGCCCTGGGCTAACATCCGTGCCCATCTTCCTCCACTTTATTTATTTATTTTTTTTAAATGTTTTCTCTCTTTGTTTCCAATATCAACTTTTTTTTTTTCCTTGAGGAAGATCAGCCCCGAGCTAACATCCATGCCAATCCTCCTCTTTTTGCTGAGGAAGACTGGCTCTGAGCTAACATCTATTGCCAGTCCTCTTCCTTTTTTTTTTTTTCCTCCCCAAAGCCCTAGTAGGTAGTTGTATGTCATAGTTGCACATCCTTCTAGTTGCGGTATGTGGGACGCGGCCTCAGCATGGCCGGAGAAGCAGTGTGTCGGTGCGCACCCGGGATCCGAACCCGGGCCACCAGTAGTGGAGTGCGCGCACTTAACCGCTAAGCCACAGGGCTGGCCCTTCTTCCACTTTATATGGGGTGCCACCACAGCATGGCTTGCCAAGCAGTGCGTCGGTGCACGCCCAGGATCCGAACCTGCGAACCCTGGGCCGCCGCAGCGGAGCGCGTGCGCCTAACCGCTTGCGCCACTGGGCCGGCCCCTCAAGTATCCAATTCTTTTTTTTTTGTGTGAGGAGATCAGCCCTGTGCTAACGTCTGCCAATCCTCCTCTTTTTTTTTTGCCGAGGAAGACTGGCCCTGGACTAACATTCCATGCCCATCTTCCTCCACTTTATATGGGACGCCGCCACAACATGGCTTGCTAAGCAGTACGTCAGTGCGCTCCCGGGATCCGAACCGGTGAACCACGGGCCGCTGCAGCACAGCATGTGCGCTTAACTGCTTGCGCCACTGGGCCAGCCCCTCAAGTATCCAGTTCTTGAAACCAGCATTGACTAGTATTGTTAACTGTGGTCACCATACTGTACATTAGATCCTCAGAACTTATTCGTCTTATAAGTAGAAGATTGTACTTTTGGACTGACATCTCCCCATTTTCCCCACCCCCCAGCTCCTGGCAACCACCGTTCTACTCTCTGGTTCTATGAATTCAACTTTTTTAGATTCCACATATAAGTGAGATCATACAGTATCTGTCTTTCTCTGTCTGGCTTATTTCTCCTAACGTAATGTCTTCCAGGCCCATCCATGTTGTCGCAAATGGCAGGATTTCCTTTTTTATGGCTGAATAATATTCCACTGTATGTATGTACCACATTTTCTTGATCCATTCATCTGTCAGTGGACACTTAGGTTGTTTCCGTGTCTTCCTGGCTATTGTGAACAATGCTTCAGTGAACACAGCAGTGCTGATATCTCTTTGAGATACTGATTTCATTTCCTTTGGATAAATACCCAGTAGTGGGATAGCTGGATCATATGCTAGTTATATTTTTAATTTTTTGAGGAATCTCCATACTGTTTTCCATAGCGGCTGCCCCAATTTACATTCCTACCAATAGGACACAGGGTTCCCTTTTCTCCACACCCTCTCCAACACTTATCTTTATCTTTTTATAATACCTATTCTAAGTATGGTGTAAGGTGATAGCTCATTGTGGTTTTCATTTGCATTTCCCAGATGATCAGTGATTGCATTGAGTCTTGAAGGGCAGTGAGGATCTGATTAGGCTAGAAAAGTGGGGGCGGGAGAGCCTCCCAGCAGAGGGACCAGCATGTGCAAAGGCCCAGCAGTGGAAACAGCCTTGAGGGAACTGTCATAGGTTGAATGATGGCCCCCAAAAAGATATGTGCACGTCCTCACCCCTGGAACCTATGAATGTGACCTTATTTGGAAAAACAGTCTCTGCAAATGGAATTAAGTTAAGCATCTCAAGATAAGATCATCCTGGGTTATCTGAATGGCCCCACATCTAATGGCATGTCCTTATAAGAGACAGAAGAGGCGAAGACACAGTGAGAAGAGGAGAAAGTCATGTGAAGACAGAAGCTGAGATGAAACTCAATTTCAAGCGCCCCTCCCCTTCCCCTGGAGGTTGGAGGTTGGAGGTTGGCAAGTTGGGCTGATACCCTGTGCCTCAAAGCCCCAACCTTCTGATCACATGGTTGGTCTTTCTGGCCTGACCAGCCCCCTTCCTTCTGACCAGCCACCTCATTAGCATAAACTCAAGTGTGGTCAGGGGCCGCCCAGGAATAGCCAAGACACCGCTATCACTTATTCAGGAAATTCCAAGGGCTTAGCGGTTGTCTCGCAGGAACCAGAGACAAAGAGCAGACGCGTTCTCTATTATACAACAGTAACGAGGAAGGAAAGAGGCCGGGATGCAGTTGTTCATCCATTTAACAAATACTGAGCGAGCACAGGTACGGTTGGTTCTAGGTGCTGGAAATCCAGCAGGGCAAACAGACACCCACCGTGGTCTTCCTGGAGCTGACGTCCCAGTGGGGGCAACTGACAAGCCGATAAGTAAACTGCATGGTGTGTCAGAAGGTGATAAGTGACAAGGGAGAGAGCAGTGGTGGGCGTGCTGGGAGGGGGTGCAATTTGAAAAAGCGTGGTGAGGAAGGCTTTGCCTATATAGTTGAGCAAAGACCTGAATCGGGGGGGTGAGCCATGTGGGTGTCTGGGGCAGGGCATTCCAGGCAGAGGGAACAGCCAGTGCAAAGGCCCTGGGGCAGGAGTGTGGCTGCCTCAGGCACAGTGAGGAGGCCAGGGCAGAGAGGGGACAGGGCCAGGTCCTGCAGGTCCATGTGGGCCACGGTGAGGAGTTTGATTCTGAGTGTGGTGGGAGCCAGGGGAGGCTTTGGAGCAGAGCGGCATGAGCTGACTTGGGGAACACCCTGGGGGTGAGGTCGTGAGGTCTGTGGCAGGGAGCCCAATGAGGAGGCCGCAGTGATACTCAGGTGGGAGATGGTGGTGGTGGACCCAGGTGATGGCAGTGGGGGTGGTGAGAAGTGGTCAGATGCTGGATACATTTTGACAGTCATTCAGCAAATCTGCTAATGGGCTGGCTTGTCAACGGGCAATGAGAGCAGAGTCAAGTCAACTCCAAGGCTTTGGGCCTGAGCACCTGGAGGGACAAAGGTGCCACCTACCTGGCTGCAAAGCGCGGCGTGTTTCAAAGCGAAGATACAGGGCTCCGGGTGCCTTCCTCCTTGCCCCGCGCGCATTGGCTCTAGCTGGAGACAGAGCCGGGTTGGAGCTTCTGCCCCGCGTTCACTGTGTGTCTCACCCCGAATCAACCCAACCTCAGCCCTCGTGGGCGCGAGTCCCCCTAAAGCGCCCTCTGCCATGTGAGCCCCCGGCTGTCACCACCAGGTGGCGCCCCTTGCCTCTGCCACATCCACCCCAGCTCACCATCTACTCCAAATTTCCCTTTCACTTTCGGTCTCTGGCTGTCACCCAGCCTGGCTCCTTCCACACCCAGCTGGGGCAAGCCTGGTGCGTGAGGAGAAATGGGCTCTGGGTCCCGAGGGGCGGGGCCGGGGTCTCCCTCCTGGGGCTGAGGGAGGAGGGATGGGAGTCAGGCTCCTGGGTCTCTGGCCTGGGGAGGGTTCTGGGGACCGGACGTCGGGGTTCTTAGAAGGGGAGATGAGGACCTTTCACTGTAACTGGGGCTCACGCAGGAAGCCCGTGGGAGTAGGAGGCGGAAACCTAGCCACATCAAGGGGCCGAGGCAGGGGCGGGGAGGTGGAGGGGCGGACGAGGAAGGGCCTGGGGTGTGGGGGTCTGAGACTTGCTGTTCTGTCCCTTCCAAGATCCAGCCACAGGCATGAGGGGCCCCCGGCCGAGATGATAGTGCTGGCGCCAGCCTGGAGCCCAACTGTGCGTATACCAGGGAGAGAAGGTGGGGGAAGGCAGAGTGGTGTCAGGATGGGCAGAGCTGAGAGGGCAGATGACAGAGGTGGGGAGATGACAGAGGTGGGGGAGATGACAGAGGTGGGGAGATGACAGAGGTGGGGGGAGAGATGGACAGAGGTGGGGGGATGACAGAGGTGAGGAGATGACAGAGGTAGGGGAGATAACAGAGGTGGGGGAGATGACAGAGGTGGAGGGAGAGATGGACAGAGGTGGGGAGATGAAAGAGGTGGGGGAGATGACAGAGGTGGGGGAGATGACAGAGGTGGGGAGATGACAGAGGTGGGGGGAGAGATGGACAGAGGTGGGGGGATGACAGGTGAGATGACAGAGGTAGGGGAGATGACAGAGGTGGGGGAGATGACAGAGGTGGGGGGAGAGATGGACAGAGGTGGGGGGATGATAGAGGTGAGGAGATGACAGAGGTAGGGGAGATAACAGAGGTGGGGGAGATGACAGAGGTGGAGGGAGAGATGGACAGAGGTGGAGGGAGAGATGGACAGAGGTGGGGGAGATGACAGAGGTGGGGGGAGAGATGGACAGAGGTGGGGGAGATGACAGAGGTGGAGAGAGAGATGGACAGAGGTGGGGGAGATGACAGAGGTGAGGAGATGACAGAGGTGAGGGAGATGACAGAGGTGGAGGGAAAGATGGACAGAGGTGGAGGGAGAGATGGACAGAGGTGGGGGGATGTCAGAGGTGAGGAGATGACAGAGGTAGGGGAGATGACAGAGGTGGGGGAGATGACAGAGGTGGAGGGAGAGATGGACAGAGGTGGAGGGAGAGATGGACAGAGGTGGGGGAGATGACAGAGGTGGGGGGAGAGATGGACAGAGGTGGGGGAGATGACAGAGGTGGGGGAGATGACAGAGGTGGGGAGATGACAGAGGTGGGGGAGATGACAGAGGTGGAGGGAGAGATGGACAGAGGTGGGGAGATGAAAGAGGTGGGGGAGATGACAGAGGTGGGGGAGATGACAGAGGTGGGGAGATGACAGAGGTGGGGGGAGAGATGGACAGAGGTGGGGGGATGACAGGTGAGATGACAGAGGTAGGGGAGATGACAGAGGTGGGGGAGATGACAGAGGTGGGGGGAGAGATGGACAGAGGTGGGGGGATGATAGAGGTGAGGAGATGACAGAGGTAGGGGAGATAACAGAGGTGGGGGAGATGACAGAGGTGGAGGGAGAGATGGACAGAGGTGGAGGGAGAGATGGACAGAGGTGGGGGAGATGACAGAGGTGGGGGGAGAGATGGACAGAGGTGGGGGAGATGACAGAGGTGGAGGGAGAGATGGACAGAGGTGGGGGAGATGACAGAGGTGAGGAGATGACAGAGGTGAGGGAGATGACAGAGGTGGAGGGAAAGATGGACAGAGGTGGAGGGAGAGATGGACAGAGGTGGGGGGATGTCAGAGGTGAGGAGATGACAGAGGTAGGGGAGATGACAGAGGTGGGGGAGATGACAGAGGTGGAGGGAGAGATGGACAGAGGTGGAGGGAGAGATGGACAGAGGTGGGGGAGATGACAGAGGTGGGGGGAGAGATGGACAGAGGTGGGGGAGATGACAGAGGTGGGGGAGATGACAGAGGTGGGGAGATGACAGAGGTGGGGGGAGAGATGGACAGAGGTGGGTTGATGACAGAGGTGAGGAGATGACAGAGGTAGGGGAGATGACAGAGGTGGGGGAGATGACAGAGGTGGAGGGAGAGATGGACAGAGGTGGAGGGAGAGATGGACAGAGGTGGGGGGATGACAGAGGTGAGGAGATGACAGAGGTGGGGGAGATGACAGAGGTGGGGGAGATGACAGAGGTGAGGGAGATGACAGAGGTGGAGGGAGAGATGGACAGAGGTGGAGGGAGAGATGGACAGAGGTGGGGGGATGACAGAGGTGAGGAGATGACAGAGGTGAGGGAGATGACAGAGGTGGGGGAGATGACAGGGGTGGAGGGAGAGATGGACAGAGGTGGAGGTGATGACAGACGTGGGGGAGATGACAGACGTGGGGGAGATGACAGACGGGGAGATGACAGAGGTGGGGAAGATGACAGATGTGGAGGGAGATGACAGAGGTGGGGGGGATGACAGAGGTGGGGTGACAGAGGTGGGGGAGATGGACAGAGGTGAGGAGATGGACAGAGGTGGAGGGAGATGACAGAGGTGGAGGGAGAGATGGACAGAGGTGGGGGAGATGACAGAGGTGGGGGAGGTGACAGAGGTGGGGGAGATGACAGAGGTGGAGGGAGAGATGGACAGAGGTGGGGGAGATGACAGAGGTGGGGGGAGAGATGGACAGAGGTGGGGGAGATGGACAGAGGTGGGGGAGAGGACAGAGGTGGGGGAGATGACAGAGGTGGGGGAGATGACAGAGGTGGAGGGAGAGATGGACAGAGGTGGGGGAGATGACAGAGGTGGGGGAGATGACAGAGGTGGGGGGATGACAGAGGTGGGGGGATGACAGAGGTGGGGGAGATGACAGAGGTGGAGGGAGAGATGGACAGAGGTGGGGGAGATGACAGAGGTGGGGGAGGTGACAGAGGTGGGGGAGATGACAGAGGTGGAGGGAGAGATGGACAGAGGTGGAGGGAGAGATGGACAGAGGTGGGGTGATGACAGAGGTGAAGAGATGACAGAGGTGGGGGAGATGACAGAGGTGGGGGAGATGACAGAGGTGAGGAGATGACAGAGGTGGGGGAGATGGACAGAGGTGGGGGAGATGGACAGAGGTGAGGAGATGGACAGAGGTGGGGGGGATGACAGAGGTGGGGGAGATGACAGAGGTGGGGGAGATGACAGAGGTGGGGGAGATGACAGAGGTCGGGGAGATGGACAGAGGTGCGGGAGATGGACAGAGGTGGGGGAGATAGAGGTGAGGAGATGGACAGAGGTGGGGGAGATGACAGAGGTGGGGGGGATGACAGAGGTCGGGGAGATGGACAGAGGTGGGAGAGATGGACAGAGGTGGGGGATGACAGAGGTGGAGAGAGGTGTGGACAGAAGTGGGGGAGATGACAGAGGTGAGGAGATGGACAGAGGTGGGGGAGATGGACAGAGGTGGGGGAGATGGACAGAGGTGGGGGAGATGGACAGAGCTGGGGGATGACAGAGGTGGAGGGAGAGATGGACAGAGGTGGGGGAGATGACAGAGGTGGGGGAGATGGACAGAGGTGGGGGGATGACAGAGGTGGAGAGAGGTGTGGACAGAGGTTGGGGAGATGACAGAGGTGGGGGAGATGGACAGAGGTGGGGGAGATGGACAGAGGTGGGGGATGACAGAGGTCGGGGAGATGGACAGAGGTGGGGGAGATGGACAGAGATGGGGGATGACAGAGGTGGGGGAGATGGACAGAGGTGAGGAGATGGACAGAGGTGGGGGGATGACAGAGGTGGGGGGATGACAGAGGTGGAGAGAGGTGTGGACAGATGTGGGGGAGATGACAGAGGTCAGGGGATGACAGAGGTGGGGGAGATGACAGAGGTGGGGGAGATGGACAGAGGTGGGGGAGATGGACAGAGGTGGGGGATGACAGAGGTGGGGGAGATGGACAGAGGTGGGGGAGATGGACAGAGGTGGGGGATGACAGAGGTGGGGGAGATGGACAGAGGTGAGGAGATGGACAGAGGTGGGGGGATGACAGAGGTGGGGGGATGACAGAGGTGGAGAGAGGTGTGGACAGAGGTGGGGGAGATGACAGAGGTCAGGGGATGACAGAGGTGGGGGAGATGACAGAGGTGGGGGAGATGGACAGAGGTGAGGAGATGGACAGAGGTGGGGGGATGACAGAGGTGGGAGGATGACAGAGGTGGAGAGAGGTGTGGACAGAGGTGGGGGAGATGACAGAGGTGGGGGAGATGACAGAGGTGAGGGGAGATGACAGAGGTGGAGAGAGGTGTGGACAGAGGTGGGGGAGATGACAGAGGTGGGGGAGATGGACAGAGGTGAGGGGAGATGACAGAGGTGGGGGGATGACAGAGGTGGAGAGAGGTGTGGACAGAGGTGGGGGAAGATGGTCAGAGACAGGGGGAATGGATGTGGACAGAGGTGGAAAAAGAGATTCCGAGAGCCAGAGATGGGCAGAGGTGAGCAGACACGGAGAGAGACGGGCCGGGTTGGGGATCTGGGGAAAGGGACAGACATGGGACAGAGGCGATTGACGGGGCAGGACAGCAGTGGACAAGAGGCAGAGAGAAAAATAGGGAAGGATGGTCAGAGATGGGACCTTGTGCGCCAGGTGGAGGAGGGGCGGAGACCTGGAAGAGGTGGACTGAGCCCTGGGAAACGAGAAAGAGGGAAGAGAGAACAGGGGGCTGGGGGGCCCAGACGGGGTGTGGAGCCAATAGTGGGCTGCCCCCCGCCCGCATCCACAGAGCTCCCTGCTGCTGCTGCTGCTGCTCAGCCCCGGCCTCCGCGGGACCCCCGACTGTTCCTTCAGCCACAGCCCCATCTCTTCCACCTTCACTGCCACCATCCGCAAGCTGGTGAGGGCCCTGCTGCCATCCTCCTTCGCGGTCCTTTCCCAGGGGAGGTGCTGTCACTGGGTCTGAGCTCCCCCCGTCTAGGTCTCTGTCTTTGCGGGTCCCTGTCCCCCTCTCTCTGGGTCTCCACAGCTCTCTTTCCTCCTGTCTGCAGCCAGGCCTGACCCTGTTTTCTCCCGCAGTCCGACTACCTGCTTCAAGATTACCCAGTCACGGTCGCCTCCAACCTGCAAGACGTGAGTGGCAGAGGGGCGGGGCCTGGAGTGGAGGTGGAAAGGAGAGGCTCCAGATGCACCACCCCTCAGGGAACCAGGCTGGTTGGCTGACCCAGCCGCCTCCTCCCCTGGGAGCCAAGAGTCCCAGCCCCCAGTCCCTCTTTCTCCCAGCCCCATGCATCCACGGCCCCAGCCCCCTCTGCCCGCGGGGCCCAGACTTGGGTTGTCCCTCCCCAGGACGAGCTCTGTGGGGCGTTCTGGCGCCTAGTCCTGGCCCAGCGCTGGATGGGACAGCTCAAGACCGTGGCTGGGTCCAAGATGCAAAACCTTCTGGAGGATGTCAACACCGAGATACTCTTTGTCACCTTATGTGCCTTCCAGGTCAGCCCTGAACTTGGGGGACAAGTGAGGGAGCGAGATGCCTTCCTAGGGATTGGAAGTCAAGCTCTGTGGGTCTCCCTGGAGATTTCTGTTGACAGTAGCAACCCAAGGGAGGAGGAGCTGGAACCCCAGTCCCCCTGGGGGCCCCATTGCTGGGAAACAACACTTCTCTAGGCCCCAGAGGATGGTGAAGGGTCTGGGCCTGATGCGTCAATTCTGAGTTTATTTCTCAGGCCCTGTTGCAGGATGCTGCTAAGGGGTTCTCTCCCCTAGCAACCAGGAGAAAGAGGGGATCTAAACTCCCTCTGGACCCAGGTCTGATTGGGCCCTGTTGCCGGGCGTTGCTAAGGATGCTTCCCCTAGCGACCAGGGGGATCAGGGGTCCAGACTCTGAGACCAAGCCTCACTGGGCCCCATTGTTGGGCAGTGCCGGCAGGGAAGGCCCTTGGCCTGAGACGCCGGGGGTGATGCGGTGGTGACGTCTCCCTCCCCTGCCCCCAGCCCCTCCCCAGCTGTCTTCGCTTCGTCCAGACCAACATCTCCCACCTCCTGCAGGACACCTCGCAGCAGCTGCTGGCCCTGAAACCCTGGATCACCCGCCGGAATTTCTCCCGGTGCCTGGAGCTGCAGTGTCAGCCGGGTAAAGGCTCCCAGCACCCCCCAGCCCCCCAACCCACCCCTCTTCCCACCCTCACAGCCCCTTACCCCCTCCCACTGGCTGCGTGACATTGGGCATGTTCCCCCAAGTTCATTCTCCTTTCTGGGCCTCAGTTTACCCATCTCTGAGAAGGGAACAACAGTCCCTGCCCGTTTCTTTACGGCAGCCCTGTCTGATAGAAACAGGAGAGCCATATGTTGAAGTGTAAATTTTCTAGCAGCCAAGTTAAAAAAAAAAAAGTGAATTCACTTTTTTTCAGGAATTTTAATGTTCTTTATTTTTTAGCAAGTTACTAGTTTGATTTTTTTCTTTTTTTGGGGGGGGGCGTGGTGAGGAAGATTAGCCTTGAGCTAACATCCATTGCCAATACTCCTCTTTTTGCTGAGGAAGATTGTCCCTGGGCTAACATCTGTGCCCATCTTCCTCCATTTTATGTGGGACGCGCCGCCACGGCACAGCTTGATGAGCAGTGCATAAGTCCACACCCAGGATCCGAACCTGGGAACCCCAGGCCGCCAAAGCGGAGTGTGCGGACTTAACCACTATGCCACCGGGCCAGCCCCTGATTTTTTTATTTTGGAAGAATTATAGATTCACAGGAAGATGCGAAGAAATGCACAGGGAGGTCCAGGGCACCCTTTACGCAGCCACCCCAATGTTGCATTTTGCCTGTTGACGTCAATTATAAGACAATATCAAAACCAGGAAATTGACATGGGCACACTCCACAGAGCGTATTCAGCTTTTATCAGTTATACATGCACTCGTTTGTGTGTGTGTGTGTGTGTGTGTGTGTGTGTGTGTGTCGGTGTCTGTGTCTGTGTCTGTGTCTGTGTCTCAGTGTGTCAGTGCTCGGGCTGCTGTAACAAACTACCACAACCCAAGTGATTTAAACAACAGAAGTTTGTTGTCTCCCAGTTCTGGAGGCCAGAAGTCCAAAATCAAGGTGTCGGCAGAGTTGGCTCCTTCTCAGGGCTGGGAGGGAAGGATCTGTTCCAGGCCTCTCTTCTTGGCTTGTCGATGGCCATTTTCATGTTCCCATGGCATCTTCCTCTATGCATTCTCTGTGTCCTGATTTCCCCTTTTTATAAGGACGCCAGTCTTATTGGATTAGAGCCCAGCCTAATGACCTCATTTTAACTTAATTACCTATTTAAAGACCCTTGTCTCCAAATAAGATCACATTCTGAGGTACTGGGGGTTAGGACTTCAATATAGGAGTTTTGAGGGCCACAATTCAACCCCTAAAAGTGTGTGTGTGTGTGTGTGTGTGTATCTATGCAGTTTTACCATGGGTAGCTTCCTATTGTCGCCACCACAATCAAGATACATAACTTTGGGGCCGGCTCAGTGGCATAGTGGTTAAGTTCAGCATGCTCCATTTCGGTAGCCCAGGTTCGTGGGTTCAGATCCCAGGCACGGACCTACGCCACTCATCCAACCATGCTGTGGCGGTGTCCCACATACAAAATAGAGGAAGATGGGCACAGATGTTAGCTCAGAGCCAATCTTCCTCACCAAAAAAAATTAAAAAAAAAAGATACTTGACCCCCCTCCTAACAATTCCATCCCTAACCCCTGGCAACCACTAATCTGTTTTCTATAATGACATTATTGAATTTAATTTTAATAATTATTTTTAATAATTAATCATTTAAATCACAAATTTTATTTAACCCAATATTTCCAAAATAGTACCATTTCAATACATAGTCAATATTTTAAAAAACTAATTTAGTGAGTTATTTCACATCCTTTTTTTCCCACTAAGCCTTTAAGAATCCAATGTGTATTTTCCACTGACAGCGCATCTCAATTCAGACCAGCCACAGGCCACATGCTTGACAGCCACGTGGGGCAAGTGGCTGCCATATTGGACAGGCCGGCGCTAAAGTATCAAAATGAAATAACTTTATTGCAATATGATGAGAGACTATGCCCTGTGAAAATGCAACTTTTTCAGTTTATTCAGGTTTCCTTTGTGGCCAAGTATATAGTCAGTTTTGTAACTGAGCATGGTCTTAGGAAAAGAATAGATTATTTTTTTTGGTAGGATCAGAGTTGAATCTGTGTGTATATAGTCTGTCAACCTTATCATGGTATTACTCAGAGTCTTTCTGTCCTTCTTATATTTGTCTATAGATCTGTCAAGTTCTGAGAGAGATATTAAAAAATCTCCCACTCTGATTATATTTTTCTCAATTTCTCCCTACACTTCCAATCATTTTGTCACTTCTATTTAGCTTCATTTGTCATTCGTATTTACATTTATGACTCTTCATTTATTCAACCAAGTTTTATTAACCATCTCCTTGGTGCCTGGCATTGAAGACACAGCACGGAACAAGATCAAGTCCGTGCACATGTAGGGCTGACATGTGAATCAGGAGACAGACAATAAACATGTAAACAAGTAAACAAACAGGAAAATATCTGAGTATAACAAGCCTATGCAGGCAAATTAAAACGGGGTGATGGAATCATGGTCTGAGGTGACTGGCTGGAAGGTCACTGAAAGTCGGGAATAAGAACAGGCAGTGCAAAGGCCCTGAGGCAGAAACCTGCCTACGTGTTCAAGGAATAGTGAGGAGGCCCCTATGGCTGGAGCTGAGCGAGGGAAGGGGAGAGCGTGAGGGATGAGGATACAGGGGGAACAAAGGGGGCCAGGTCGGGTGGGGCCTTATGGGCCATCATAGCTTCATACATTGTATCATTTATTGTTTTATTATTTTATTCAAATATTTAATTTATGTAAATTCAACTATTATAGTAGTATTTAGCGATCACTAAGTAGTAGGTTCTGGTGATAAATAAGACAGATAAGGCTCCTGTCGCCCACATGGAGCTCACAGACTACTGGGGCAAGGAGATCAATAAACAAATTGATACATAAACTCTAGAAATATATTTGTCCAATTGGAAAATAAAATGCAACCTATGTGCCAGACACTGTTCTAAGCACTTTCTGTATATCCACTCATGTCATTTTTGTAACAACCTTATGAGGTAGGTATAATGATTACCCCATTTTACAGATGAGGAGACTGAGGCACAGAGAGGTGAGCAGCCCCCCCGAGGTCACACAGCCAGCACCAGACAGACTTTCTCTCCTTCCCTGGCCCTCCCCTTCTCCCGGGTCACCCAGCCTCCTCTCTCCCCCCAGACTCCTCCACCCTGCTGCCCCCGAGGAGTCCCGGGGCCTTGGGGGCCACAGCCCTGCCGGCCCGTCAGGCCCCTCTGCTGCTCCTTTTGCTGCTCCTGCTGCCCGTGGCCCTCCTGCTGCTGGCCGCTGCCTGGCGCCTGCACTGGGGAAGGAGGAGGCGGAGGACGCCCCGCCGCGGGGAGCGGGTGAGCGGGCACGGCGGGCAGAGGGGTGGGGAGGGCTGAGGGGTGGCCAGAGGCCCCAGTTGCCCGGCTGCGGCTGACCCCGTAGGGGCCACGGGTGCCCCCCACCCCCAGTCCCCAGGACGTGCTGCCTCTGCGGCTCGTGGAGCACTGACTTGGTGAGTCCTTCACCAAGCCGAGGACCCTGGACTGGGTGTGTGTCGGGCGGGTGGCATGAGGAGTCACGGGAGGGCTGTGAGCAGGGGAGGGGTGGCGCACCTCCGGGTGCAGGAAGATCGCTCTGGGACCATGATGGGGACAGACTGGAAGAGAGAGGCTGGAGACCAAAGAGGAGGCTGGGTGAGGGTCCAGGGAGAGAGGGCGCGGCCTGGGCCAGAGCTGGAACTGGGACCATGAGGATGGAGAGGAGGGGACAGACGTGGAGGCAGAGGCGGGGGGCAGGGATCACGAGGGGCAGGGCTGGAGACCCACAGGGTTTGGGGGGCTGGCACAGACGACCCTAGGTGTGGCCCAGTGGGGCACCTGGGGGAAGAGGGAGATTAGGGAAGGACAGTGAGCTCCGTGGGGACCTGTGGGCGTGAGGCACCCGGAGGAGGTGTTTGAACACAGGAGTCTGCAAGCCGGGAGAGGGTGGCTTCCTGGAGCAGGCGGGGGGTGCTGCCTTCGCAAAGCCCTCTAGGTGGGAAAAAACTCAGGGTGTTCCAGGAACTTCAGCCAGCCTGGGGCAGGTGTGGGTAGGGGTTTGAAAAATGCCACAGGAAAATGTAGGCCTCACACGCCAGGCAGGGGAGCTGGGACTTCCTGCCCAGAACAGCAGCGAGCCATGGAGGCGAGTGATGGAGAAAAGAACCTGGGAACCACTGCGGGGGCAGGAGACAAATGGGCCAGGGAGGAGGAAGGAGGACAGGCCCAGTGGGTTCCTCAGGGGCCCAGAGGAATCTAACAAGAGCCATTTTGCAGTAATCACTCATACATACAGTGCCTCAGTGACCAGGCCTTGTGCTGGGGCATTCTACAAATTAACTCACTTAATCCAGAAGCTGGTGCCATTATTATCCTCTTTTCACAAAGGCTGAAACCAAGGCACAGAGAGGTAAATAATTTGCCAAAAGTCACACAGCTCGTGAGTGAGAGAGCCAAGATTTTACTCTGGGCCTTCTGGTTCCAGCCTCTGTGCCTTTCTCTCATTCTTCTGCCTCAGTTTCTTTATTTGTACAAAAGACTCTAATAATAGTCCTTTTACCATAAAGGTTAAATGAAGTGACACATGCAAAACCCTTAGAGCAACGCTGTCCAACGGAAATAGAACACAAGCCACAGGTGTGATTTCAAATTTTCTCGTAGCCACACTTTTTTTTTTAATAAAAAGAAAACAGGTTACTTTAAATATTTTATTTCACCCTGTGTATCCAAAATGTTGTCATTTCTACGTCATCAATATTTTTAAAAATTATTAATGAAATGTTTTACATTTTTTTCAAACCAAGTCTTCAGAATCCAGTGTGTGATTCTACACTCACAGCACAACTCGATTCAGACGCTAAAGTTTTAACAGAAATACTTGATATGTATTAAGATTTCATGAAACTTACAGTTGCAAAAGCAGATTCGTATGTTGTTCGCAAAATACAGAAGTT
This sequence comes from Diceros bicornis minor, assembly GCF_020826845.1. Taxonomy (NCBI): domain Eukaryota; kingdom Metazoa; phylum Chordata; class Mammalia; order Perissodactyla; family Rhinocerotidae; genus Diceros; species Diceros bicornis. The sequence continues at coordinate 24,919,182 of NC_080773.1, forward strand.
TTCCAGTTACTGGATGGAGGATCAGTTTCTAAATTTAATGATTCTTCCTTCCTTTTGGCTGGAACCACCATCTTCCAGTGATTTGCCAAAATGACCGACACACAGCGAAAGAGGAGAGGCACCGCTGCCTGTTCTCTAGGCCTTCTAGAAAACATGGAATTGTTCCTTTGGCCACATACGTGCAAATCTATAAGAAAGGTGATATTGTAGACATCAAGGGAGGGGGCGCTGTTCAAAAAAGAATGCCCCACCAATGTTATCCTGGCAAAACAGGAAGTCCACAGTGTTACCCAGCATGCTCTTGGCCCTGTCGTAAAGAAACAAGGTAAGGGCAAGATTCTTGCCAAGAGAATTAATGTCCATATTGAGCATATTAAGCACTAAAAGAGCCAAGATAGGTCCCTGAAACTTGTGAAGGAAAATGATCAGAAAAAGAAGGAAGCCAAAGAGAAGGGTACTTGGCTTCAGCTGAAGTGCCAGCGTGCTCCACCCAGAGCAGCACTTTTCCAGAACCAATGGAAAGGAACCAAGCCACTGGAACCCATTCCCTATGAATTCATGGCATCATAGGTGTAAAAAAAAAAAATAAAAGACCTCTGGACTGTAAAAAATAATGGTAATAATAATAATGATTTTTCATTTCAGCACGTGTTTCTGAACAGTAATTTTTACTATAATTTTTTTGTGGAAAGGAAATACATTGAGAAGTTTTCCCATCCCCCTTGTTCCAGGAACAAGAGAGAGTCACCCTATTTTCCCACGCCCAATAACCACACTATTAGTTTAAGTTTAAATTAGGTAAAATTAAAAATTCAGCTCCCCAGTGGCACTGGCCACATGTGGAGCGCTCAGTATTCACACGTGGCTGGTACTGTGGCTGTAGTGGAGAGCACAGATCGAAAACGTGTCCGTCATTGCAGAAAGTTCTCTTGGACAGCGATGCCCTAACACATAGCGAGTGCTGGCTGTGAATGGAGTTGTTTTCCACACCGAGTCTGTGCAGAGCCCTGAGCTTCCTGCTTTCCTCTCCTCTGTTCACGGATCCTCAAACACCCCGGTGAGACAGACGCATCTATCACCCCATTTTACAGAGGACACTGAGGCCCAGAGAGAGCAGTCACCTGCCAGAGGACACAGAGCCGGAGCTCGGAGGAAGTCAGCTAGAGACTGGTCCCTTCCCCAGCCGTGCTGCCCCTCTCTCTCGCTCTCCAGGATGGAGGCAACACCAGCATCCAGTCCCGGCCCCAGCCCCACCTGCCCCTCTCTGTACAAAGCCCTCATCCCCGGGAAATTGTATATAAATCATGTTTTTCTACCAACGCTGGCCAGGCCTGTCTGTGGATGGGACAGAGTATGAATGGGGCAGTTTGGGTCTGAGTCTTGGTTTTTCCGTTAGTGCAGTGTTTCATTCAACACCTGTTTTCTGAGGCGTCCTGGGGCCCAGGGCCAGTGCAGGGCAATGCTGGGACCCAGACGTGAGCCAGAACCAGCCCAGCCCTGTCGGGGCTCCTGGTCTATGGGGACCCAGAGAGCCTTGGTACAGGATGACACACGCTCTAATGGAGGTGGCACAGGCACCGTGGGAGCCCGGAGGAGGCACCTGACCCAGCCTGCGATATCAGGGAGGCTCTCTGGAGGATAGTACTCTCGAGCCATAGGGCGCTGGGACTGTGACAGGCCAGATTCTAGAAGGTGGGGGTGGAGGGGAAGGGATCCCAGGCAAGGGGCACAACCGAAGCAAAGGCCTGGGGTCCAGAAAGGGAGAAGCTCCTTTGGGGGACGCTCAAGCATCTGGAAGTCATTCCTCCATACATTGAGATCATATAGGGAAGCCCACCTCTACCTTTTTACAGATGGGGACACTTGAGGCCCAAACAGGGCATGGGGTTTGGCCAGGTCGCAAGCAGAGGAAGGGGCACCCGCAGCCAGATCTCAGCCTAGACTGAGCGCTAAGGGGCAGGCCTAGTTGCCCCCTGCGGGCCACCACGTGCCCAGCAGCCTGCTGTCACTTGAGGGGTAAAAGCGCTGCCCCTTGCAAACCCAGCTCGCGTGAGCGAGACAAGCAGCCCGGCAAAAATACGGCGGCCGAGGCGGGACAGCCCCGCCCCAGCACAGCCACCTCCTAGCCCACGTGATCTCCCGCCCGGCACAGCCATGGCCGCCTAGGTCTGACGGAAAGGACACCGGATTGGACAGTGACAAGAGAACCCGCCTTCTCAGGGGCCTCTCTGCGCACGCGCAAGGCACTTAGGCCAATGAAAAGACAGAGAGCTGCCCGCGCAGCCCGTGTGGCGTCACTTCCGCCGCCCTTGTTGCAGGGATAAGAAACTGTGCGGCGAGACTTCCTTCTTTCCCAGGCGGCTGCCGAAGATGGCGGAGGGGCAGGTGCGGCCTCCTCGCGGGCCGGGGCTGTGTGGGGCGGGGGGCGTCTGGGCGGGAACGGGGCCCTTTTTCTTTTGTACGTATGTTCTGTAACTTGAGCTCGATAATTGGGCAGAATGGGAAGCTTCGGGGGTAGGAGGAATCCGTAACGAGGGAATAGGAGATGCTGGGCCTCTGTGCCCGGGGCTGGCAAAAATGCGGCCTCGTTCCTCTGCGAGGGGCGATGCTGGGCGCCTCCAGCACAGGAAGACTTATTTGTAAACTAGTTCTCGTTTACTGTGATCTTGGCCGGGCCTTGGCCGAATCGCTCCCGTCCACTGTCCCTAGCGCCGGGGAAGCACGCGGAAGGCGGCCGGGCGGCCTGGGGGCGATGAGAAGTCGAGGACTGGCCAAAATGGGGGATACTTCCCCCCTGCCCAAGGTGCGGATGGCTTCAGCCTCACGTGGGAGTGCTAATCGGTGTTTCTCTGCAGCTCTTGGTATTTTGGTGCTGTTGGAGTGCAGAATTTGCCACCCGAAAATATGTCTCTTTGGCATAAGGATTATTTGTAAGAAACTGCAGACACAGGAAAAGCTGTGAAAACTGTTTAGAAGTTATCTCTTCGTAGAGACCTTTACACGTATAAGGGGAATTTTTTCCATTTGAAAGGATGTCTTCCTCGCTGTACCAGGAAGAGGAGGATGACTTGAAATCTCTAGAAATTTATCAGTGGAGAAGGCATGAGCTTAAATCTGCATAACAATTCTACCCTTGTTTACTGTGTTTTTCCTGGTTATCTCCCATAACCCCCCATCCCCAACAACTTGGTCTTTAGCTGGCCGTGTTATTAAGGTGGTGATTTTGGCAAGTTACTCGGTTTTGTCTTGAGTCTCTCTCGTGTGTATGGGAGGTATTCGTGTTGTTAAGCTTTAATTTTTTTTTTCCTTGTTACTGTTACATCAATTTAATTTTTAGGCCAGCCAGAAGAACTTAGAAAGGTGGAAGGAAATTTTTTCTCTGGGACAGTGCAAAACCTTACGCAGTGGGTCCAGGGAGCACCTGCCTGCAGGGCATTCAGGGACAAATTGCTCTTTTCCTTTCCTTTCGGGGTTGATGGATGCCTTGAAGGTCTCTTGCCACTGGAAGCAGAGGTTTGTGATGATAGGCTCCCCGGGCCTGGGTCATCTTTTGTTCTTAAGCACCTGGGGGCTCTCAAGGAAAACAGTAGAGGCTTAGCTCTGAGTGCCCTGGCTGCTTATGTAATTAATTACGTATAAAGGAGGGGATGGCTCTAGGGAGGATGTCTTTGTGAATTTCTCGTAATGAGTCTGTGTGGTTGAGGAAGGAAACCCAAGTTTGGAACCAGGCAGACCAAGGCAAGTCTTAAAAATCTCGCAGCGTGTGCCCCTCCACTCATTGTGTGCCTGCCACAGTTTGCTTTCTATTTGGTGTCAGTCAGTTAACGTCACGATATTCTTGAGGCAGATATTGTTGCCTTCATCTTAAAGATAGAGAGGTGGAGGTTTTGGCCAGTCACCTTGTCAGGAAGTCTGGCTTCAGATTCTCTTTCCTTCTGCACTGCTTTCTGGACATCACAAAACATAAGCATAAAAATAGGGACTTTTTTTCTTGCCGAAGAAGATTGGCGTTTGTGCAGTTCGCCTGGGGATGCAGAGTGAGTCCATAGCAGAGCCACCGTGGGCTTTTGACTGGCCTCACCCGCTCTGCACCTCAGTTTTCTTTGCCATGATGTTTGTGCTAGAAACTGCTTTACCTTTGAGATCACAAGAGCATTAGATTCTGTCAGGCTTCTGCTTGTATCGCATTGTAACTGGGTGATCGGTGTTGCCAGGCTTGGTTCACATCCTCTTACCCTCAGTTATAATCTGGGCATAAGATTTCCTGCCCTTCAAGCAGCCAAGATGTGAGGGGAGTTCTATGATACGGTACCCGGCTGACTGAAATCCTGAGTTAACCATTTGCTTTCCTAGCCTCATCTTTGAGGTGAGCCCGGAGTTCTAGCTCCCAGGTCTGATACCTCGAGAGGAAGCGCCATGCGGGATAAGTCACCTGGAAACAAGTAGAAAGCAGTGGTTGATTGCTTAGGGTGGGACTTAAAAGCTGGGGGTACCTCTGAGCCCTGTCATTCCGTCTCCAGCAGGTCCTGGTGCTCGATGGCCGAGGCCATCTCCTGGGCCGCCTGGCGGCCATCGTGGCCAAGCAGGTGCTGCTGGGTAAGTCTGCCCTCTGCTCACAGCCCCCTGGACGTGAGCTCCGGCCGGAGGTCTGTGATGAGCAACAATCACCATCTTTCGTTTGAGTCTCACGACCATGAGATCAACCCCATGCACCGCTCTGAGACCTGCCAGCAGCTCCATCCCTGGCGTTGAGGCCTCCGGGATCAAAAAGGCTTTGCTGTCGGGCTGACTTGTAACTGAAGCGTGAATTCAGCTCCACCAATTCCTGCTCTGTGGCTTGGGGCCAGAGGCTCCCCTACCAGGGGCTTGGTTTCCTTGTGCATTGTGGTCACTTCCACACGGGAGGATCCCGTTTCCGGGTCCTTAGCGGTAACGGGGCAGGTGGGTGGTGGGTGGGTGTAGACAGAGCCCTTGCATGGCTTCCTCACCTTTGCCCTCCTTGGTTGCCTCATTTTTCTTTTCCCTCTAGGCCGGAAAGTGGTGGTTGTGCGCTGTGAGGGCATCAATATTTCTGGCAATTTCTACAGAAACAAGTGTAAGTTAGGGCACAGGAGAAGGGCTGAAGAGGGTTGACTGAAGAGAGGTGGTCTGGCTTCATGGGACCCGGCAGTGGTGGGAGGTGCTAGTTTGAGTTCCCAGACAGGCCCTTGGGAGTGTGGATGTGGGCTGGGAGAACTTAGCGTTTGCCTGGGGACCGTGAGGCCTCACCCGCTCTCCCCTCTCCCCAGTGAAGTACCTGGCCTTCCTGCGCAAGAGGATGAACACTAACCCATCCCGTGGCCCCTACCACTTCCGAGCCCCCAGCCGCATCTTCTGGCGGACGGTGCGAGGTGAGCTGGGCCTGAGGACTGCGGTGGTGATGGGGTGGGTGGCCCATGATGAGGATTCTCCCACTCGTGTTCGAGTTTCCCAACCATGAGATGACTCCACATGCACTACCATCTGAGGCCGCCTGCCTGCCCGCCTGGGTGGGGCAGGGTGGGGGTCCTCGTGAGCCCCGCTGAGCAGGCCCGCTGTCCCCCTGCCCACAGGCATGCTGCCCCACAAGACCAAGCGAGGCCAGGCTGCCCTGGACCGCCTCAAGGTGTTTGACGGGATCCCCCCACCCTATGACAAGGTGAGCTCGACCGCGCCCCCTGTGCGGCATCCACGTGGCCCGGCGTCCGTGATGTTCCACAGGTACCTACATTGTTTGATCCTCATGAGAACAGCACTGGCTGAGACGCCGGCCCCAGCCAGCCTTCTTCCCCATCTGTCCCTCACTCCAGGTCTCTAAGCCCCTCTCCTTCTCTAACAGAAAAAGCGGATGGTGGTTCCTGCTGCCCTGAAGGTCGTGCGTCTGAAGCCCACGCGAAAGGTGAGTTCCGGGGTACACTGGGTGGTCTAATGTGGGGCTCCCAGGCCCACTGGGTGGTGAGCTTGAGGTCCCCGACACTGGCAGATGATGGCTTTTTCTCACGATGGTCTGCGGATGCCACTGTGGGCAGTGCCGATAACGCCAGTGGCTTAGCTGATGCCAGGAGGGGCAGGGAGCCCTTACAGGGGTGGGTGTCTAATCTAAGCTTGCAGAGAAAAATTGGAATAGTAGACCCCCAGGGTCCTCCAAGACAGGTTGTCAGCCCCTCCCGTGGCCGCGAGCCCCAGTCCAGGCTCCACTTCCTTATAACGTCACTCTTTCCCCTCTCTCCCCCCAGTTTGCCTACCTGGGGCGTCTGGCTCATGAGGTCGGCTGGAAGTACCAGGCGGTTACAGCGACTCTGGAGGAGAAGAGGAAGGAGAAGGCCAAGATCCATTACCGGAAGAAAAAACAGCTCATGGTGAGGGCAGGGGCTGGGGATGAGGGGGTGCCACACTCCTGGGCAGCGCCTGGCAGGTGATAGCTCATGATGTGACGGCTTTTGTTTGCCCCCAAAGGGTCCTGCTGCAGGTTCAACCTGGGGTGGGGAGTGGGTTAGGGTTCCTCAGACGAAGGTGGTCCTGCAGCAGCCACTGATCCTCATCTGTTTTCTCAACCCCACAGAGGCTACGGAAACAGGCTGAAAAGAACGTGGAGAAGAAAATTGACAGATACACAGAGGTTCTCAAGACCCACGGACTCCTGGTCTGAGCCCAATAAAATTGACTGTTAATTTCTCATGCTTAGCCTGGCCTGCCCTTCCTCCATCGCCGCCCTAGGATGTGGGGGGCTCCCAGGGGCTGACGTCCAGGTGCCGCAGGCAGCCTGGGTTTGGAAGGCTGGGAACACAGGAAGGGCCTTAGTCACTGCTGTTTAAGAAAGGCCTTATAGGAAGTGTAAACAGCTCTCAGAGCTGCACAGGCATCATTCACCCATGACCTACTTGTTAATGAGAGTTTAAGGAAATCGGTAGATGGAACAGCCATTTCCGTTTCAATATTTGTGAAAGTGAGCTGGAAAACAGTTACATTGTGAATGAGGCGTCTTGTTTAAATTTCCCCCACGGTCAGATACTATACTCTGCAGCTGTTAGAACGTGAGAGAATGCTCAGGGGCAGGAGAAGCCTGGCGTTGTGCGAAGGTATTTATAGATGTGTAGCCTGGGAAGTACAGCCACAGTCACAGGCATTGTCCTCGAACCTTCCCTGTATTTTGTGATCAGAAATGAATAAATTATTTTTAAAGAAATGTGGCGTCTTTGCAGTGTGTGTCTGCTGCGGAGGCAGGCCCAGGGGAGCCAGGCCTTTGTCTAGAAAAAGGAGGTTGAAGAATAAAACTGACAGTGCTGTCTCTTTCCACAGATGAATGTTGGTTTATAACCTGCCCTTCATAGAAGGATTAATGTTTGTTGAGCTCACTTACATGCCAAGGAATTTCCCTGAGAAGCCTACATAACTGATGTTTCTCAAAACCAGCACAGCCTGTGTTGCCCCATTTATGTAAAGCTGACTCACTGTAATTCAGCTGCAAAGTATGGAACTGCCACCATTTTAAGCCAGTCCCCTGTTGTGGGACATGTGGGCTAGTCCAGTCTTAAGCCACACTGGGGGGTCTGCTTTGTAAAGACAGGAGAAGATTCTGCAGGTGGTCATTAGGCACTAGAGGTGGAATATGAATGTTCATGATGACTTATCTAGAACTGAGACTAGGCATCTTAGGAGTTCAGTGTTTATAGTCCTGACTTTAGCACAGAGGAAGCTAGTTGAGAATAATGTGCATTTTACTACGGGTCCTGGGCAGATTATAACTTCCACACCGTGCCATTCTGTCATGCTTAATGTTTCTCAAACGTCCAAGATACCACAGTGGCTCAGGTTTTCTCAATCATTCAGCAGATGGGTGGTGTCCCTACCCCTCCTGGGGCTTCTGCTCCCCAGGGCAGTTGCCTCCAGAAGTGACTAAAGACACGTAGAGCTTAGATCTTAAATTTAGCAAAACTGTTAAAGCAGCACAATGTGATCCCACCGGAAGCACAATCTGTTAAAAAGAAAAATCTGGCTCGATAGGAATGTAAAACTGCACTTCAAAAGACACCAAGCTGGGGCCGCGCCGTGGCTTAGCGGTTGAGTGCGCGCTCCGATGCAGGCGGCCCGGGTTCAGATCCCGGGCGCGCACCGACGCACCGCTTCTCCGGCCATGCTGAGGCCGCGTCCCACATACAGCAACTAGAAGAATGCACAACTATGACATACAACTATCTACTGGGGCTTTGGGGGAAAAATTAATAAAATTATAAAAAAAAAAGAGACACCAAGATGAAGGCAAGCGGCAGACTGGGAGAAAATATTTGCAAATCTTTCCTCTTGAAGGACTTGATCCTGAATATTTGAAACTCAGTAACAGAATGACCAAGTAAAAGCAAAAATTTGAATAGGCGTTTCACCAAGGAAGATATATAAATGGCCAATAAACACATGAGAAGATGCTCAATATCACTCGCCACGAGAGAATGTAAGTGAGCTCTCTGGGCGTACCCTCATCCTTCCTGTAAGACAAACACAGGGAGTCAGAACCTCTGGGCAACTGCAGGACTATTTTCAAAGCTCCAGTTCCATCTTGCCCAACTGCCCACAACCAAAGACCCTCCAACAGTACAGGGGCCCGCCTGTCCTGTCCGTGGGGGAGAGAAGGCCACCAGGGCAGGTCTTGGGGTTTTCTTGGGTTTTCTTTTCAGTGAGGAAGATTGGCCCTGAGCTAACATCTGTGCCCATCTTCCTCTATTTTGTGTGTGGGACACCGCCACAGCATGGCTTGATGGGTGGTGAGTAGGTCCACTCCGTGATCTTAACCCGTGAACCCTGGGCCACCAAAATGGAGTGCGCGAATTCAACCACTATGCCACCGGGCCGGCCCCATGGGAAGGTCGTCTTTTAATGGGCATTTCAGTGCTCACTGGGGAGGGTAAGCATCTCCAGGTTTACTAGTGTTTGCATTTCTGTTGTGAAATGCTGGTAAATATGTCTGAAATCTGGCAGAGGCAAGGAAATAGTCCCTCAAGAGGTAATAACTAGAATGGGCTGAAGTTCATTATTGGTCACCAAGGCTGTTCACGATGCAACTCAAAAAATCAATGTGGTGGGTTGTTGGGGGGTGGGCAAAAGAGGTAAAGGGGCACATATGTATGGTGTCCGATAAAAATTAGACTATTGGTGGTGAGCTCGATGCAGTCTATACAGAAACATAAATAATAATGTACACCTGAAATTACACAATGTTTTAAACCATTATTTTTTTTTAAGAGTTTATTTATTTATTTTTTTCCCCCAAAGCCCCAGTAGATAGTTGTATGTCGTAGTTGCACATCCTTCTAGTTGCTGCATGTGGGACGCGGCCTCAGCATGGCTGAAGAAGCCGTGCGTCGGTGCGCGCCCGGGATCCGAACCCGGGCCGCCAGTAGCAGAGCGCACGCACTTAACCGCTAAGCCACGGGGCCGGCCCTAAACCATTATGACTTCAATAAAACGATTGAAAAGAAAAATGAAGCTAAGAAAAAAAACAAAAACGTGGTGGATTGCAACTAGCCTTAAAATAAATGAAATTGAATAGAAAGGAAAAGGAAAAATCAGTGTATTGCAGGAAGGAGAGGAAAGAGTTAAAAGTTAAAAAGTGAGAGGAAGGCAGGAGGAAGGAAGAGAGCAAAATATGTTTTGCTCACATTGTAGAATGTATTTCCTACTGTGAGTTGTGATCAAATACGTTGAAAAGCCATGGAGCTAAACCTCTCCAAACTGCCCGCTCAGAGTGAAGCAGTATTGCTTTTCTTTGTTTTTCCCTTATCATCAAAATCTCACCAGCTACTCAGAGCAATTTGCAAAATATTGAGCATTTTCAAAACCAGAAAGGAAATCACACCTAATCCGACCACCTGGAGATGTAAACCATGTGGGCGGGGTCGTGCATTTCCTTCCAGGCTTTCATCTAAGTAACTTGTGTACATAATTGAGCACACGTTGTAGATAACAACCGTGGGTCCTGCTTTTCTTTTTTCTTTTTTTTTTTTTAACTAAATATCATAAATCCTTTCCAAGTTGTTCGAAAACTCCAGAAGTTTTTTATCTAGAACCTTCTATGAACCCCAGAGGGACTGAAACAACTGTAATTAGAAATGTATCATTCAAAATTCACAAAGCTATTAAATGTAAAAGAGATTCAAATAAACTTTCCAATGATTCTTTGTAAGTTTGTAGCATTTGTATTTCTGAAATTATTCCAACTTAAAAGATACTATATAATATATATACATGTACACACACAGCCTTCTCTGTTTAGAACAGCACTAACAGAACTTTCTGCTTTGATAAAAATGTTCTAAATCTATTCTGTCCACTAAGCAAGCCACTAGCCACATGTGGCTACTGAGCACTTGAAATATAGAGTGACTGAGGAACTGAATTTTTAATTTTATTCGATTTAAATTTAAATAACCACATATAGCTATCAGCTACGTTATTGGACAACGCAGTCTATAATACCTAAAAAGATATAGCCCACAATTATATCACATAATAAGCTTTACAAAAATGCAGTCATCCCACAGATTGTCGATAAATATTTGTTGAATAAATGGGTCATGCTATGCCTCTTGTTCTGCAATTTGCTTTGTCCACATACAAATTCAACTGAGAGTAGAATAGTCTGGAAGACACACTGGAAGCTGATAACAGGATGACGGCAGTGGCTTCTAGAGAGAGAAACTGGGTGTGGGTGTCTGGGGAGAAAAGTGGGACAGAGATTCATCTTTCTCCATTTACTTTTCGTGCCTTTTGAATTTTGTACCACGTGCATGAAATACCTATTCAGAAGTAATTGCAAATTTAAGCATGAAAAAATGAAATATGGCTAGCAATCTTTCATTTCTGGATTGATCGACCTCCCTCACATTTATTAAGCGCTTGCAGAGTATTCCATGGTCGAGCTACGCCATGAGTTATCCATCTACCTATAGATGGACATTTTGGTATATCTACTTCTCCTCCGTTCATTCATTTAGTCAGTCATTCGAGATGCACCAGTTGAGCACCTACTGTGTGACAGATGCCAGAAGCCCTGGAGAACAGGGCAGACAAAAATCCCTGCCCTCATTCTAGTGGGGAAGAGGAAACAAAGCATAAATAAGAATACACGCACAAATGAAATCCAGCCTGTTAGCAGTGCTGTGAAGGAAACCTCACACTCTTATTAATTAATGGGGGGAGGGGGGGCCCCCAGTGTGGGGGCTGGGGAGGGTTCCACAGGAGCCTGAGAGGTGAGGCACTGGAACAAAGCATTCAACGTAGATGGAACGGAAAGTTGAAAAGTCCCAAGGCCTGGAAGAATCTACATGTTCTGGAAACAGCAGGGAAGGAGGGAGAGCAGGCGGGAAGGGGGGAGGGAGGAGTGCTCAGCCCTGAGAATCTAAACTAGAGACAAGAGCTGATCACCAAGAGCAGAGCCGTTTACATGTGGTCTGTACACCAGTGCCCCACACTACAGGGTAATCACACAAATTGAGAGGGAGCGTTGGACACCTGGACAGCAATATGACAAGTTAATTCAATGTCAGTTGAATCTAAAAAAAAATTTAAACCTGGGCCTTGGCATTTTTTTACAACTTAGTCTTCCTACTAATTCATGGCTATTGTATTTTACAAAACATTGGTCCATGGCAAGTTGCAAATTTAAAAAACTGGGCCTTCACACAGATTGTTTGAGAAACAACAATGTAGACATTTGTTGCACAGATTTTATGTTCTAAATGCAATACTTGAAAACGTTTTCAGCAGACTCAGAAGTGGAAACAAAAAAACCTGCTCATTTTTTCTTCTAGTACATTTATGGTTTCATTTCCACCGCCCCCCCCCATTTTATCTTTGCTCATCAGAAATTTATTTTGCCATGAAGTAGGAGGTAGTGATCCAACTTTATTTTTTTCCAGATGGCCACACAATTGTCCTAACACAAAATTATTGAATATTCTGTATATTCCCTATGGACTTTAATTGCACCTTGCATCATATGCTAAGTTCTCAGAGTTGCATTTATTTTTGGACTTCTTAGGTGGTATATTTTAAATATTTACATTGAAGAAAGTAACTTTTTACTTAAATGTTTACATACTTGCTTAAATATTTACATTGAAGAAATCAAATTTCTTTTAAAAGAAACTGGGTTTAACCTTCCCACACAAATACAAGCTAATATACGAGGATTTGTTTTGAAATGATTAATTCACAGGCAATTTTGTTACCACACAAAATTGGGGTTCTCTTGGCCAATGTGCACAGAAAAAGCCAATTAATTATGGAATCAGCTTTTGGGAAAAGAAATCAGCTTTATTTTGCAAGATTAATTTGCAAGGAGACAAGAGCATATGCTGTCAGATCTGTCTCCCCGATCCAGGGCCTGGGGCACAATCTATGGGATGAAAAGCAGTGTAGTCTGAAGTGTGGAAACAGGTGATTGGAGGTGAGAAGATGTGAGGTAATTGATGATTTGCGCAAGCGTTGTCGAGCTTCATGCCTCTTCATAGGATGCATGTTCACGAAATGGCGGCTTTACCATGATCTGAGGGTGGAGTTTTTAGCCCCTTGACATCAAAGAGGTCACTCATCGAGCATGCGCAGGCCCAGTTGATGGGTTGGTGGCCTCAACCAGCCTGAACTGGGCAGACGGGTCTCCGTTCCTGAAAAACCACTCTTAATTACTCTGTTGATAAGATGGAGTCAGCTGAACTGGTCCTAGAGGGCCCGCAGTTACAGTTTGGACCAGAATAAATACAAATTTAAGTCTTGTATATGTTTTGTGTGTGTGTGTGTGTGTGTGTGTGTGTGTGTGTGTGTGTGAGAGAGAGGAAGATTGGCCCTGAGCTAACATCTGCCAAACCTCCTCTTTTTTTTGCTGAGGAAGACTGGCCCTGGGCTAACACCCGTGCCCATCTTCCTCTACTTTATATGGGACATCGCCACAGCACGACTTGACAAGCGTTGCGTCAGTGCGCGCCCAGGATCCAAACCAGCGAACCCCAGGCCGCCGCAGCGGAGCGCATGCACTTAACCGCTTGCGCCACCTGGCCGGCCCCTAAGTCTCGTATATGTTGATTATCAACTCAGTGCATCTTTGTGTGTTGAACTGGGACATACCAGCAAAAGCCTAAATTTGAGTTCTCTGATGAATGTGAAGCCTCACCTAGAGAGCTGGGAGAACATTCCAGAGAGAGGTGTGTATGTGTGGCTGGAGGGATCTTTCTGGGTTTTAGTTTTTAGTTGAATAAACCATGAGTATTTCTGGGCTTCTGATGCCTTCCCCACCTGCTTTACAATTCATGAGGAAATTTCCAAAAGAGGAAAGAGCTTAGGCCTCAGATCCTCCTGGGTTCATTTCCTGACTGCCTTTGGCTGAAGGTGTGACCCTGAGAGGTGACCCATCCTCTCTGAGCCTCAGCATCCCCATCCTTTCCTGTAAAATGGGATGATAGCAGTAACTCCTAGGGGGTGGGAGGAACAGCTGAACACGCATTTCTAGAGGTGGGGAGTAACACTGAACAAGGAAACACTCAGAATAATTAGATCAAGGTTAGGGGGAGAGGCATACGACCCCTATGGATGCTGGCCACGATATCAGTTCCCCTACATTAAACCCAGCAGATATGGGGTTAAAACCAAAAGGGCTCATCGCCTTTCCCTGCTTCTCAAAATTACATTCATATGTAAACATCGGTTTTTAAACCTTCCTATCCCTGAACTTCACAAGACATATAAAAGTTACAAACTGTTAGAGCCCAGGTGGTCTCATGCTACCACTTTGCCTAGTTACAGGTCCTGTGAAGTTTTGTTACAGGGAAACTGATATCCAGAAAACATCAAGATGGTAAAGCATCTCAGACGTCAACTCCTTGGCTTCCTGGCACCAGAATCCACCCTCCACCACAGAGACCGCTGAAGGACACCCACCTGCGATTTCCTTATCTCACCATCCTCCTCCCTGCCAGCAGCCTCACAAGGCCAAAGGCAGGCTGGCGGGAAGGCGCTGACCAGCAAGACCACAGGCTCCCCCTCCCTACAAGCAGCCACATTCCTCACAACCTTTAAAACCCCTTGCCTCCTGTCTTTCAGGGATATGGGATGAATCTGAGAGCTCTCATCTCCGGGCTGATGTTACCCGAAATAAAAACCCTTTCCTTGCCATAAGCCTGGCATTCCCATTTTATATGGCCCCTCTTGTGTGGCAGGTAAAGAACCTGCCTATGTATCTGGGAACACTATCTGTGCCAAGGTCTGGAGTTTGAAATCTTGCAACAAGGTCCGAGTCCGTGAGGGTGTGGACAGCTGTCAGGGTTGGCCTGAGACACCGGGTTGTTGTCACCACTGCCCAGCCCAGGGCAGGTACACAATAGGTGCTCATTAAGTGTGAGCTGAATATAAAGACTCAAGGGTTCCTCCTTTAAAGGTAGGTTATTAAGAACTCTGAAGCCAGAGTGCCCAGGTGAAATTCCTACCTCTGCCTCTCATTTTCTGCGAAAACTGGAGCAACTGTGCCTCCATTTCCCCATCTACAAAATGGGAATAATAACAGAACCATCCTTACCGTGTTAGCACAACGCCTGTTGCATATGGCAATCGCTTCATAAGATTTTGCTGTCTAAGAGTTTGTTAAATAAATTAATATCCAGTTACAGACCTACACTGCCCAACCCGGTACACATTAGCCCCACGTGGCTATTTAAATCTAATAAAATTAAACAAAGTTGAAAATTCCGGTCCTCAGTCGCGCACACCACATTTCAGGTGCCAGTGGCTTCCATGGTGGACGGCGCAGACACAGAACATTCCCACCACAGCGGCAAGTTCTATTGGACAGCGCTGTTACGGACAGAAGATCAGCAGAAGGGCTTTTTTCCCCTAAACCATTGTCTGGGACACGGAAGAGAACAACTTGCATCAAACTTCAAAAAACTCACGGGCAGCGCCCGCCCCTCAAACACATGGCGGCGTCGCCACACATGCTCCTCAGACCTTCCCAGCGCCCACCCCATAGAAAGACGGCTATCACTGCATCCCGTTTGAACCCTGTACGGACTTAGCCACGCGGTCCCCAAACTCCACGTGATCCCACGCCCCGCGGTAATAGGACCGCCTCCTTATAACTCTCGCGATAACGTAGGCGGGCTCAAGGCTGGCCACGCCTCCCCAAGGTGAACTAGCGCGCCCCGCGCAGCGATGCCCTGACTATCGCGAGACAGCGTCAGCGACTTCCCGCCCTTCTGCCCTTCACCATCATGGCGGCCTCGGCGCAGTCTCCGAATCCCGTGCTTGGTTAGGGCCGCCCGTCAATCAGAGTATCGCCCAAGGCCCCGCCCCAAACCGTGCTTCCCCGCCCCTTTCCGTCACTTCCTCTCCAGCCCCTGCGCAATCGATAAGGAAACCCGGACGCCGCCGCGACTTTCCTTTTTTCAGGCGGCCGGGAAGATGGCGGACATTCAGGTGTGGGCTCGGGGCTGGCGCCCGGGCTGCGGAGCAACCCCCGGGCCTCACGGGCGCGTCCTGGAGAGCGGGCCCCGGCGCCCCAGTTTAGGGCTTAATCCCGGGCGTCCTCGATTTCCCGGGGAGCCATTCGAGCAGAGAGCGCGTGTCTCCGTTGATCTAGATCAGCGCCTCCTAAACCCTGGGGGCTCCGCACTTGGGGTTTAATGGAGGCTCAAGGTTTTTAGGAGTTGTCTGCCTGAGACTCAAAGTTTTATGGGGTGGTTTTCTGGAGGCCTTGGGCTTTAGGATTAGTCCTGGGAGAATTGAGTCCTAAGGGGTCATCCAGGGAGCCTATCGTTTGGGTATTTTGAAGCCGCATATATCAGATAAGGAGTGACTCTTGGGTGGGTGTCTGTTTCTTGGAGCATAATCCTTGCTGAAAGGTGTCCGGGGTGTTAGAGGGGTGATTTTGTGTCTCTGAGTCTCAAGGGGATTTCTGCAGGCGGTGGGAGGTGTGGAGCATAAATGCTGAAGTGACCCCGGGTTCAGGGTTGAGTCTGAATTAGAGGTGAATTTGGGGTGACAGTGTCTTAGAACGTAGTTCTAGGGCACTAGGCGTTGGAGGCCAGCGTTTGGGGAGTAAATGCCAGAGAGGATGGATCTGGGGGTTTCTGGGCACGGTTTCCAGGCGAGGCTGCTGCCCGCTCCGGACTCACCAGCTTCCTCCTCGTAGACGGAGCGCGCCTACCAGAAGCAGCCGACCATCTTTCAAAATAAGAAGAGGGTCCTGCTGGGAGAAACGGGCAAGGAGAAGCTCCCGCGGTACTACAAGAACATCGGTCTGGGCTTCAAGACGCCCAAGGAGGTACGGGGACCCGCAGAGGAAAGAATGAGACCCCAGTGTCCCCGCACGTGTGCCCCAGCTGAGTTGCCCTGCCCACCTGAGTGGCTGCTCCCCGGGGCTGCTGGGAATTGTAGTTTGTGTCCCTGAGGCCACGCCCCTTGTTCTTTCCAGGAACTACCTGTTCGAGGCTCACCCCCTTTTCTTCCTTATCCCTTCAGGCCATCGAGGGCACCTACATTGACAAGAAATGCCCCTTTACCGGTAACGTCTCCATCCGAGGGCGGATCCTGTCCGGTGAGTGAGGACCTCTGGGGTCTGAGGGAGGAAGGGCTGGGGACACGCAGGCTCCTGGTTCCAGGGCGCACTGGCAGATGATGTCTGTTCTCACGATGGTCTTCAGATGCCTGCTACGGGCACTGCTGAGAAAGCCGCTTGGCACAGCTGATGCCAGAAGGAGGGCTTCTTGGGAACTTTGCTTGGCAGCTCCCGATTCCTAGCATGCCCTGGGCTGTCCGTGGCCCCTTTCCCCAGGGGGCCTGACCCACCATCTGTCCCCTCCCCCCCAGGTGTGGTGACCAAGATGAAGATGCAGAGGACCATCGTCATCCGCCGAGACTACCTCCACTACATCCGGAAGTACAACCGCTTCGAGAAGCGCCACAAGAACATGTCCGTGCACCTGTCCCCCTGCTTCAGGTGAGCACGGGGGACCCCCAGGGAGACCAGGCGTGACGTGGGACCTGACTTGGGGGGTAACAGGATGCCCCAGCTGTCCCGTGGAGGTAGTGAGCTGTTGGGGGGAGGCGGGAGTGAGGAGGCTGCTGTAACTAGGCAACCATCCTTGGGAGCGTCCAGTTCTTTGTTAGATGGAGCATCCTCTGCAGCACTGAGCTGGATGCCTTGCAGATAGTTTGTGCTCACTAGGCACTGAGCTGGATGCCTTGCAGGTAGTTTGTGCTCACTAAACAATGACTAGGGATGGCCCGGCCCAGTGGTGCAGCGGTTAAGTGCACATGCTCCGCTTCAGTGGCCTGGGGTTTGCAGGTTTGGATCCCAGTCACGCACTGACGCACCGTTTGTCAGGCCATGCTGTGGTGGCGTCCCATATAAAGAGGAGGAAGATGGGTACAGGTGTTAGCCCAGGGCTGATCTTCGTCAGCAAAAAAGAGGAGGATTGGCATTGGATGTTAGCTCAGGGCTGATCGTCCTCACAAAAAACAAACAAACAAACAAACAATGACTGGGGGGCAGATGGGGTCTGGTGGAGCCAAAGCTGAGAAGTGAGGGAACCGCCCTCCACCCCATGACACAGCCACCGCCCACCTCCGCAGGGACGTCCAGATCGGCGACATTGTCACAGTGGGCGAGTGCCGGCCCCTGAGCAAGACCGTGCGCTTCAACGTGCTCAAGGTCACCAAGGCCGCCGGCACCAAGAAGCAATTCCAGAAGTTCTGAGACTGGACACCTGCCCGCTCCCCCAAACAAAATAAAGTTATTTTCCCAGTCATGGGCCAGGCTCAGGGTATCTGTGCCCTTATGGGGGGAGGGATTGGCCTTGGGAATTGAGCAAAGGGTTGACATGAAAGGTGGGGTTCGTTTTCATCCTCCAGGGACCAGTCCTGCCCTCATCTCTGGGTGAAGACTGCCCCTCTCTCTGGATCTCCCTTCGGTTCTGCGCACCTTTCTTGGTGTCGGAATAAATAAGGCCTTTACCTGGCGTAGAGCTGCCCCCCCCTCCGCTTCCCCCCAAGTCTCTGGGGAGGAAATGAGTGAGGGCGGAGGCTCCTGGGTTCTGTAGACTTGTCTGGGCCCTTTTGGTCTCCTTGGGGAGGGGGAGGAAGAAGTGCCACCCTCTGGGCCTCTCTGGGGGGTTGGGTGGGCTTGAGGAGTTCACAGCTGCCTGACTGAGCTATGAGGGTCTTCCCTTCCACCTGGCCTCCCTGTCTCCCCTGACAGCCAAGGAGTGGGGCAGGAAAGTAAGGCAGGGGCTCCCCCTGCGAGCCCCACCGCCCCTGCCTAAGTGGACACTGGGCCCATTTACAGATGAGCAGTCATCTGAGGGGGCAGGTTCTCTGCCTGCAGCCCTAGTGAGGAGCTAAGTTTCGGGTTCTGGAAACTTCCTTTGCTGGCAAAATCCAAGTAAGGAAAATTGGCCTTGAGGGCAAGTCTCAGAATGAGGCCATGCTGGAGCCAGCCTGGAACCCAGCTCAGCAGTGCGGGGTTGCAGGCTGCTGAGAAGTGCATAGGAAGCGCCTGGAAGTGGGTCGAATGGGGAGGGACAGACCAGGTGGGGCGCCTTGGGTGAGGAGAGACACAGGAAATGGGAGAATGGGGACAGGGTCAGGCAAACTTAGGGAAAGAGGTTTCTGACAGCCAGACAGAACGACCTTGAGTGTCAGGGAAAACGTGGGAGGTGGGAGAGGTTGACAGCTGATAACAGGGAGAGGGGCCTTGAGCGTCAGATGCAGGGATGAAGAGAGACGGGCAGAGAGCAGAGGGCTCAGCTGGACACAGCAGGAACCCAAACCACAAGCAAGGACAGACTCGGCTTTCAGAAACAGACCTAGATGGACCTTGAGCATCACAGAGTTAGAGGTGACAGGCATGGGGTCCACCAGGCAGGAGGGCGACAGGTGTAGACGAGTCAGAGAAACACCATGGAGAGGGAGGCAAGGACTCCTGGGATCCGAGGGGCGGAGACGGACGCGCAGAGAGAGAAGGGAGATGCTGGAGTCATCCTGCCGGCTTCACCCCTGGGGGCCCGGCGCTGCTGGGGTCCCCAGGTCCCTGCCCCCCATGCCTGTACCAGGGACTGAGGCGCAGCACTGGTACAAGGGTTGGGAGACAGGGCCGTGAGGAGAGAGGAGCCGCTGCCGCCTCCAGGGACGCCGCCTCTGGACCGGCCCGGTGGCTCCTTTTTACCCAGGCCCAGCGAGGGCGGGGGTTCCTGCCAGAGGAAGTGGGGCCGCATCAAAGAGGGCAGGAAGGGGCAGGGACGGGTCAGGAGGGGGCACCGCCCCGACTGTCAGCCTGCACGCCCGCCCCACCCCGCGCTAGAGGGGTAGAGACCCTGAGAGAGGGGACGGAGATGGGGGAGTAAGATCCAGAGAGAGGAGAAGGGAGCAGTGACCCAGGAGGGACATGGATGGAGACCCCAGAGGGAGGGGGATGGAGACGCAGAGAAGGATCCGAGGCCGCTCTGGCGGCCCCCCTCCGCAGGTGTTTCCGTTCGGGGTGGGGATTCGTGTTTACAACAACAACAGCCCAGCTCCCCTGTTTCCTCCCAGCAGTCGTTGGGGCGTCTCCTTGGCACCCCACCGCGTTGGGCTACCTGGTCTCGGGTGGGGCACCTCTGATGGGCCTGGAGGGTCGAGAGACCTCCAGGTGGCCCCAGTTCTCGCCTGAGGAGTGGGTGACACTGTATCTGCCCTTTTAGAGCCGTGTGACAACAGAGATACAATCCCAGGCCCGGGTCACAGCCCCGTGCTTCCCCCTCCGCCCTCTGCCCACCACTCTCCCCTCCCTTCCTCTCCGCCTGCCCGCGCCCCTGGGACCTGGGCCTGGAAGCTTCTAACTGTGCCTCCGTCTCTAATTCTCACAACCCCCTTCCACTTGGCAAAACCTCCGACCTTCCCCCTCACCCCTCCCTGCTGCGTTGTCCTACACAGTCAGGTAAAACCTGTTTATGGTGTGTTTGTGTGTTATTGTATGAATTCGGTACAACATAGCATACCTACTTGTTTACCTGTCGGCCCCTGGAACGTGAGCTCCATGGGGCAGGATCCCCGCGTCCCCAGCGCCTGGAACAGTTGTAGATGCTCTGGACGTGTTTAGTTGAGCGAACGAATTCATTTCAAGTTAAATCCTCGCATTCTCCAGGGCGGGCCTGCCCCCTAGGTCTCAGGGCACAGAATGGCCAGAAGCAGTGAACACGAGCAGAATCCTCCCAGTGTGAGCATGGAGACTGTGGGCTCGGTTCCGGATTCTAGCCCTGCGGCTCGTCAGCTGTGTGACCCTGGGCAGGTGGCTCCCCCAGCCACAGAGCCTCAGTTTTCTAATCTGTGAAACGGGTTCTTGCCTCCCTGCCCCATTGGGAGGATGAAATATGCTCACGTGTGTTAATGGGATAGAACTAGTTCTAGTAAGTGATACTTCTTAGCAAAGTAATTATTCTGGAGCCCTGAGCCTGTAGAGAGGCCCAGTGGTGTCTTGGTAGAGCAGGTCCTGGGTCCCTTCAGACAGGCCCAAAGACAAGAGTCTTTGCCAGGTGGCCCCAGAGGGATTATATGGTTGTGGACTCCTGGGTCTATTAAAGCAAGCCCTGGTGGTTTGGCCTGGGATCTTGAGTCTGTTTTAACGTGCTTCTGGAATGTTCTGTTGCATGCCTCTTATAGGAGGCCCCGGTGGCAGTGGCATTCTGCAAGGAAATTAGCTCCCCAGTTTCACAGCAGGGTCCCGGGTGTATGATGACAGCAGGCATCAGGCCTGTTACATGACAACAGGGCAGATCTCGGTGGTATCATAGTGTACTATGGCCCCGCACTGTCATACAGCCACGGGAATGTTCTGTTACAGCCAGACTGGCCATCAGTGTTGCATTCTATTGTAGCGGGACCCAGGTATACGGAGTGTGGCGGGCCCTCGGGGCCTGTAACAGGCCCTGCTGGGGGTTGCCATACCCGAATTGTATTACAGCCGGCCCATGAGTATTAGCGTGTAGAGACAGCTGAATTCATTTACCTGGTCCCCAGGTCTGAGAGTGGAGTCTAGGGCAATGGAATTGGAGTGGCTGCCGTGTGTGTTTGCACAGCTGTGCCGTCATATTTTAGCACCACCCTGAGCCCATCCTTGGAAAGCCCCGGGTCTTGCATTACAGCAGGTCCCAGCTCTAGTACATATTGTAACAGAGACCTATGGATTGTTTCAGGGGTGGGGATAGATCCTTCTAGAACATTCTAGCAGGACACCAAGGCCATTCTGGAAGA
The DNA here is from genome assembly GCF_020826845.1 of Diceros bicornis minor. Lineage (NCBI taxonomy): Eukaryota > Metazoa > Chordata > Mammalia > Perissodactyla > Rhinocerotidae > Diceros > Diceros bicornis. The sequence continues at coordinate 24,940,467 of NC_080773.1, forward strand.
GTTTTAGGGGCATATCAAACCAGCCCAGTGTCGTTCATTATTGCCTTCATTCATTCGTCTGGGGATGTGAGAGTGAGCAAGACAGATCCAGGGCCTGGTGTCTGAGAGCCCACGATCTAGTGTGACCCTGGGGACCTGAACAGCAGCCTGGAAGGGGGCATTAAGGGGAACAGGAGTTACGACTGTGCCCTACTCTGTGGCCTGCGCCAAGCCTTTGACTCGCCGAAGCCTGTCTACTGGGTTGGGCACAATTATTATCCTCCTTTTGCAGGTAAAGACACGGAGGCTCAGAGAAGCCCACCTGCGAGAGGCAGGATTTGGTTTGGAACTCAGGTGTGATTGCCTCCTGGGGTCAGTAGGGGGCACTATGGTGTAGGTGCAAAGGGGACGGGGATGTTAAGGTGGCAGCGACTCAGGTCGCTCAGAGCTGCCAGGGGGCCATTTATAGTACACAGACCCCAGGGGCCAAGGCGGCTTCCTGGGTGAGCTCCCCACGCAGTGAGAGCTCCTTCAGAGGGACCTATGCTTCATTGAATGCTCTGCTTGGACGTCTTGGAAGTGGAACACGGGGCCCCAGGGTTTCATTTGGCTTCGGGTCCACAGGTTAATAACCGGTCCTGCCACAGGCTTTCTGTTGCTTTATAGTGGGCCCCTGAGGACCTGACAGCAGTACTCCCAGGGTCTAGAGGGCACAAGCAGGATGTTAAAGCAGGACCTGGGGATACGACAGGAGACAGTCAGCAGATGCTGTACGTGGCTCCTGAGATGTAGCAGGACCCCAGGGCACCTGGAAGGGGTTCCCGGTGGGCATTAAGGGACCTTGAGGGCTTTTTCTTTTGAAGCTGGAAGGAGGGATGTTAGGGGGAAAGTTTGGGCAGACCTCTGAGAGGCCTCTTGGTGAAACCCTGGGGCCATATGACAGCAGAGAGAGGAGATTAGAATGGGGGCATTCTAGCAGGGGCAAGGGAGGGCGTCCTTGGTGACTGTGGTAGGCTGGATAATGGTCCCCCAAAGTTTTCTATGCTGTAATCCCAAAAAACCTGTGAATATGTGACATTACATGATAAAAGGGACATTGCAGCCACGATTAAATTTAGGATCTTGAGATAGGGATATGATCCTGGATTTTCGAGGTAGGACCAATGTAATCACAAGGATCCTTAGGAGAGGGAAGGAGGATCAGAGTTAGAGAGAGGTGTAAGGATGGATGCAGAGATCAGAGAGGAGAGAAGATGCTACACGGCCGGCTTTGAAGCTGGAGGAAGGGGCCACGAGCCAAGGAATGCAGGTGGCTCTAGAAGCTGGAAAAGGCAAGGAAATGGATTCTCCCCCAGAGCCTCCAGAAGGAACCAGCCCTGTGCACCATTTCAGATGTCTGACCTCTGGAACTGTAAGGTCATACATTTGTGCTGCTTTAAGCCACTAAGTTTGTGGTCATTGGTTACAGCAGTGATAGGCCACTAATACAATGATCTGGGGTGTGTGTGGATGGCGCTGATGCAGGATCCTGGGGCGCGCATGGATTTTCCCGGAACCCCGCAGGACACTTGGATGGCTCTGGAACACAGTAGAGCAGGCCCTGGGTGTGTTTTAGCAGGAATCTGAAGACTTCATGGTAGGGCTAAGAGGCATTCTAATAGGGTCCTGGCAGGACCCAGAGGGCTGAGAGGGGACTCCCCAAGGCCGTTTTGGCGACCCTCAAGGCCACACAAGGGAAGGCTGTACCCATTTTAGCAGGAACCAGGGGACCTTCTGAGCACTCGGGGGAGAGTGTTGCAGGGTCCTGGAGACATTTTATCAGGAACCCAAGGACTTTTTGACAGGAGCCAATGGGTATTAGCATAGGGTCCCGAGAGGTGTTGAAGTGACAGCCGACGGGGTTATAGCAGGACCGAGGACACCTAGAGGAGATGCCCAGAGACGGTGAGGCAGGAGCTGGAGGACAGTCGAGCAAGATGTGAGCATTCCAGAAGGACCTGGGGCCACCAGGGCGGTGCATTAGGGTCTTGGGAGCATGGTGGCAGAACCCAAGGACTTGTCATCAGCACTCTAGTGACATTATTTTAGGGTCCTAGGCAATGGAGAAGAATCGTGGGGGGTGTTTTAACCATTAGAGGAGGACCCAGGGTGTCTAAAGATAGCGGGGCCTCCTGGGTGAGGGGGCAGCGGTCTCGTCCGATGCAGGGCCGTGGAAGGGGCATGACGGCGAGTTCCTGGGAAATAACGGAGGTTTCTGGCCAGGGAGGGAGGTTATGGCAGGTCCTGGACGGTCTGTCTAATTGTTTCTGTCTATCTGTTTACCTCTGTCTGTATATCTGTCTACTGGTCCATCTGTGTATCTATCTGTCTGCCTGCCTGCCTACTTACCTGTCTATTTTTCTGTCTATTTGTCTGTCCATCTGTCTGTCTACCTGTCCATCTGTGTATCTATCTGTTTGTCTGCCTGCCTGACTAGCTGCCTGTCTATTTTTCTTTCTACCTACCTATCTATCTATCTATCTATCTATCTATCTATCTATCTATCTCCCTCCCTCCCTCTCTCCCTCCCTCTCTGTGTCTGTCTGTCCATCTGTCTTTCCTGGGGAGGTTCTGGATAGGGCAGGGCCTGGTGAGGGACAATAACAGAGAGAACCCAGGAGTGGGTTTGGGGACCCTGCTCAGCTTTACACCAGGAAGTGAAGGATCCAAACAGGCTTGGCCACGGGGAGGGGCCCAGGGCTGAGGGCACTTCGGGGCCCTCCCAGAGTGGGTGGCAGCAGTGGTTCCGTGAGGGCTCAGGACTGGTTCAGCTGGATTCCAGGGATGGGGTGGCTGACTCTGTGGGACATCAGCGTGGGCTCCTGAAGACGTTATCGCTGGGTCTCAGGACACTATCAGGGGACCCAGGGAGCAGAGAGTGGGGGCCTGAGATTAGTAGAGACCCAGGAGCAGGGTGGCGGCCTCCGGCCATGGTCCTGCAGGAAGCCGGGAGCGGCGTTAAAGCTGGTTGTTACGGCAGATCCGTGAGGGCTGCACTGGGGCCCCCCGGGGCAGTGCAGCAGACGCTGGGCCCCGCCACGGGGTCTTAATGGGCAACAGGCCTCAGAGTGGGATGACAGGGATACTATATTAGGGCTCAGGGAGCATTTAGATGAGTTCCGGGCCATCTTAGGGTGAGACCCAAGCAGGACCTCAGGGGGATGGTTTTCAAGCTTCAAGGAAAAGTATAGCAGGTCCGGGGGGGGTGGGTTGTCACGGGACGGTGACACTTTAAATCAGGGTCCAAGGAACATCCCAGCACAGTCCTGAGGGCCTTTAAAATGAGAGCCCAGGGGCTGCTGGATGAGTGCCCCGGGACACAGCTGGATCCCAAGGGACGTGGAGGGGACAGCTGGGCACGGCAGCCTCCTTGGGGTATTTTAGGAAAGAGCAGCAGGCGCCGTAACAGCGTTCATGGGACGTGAAAGCAGGATCCTTCTGTATCATGACAGGCGGACCCTTGGGTGGGTTAGTGGATATCCTAACAGGACCCAGGGAAAGTAATGAAAATCAATGGAGGCTCCTCAATAAATCGAACACAGATTTATCACCTGTAATGGTTAATTTCACGTGTCCACTTGGCTGGGCCGCAGTGCCCAGATGTTTGGTCAGACATTACTCTGGATGCACCTGTGAGGGTGTTTTTGGATGAGATGTACACCGGAATCAGTGGCCCCTGAGTAAAGCCGCCTACCTTCCATAATGTGGGTGGGCCCCATTCAATCAGTTGAAGGCCTGAGTAGAAGAAGAAACTGACCTCCCCCAGGCAAGAGGGAATTCTGCCACCTTTGGACTTCTTCTGCACGATGAGCTCGTCCTGCTTCTCCAGCCTGCCTGCCTTTGGACCTGAGCTACAACTCTTGCCTGAGTCCCCTGCCGGCCGGCCACTTGTGTCAGATTTTGGACTCGCCGAGCCTGTACGATCCTTGTGAGCCAATTCCTTGAAATAAATCTCTTTCCGTATGCGTATATACACATCCTATTGATTCCGTTTCTCCAGAGAACCCTGACTAGTGCATCATATGGTCTAGCAATTCCACTCCCGGGTATATATGTCAAAGAACTAGAAACAGCTGTCCAGGGGCCGGCCCCGTGGCGTGGCGGTTAAGTGCCTGCGCTCTGCTGCTGGCGGCCCGGGTTCGGATCCCGGGCGCGCACCGAGGCACGGCTTGTCAGGCCATGCTGTGGCGGTGTCCCCTATAAAGTGGAGGAAGATGGGCACGGATGTTAGCCCAGGGCCAGTCTTCCTCAGCAAAAAAAAAAAGAGGATTGGCGTGGATGTTAGCTCAGGGCTGATCTTCCTCAAAGATAAAAAAATAAAAACAGCTGTCCAAAAAAAAAAAAAGTCCAAAAAACATTGTACAAAAACATTCACAGCAGCATTATTCATATAGCCAAAAAGTGGAAACAACCCAAATGTCCATCCACTGATGACTGGATAAACAAAATGTGGTAGATCCAGAAAATGGAATATTATTCAGCCATAAAAAGGAATGAAGTTGATACATGTTACAATGTGGATAAATCTTCAAAACAGTCTGCTGAGTGAAATAAGCCAGACACAAAAGGCCACAATATTGTAGGATTGCATGTATCTGAAATGTCCAGAATAGGCAAATCCATAGACACGAAAAGCAGATTAGCAGCTGTTAGGGGCTGGGGGGAGGAGGGACTAAGTGTTTGTGTGTGCAGTTTCCTCTTGGGGTGATGAACAGTTCCCGGAACCAGACAGTGGTGATGGTTGCACAACGTTGTCAATGCACTTCATGTCACTAATGGTAGATCTTATGTTTTGTGCATTTTCCCACAATAAAACAAATGAATGGAAGCGTTATAGCCTGAGCGTGGGCTGGGGTGGGTGACTGGGAGTGATTTCCAAGCGTGGTCGTGGTATATTGGGACTGTGTTATTGAGGTCATCTGAGGTCATACTAAAGAACTGCAGGAGCACTTTAAGGGGACACTTAAGGGAGGAGTCCGAAGGAGGAAATATAGAAGCATCTGGAGACCTTCCATTATAGCTGGAGCTAATGGAGGCATGGGCCGTACAAGGGGGTAAGAAGGGAACCCACAGAGATCTCCCAATTTTGAACTCCGATAATGTTTATTCTCCACTTTGTCATGAATTCGCTGGGTGGCTGACACCCTCTAAATAAAAAATCGGAGCGGCAGAGAAAGAGACAAAAAAAAAAAAAGACAAAAAGTTTCAAGAGAGGCAGAAACCAGCACTCCGAGAGGCCGGGCGCGGGGCCCGGGGTGTGCCCTGCAGCTGGGGGCGGGGTTGGATATTCCTGGAGTCGGGGAGCCGTCTCCGGACAGGATGTGAGAGAGGAACTGGGGTCTCCAGTCACGGGAGCGGCCAGGCGGGAAGGGCCGTGGCTGCCGTAAGCGGGGCCGGGGCCCGGGTCCTGAAGGACAGGCTGGGGTCGGGGCGCCCGGTCCGCGGGAGGGGGGACCCCAGGGGGGAGGGGGCCGAGGGAGGAGGGCTGGGGGCCCGGGCTCCAGGGTCCGAGGGCGGAGGGGAGCGGGGGCCCGGAGTCCCCGGAGTCCTCCTCCTCCGAGGAGGAGGAGGGGGGGAGGAGGAGGAGGAGGAGGAGGAGGGGGGAGGGGGAGGAGGAGGAGGAGGAGGAGCAGGAGCAGGAGCAGGAGCTGGAGGCGGCGGCGGGGCGCGCTCCGAGAAAGAAACCTCAGCCTCAGCAGGCTCTGTAATTAATTAACCACCGGGGATCCCGTTAAGGGGTGAAAGGTCGCTGAGGAGGCGGGCGCAGTTGTCACCCGCCTGGACCGAGCCCGGAGCCCACAGCCCTGGTGGCCGAGCCGGCCGAGCAGGGGGAGGACGGGGCGGGGCGGGGGTCCCGAGCAGTCACGCGCCCCCTCCCGCCCAGGTCGCCCTCTCAGGATGCGGGTCCCCCCTCTTCTCCTCCTGCTCTTCCTGCTGCCTGGGACCCTGCGCGCAGGTGAGGGGCCGTCGGGCCGGGCGGGGGGCGCAGGGCGCGGGAGGGGTGGCGAGCTGTGCCGCCGGGAGCCCCGCGAAGGAAGCGAACGCTGAGGTTTCGCTCGAGCCCGGCGCCTCCTCCGCCGCCGCCTTTCACATTGTCGATCGCTTTCTCCTCCCGCGTCCGTGTGCCCGGAACCACCTGTCCCCTTCTGTCTGGGTCTATCTGCCTGACTCTGGGTCGTGCCCCGACTCTGGTTCTGTCCGCCCCTCTCTGAGTCTGCCCCCCAATCTGTCCCCTCTTCCCTGGGTCTGTCCCCCCTCTCTGGGTCTGTCCCCTCCTCTCTGAGCCTGTCCCCTCCTCTGGATCTGTCCCCCCCCTCTCTGAGTCTGTCCCCCCCTCTGGGTCTGTCCCCCCCTCTCTGAGCCTGTCCCCTCCTCTCTGAGCCTGTCCCCTCCTCTGCATCTGTCCCCCCCTCTCTGAGTCTGTCCCCCCTCTCTGAGTCTGTCCCCCCCTCTGGGTCTGTCCCCCCCTCTCTGAGCCTGTCCCCTCCTCTCTGAGCCTGTCCCCTCCTCTGCATCTGTCCCCCCCTCTCTGAGTCTGTCCCCCCTCTCTGAGTCTGTCCCCCCCTCTGGGTCTGTCCCCCCCTCTCTGAGCCTGTCCCCTCCTCTCTGAGCCTGTCCCCTCCTCTGCATCTGTCCCCCCTCTCTGAGTCTGTCCCCCCCTCTGGGTCTGTCCCCCCCTCTCTGAGCCTGTCCCCTCCTCTCTGAGCCTGTCCCCTCCTCTGCATCTGTCCCCCCCTCTCTGAGTCTGTCCCCCCTTCTGGGTCTGTCTCCTCCTCTCTGAGTCTGTCCACCTGACTCTGAGTCTGTCCTCCCTCTCTGGGTCTGTCCCCCCCTGGATCTGTCCCCTTCTCTCTGGGTCTGTCCCCTCCTCTCTGGGTCTGTCCCATCCTCTCTGGGTCTTTCCCACCCTTTCTGGGTCTTTCCCATCCTCTCTGAGTCTGTCCACCTGACTCTGAGTCTGTCCTCCCTCTCTGGGTCTGTCCCCCCCTGGATCTGTCCCCTCCTCTCTGGGTCTGTCGCCTGTATCTGGGGTTGAGTCTTCTCTCTCTCGGCGTGTCTGTCCCGCTCCCAGTCTAGCCCCCACCCCCTTCTGCTCTCTTCACCTGTTTCTCTCCAGCAGAGAACCATCTGTCCCTCCTGTACCACTTCACCGCCGTGTCCTCCCCTGCCCCGGGGACTCCTGCCTTCTGGGTGTCAGGCTGGCTGGGTCCCCAGCAGTACCTGAGCTACAATAACCTGCGTGGCCAGGCTGAGCCCTGCGGGGCGTGGGTCTGGGAGAACCAGGTGTCCTGGTATTGGGAGAAAGAGACGACAGACCTGAGGAACAAGGAGAAGCTCTTTCTGGAAGCTTTCAAAGCCTTGCAGGAAGAAGGTGAGACTGGGACTCCTGGGTCTAAGGGAGGAGGGACCCCCGGCTCGGAAGCCCTGCTCACGTGTGTGTAGGCGCCCCCGGTCCCTACACCCTGCAGGGCCTGCTGGGCTGTGAGCTGGGCCCTGACAACGCCTCGGTGCCTGTGGCCAAGTTTGCCCTGAATGGCGAGGAGTTCATGGAGTTCGACCTCAAGTTGGGCACGTGGAATGGGGACTGGCCCGAGTCCCTGAGAATCGGTAAGAGGTGGGAGCAGCAGGCCGACGCCATCAACAAGGAGAAGACCTTCCTGCTCTACTCCTGCCCCCACCGGCTGCTGGGGCATCTGGAGAGGGGCCGCGGAAACCTGGAGTGGAAGGGTGAGCAGCCTCCCGAATCCCTCACCACCACGATCTCTCCATCCCGGGGGCCCCGCCTCAGGCCTCCTCCTCTCCCCAGCATCCTCCCTGGCTTCCTGGCCTCCAGTTTCCCCGCTGCAGCTCATCCTCCACACAGCCCATAGGCTCTTTCTGTACCCAGAGCTGCCCCTGCCCCTCCCCTGCTCACAGCCCTCCATAGCTCCCCAGTACTCCCAGCGTAATGTCCTCATCAGACCCGTCCAGCTTTACTTGCCTCCACCAGGCACATGGCACCCCTAGCCACTCCACATATGAGCAGTGTCTTCCCTCTAAATCTTTGCTCGGGCAGCTCCCCCACCTCCCACCTCACCCACTCCCCCCCACCTCTGATTAAATCCCAGACATCAGAGGATTTCATTCGTAAATGCTTTAGTATGTAACTCTGTTCTGTAAGGGCTCTTTAAAACAATACCACAAAACCATTATCACGCCTACAAGTAATTAACTACGTTCCTTAACACGGTTAAGGACCCGGTTCGTGATGACATTTCCCTGATCGTCTTATCCATGTGTTTTTAAAGTTTGAATCAGGATCCACATGAGGTTTCAATGAGTCTATCTGTCTCTTCAGGGTCTTTTTCTTATTGTCGAGTTTTAAGACTTCTTTGTATATTTGAGATCCCATCCTTTATGGGATGTGTTTTGCAGTTATTTCCTCCCAGTCTGGGGCTTGTCTATCCCTTCTCTTCGCAATGTCTTTTGCAGAGCAGAAGTTTTTGATTTTAGTAAAGTCCAGTTTATCACTTTTTCTCTCATGGATCGTGCTTTTGGTGGTGTATCTCAGAAATCATCACCAAACCCAAGAACATCAAGATCTTCTCGTATAATATCTTTAGGAGTTTTGTAGTTTCGTGTTTTCCCTTTAGCTCTGTGATCCATTTTGAGTTAATTTTTACGATCTTAATTTTTGTGATCTTCACTGTCTTTTAATCTATCGGTCGCCCTATTTCTCTGGGTCTTTTTTCTTTGCAATTTTGCTTTGAGGAAAGTGAGTTGTTTGTCCTCAATCCCTGAGATGTTGCTGAATGTGATCCTTTTTCTGTTCTCCTGTTTCTCCTGTAAACTGGTAGCCCCCGATGTGGAGGCTTGATCACGTTCCAATTCGATTTTTCTGGCAAGAAAACTTCCTGGGTGGTTGGCGTGCGTGTCCGTGTGCACGGGCCCTGTCTGTCTGGTCGTCTCTGTGCTGTTCTGGCGCACCGTCGGGTTCAGGGGTTGTCATGAAATTCGCCGTCAGGTTTTCTCCTAACGGTGTTCGCTGCCATCGGTGACCCTTGCCTTGCTCCGTTATTTCATTAGGAGTTACAAAGCAATGGTGTATTCGTTTGCTTGGACTGCCATAACAAATACGACAGACTGGGTGGCTTAAATAACAGGAATTAATTTTCTCACAATTTTGGAGACAGGAATTTCAAGATCAAGTTGTTGGCAGGATTGGTCCCTTCTGAGGCCTCTGTCCTTGGCTTGCAGACGGCCGCCTTCTCCTCGCTGTGTCTTCACGTGGTCTGCCCTTCTCTAGGTGCATGTCTGTGTCCTAATCTCCTCTTCTTACAAGGACACCAGTCATATTGGATTAGGGCCCACTGTGATGACCTCATGTAACCTTAATGACCTCTTTAAAGGCCCTATCTCCAAAGACAGTCACATTCTGAGGTACTAGAGGGTAGGGCTTCAACTTAATGAATTTGGGGGGACTCAATTCAGCCCATAAAAGATGGCATTCTAATTCTTTCGTACCTTCTTCACTCATTTATCTGGAATTCTGAAAAGAGGGTCATCAGCTATCAGCTTTCAAGGGGACCAGTTAAGTTTTATTTTAAGTATTACTATGAACTCATGGATCTTATGTATGTTAATCCATTGAAGACCTTATTCTTTTTTTTTTTTCTAATTTTTGTTTATTTGTTTTTCCCCAAAGCCCCAGTAGATAGCTGTATGTCATAGTTGGACATTCTTCCAGTTGCTGTGTGTGGGACGCGGCCTCAGCATGGCTGGAGAAGCAGTGCATCGGTGCACGCCCGGATCCGAACCCGGGCCGCCAGTAGCGGAGCGCGCACTTAACCGCTAAGCCACGGGGCCGGCCCTAAGACCTTATTCTTTTGGAAGCTCACATTGAACCATCTTACACTATTGAGAGGGTCTTCAAATTGGCTCCTGAGTCTTTTCACATGACCCTACTAATCTTTTATGGCTTCCTTGCAGTATGCAATGAAAGGTCTCCAGGTCATCTGTTCTTGCCCGGCCCCAGTCCTGGAATGAGCCATTTCTCCGTGGACCCCTGGTTCCTTTGAGTGGGAAATAGTATTTAGAGACCACAATCTAGTCACTAGTGGTGTTTATTGCTGCTGGATTGGTGATTGTAAGCCTTTTCAGTGGACAGAGCTAGAAAGTAGACATTTTATTTTATTTTTAACTTTTTATTTTGAAATAACTATAGATTCAAATTTTATTTTTATTTTTAAAATTTTTTAAAATCTTTACATTTATTTATTTATTTTGGTGGGGAAGATTGGCCCTAAACTAACATCCGTTGCCAATCTTCCTCTTTTTTCTGAGGGAGATTAGCCCTGAGCTAACATCTGTGCCCATCTTCCTCTTTTGTATGTGGAGTGCGGCCACACATGGCTTGATGAGCGGTGGGTAGGTCTGTACCCGGGATCCGAACCTGCACGCCCTGGGCCCCTGAAGTGGAGCCCGTGAACTTGACCACTACGCAACTGGGCCGGCCCCTAAATTTTTTATTTTATTTTTTTAATGTGATATACTTGACATATAACATTGTGTAAGTTTAAAGTGTACAATGTGTTGAATGATACACGTATATATTACAATATGATTACTACCATAACTTTAACTAACACCGTCTATCACAGTCATATAATTATCATTTCTTTTTTGTGGTGAGAACATTTAAGATCTAGTCTCCTAGCAATTCTGAAGCGTATAATACAGTATTGTTGACTATAATCACTATGCTGTGCATTAGAGCTCCAGAACTTACTCATCTTCTAGTTGCACTCCACGCTCGTTGCAGCGTTATTCACAATAACAAAGATATGGAAACAACCTAAGTGTCTGTCAATGGATGAATGGATAGAGAAGTTGTGGTACATATATACAATGGAATATTATTCAGCCATGAGAAAGAAGGAAATCCTGCCTTTTGCAGCAACATGGATGGACCTTGAGGGCATTATGCTCAGTGAGATGTCAGACAGAGAAAGACAAATACTGTATGATCTCTCTTATATGTGGAATCTAAAAAAAGCCAAACTTATAAAAACAGAGTAAAATGGTGGTTACTGGGGGCTGGGGGTGGGGGAACTGGGGAGATGTTGTTAAAGGGTATATACTTTCAACTGGAAGATGAATGAATTTTTGTTTTTTTTAAGTGCAGTAAAATACACATAACATAAAATTTACCGTCTTAGCTGTTATTAAGCGTATAATTCAGTGGCATTAAGTACATTCACGTTGTGCAGCCATCACCACCATCTATCTCCAGAACTCTTTTCATCTCGCAAAACTAAAACTCTGTCCCCATTAAATGCTAACACCCCATTCTCCCTTCCCTCCACCCTGGCAACCTGCATTCTGCTTTCTGTCTCTATGAATTTGACGAGTCTAGGTACCTCGTATAAGTGGAATCATACAGTGTTCATCCTTTTGTGACTGTCCTATTTTACTTCACATAATGTCCTCAGGGTTCATCCATGTTGTCGCATGTGTCAGAATTTCCTTCCTTTTTAAGGCTGAACAATATCCCATTGGCTCTATACACCACATTGTGTTTATCTGTTCATCTGCTGATGGACACTTGGGTTGCTTCCACCTTTTTGCCTATTATGAAAAATGCTGCTGGGAACATGGGTGTAAAAATACCTCTTCAAGCCCCTGCTTTCAGTTCCTTTGGGTATATACCTAGAAGTGGAATTGCCCGATCATGTGGTCATTCTATTTTTACTTTTTTGAGGAACCGCCATACTATTTTCCACAGCACTGCATTATTTTAAATTTCCACCAACAGTGCACAAGGGTTCCGACTTCTCCACATTCTTTCCTCAAGTTTTATTTTTTAAAGGGAAAATATATCATGAATTCATGCTGATATTGACAAGTCACATTTAAATTTGCGGGGTTCTTACTTAAAACTTCTTTGATTTTGTGTTTGTATTTCTTTTGCTTTACTCTGAAAATTTTGGTTCCTCATGACATTAACATAATTCCTTACTTGCTCTATGCTAATATGTATGCGTGTGTTATTACCAACAATCTGATTGATTACTGAAAACAAGTAAAAATTTCTTGGCAGTTTTTTGGTCCTTAGATTGTAGCCATAAAGTGATATCGAGTCAATTTAATGTGGTTTTTTTTTTTCCTCCCAAAGCCCCAGTAGATAGTTGTCTGTCATAGCTGCACATCCTTCTAGTTGCTGTGTGTGGGACGCGGCCTCAGCATGGCCAGAGAAGCGGTGCGTCGGTGCGCGCCCGGGATCTGAACCCGGGCCGCCAGTAGCGGAGCGCGCACACTTAACCGCTGAGCCACGGGGCTGGCCCAATTTAATGTGTTTTAATGTTATTTGAATTAATTCCTGTCTCTGTGAAAACATCAGCTTGATGAAGACTTAGGTTCATTTATTTCATGCTGCTTTTCAGCTTTAGATATTGCTTTTCTTTTATCTGTTGTTTTCACATTTTTTGACCGTTTTGCAAAACAGAGTTCCAGAGTGGAATCTATGTGGCCAGGTGCATTCACAGAAGTCTGTTTCCTGTTCCTCTCCCCTCCACCCTTTTCCTTCTCTCCCTCATGGATAATAATTTTTTCGTTTTTGACTTGTTCTTCCTTTTTTTTTTTTTTTGTGAGGAACATCAGCCCTGAGCTAACATCCAATGCCGATCCTCCTCTTTTTGCTGAGGAAGACTGGCCCTGGGCTAACATCTGTGCCCATCTTCCTCTACTTTATATGGGACGCCGCCACAGCATGGCCTGACAAGCGGTGCATCGGTGCACGCCCGGGATCCAAACCCGGGCCGCCAGCAGCAGAGTGCGTGCACTTAACCGCTGCGCCACTGGGCTGGCCCCTGTTCTTCCATTTTTTAAAAATATAAGCACATGGAGTATATATCCAGAGAGGTCTTTCTACACCCACATCTGACTCCGCCCTCCGCTGGCTCACAGCCCTTGTGTGGCCCCCCGGATGGGTCCCAGCCCCTTAGCCTGGCGATCGCAGAGCCTTTCATTATCTGGTGACAACCGACCTTTCTCCCTGAGTTGCATACAGTGACTGTTCCTCTGAAGCCCCTCCTCCCCAGGCTGTTGGCCGTTTCTAGAACACAACAGGCTTTCTTGCAGTTGCCTGGAATGGCCTTCTTCGCCTTCTCCTACTGGCCAACTCAAATCCATTGCCTCCTCCTCAGGCCCCTTCCTCAGCTCAGACCCATCCTCCAACCCTGGACCATCACCACCCCAGCTTCCTCCTGGCCACTGGCCTCTCCCCTCCATCCACTCCTGGACACAGCTCGACTCCAAAGGGGCCTTTGTAGCCCCAGAGCTGACTCTGCCCCTCTTCTGCACACAGCCCCCCCGTAGCTCCCAGGACACGTTTTAAATCCCCCAGCCTGGCACTGAGGCCGCGCATGGCATGGCCTCCATCCCTCTCCTCAGCCTCACATTTCTCCCTCTGCTCCACTCAGCCGGAGTTCCTTGAGCTCACACCCACCCTCCCATTTCTTCCCCTTCGCCATTCTCCTTCCTGGTGTCACAGCCAGGGAGATGCCTCTGGCTGTAAGGCTTTCACTGGCCTCTGGGCTCCCACAATGCCTGTGTGACCTCCCTGACAGCACACATCCCTCTGAACTGCAATTACATGTGTCTGGGGAATTCTCCGGGGCTGGAATTAGAGCTCTTTTGTCCTCAGAGTCCCCCACATTGCAATCCCAGCTTCCATCTCGTGCCTCAATAGAGACCACCCTCTACCTAGCAGTCGGAGGAATATTTTAGAATATAAATGAGCTCCCGTCCTTCCACGGCTTGAAATCCTCCAATAGCTTCCACTAGTCTTAGACTAGAATCCAAACTCTGCTCATGGCCTGCAAGACCTGCATGGTCCGGCCGCCCTCCGCCACTGTAATTTCACAACGCCCCAGCTACAGTGGCCTTCTCCCTTTCCTCCAGCGTGTCAGGTTCTTTCCCTCCTCAGGGCCTTTGCACCTGCTCTGCCCTCTGCTTGCAATTCTCTTCCTTGGGATCCGGCCGTGATGGGGTCCTTCTCATTCTTCAGGTTTGACCTTGGATGTCAGCTCTTCAGCAGGGCCCTCTCTGACCACCCTGGGCAAGATCCAGAACATTCTCAGCACTTCAGGAGACTTCCTTATGTCCCCTCCCATTCCGTACCCTCAAGGGTAACAACCAACCTGATTTCTATCACCATAGCATTGCCTGATCTGGAACTTCATATAAGTATGAGCGTGTGGTCGTTTGTGACTGGCTTCTTTCACTCAACCTTGTGTTATGAGCGTCATCTCTGTTGTTGTGAATATCAGTAGTTCATTATTTTTCATGGCTGTGTTGTATTCCATTGCTTGGTTCATACCTCAGTTTACCAATGAATGGTTTATTTCCAGTTTGGGGCTATTAGAGATAAAGCTGCTATGAACATTCTTCTACCTGCCTCTTGATGAATCTATATTTTCATTTATTTTGAGTAAATACCCATGAGTAGAATTGTTTCATCATAGGGTGGGCCTAGGTTTAGCTGTAGAGAGTAGTGCTAACCATTTTCTCAAAGTGGTTGAACCAATTTTATGCTCCCATCAGCCATGTATGAGAATTCCGGTTGCTCAGAAGCTTGCCAGAATTTGACATTATCTGTCTTTAATTTTAACCACTCTGGTGGGTGTGTAGTGCTGTCTCATTGTGATTTCGGTTTTCATTTATCTGATGACTAGCGATGTGGAGCACTTTTTCCCATTCTTTGCCATTTCTGTGTCCACTTTTTTGGAGTGGCTGTGTGAGTCTTTGGCCTATTTTTAAATTGGAATTTTTGTCTTTTTTTCTGATTGAAGTTCTTAATATATTCTAGATATGAGTCCTTTGGATATATCAGATGATTCTATTTGAAATAACTTCTCCCAGTCCACAGCTTGTCTTTTCACTCTCTTAATGAAACCTATTGATGAACAAAAGTTCTTAATTTTAAGGAAGATCCAATTATCCGTCGTTTGTTCTATAGCTCTTTTGTGTGTTCTCTTTAAGAAATCTCTCCTCTCCCGAAGTTGTGAAGGTATTCTCCTGTGTCTTATTCCAGAAGCTCAATTGATAAATGGCTTTCACATTTAGCTATATGATCCATCTCAAGTTAATTGTGTGTAATGGTGTGAGGTAAGGGGTCAAGGTTCATTTGTTCCTCCTGTGGATATCCCGGTGACCCAGCGTCATTTGTTGCAAGACCATCATGCCCTCTCTCCCACTGACTTGGAGTGGAGCCTTTTTCCTAAATTAGATGTAGATCTGCTTCTAGACTCTCTCTTTTGTTCCACTGATCTGTTGGACTCAACTTCTGCCAATATTTAACCCTCTTTTCTTTTTTTTGTGAGAAAGATCAGCCCTGAGCTAACATCCATGCCAATCCTCCTCTTTTTGCCGAGGAAGACTGGCCCTGAGCTAACATCTGTGCCCATCTTCCTCCAATTTATGTGGGACACCGCCACAGCATGGCCTGACAAGCGGTGCATCGATGTGTGCTCAGGATCCGAACCGGGCCACCAGCAGTGGAGCACGTGCACTTAACTGCTATGCCATGGGGCCGGCCTCTCACCCTCTTGATTAATGTACCTTTATAAAAGGTTTTGCTATCTAGTACATAGTATCTAGTATTTACCTTAACTAGTATCAAGTTAAGTTCACCAGCTTTATTGCCTTGGTTTTTCTAGGTCATTTGCATTTCTATATACATTTCTGCCAAAAGAAAATCCTGCTGGAATTTTGATTGTGGTTGAATTGTGTCTGTAGATCAATGTGGGGAGAACTGACATCTTAACAATATTGTCTTCTAATCTGTGAAAGCAGTATAGGCCTTTACTTGTTTAGATGTCCTTTAATTTCTCTCAGTAATATTTTGTAGATTTTAGTGTAGAGTCTTACATCTCTTTGGTTAGGTTTATTCCTAAGTATTAGACATTTTTGTGACTTCCATAAGTGGTAATTCTAAAAATTTCATGTTCTAATTGTTTGTAGCTAGTTTATAGGAATAATACAGATTTTTATATATTTCCTTGTCTCCAGAAACTTTGCTGAATTCACTTATTTCTTTTTTTTTTTGTGAGGAAGATCAGCCCTGAGCTAACATCCATACTAATCCTCCTCTTTTTGCTGAGGAAGACCGGCTCTGAGCTAACATCTATTGCCAATCCTCCTCCTTTTTTTTTTCCCCCAAAGCCCCAGTAGATAGTTGTGTGTCATAGTTGCACATCCTTCTAGTTGCTGTATGTGGGACGCGGCCTCAGCATGGCTGGAGAAGTGGTGCATCAGTGCGTGCCCGGGATCCAAACCCGGGCCGCCAGTAGCAGAGCGCGCGCACTTAACTGCTAAGCCATGGGGCCGGCTCCCTTCACTTATTTCTTGTAAGTTTGTATAGATTCTTTTGGATCATGTCATCTTTGACATGTTTCATTTATTTTTTTCCTCCAATTTTAATAACTTTTATTTCTTTTTCTTATCTTATTGCACTGGCTAGGATCGACAGTACAATGTTGAATAGAGTGGTGATATTGAACATGATTATTGTCAAACTCACAAGGAAAGCGTTAAACATTTTACCATTAAGTATTATGTTAATCATAGCTTTTTTGTTGATGCCCATTGTCAAATTAAGGAAGTTCTCTTCAGCTCCTAGTTTGCTAAGGTTTTTTTTGTTTTTCTTTTCTTTTTATTTTGAATGGTGCTGAATATTGTCAAATGACGATTTTGCTTTTTCTCTCTTATTCCAATGTGGTGAATTATATTAACTGATTTTCAAATGTTAAACCAACCTTGCATTCCTGGAACAAACTTCACTTGATCATAATCACTTATATTATCCTTTACATAAATTGCTTGATTCTATCTGCTAATAGTTTGTTTAGGGATTTTGAGTCTATTTTCCTGTGAAATATTGGTCTTAAATTCCTTTTCTTGTTATGTCCTTGTGAGGTTTCGTTATTAACGTTATGCTGGCTTCATAAAATGTGCTGGGAGTGGTTTCCTCTTTTCCCTGGAGGAATTTGTGTAAGAGAACTATTCGTTCTTCCTTAGTTGTTTTGAAGAATTCACCGACAATATCATCTGGACCTAGAATTTTATTTGTTGAAAAGTTTTACATTATGGATTAAATATTTTAAATAGTTATAGGACTACTCGAGTTTTTAATTTCTTCTTGTGTCAGTTGCAGAAGGTTGTATTTCTAAGGAATTTGTCCGGTTCATTTAAATTTTCAAATGTGCTGGCATGAAATTTTTCATAATATCCTCTTACAATCATTTTAATGACTGTAGGGTCTGTCTTATATTCCCTCACCACAACACTTTTACAGTTTATTTCCCTTTCATTTATTTGTACACAAATATTTCTCTCTCTCCCCTTGTTAGAACATAAGCTTCATGAGGACAGGGACTTCTGTCTATCTTGTCCACTGCTGTGTCCCCTGTGCCTAGAAGCGTCTGGCACATGACAGATGTCTATTGTAGGAGGGAATGGATGAGAGATGGCGTCTTGAGGGGGATACCCTCACGCTGCATAGCTTGGGTCTCTAAGTCCTTCTGTCTTTACCACTATATTCCCCAGGCTCAGCACAGTGCAGGGCACATGGTGGGGGCTGCTGGGTATAGTGGAAGGAGTGGAGGCCTCTCTCTGTCCCTATACAGCCCCGCCCTGGGCCTGGCCCTGGGGGTTCGTGGGCTTGGGGCTTAGGCCTGTCTGCCTGTTTCTCTGCAGAGCCACCCTCCATGCGCCTGAAGGCCCGACCAGGCAGCCCCGGCTTCTCTGTGCTCACCTGCAGTGCCTTCTCCTTCTACCCACCGGAGCTGCAACTGCGATTTCTACGGAACGGGCTGGCAGCTGGCTCCGGTGAGGGCGACCTTGGCCCCAACGGCGACGGCTCCTTCCACGCCTGGTCGTCACTAACAGTCAAGAGTGGCGACGAGCACCACTACTGCTGCTGGGTGCAGCACGTGGGGCTGGCACAGCCCCTCACTGTGGAGCTGGGTGAGGGCCCGCTGGGTGATGATACTTCCTATTTCTGGCTGCCTTTTGCCCCTCTGCTGCAGCAATCCTTCCTGAGTCTGACCACCTTCCAACCTACTGCTGCCAGTCCTTCTTGAGTCTGACTGCCTTGTGCCTGCTATTGCCAATTCTCCCAAAGCTGGCAGCCTTCTGTCTTATGCTGCTTGTCCTCCCCAAGTCTGACTGCCTTCCGTCCTGCTGCTGCTGGCCTCACTGAGTCTGGCCACCTGTTAACCACTATGGACAGTCCTCCCCAAGTCTGACCACCTTCCATCCTGCTGCTGCTGTCTTCACGGAGTCTGACCATTCGTTGTCTGCTGCTGCCAGTCCTCACCAAGACTGACCATCTACTGCCTTGCTACTGCCGGTCCTCCATGAGTCTGACCTACTGCTGTTCTGTGCTCTGTGCCTGCCCCTCCTCTCCAAGTCAGAACAACACCCACGCTGCTGCCACAGGTTGCTTGGCCGGTGTGACTGAGACTCTTGCTGTGGCTGGTTTACATCCAACCTGGAGCATTCTGCCCCGACCCAAAACATAAGCAGAAGCCTCTGCTCTGCCCATACCTACTTCCCGAAACTTGGTGCTGGGATTTCTGAGGTTGGGAGGGACTGAGAACCCCCAGTCCCCTGTCATGACTCAGATGGGGTAGAGCGTCCATTCAACATCTCACATTTTCTGGCCGCAGAATCACCAGCCAGATCCTCGCTGCAAGTAGTTGGAGTCGTCATCGGCATCTTGCTGCTCACGGCAGTGGCCGCAGGAGGAGCTCTGCTGTGGTGGAGGATGAGGAAGGGGCTGCCAGGTGTGGGGCAGGACGAGGGAAAGGACCCGGAAAGAGATGGGCACACAGTCCTGGGGGGGACAGAGATCTAGAGAGAGAGAGAGAGACTCAGGGAGAAGTGGGGACAGAGAACTGGAGGGAGAAACAGACTCAGAGGGGGATGGAAACCCACAGAGTAAAACAGAGAGTGAGGGTGAGAAAGACACACACCCAGGGAAACGGGGGGGAGGGGCAGTCAGAGACCCAGAGGAGCTCAGAGATTCTGATGACCTCCCTTCCTTCCTCTTTCCTCAGCCCCTTGGATCTCTCTCCGTGGGGACGATATAGGGGCCCTCCTGCCCACTCCTGGCCTGCCCAAGGATGCTGACTCTTAGAATATAAAATGCATTCCCAGCAACTTCGTGACCCCATCCCCCAGCCTGGCTGCTACCAGCTAATGTAGTCAGGTCCCTTTCATGCCGTGAGACCTCGTGATATCCTGGTATTTCTGAGCCTCCAGAAGGAGTCCTGAGCCCGATGCCCTTCCTCTGGATTCCTCCTCCTGTGGTCTGCCTCAGTTTCCCCTCCCATATGTATAGCTCTTTTCCACCTCCACGTATAACATGAATTTGGGCCCGAGGCATTGTGTTCTCATCATTTCAACTTTTTAGGCAGGGGAGGTAAGAGAATGGGTGGGGGGAATAAATGGTGTAAGCCCTGGGCTTCAGATCTCTCCTGCAGCTAACGTGTTGCGTGGTGGAATCTCCAGTTTTATATACCAAGTCATGTATTTTTCATTCATTAAATTTCACAAATGTTTACTGAATGCCTACACTGTGCCAGGCATTTTGAGGAATTGTTGGCTGGAGTCTGACCTGAATCCTTCTTGGTGGATCAGAAGAGAAGAGTTGTTCCCTCTTTGAGGGAAGGGGTGTTTCCTCTGGCCCCTGGGTTCCCCTCTTCCTGAAACCATCCCCACAAAGGGAAAGAGATAAAAATACAGCTCCCATGAGGCTTTGGACTTAGTACAACTAGAGGTGGTCGGGGAGGGCGCCCCGACGCCTGCCGGGAGTTGTAGTTCTCCCGGGCCGCGTCACTCCGGCGTCGCCCACCCCGCCTGCCCGGGGAAGGGGCAGGGCCGAACCTCGTGGGCCGCGCTTTCCTTTGTGGACGTGGCGAGGGGCGTCCGCGGCCGGCCCGGCGCTCTCTGGCCCCGCCCCGTGGGGGCCCTCCTGAGCGCTCATTGGTCGGAGGGCGGGGCCTCTGCGCTGCCGGGGGCGGGGCCTGGCTGGAGAGCCGCCAAGTTGGGCATCTTTTCGGAGAACGCAGAGGGAGCGTGGAGAGCCGCGTGAAGCCGGATAACGGGGTAAAAAGAGGCGGGGGCGGGTGTCCAGGGAGGGCTGTCCGGGTCCACGCGGGTCGAGGATTAGGGTCCAGGCTGGAAGCAACGCCCGGGAGCCTGCCTGGTTTCTCTCTAGCCGCGACCCCGCCCTGCACTTAGCGTGGGAAGTGCGCCACGTCTCCCGCTTGAATCCCCCGCTTGCGGCTCTGGGACCCCTCAGAAGAGTCAGTCCCCACAGCTGGTTTTACCTCTGAGAACCCCGCGCCCCTTTTCCCCCATCCCCGGCCCTTCTTGAGCCCCAAACTTTGCAGCCAGCTACCATCTCTCTGTCCTGTTCGGGGTCCCCCCCCTCCCCTGCTCCTCATCCTCCTGTCCCGTCCCTGTCCTTTTTCCTGTGACCCCTGACTCCTAGCCTCCGCCACTCCCCAGGGACTGATGATGTGGCGACCATCACTTCTGCTGCTGCTGTTGCTGCTCAGGCGCGGAGCCCAGGGGAAGCCGTCCCCTGACGCCGGACCTCACGGGCAGGGGAGGGTGCACCAGGCGGCCCCTCTGAGCGAGGCCCCTCATGATGACGCCCATGGGAACTTCCAGTACGACCATGAGGCTTTTCTGGGACGAGAAGTGGCCAAGGAATTTGACCAACTCAGCCCCGAGGAAAGCCGAACCCGTCTGGGGTAGGCGAGAGATGGGGGCCTGGGGGGGGGAATTCAGGGTTGTAATTTTAAACAAGGAGGTCACAGGAGGCCTCAGAGAGAAGGTAATATTTGAACCGTGTAGGTATATGGGGGAATAGCCTTCCAGGCAGAGGGAAATGTAAGTGCAAAGGCCCTGAGGCAGGAGTGGGCTGGATGTGTTTGAGGAACAGTGAGGCCCGTGTGGCTGGAACCCAGTGATGAAGGGAGCGGGTGGGAGGTGATGGCAGAGAAGGAACAAAGGTCGTGCAGGGCCATTGGGACCATAGTGAAGATTTAAGCTTTTCTCTGATGAGATGAGAGCCATGAGAGGGCTCTGAGCAGAGGGAGGACGTGAGCTGACTTAAGTTTTAACAGAATCCTTCTGGTTGCCAAGTGGGGAACAGACTATAGGGAGCAAGAAGCAGGGAGCCCAGTGAAGAAGCAACTTCAATTGTCCAGGTGGGACACAAGAGACGATGGCGGCGAGATCAGGGTGGAGACAGCGGTGGTCGACAGGTCAGCTGCTAGGAGATCGTGCGTGGATGGGGTTGGGTGAAGGAGGGGTGGGCGAGGGAGGGCAGTGACAGGCTAACACATTGGCATAGCGCTACAATGCCAGACACTGTTCTAAGTGCTTTCATTTAATCCCCACAACCACGCTGTGGGGTAGATCCTATCATTTGTCCCCATTTTACAGAGGGGGAAACTAAGGCACAGAGAGGTTGAGTGATTTGCCCATGGTCACACAGCCAGCAAGAGGAGGCTGCGGGACTTGAGCCTCGAATTCCTGGCTATGGAGCCCATACTCTTAACCACAGCTCGAACCGCAGGGTACAGTGTGAGTCCTGGGGACAGAGCCAGCCCCCGACCCATCAGAACAGAGACAGCCTGGCGCGGGAGGGGGCGGTGCCCTGGGCAGGGCCGTCTCGGATTCGATCCGGGGACCGGGTCTCGGGGGCTTAGGGACAGAGAGGAGGGCTCCATGTGGGCCCTGTTAGCGGTTGGGCGAGGACCCAGACCAGTGGCTGGGCGTGGCCAGGGGAGACGGGAGGGGCCTGGGAGCCGACAGGAGCGGCCCGAGGGAAGGGGCGTGAGGTGGGAGCTCGATTTGAGATGCGGAGGCGCCCAGGATTAGGCTGAAGCACGGGGAGTGGGGCGTGCAGGCCCAGCCCGCGGGGTTGCGCATGGTGGTCCTAGGGCAATGCCTGACGACGGCTGGGGGAAGGTGGGGAAAGGGGCGGGGCGCAGCATGGGGCGGGGCTGGAGGGAGAGGGGCCTGCAATTGACGCGCGCAGCCATGGAGGGGGCGGAGCAGGGGCCGGGGTTAGAGCGGAGGATCCGAAGACCAGCAGAAACAGGGGAGAGGGCCGGGCCTGAGACAGCGAGAGGTCGGGGGCGCCATGGCAGCCGGAGTTCAGAGGGAGTCTTGAGACAGGAGCCCTGAGGGCGAGGGGCGCAGTGTGGCGCCTAGCCCCCTGACCCCACTCCAACTCGGTCGAGCAAGAGGAGGAGCACGTGCAGGATCGAAGGGCGGGGCCAGAGTGGAGGGTGTGGCCCTGGATTGTCGTAGGTCCTTCCCCCAACCCGGGCGTGTCCTGGGCGGCAGCTACAGCCATAGGCCCCCTGTGTCTCGGAAAGGGCGGGAGCCTGGGTTGAGGGGGCGGAGCCTGGATTAGAGGGGCGGGGCCATGTGGTGGGCGTGGCCCCAGGATTGACAGGTGCCTCTCCCCGGTGTGCCGGCGGCCCGTGGACGGCATTTTCAGCCCTATATGGAGGTGTGTCTCGAGTGGGGGCGTGGCTCTGTGTGAGGGGCGGGGCCTCGGCGAAGGCGGGACTCCGGGTGGGCGGGGCCTGAGACTGACTGTGCCCCGCCCCGGCTCGCAGGCGCATCGTGGACCGCATGGACCGCGCGGGGGACGGGGACGGCTGGGTGTCGCTGGCCGAGCTCCGCGCGTGGATCGCGCACACGCAGCAGCGGCACATACGGGACTCGGTGAGCGCGGCCTGGGACACGTACGACACGGACCGCGACGGGCGTGTGGGTTGGGAGGAGCTGCGCAACGCCACCTATGGCCACTACGAGCCCGGTACGCGGCGAGGCCCCGACCCCTGCTCCCCACACACACCGTGACCTTGACCTTTTTGACACCCTCATCCTGAGAACGTTTAGCGCCATAACCAGAATCCCTGACCTTTGACCTCCGACCCTTGACCAAGGTCTGCCCACTTCTTGGACCCCATCACACTGAAACCCTCAATCCTTGATTTCTGGCTTCTCATTCTGGCGTCCACGACCTCTGTAACCCCATGACTGGGGTACTTCTGATCCTTGACCAGGATGCCCTGTCATCCTGACCCTTGACCTCTGACCTCTCATCCTGAGAACTCCAAAGCCATTTACCCTGCCCCCTGACTCTCTGTCCCCACACCCCAGCCCTGGGCCCTCCACAGCTCTTGTTCTCTCCCTCCTGACCCTCACTCCAGCCTCCCCCTCCAGCTTGTCCCCCATATATCCCCCGAGGGATCTTTCCACACCAGAGCTGACCCTGACCCTCCCCTGCTCACAGTCCTGCGTGGCTCCCCAGGGCCCCCGGAAGAGAGTCCCAGCTCCTCAGCCCAGCCTGGCCCACCCCTCCAGCTTCGTTTTTCTGCATTTTCTGCCCAGCCAAGTCAATCTTCTGCAGTGTCCCTGAACTCGCCACGCTCTTCAAACCTCCATATTCTGCAGACTGTTCCCTCTGTTGCCAACACCCTTCCCCTCCTCTCTGTCCAGCAACCTGAGTCACTATAACCTATTGTACCAGAGCATGACTTTGAGGCCCAGTGGGCCCGTGTCAACTCCAAGGCCCTCATTCCTGGCTGTGTGACCTCATGACCAGTTTTCTGCTTCACACAGTGAGAATAAATGCAAGAACTCACCGGACTTGCTTTCTGTGAGAATTAAATGCAATTTTGTAGGTAAAGAGCTTGGCATATAATAAGCTGTCACTACGAGGTAGCTAATAAATACAAATAATGAACATATACTAATTAGTATTAATTCGGTGGCGGTCTCCCTGCCCGACTCCCCTGAGGAACATCCCTTTGTCTCGTTCCTCAACCGGCCTGGTGAGCCCTCCATTAAAGCCCATCTCACCCAGACCCCTCCTTCCCCAGGGGAAGAATTTCACGACCTGGAGGACGCCGAGACCTACAAGAAGATGCTGGCGCGGGATGAGCGGCGGTTCCGGGTGGCCGACCAGGACGGGGACTCGATGGCCACCCGGGAGGAGCTGACGGCCTTCTTGCACCCCGAGGAGTTCCCTCACATGCGGGACATCGTGATTGCTGTGAGCGAGGGCCTGGGGACCCGCTCCCTGCTTCCCACCTCCCTCCTGGGACCCAGGCTTCCTGTGCCAGGGCCGGCCTCCCCACGCCTACCTTGGGAGATCCAGTCACCTGGTCGTCAGCACCTTCCCCAGGGAACCCAGCTCAGTGGAGGGTGACATCTCCCATGCCACCTCCAACTCCCCGTGTCTAATCTCTCCTGGTCCGACCTCTCCCTTCCTGGGCTCACATTTGGGGTCCAGACCCCCCAGCTTGCCATCAGAAAAACCACATCCCCCAGGAGCGCCTTGAGAAGCCCTAATCCTGGCCGAACCCCAGGAAAACCCCAACCCCACACATGGAGTGTCCATCTGAGGCCTCTCCTGCTGGGCCCCCATCTTATTCCTTTATAATTTTTTTTTTGCCAGTTCCTTCTGTATTCTATAGTGGAAGGATTTTTTTCTCTTCTTTTTTTCCCAATAGACTAATTTTTAGAGCAGTTTTAGATTCACAGCACAATTGAGCAGAAGGTCCAGAGGTTTCCCAAATGCTCCCTGCCCCCATGCATGCACAGCACCCCCCAAACCAACATCTCCCACAGAGTGGTACATGTGTTACAATCGATGGACCTATATTGACGCATCATTATCACCCAAAGTCCATAATTAACATTAGGGTTCACTCTTAGTGGAAGGATTTATACCCACTCCGACCATGCCTAGCTTTTCACCAATTAATTTAAACATGTAATTATATGTATTTCTCAAATAGGTAACATATTGATGTGGTTAAACGCCCAAAAAATGCAGAAAAGGTGAATGATCTTCTGCCCTCCCCTCTCCCCCCAACCCTGCTCCCCACTACCATCCCCACAGGTGACCCCTTTCTTGTGTCTCCATTTCCAGAGCTGCTTTGAGGGTCTGTGGCAAGGCTGTTAGGATCAAGGGGTCTGAGGCCGGAAGGCCTGGGTTCAAATCCCAGCCCTGCAGCTTCCTGGCTGTGTGGCCTCGGGCAAGTTATTTAACCTCTCTGGACCTGGATTTCCTCATCTGTAAGATGGTGGTACTGATAATGATCCTTACATCGAGGGTGGTTATAGGGACTGTAAAATTGGCTTATGGTAAATGCTTATTACGTGACTTTATGCACACATGTCAACAGAGCTGCAGGATAAAACTTCTAGCAGTGGAATCACTGGATCAACGGGCTGTGCATTTGCAGTTGTGTTGGATATTTCTGAGGTATTTTAACTACTTTATGTGTTCATCTTCAAAGTGGGGCTTCCCACTTTGAATTCCAGCCCATTCCAGAGATGACTGAGATCCAGAGAGGAGAGATGTCATTAACCCAGGCTTCTGGAGCCCCCTAGATTCCCCATCCTGCAAGGCCCACGTCCCTCTTTTGTGACAGATAATGTCATACCTCCCCTTTACGCTCCTGAGTTGAAATTATTTAACAAACCCAGACTGAACATGTCCCATGTGCTAGGCACCCATCTGACACCTTTACCTGCATCACCTCAATGTAATCGTCATGGCAAC
Source organism: Diceros bicornis minor (assembly GCF_020826845.1). Classification (NCBI taxonomy): domain Eukaryota; kingdom Metazoa; phylum Chordata; class Mammalia; order Perissodactyla; family Rhinocerotidae; genus Diceros; species Diceros bicornis. The sequence goes on from NC_080773.1 coordinate 24,966,136, forward strand.
CCTATGGGGGGGGCTGTCATCTTCATTTTACAGATAAAGACGCCTGGGCACAGAGAGGTGAAGTGACTTGCCTGAGATCACCCAGACAGGAAGTGGCAGAGCCTGGATTCGAACCCAGGCAGCTGAATCCATGGTCTAAACCAGGGCTCAGCAAACTATAGCCTGCGGCCACATCCGGCCCACAGCTTGCTTTTGCAAATAAAGTTTTATTGTAACACGGCCACACCCATTTGCTTACATATGCTACAGCTGCAGAGTTGAGTCCATTTGACAGAGACTGTACAGCATGCAACGCCAGAAATATTTACTATCTGGCCCTTTATGGAAAAAGTTTGCCGAGCCCTGGTCTAAACTCTGCTGTCATCTCCCACATTTGTGGATAGCGAGCCTAAGCGCCTCACACGCTGGATTTCCAAACAGAAACATTAGCCCTAACTGTGCTATGAAGGAGAAACTAAAGGAAAGTCACTTATAATAATAAGAATTTGGGGGCCAGCCCTGTGGCGTAGTGGTTAAGTTCGTGCGCTCTGCTTCAGCGGCCTGGGTTCGTGGGTTCGGATCCCTGGCGTGGACCTACACCACTCGTCAGCCATGCTGTGGCAGAGACCCACCTACAAAATAGAGGAATTTCAATGTGGAAGTGTTGTAGAGTTACCAGATTTAGCAAATAACACAGGGCATTCAATTCTGCTTGAATTTATAACACCAAATAATATAAACAACAAATAATTCTTTAGTGTAAGTATGTTGCACACAATATTTGGGACACACTTATATTTAAACAATTATTTATCTGAAATTCAAATGTAACTCTGTGTCCTGTAGCATAAGTATCTCCCATACAATGTTTGGGAGATACTTACACTAAAGCATTATTCGTTGTTTGTCTGAAAGTCTAATGTAATTGAGCAGCCTGTGTTTTATCTGTCAACCCTAAAATATTGGAGCTCGGCCTTGCTAGAAGCCATAGCAGAGTGTCAGAGGCCTGCACCCTCTTACAGGGAGTGAGTTTGAATGTGAAAGTGGGGAGCAGAAGCCGTTTGCTCGAGAAGTGAAGAAAAAACAAAGAACGGAGGTGTCGAGTGTGTGTCAAAATAGTCCACAAAGTACGTGGCGCTCGTATGCAAGGCGGAGTTAGAGTCGAGGCTCTGCTAAGTGGAAGGAGGCTTCTGCCCTTGGAGGGTGTCTGCTGGAATGTGAGAAGGTTGTTAGGGATACAGGACAGCTTGTGTGGCGCCAACCTGTGCATCCGGGTCCCTGCCCGCATCCACTAAGTGCGAGTAGAGCTGGCATCCTTATGACACCCCAGAAAGCCCCCAGATTTCCCACACACCCCTGGGACAGTTACACCCTGTTGAGACGGCTCCAATGCCTGGCCCCACAGCCGCCCCAGAGCGAGATTCTCCAAGGGAACCTCACGTCCTGACCCCAGGGGTCCAGCCCCCCTCGGGAGCCAGCCCCAATGCCTCTCTCTCCCCAGGAAACCCTGGAGGACCTGGACAAGAACAGAGATGGCTACGTGCAGGTAGAGGAGTACATCGGTGAGTGGGACCTGATTCCCTCCCCCAGGACGCCTGTCCCCTCCCCAGCATGGGTGGCAAACTGATGTGTGTCACCCATAAGAGAGCAATGGCCCTCTGAAGTGGCAGCAGGGGCAAAGCATAAGTCCATGCATCCACCAAACATTTATTGAGCACTTACTGTGTACTACGCCCCAAAAGCACTTATTGATCACCTACTGTGTGCCAGGCCTGCCAAACATTTATTAAGCATGTGTATTTGCTGGGCCCAGCAAATCTTTATCAAGCACCTACTATGTGCCATGCCCAGGAAACATTTATTGAGTAGCTTCTGTGTGCCAGGCCAAAAAAGCATTTATTAAGCACCTACTGTATGCCAGGATCAGTAAACATTTATTAAGCACCTACTGCATGTTAGTGGTTGAGGATACAGCAGAGAATCTCACAGACCAGATCCCTTCCTGGGAGAGTTTGCAGTTTCTACAAAATCAGGGCTCAGGGGCTGCATTTTCTTGGGGTGGGGAGTCAGGGAGCTTGTCTTGAACCTACAAATGCTGTGTCTCCTGTTACTCAGGATGTGAGGGAGCCCTCATGACACCCCCAAATTTCCCCTTGGCCCTTCCTCTGTCCCTGCCGCGGGGGAAAAGAATTTAGTTGAAGGGAAAGCTATTAAGCATAATAGTTTTTAAAGTTTGAAAACATTTTTTCTATAGAAGGTTGTTATGGAACAAACCCGCAGGCAAGATATTTTTATTTAAGCATAATTTGTCTTTTTACATCTGCGAGGAAGATAGAAGTCTTTTTTTTTTTTTTTTTTTTTTGGTAAGAAAGAACTTGAGCATCACAGTTGAATAATAACAGTAGCTGACACAGTCACCACATGCTAGACTCTCTTCTAGGTGGTTGACATCTTATGAATTCATTTAACCCCCACATCAGCCCTGTGAGATGGGTATTATTACCCCACTTCACAGATGAGAAAGCTGAGGCCCAGAGGGAGGTACTTGACTGAGGTGGAGCAACACCACCTCAGGCCCAGGCAGGCCGACCCCAAGGCTCCTTCCCTTCCCTGTGGGGTTCTGGGGACACAGATGTGGGCAGGACCCCAGGATCTCCCAAAGAAATGTAATTTCTCAACTTTTGAGTGGTGCAGGGAAGGACATCAGGGAGGCCCTGACCCGGGCTGGGGGTGTCAGGGAAGATGGGAGAGTGGGGTTGCACTGTGCTGAAGGGCACAGGTTCCGGAGCCAGCCTGCCTGGTGCCTACCTGCCACCTTCCAGCCGTGTGACTTTAAATGAGTCCCTTGCCCTCTCTGAGCCTCAGTTTCCTCATCTGTAAATGAGGGGAGTAGAGCACCCACCACGCACGGCCACGTATGGTCAACCCAAATGCCCATCAATGGATGAATGGATGAACAAAATGTGGCATATGCATACAGTGGAATATTACTCAGCCATGAAAAGGAATAAAGCACTCATAGATGGTACAACATGGCAACCTTAAAAATGTCATGCTAAATGAAAGAAGCCAGACATAAAAGGCCACAATATTGTATGACTCCATTTCTATGAAATGTCCAGAATAGGAAATTCATAGACATAGAAATTAGATTACTGGTTTCCAGGGACTGGAGGGCGGGGCGGGGATTAGGGAGTAACTGCTTAATGGGCATGGGGTTTCCTTTTGGGGGGATGAAAATGTTCTGGAACTAGAGGGAGGTGGTTGTTGCACAACACTGTGAATCTACTGAATGTCACTAATGGTGAATTTTAGGTTATGTGCTTTTTACCACAATTTTTTAAAACCCACACAACTCCCATCTCCCATTGCCATCATTTCCTATAAGAAATGATGACTTAGGACCAGTTAAAAAAAAAAAAAAAAAAGAGGAAGAAGCTCTGCGCTCCCCGCATCTTTGGTGACATTTTTGTGACAGCTCCCTGGCCTGGTCCCTGAGGGGAGGAAGGCACTTCGTCCTGATTATCACAGCGTTGTATCTGGTGTAAAAAGACTTCCAGGTTGTAATGTCTTCCAAATCCATCTGTGGAGTAGATCTTTCTCCAAGCCAGCCCCTGGGGCGGAGAGTTTTTCAAATATTTGCAAATAATTGAAATAAATGAGAGGCTCCACGACAGTCTTGAGGGAGTTCAAAAATGAGATAAGCTGTTCTAAGTCTAGCTTTACAGTATCTCCCGTTATCTGGCCAGACAAGTCTTCACTCATTCATCCTTTGTATGGGGTGCCACTGGGTGCCAGGCACTGCGCGACACCATGCGCACAGTATCTCATGTGTGTGTCAATCAAATTGATTGATCGTTCAGTCGATCAATGAACTAATCCATCAATCAAATCAATTTCACATGCAGCGTAAGGATGACCTGTAAGGCGGGTTTTATTAGTCCCGTGTAAATAGAAGAGAGGTGGGTTGCCCGAGGTCCGCGGGGGCAGGAAGGGTCAGAGCGGGGACTGGAGCCCCCTCGGGGCGGGACCGCCCCTGACGGCGCCCCCTGTCGCCCGACCCCAGCGGACCTGTACTCCGCGGAGCCCGGGGAGGAGGAGCCCGCCTGGGTGCAGACGGAGCGGGAGCAGTTCCGGGACTTCCGGGACCTGAACAAGGACGGGCGGCTGGACGGGGGTGAGGTGGGCCACTGGGTGCTGCCCCCCTCCCAGGACCAGCCTCTGGTGGAGGCCAACCACTTGCTGCACGAGAGCGACACGGACAAGGTGCGCGGGGCGGGGCGGGGGGTGATGCTGGGCCAGGTGTGCGGGGCTGCGGGGTCCCCGTGTGGAGAAAGAGGGGCAGAGAGACTGAGAGGGGGCCAGAGACCCAGAGAGACGGGAGCGCCGTCCTTAGGTTCCGAGAGGGCTCACCGGCAGGGCCCCTTGTCCCCGCTGACCGCGGAGCCTCCCTCCAGGACGGGCGTCTGAGCAAAGCCGAGATCTTGAGCAACTGGAACATGTTCGTGGGCAGCCAGGCCACCAACTACGGCGAGGACCTGACGCGTCACCATGACGAGCTCTGAGCCCCTGCGCGCCCGCGACAGCCTTGTCGCCCCGTGGGATGACCCGAGGAGGGGCCCCCAACCGCGGCCCTGTCCGGCTCTGCAGGATGCTGACACAGCCCCCGTGTCCCCCTGCCCTTGGGCTCTCAGGGACCCACTGGGTCAACTTCTCTCCCTGAGACACCACAGTCCCTCCCAGCCCGCCCCAGGGGCTCTCACAGACCCCAAGGGTGAGAAACCACCCATTTCTCACTGGCAGAATCTTCCAGCCCAGGCCAGGGCCCCCTACCCCAAGCTCAGCCTCCAAGAGCCTCCACTAACCACCAGATCTGAGCTTCAAGTCGCACAGACGAGAAACATTCCCCTGGCCCCGGCCCTGGCCCCAGCCCCGCACTTGCCCAGGTGGGTGGGCCAGGCACTCGCCCACTGGCACTGCCCCCAGGACGCCTCCATTCTGCCAGGGAGGCAATAAAATCCAGTGCTGGGGCCTTGTCTGTGTGTCTCTCTGAGAGGGTGACGGGGGCCTTGGGGAGGAATTGGGGGCTGTGACTGGGAAAGGAACATGCTGGGAGTCAGGGGGACTGTGGGCTCAAGGAGGGGACAAGGCATTTGAGGAGGGGGCTCTGGGTATTGACAGAGTTTGAGGGCATTCCTAGAGACAAACTAAAACTAGCGGCTTGGACCCAGCAGTGAACTAGCCAGATAGAAAGCTCTGCCTTCTGGATAGGGAGTGATGGTAGTGCTCTGGCAATAGAGTGGCCAGGAAAGGCCTCACTGGTACATGGAGTGAGGGAGTGAGCCCTGGGGAGATCTGGAAGGTGAGTGGGCCAGGCATAGGAAATAGCAAGTGCAAAGGCCCTGAGGCAGGAGTGGGCCTGGTAGGAGGATCAGCAAGGAGGCCAGTATGGCTAGAACAGAGTGAGCGAGGGAGAGAGGGCGAGAGGTGAGGGCAGAGAGGCAGCTGGGTTCATGTCATACAGGCCTGTGGGCAGGTCATTGTGCTCCCTGTTTGCTGGGACAGAGAAAGGCAGAAACCCAGAGGAAGGCAGAGACCCAGAGAGACGGGGACAAAATGTCCTGAGCAGAGGATGGCTGTGAGCTGATGACTTGGGTTCTAACCCAGCTTCTCTGTGCTGAGTTGGGGCAGGGGCGGAAGGATAGGAGAAAGGTAACAGGCATTCCAGCGAGAGAATGGTCAATCGTTTATTCCCTCTGCAGCCCCATGACGCCCACTGGTTACATTCACCTTTAGAGTTGAACATGCCTTAGTTCTGGCCCAGCAATTCCACTCCTGGTAGCTCTTGAACGGAAATGTAAGAACAAGGTCACCAAAATAAGGTTTGTAGCAGCTTTATCTGTAATAGCCCCAAACTAGAGACAACCCCCGTGCCCATCCGCAGGAGAAGGGGTAAATGCTTCTCCGTGGAGCCTTCACCCAGGGGAAGCACAGGGCAAGCAGCAAGAATGATGACGGGGAGGAATCTCACAAACATTATGCTGAGCAAAAGAAGCCAGATGCAGAAGAGCACAGGCCATATGATTCCATTTATAGAAAGTTCAAGAACAGACAAAACGAACCTAGGGATTAGAAGTCAGGACGGTGCTCCTTCTCGGTGGGGAGCACTGGAATGGGCCCGAGGGGGGTTCTAGGGGGCTCAGCTTGATCTGAGTACTGCTTCCCGGGGAGTGTTCAGCCTGTAAAATTTCATCCAGCTCTCCATGCATGATGTGTGCACTTTTATGCACAATAGACTTCAAAGTTTGCTTTCAAAAAATCCCCCTGATTTTCAGGGTAGTGAAACTATTCTGTGTGATACTTTAATAGTGGATAGGTGTCATTATACATTTGTCAAAACCCATAGAATGTACCATGCAAAGAGCAAACCCTAATATATTTGTGCACTTTAGTTAATAATAATGTATCAATATTGGCTTACCAATTATATCAAAGTACCACACTAATGCAGGACGTTAATAATAGAGGAAACTAGGGGCAGGGGCAGGGGGTATATATGGGAACTTGCTGTACTTTTCACTCATTTTTCTATAAACCTAAAACTGCTCTTAAAAATAAAGCCCATTAATTGAAAAAGTCATAAGCAACTAAAATAGAAAAAAATCTCCTTATAGATGAAGTCATAGATCTCCCATATTTGATTATTTTTTTCCTTCTTGGGGAAAGAGATGGAAATAACCCAGGGTGAGACTGTAGGTCAGTGTAGGGAAAGCTGGCATCTTAGTAATATTAAGTCTTCTAATCCATGAACATAGTATGTCTTCCCATTGATTTAAGTGTTGAAATTCTCTCAGCAATGTTTTGTAGTTTTCAGAGTAAAGGTCTTATATCTTTTGTTGAATTTATCCCTAAGTATCTTACGATTTTTATGCTATTGTAAATGAAACGGTTTTTTAATTTCATGTTCCAGTTTCTTGCTTCTAGAATATAAAATACTATTATTTTTGTATATTACCCTTGTATCCTGTGAACTTGCTAAAGTGATTTATTAGTTCTAGAATTTCTATTCCATTCTTTTGTATTGTTTTGTTTCTCCACTAAGATTTCTTTTTATTTCTTTTTATTCTTTTTTTTTTTTCTGTGAGGAAGATCAGCCCTGAGCTAACATCCATGCCAATCCTCCTCTTTTTGCTGAGGAAGACTGGCTCTGAGCTAACATCTGTGCCCGTCTTCCTCCACTTTATGTGGGACGCCGCCACAGCATGGCCTGACAGGTGGTGCGTGGGTGCACGCCCGGGATCTGAACCCAGGCCGCCAGCATCGGAGTGTGCACACTTAACTGCTACACCATGGGGCCAGCCCCTCTTTTTATTCTTTGTATGCATATTTTCTTTTAGGTTCTTGACCACAGCTATAATAGCTATTTTTAAGACCTTTTCTTATTCCCACATATAGGTCATTTCAGGATTGGTCTCAGTTAACGGATTGCCTGTTCTCTTGAGAATGGGTCGTATTTCCCTATTTGTTTCTATTTTGAGTAATTGTAGATTGTAGCCTGGATACACTGTAGAAACTCTGGAGTCCGTTATGTTCCTCTGAAGAGTATTGATTATTTTTTCGCTAAGCAATCCATTAACTTGGTTGAACTCAAACTGTGGTCTCTGTAAACTCTGTCTCTTCTGAAAAATTTGTAGCTCAAATTTCAGTTCCATTGTTTTTCAGGTGTAGCTGGGCTTCTTGGAGTGTATGCCATGCACGTGTGGTTCAAAGTCAGCTAGATATTTGAGCAGAGTTTATATAAAATATTTGGAGTACTCTCTCTCTGGCTTTCTCTTTTCCAGGATTTATACCTCACTTTCCTGTTGCCGTGGCGCTTCAGGCTGGGAAGACTGTGCATTTCCCCCTGGTATTTTAGGTGCCCCTCGTGGCACCGACTAGAACCTGCCCCCAGGCTAAAAGCTGTTCAAATGAGAAACTCACCCACTGCCTTGCCTTTTTTCTGAGTATCAGTTCCCCTCCAATTTCTCTCTGCTTCTGTTCATTTTCCAGTGCCTTTAAATAATCGTTTTCTGTTTTATCTGGAGTTTATAAATTATCTGCGGCAGTGTTGGAATTTGAATCCAAGTATATCTGACTCCAAGGTTTTAATTATGATAACACACTGCCCCCTAGTGGCTGGAGGTGGTTTAGGAAGGAGTAGGACAAATTTGTAGATCTCTAGGGCTACATGTTTGAAAACATTTTTGTTTTGTTTTGTTTTGTTATCAAAATAATACACATAGCAACAGATGACTTGTACAGAAAAGCTTATGATGGAAAACCGCCCAGCACCTTGTCACCCTTAGTGCCTCTCCCCAGAAGTTTTTTTTTTTTTTTTAATCTTTTGCACATTTTGTTTATTTTTAAATTTTGGCAATATACTCAGAGGATACAAAAGTCTAAATATACAAGATGCTATATACTAAAAACGAAGTCTTCCTTCCACCAAGTTCGCCTCCTCACAGGCAGCCAGTGTTTCTTTCCAGGGAGAATTTACATAGATTTAAGCAAATATGTACAAATTGTTTTTCTTTTTAGTAGAAATGATAACAGATGACTAACAATGTTTTTATGTTTCTTGTTTCTCTTAACAATACTTTTTTTTTTTGAGTCAGAATCCTCCGATTTTAAATTTTTAAAATTTATTTATTTTTTCATTGAGGTAATTAAGAATACATTTTGAAGACTATTTCAATTCGGTCCTCACAAAGAATGCTCTCATTTCCTTTGTCTTTTTTTTTTTTTTTAACAGCTGAGTAATACTCCCCTGCATAGATTATTTAACCAGTTCTCTACTGACCAACATTTAGGTTGTTTCTCGTCTTTTCTTTTACAAACAATGCTGGACAGAAGGCACTAGCACGTCTGTAATTTTCCATGAGTTTAACTGCAGATAAATTCCTAGAAGTGAAATTTATGAATTTGGTAAACAATGCCAAATGGCCAAGGACATCTGTTATTGTGAATTTAAGTAAATTTTTATGGGAGTATAACATAAGTATAGAAAAGCACACAACTCAAGTGTTGGGTGAAATGAATTTTCACAAACTGCACACACACACTTGCAACTAGTACTCAGACCAAGAAATGGACATGAGCCAGCCCCGTGGCCTAGTGGTTAAGTTCAGCGCACTCTGCTTTGGCGGCCTGGGTTCGGTTCCTGGGTGCAGATCTACACAACTCATTGGTGGCCATGCTGTGGCAGTGACCCACATACAAAATAGAGGAAGACTGACACAGATGTTAGCTCAGGGTGAATCTTCTTCAAGCAAAAAGAGGAAGATTGGCAACAGATGTTAGCTGAAGGCAAATCTTCCTCAGAAAAAAAAAAAAAGAAAGAAATGGAACATTATCAGGTCCTAGGAGGACCCAGACATCACCTCCCCAAGGGTAACCACTTTCCTGATTTCAAACATCGTAATTTTTCCTGTTTATTTACTTTTGAGAAATGGAACCATGCTGCATGCACTCGTATGTGTTGGGCAGATTGGTCCTTTTTCATTGCTGTATAGTACTCCACCATGAATGGCCCACAATTCATCCATTCTACTGTTGATGAACTTTGGGGTCATTCCCAGCTAGGGGCTATTACATCCTAGGTTGTGTTTTGTTGAGCCTGTTTGTGCGTCTTTTGGGTATGTACATCAGAGTGAGATCGCTGGGTCATGGGGTTAACATATCTTGAGCTTTATTAGATATTGCCAAATCATTTCCCCAGTTTCCATGCCTACCAGTGTGGTAAAAAAGTTCCAGTTTCTCCCCATCCTCACCAACACTTCTCAGAAGGAAATTCTAAACTGTTTCTTGCTTTAGTTCTTCCATTGGTGACCCCCCCCTCCCCACCCACCCAGATCAGCAGATTAAATCCACATGCATTGAGAGCCAGCCTGGGAGAAGCAGGTGGGGGCTCTGATGGTGTCAGATCTTCCGATTAAAAAAAAAATTGAGGGGGCCGGCCCTATGGCTTAGCGGTTAAGTGCCCATGCTCTGCTCCTGGCGGCCCGGGTTTGGATCCCGGGTGCGCGCTGACGCACCACTTGTCAGGCCATGCTGTGGTGTCGTCCCACATAAAGTAGAGGAAGATGGGCACGGATGTTAGCTCAGGGCCAGTCTTCCTCAGCAAAAAGAGAAGGATTGGCATGGATGTTAGCTCAGGGCTGATCTTCCTCACATACACACACACACACACACAATAATAATAATAATAATAATAATAATAATAATAATAATAATAATAATAATAATAATAAAAAAAAAATTGAGGGGTCAGCCCGGTGACATAGTGGTTAAGTTCGTGTGCTCCGCTGCGGCGGCCCGGGGTTTGCACGTTCAGATCCTGGGCACAGACCCATGCACCACTTATCAAGCCATGCTATGGTAGGGATCCCATATAAAATAGAGGAAGATTGGCAACAGATGTTAGCTCAGAGCCAGTCTTCCTCAGCCAAAAAAATAAATAAATAAAATAAAAAGAGAAATGGAAATCTACTCACGTGAAAGCCTCTCCTTTGTTTTTTGCATTTTTCAATTTTTGTGTGTGTGTGAGGAAGATCAGCCCTGAGCTAACATCCAATGCCGATCCTCCTCTTTTTGCTGAGGAAGACTGGCCCTGGGCTAACATCCGTGCCCATATTCCTCTACTCTATATGAGATGCCGCCACGGCATGGCTTGACAAGTGGTGCATTGGTGCGCGCCTGGGATCCGAACCTGCGAACCTCGGGCTGGCAAAGCAGAGCTCGCGCACTTAACCGCTGAGCCACCAGGGTGGCCCCTCAATTTTATTTTTTAATTCACATAAAGTCCACTCTTTTTGGTATACAGTTCTATGAATTTTGACAAACCACACAAATCATGGAACCACCCCAATCAAGGTACAGAACAGTTCCATCACCCTGCCCCAAATTCTCTTGCTAATCCCCTCCTTTGTAGTCAATCTGTCTTCCTCCCCGGGCAACCAAATGCTCCTTGTCTATATAGTTTTCGCTTTCCAGAATAAATCTCCCCATTTAAAAATCTTAACAAGGGGGCCAGCCCCGTGGCTTAGTGGTTAAGTGTGCGTGCTCCACTGCTGGCGGCCAGGGTTCGGACCCCGGGCGCGCACTGACGCACCGCTTCTCTGGCCATGCTGAGGCGGCGTCCCACCCACAGCAACTAGAAGGATGTGCAGCTATGACATACAACTATCTACTGGGGCTTTGGGGAAAAAAAATAAATAAATAAAATTTAAAATCTTAGCAAGTAATTGCAATCGTCTTAAAGTGCCATCTGTGGGTCTGTTGAGGCTGGAGCCGCCAGCAGGCACACCCCGCCCGAGATCAGCCCCACCTCGCCCATTTCTTGCTCTAAACTTTAGACCGCGGTCTGGGGAACTTCTGCTGAGAAAAGGCAAGATTTGTCTCCACTTCCTGTCTCTCCCTTCTCCTGCGGTGTGACTTTGGCTTCCTCTGTTACCTTTGAGACCTTAAACAAACCCTATTTCTTGGAGAGAGGACCTTGTCACACACCCCGGCCCATTCCCACAAAGGGTGGCCCAAAGGGCCTCAGAATAAGAGTGGAGATTTAGGTTCCTTGTGGAAATAAAGGTGCAAGATTGAAAATCCTTGAAGTTTTTATTTGGGGTGGGGGGTGGTCTGTACCACCCATGAACAAGACTGCAGTCCTTGAGGGGGCTGAGAGAAAACTGGAAGGACTGAGGGGCGGTTGAGGGCTTTTGGGAAAGAAGGCAAGGACTGGGGGTGTTTAGGGGAGGGGTGATTTGAAGCACTGTGCGTGTAAAGGGATGGGGTGGGAGCTTGCTAAGGTGGAGAGGTCTGTGGGGCAACAGTGTGGGAATAGCTGGGGGAGGGGGTACAAAGGATGGGGGAAGGGTGGCGGAGTTGGGGGTGAGGGTGGTTGACCTCTGGGTGAACTTGGCTTCCACCAGGGCCTTGAGCAGTGTGACTTTGGCTGTTTCGTCTTTTCAGCCTCAGTGGGCTGTTCTGCGAAATAGGTACAAGCATCCCTCTCCCAGGACTGTGGCAAGGATTCAAGGAAACCGTAGATTGACAGGCCCATGGAGGGCTCCTTGAATGTCAGCAGCAACTGGGGCAGTTTCCAGGGACTGTGGGCCCAAGAGTGGTGGGTAAGGACTCTTACGGACCAATGGAAGGTTCTAGAAGTGTCTAGGGGAGCAAATGCTGGGTCTGGGGGGCTCCCCAGGGTGCAAGGATGACACCACCCACCCTCCTGCTAAAATCTTTCCCTGCAGCCAGATGCACCACCAGTCCTGCACCAGACCCGGGCTTAACCAAATAGCCGTCAAGGACACTTCCTGGTCCTTTGAATTGAGTCTAGGCATTAGATGACGAGACCTTCTACCGAAATGAAAAGGCAGAGATTGCTCACTGAACAGCACAGTACGTGCACCGAGATCTCACTTGGCGGGAAAAAACTCGTGTGTGTGCACGCAGAGAAAGACCTAGAAGGACAGGATCTGGGTATCGCTCAGGGAGGCGGGAATGTTGTCTTTATTTTTTTCGTTTTTGTTTGTATGCTCTGGTTTCCACACCACCCAGAGAGTGCTTTGTGATTCACAGTTATGAAAAACAAAGTTTTGGGGCCAGCACAGTCGTGTAGTGGTTAAGGCCGCGCACTCCCCTTTGGGCACCCGGGGTCTGCAGGTTCAAATCCTGGGCACGGACCTATGCACGACTCATTAGGACATGTGTGGCGGCATCCCATATACAAACAGGAAGATGGGCACACATGTTAGCTCAGGGCTAATCTTCCTCAGCAAAAAGAGGAGAACTGGCAACAGATGCTAGCTCAGAGCCAATCTTGCACACACACAACAAAGCTTCAACGGCTGCCGTGCACTCCTGGTCAGGTCTGAGCTGCAGGCAGGTCCACCAGGGCCGACCCCTCCAACCTCCCCTCCGCCCTCTCCCCTCACGTGCTCTGCTCCTCAAACCCGCCCCTCCCCCGCGGCCTCCGCCTCTGCGGTTTCCTCTTCCTCTCCCCCACCAAGTGCCGGGGGAGGGTGTCCTGACCACCTTCCAGAGTTTCTAACTCGCACCCCAGCGCTGCCTGCGCGGCCCGGCTCCGCGCCCGCCGCGTCCCCGGGGCTCAGGGCGGCGAAGGAAGGCGCCACACGGCCGGTCGCGTCCCAGCCCGTTTATTTGGTCCCCCGCACTCAGGCCTGCATCACCGGCCTGGACTTTTCTGCCTGCAGCTTCACTCCGGAGCCCGCGAAGCCGGTGCCGCCCTGGGGGGGGTGGGGGGGAAGGCCAAGGTGGAGGTGGCCGGGGCAGCAGCCGCCCGTGGGGCACTCGAAGCAGAACCCCGGCTAGGAAAGGCGGGGGCGGGGCCGTGCCCGGAGGGGGCGGGCCTTCTGGGCGGAGGGCGGAGTCCCGGGGGTAGGAGTGGGCGTGGGGGAGGGGCCTGGGGCTGCAGGGGCGTGGCCGGGGCTGGACGGGCGGGCCTTCTGGGAGGAGGGCGGAGTCCCGGAGCAGGAGGGGGTGTAGGGGCGGGGCCTGGGGCAAAGGGGCTGGGCCTGGAGGGGCGGGCCTTCTGGGAGGAAGGCGGAGTCCCGGGATAAGGGCAGGTGTCAGGAAGGTGAGGGGACCGGGCCTCGGGGCGGGGGCGGGGGGGGCGTGGCGCGCTCACCCGCTGCAGCACGATGATGTCGCGGTCCGTGAGCTTCTCCCCGTTCACCGGGTCCACCATGTCCTTCCGAATGAGCTTCTCCACGCACTCGAGGGTGACCACGGCCCCACTGCGGTGAGAGTGACGGTGGGCGACGCCGACCAGAGGCCCCGCCCGGAAGAGGGGCAGCCACACCCCCGAGCCCGCCCAGCCCCGCAGACCCCCGTCCCCCCGGGGGCCTCACGAGGGCCGCAGCACGGCGCACGGCGTGGCGTTGCTCAGGCTGTCGCGGGTCACGGCGCACACGTAGCGCTCGCTGCGCGTGATGAGCCCCACGCGGTCCACGGAGCCGTCGAGCGGCGTGAAGCGCACGGGCGTCAGGTCCGACATGCGCAGCGGCTTCCCCGACATCGGGCAGGTCACGGTGCGCGACTGCGGGGCGGGAGGGCGGCAGGGTCAGCGCAGGGCTGCGGCGGGGGAGGGAGGATGGGGCCCCGGGGCGAGAGGGACGGAGGGGGCCCTCGGGACGTTGGGGGGACCCTCTGGCCACGTGCGCGCAGGGGCGCTCGCAGGCGGTGCTCACCGGCTTCTCCAGCTTGGTGGCCTTGGCCTCGGGGGTCAGCGACGGGATCCAGAAGCTGGGCAGCGCTGTGTCTTTGTCCTTGCCTGCGGGGCCCCCGCTGGGCCCGGCTCGGGCATCGTCTGCGGGGTGACAGCGGGTCGGATGCCGGGCCCCGCGGGACCCCCACCCGCCCGCAGGTCCGCTCCCCCTCACCTGGGCCGGTCCCCGAGGCGGCCTTGGGCGTGAAGGGGTTGAGGGGCCGGCTCACGATGGCCGCCTCCTTCTCCAGGAAGCCCCGCACCTGGTCCTGCGCCGCCGCCCGCTGCAGCTCTTTCTGCTCCTCCCGCCGGGCGCCCCGCTGCTTCTCGTAGGCCTGCGGGCAGCAGGGGAGAAGAGCACCGGCATCCTCCTGGGGCTTGTGGGTTTGGGACACCCTGGGGGGGGGGGGTTGGGGTGGTGCTTTCCATTTCACAGGTGGGTAAACTGAGGCCTGTGCCCCTGGGTGGGGGACAGTCCCGGCAGAGGCACTGTTTGGTAGAGGTTGGTGACCGCTTGGGTGTGCACCTTTAATCTGCATGTGTGGCTCTGCTGCCTTTGCTTGTCCCTTCTCCTACTGCAGGGCACAGAGGTCCTTTTGTGTTTAGCTGATTTGGGATTCAGTGGCTTCTTTGTTCCTTGGCAACAGAGATGGTTTATCAACAGCTTGGCTGGAGCTTAAACCCTGCCTCTGTCACTGATTAGCTCTGTGACCGCTCCTGGCCTCAGTTTCTTCATCTGTAAAATGGGCTAACAATGGCGACCTACCTTGGAGGCTCACACACAATGGTTTTGGTTTTTTGTTGTTGTTGAGGAAGATTAGTCCTGAGCTAACATCTGTTGCCAATCCTCCTCTTTTTGCTGAGGAAGACTGGCCCCAGGCTAACATCCGTGCCCATCTTACTCTACTTTATATGGGACACCGCCACAGCATGGCTTGACAAGCGGTGCGTGGGTGCGCGCCCAGGATCCGAACCTGTGAACCCCAGGCTGCTGAAGCGGAGCAAGCAAACTTTACCGCTACGTGGGCTGGCCCCAGGATGGTTTTTCAAACATGTAGAACTTTGCCCAGCACATAGTAAGTGCTCAGTAAATGTTACCCGTGGGCCATATTGTATTTATTATATAGTATATGTACTGTCTAATTTAGTTATCATACTGTGTATGTACTGTAGACCCTGTTCTGGCACAGGGGATGCGGACTCGTTCCTTCCCTTGAGGGGCTCAGGTTCCAGGAGATTAACAAGCAGCTAACGTTTATGGAGCCATGAATGCAGAGGCGGTATGTGAGGACGAGAAGATGCGCGGGCAGTGCGTGAGGACGTGAGGACGCGCGGGCAGTGCGTGAGGACGAGAGGACGCGCGGGCAGTGCGTGAGGACAAAGAGGGGTTACCGCAGTGCTGAGCTGTGACACTGCCCTGGGCCACCCAGCTGAGTGAGGAGGGAACAGTGACGGAGACTCATGCTCCTGAGGGCCTCCGACAGGGTCCCCATGATGAGGGAGTGCCCAGTCAGCCAGCAGGCTGTGGGGAGGACATGGGCACAGGGGCAGCCACTCACTCAAGACAAAGCCCAACCAGAATCTGACCCTCAGTGTTTCCCGAGCTCTGGAAAACCTGGCAGGAGGAGGAGGGAGATGCACCAGCTGTGCCTCAAACATGGTGAGAAAGCAGGGTGCCCCCCCACCCACAAAACGAGTCCACCTGTGGAAGGTGGGCCTGGCTCCAAGTAACTGCCTCGAGAATTCTGTTCTGTGAGCATGTTCCACGTGCCCTGCAGCGTCCTCTAATTTGGCCCTGTCGGCCCATTTTAGAGACAGTGAAACTGAGGCCTGGAGAGATGAGGTGACATCCACTCATTTAACAAGTATTTAACGAGAACCTAGGGCCACGGGGTGGGTGAGAGACCCGCCCCCTGCCCCTGGGGCCTGCCGTCTGGTGGGGTAGTGGACACATGTCAGACAGCCACGTGGAGTCACAACTGTGACAAGTGGCAAGAGAAGAGGTGACGAGGGCAGACCCTGAGAGCCCCGGACTATTAGGAGGTCAGAGGAGGCAAGGCCTGGGCTGAAACCTGGAGAATGAGAAGGACGGAACCAGGAGCAGTGGGTGGGGACGGTGCACCAGGCAGAAGAAACAGCACAGGCAGCAGCCCAGAGGGGAAAAGGAACTTAGGGGGAGGTCCAGAGTGGCTCTGCTTGTGAGCCCAGCATCCCAACCACCCACCCAGGCATGTGCCCCCTTCTCCCACCCCCATCACCTTCATCTGCCGGGCGATCTCCTTCTTCTGGTGCAGAATATACTCCAGGATCGCCTCCCGCTCATACAGGTAGCCATCCGGCCTGCAGAGACAGGGTGGGATAAGAAAACGGGCCTGACCCAGGCCACACAGCCAGGGGTTAACGATGCCAACATCGGCTCCCTGCCCTGGGCACCCACGTGGCATCTTACAGGCAGCAGCTCTGCTGTCTGACGTGTAGGGAAATCGTGTGCGGTCAAGGTGAGCTCAGTAGGCCTGGGTTGTCCAAACCCTGCGTGTTCTAAACAAACGCCCTTGACCAGCTCCTGGGAGACAACCTCTAAGCCCTTGGAATGTCCCGCCTGATAAAAGTGTCTTTGCTCCCCTGAGGAGCTTGGCGATGTGGTATCAGCTCGACATCTGGAAGGGCTGGAGACCAAGGTCTGCCACACAGCAGCCAGGCCTCCATGACCAACCCCCAATAAAAACCCTGGACACCAAGGCTCGGGTGAGCTTCCCTGGTAGGCGACACACCGTGCATGTTGTCACACGCTGTTGCTGGGAGAATTAATGCTGCTCCTACAGCTCCACTGGGAGAGACAACTGGAAGCTGGTCTCTCCCGGGCTCTGTCCCATGTACCTCTTCCCTTGGCTGATTTTAATCTGTGTGCTTTCGCTGTAATAAACTGTCACTGTGAGCAGAGCAGCTTTGCTGAGTCCTGTGAGTCCTTCTAGCGAATCACTGAACCTAAGGGTGGCCTCACGGACCTGAACCACAGTTTACTCCATCACTATCTCTGGGAAATAGACATGTAATCAAGCACTTATCTAGTCACTGGACTAAGTACCTTATACCCATTCTCTGGCTGAAGCCTTTGCCAGACCATAAGAGGCAGGTAATGTAAGTGTCCCACACGTGAGCCGTTATTATGGGCCAGGTGATGTTCCAAGAGCCCCACCCTCTACTACGAATGTCTTCTTTTCCACACCCCACGGAACAGATAATGGGATCATACCCATGTCTCAGATGAGAACACTGAGGCTCTGAGCAGTTAAGTGGCTTGCCCAGGGTGCCCTGGCTGTGCGATGGCCAGACCCAGGCGTGCAGCCCCTCCCTGCAGTCCCCTTGTCCTCACCACCCATGTTCCCAGCTCACGTGACGACAGGGTCGTGGCAGGGCTGCAGAGAGAGGCAGCAGCAGTCAAAGTCCTTGACGGCATCCCGGCTCAGTCGAATGTTCTGGGTCCCATAACCTGAGGCCGCTGGGGACAGAGACGGGCAGAAGAATGAAGGGACGGAAGACATGCCCCTCTCCAGACCCCAAGAGAGAGACACAGAGAGAACTCAGCGATGGGGGGACTCAGAGAGAAACAGACCGCCAAGAGTGTGGGCTGTGTGTCTGTGTGTCCCTGTGTTGGGGGCAGGGGCTGCACAACAGGAAGGGGTTAATCCCAGAGGGCAAGTGACAGGCTGTCACTCAGGGCCCATCCCTGAGGCAGCTCCGTGGAGAGGCCCGCCGCTGACTCCGCTTGGCCCCTCTGGCTCTGTGACCAAGCTCGAGTGCCTGAACCTCTCTGGGCCTCCGCTTCCTCCTCTGGAATATGGCCATGACAACAGCGACCCTTCCCTCCTCGAGAAGTTGGGCGGGGTTGGATGAGTTCACGTACACGAGGCACTTAACGCAGTGCCCACCACATGGGGGGAGGGGGTGGCTGGATGGTATGGGCTCTTACATGGTCGGGGGATAGAGACACACACAAACAGGTGCAAAGTGAGATGGCGGGCCCCCCACCCCAGTACCTGTGTCCTTCTTCTTCTCGTGGTAGGTGTAGACAGCCCCCGCCGTGCAGTTCTTGCCATGCCGCGTCATCCTGGGGTGAGGAAGGGACGGTGGCAGGGCTGTGGGGGCCAGAGGGGGCCTGCCTGAGGAGGACTGGACCCTTATGGCCCTCAGAGCTGATCTGCCCCCCAGAGGGGATAGCTGGGGGTGGGGCAGGGGAGGACAGTTTTACACACGTTAACTGGTGAAGAAATACCTACACACTCCAAAAAAAAATATGGCACTCTACCTTGAAAACGACCTAAAGTTGGCTTGTAGAAGTGGGTGTCGGAAGGGGTGCGCCTTGTAAGTTTCTGTGAGGTGGTGGAAGGAGGGCGATCTGAAATCCAATGGAAAGTTTTAGCACCAAATGCGGATAGGTGTAGCTCCTGACACACGTGGGGAACTGGGGTGCCTGGGGGATGTTCAGGGTGCGTGTGCACGTGTGCTCTGTGTATGATTACATGCTCATTTCAACTGAGCGCAGGTCTTGGGTTCCACTGGTCTTTCTGGTGGATGAAACCACTGGGATTTGCAGCAAAGGTGGAATTTGCGTTATGCTCAAATTGTTCCCTGATGTATTGATCACACTGGAATAAATGCTTGAGTTTTCACAAGTGTTACAGCAGAACTGAATGTCCGTGGAACTCTGGCAAATCAACAAGAAAAAAACCAGCCACCCCAAAAAGGGAAACGAGCAAAGGATATGAAAAGGAAATTTACAGACTAAGCAGAGTATGGAGAGATGCCCAAACTCTCCTCCAACGAAAACCACAGCGAGGTACCACTTGCCACCTATTGTCAGGCTGGCGGGCGAAACTTGCAAGATGAGTAAGACCAAGGCTTGGTGGGGATGTGGGGGTCAGTCACAGGACCCCTCGGGCCATGCTTGGGGGAGAGCGGACGTGGTTAGCATCGGAACAGGCTGGCAGTCGTTTGCAAAGTAAAGGGAGGCAGTTCTGCACTGGGGTGTATGTGCCCCAAAGACATTCTCAGAGACATCCACAGGGAGCGTGGACGAGGATGCTCACGCTGGTGTTCTTTATACCGGAGGGCAGTCGACAACTCAATGGCCCTCCCTGGGAGAACGGATGGTAACTCTCCATCCTGGAAACCACCCAGCCGTGAAATGCAACCGACTAGGTGTGTACAAAGCATCATGGGTGGATCTTAAAACCACAATACTGGGGCCGTCCCGGTGGCGCAAGCGGTTAAGTGCGCGCGCTCCGCTGCGGCGGCCCGGGGTTCGCTGGTTCAGATCCCAGGCGCGCACCAATGCACCGCTTGGCAAGCCATGCTGCGGCAGCGTCCCATATAAAGTGGAGGAAGATGGGCATAGATGTTAGCCCAGGGCCAGTCTTCCTCAGCAAAAAAAAGAGGATTGGCAGATGTTAGCTCAGGGCTGATCTTCCTCACACACACACACACAAAAAAACCCACAATGCTGGGTGAAAAAGGTAAGAAAGAAAACGGGATCGCTAACAATCTATGCATGCTCAAAACGATACGTTTTTTCAACGACCTACAAACAAAAGGACCACACATTAGAATGGGTGCCCGTGTAGCGGAGGGGATTAACTAGGGGTAAGTAAATGAAACAAGAAGGGGGTTGTATGGATCAGCGTGCGGAGGACTCAACAGTATGACCTTCTGCCTGGGCTTGACTCCAAGGTCAGCCCCCAAGGCTGTGTAACTCTGGACTGGTGGCTCCCTTTCTCTGAGCCCGTTTCTTTTGGTAAAAGTGGGGATAACTGGGGAATCTGGCTGATGGGACTGGATGGCTATGAGGACGGAATGGGGGCATGCTCAGAGCCTGGCACACAGCGGGGGTTCAGGAAACATTCTCTCGGGCTCTCTGGCTGCAGGGAGGGTCCAGAAGGCAGGGGTGGAAGTTGGGGGCACAACCAAGGGCTTCCAAAACGTGAACAGCAACTTCATCTTTATTTCCCCCTTCTGGCTGCTCTCAACAACTTGCCTTTCACGTTCAAAACTGGAACTGCAAACCTCTGTCTGAGCTACGGCTCTCGCGCTCCCCCTAGTGGCGTCTTCCTCCCACAAGCCAATTTTTGTTTTTGGGTGTATTTACATAGAATAGATGCACAGACCTTAAGGACGCAGTCTGAAGCGTGTTGACAAACGTATCCATCCTCGTAACCCCCACCCCAGTCGAGACACAGAACATTTCTATCACCGCAGTAGCGGCCAGTGTGGCTGACAGAAGCTAACCTTGGTCCAACACCCAACTCGACCCACAGCCCCTCCTCCCACCTCCCCTCCACGCCCCCCCCCCCCCCCCCCCGGCTTCTGAGCAAGTGTCCAGCGCCTGCCACCCGCTCCTCCGTCGTGGCTTCCGCCCCAGCACCCCCAACTGCCACTCGTGAAGGTCGCGCTGTCCTCCTCATGGACAAATTCCCCACTCTATTCTTAGTTGTCAACTG
Organism: Diceros bicornis minor; assembly: GCF_020826845.1. Taxonomy (NCBI): domain Eukaryota; kingdom Metazoa; phylum Chordata; class Mammalia; order Perissodactyla; family Rhinocerotidae; genus Diceros; species Diceros bicornis. The sequence continues at coordinate 24,986,872 of NC_080773.1, forward strand.
CCCTGACCCTCTGCGGTATTTGGCACTGGGCTGCCGGTCCTGTGGCCAGGAACAGGGGTTTCTGCGCTGTTTGGCTTCACCGACCGGGACGTTTTCCCTCCAAGAGTAAGAGGAACAGCTATAAAGGGAGCATTTTTTTACTTTGCCAGGAGATAATGGGAATCATCACAAGGAACATTGCTTCATGCCAGACCACATACCAACTCTTCACACCCCTATCTCATCCATCGTCCAACCTCACTACCCTCTGAAGTCCATCCCATCTCCACTTTGCAGATGGGCAAACTGAGGCTTAGAAGCAAAGCCATCTCCTTAGGGCAGTGGTTCTCAAATTAAGATCCAGGGACCCTGGTGGTCCCTAAGATACTTTCAGGGGGTCCACAAAACTATTCCCATAATGTTAAAATGTATTTGCCTTTGGTCTTCTTACTGTGTCGTGAGTATAGTTTTCTGGAGGCTGTGTGACATGGGAGAATGTCATCACTGTGACAGCTAACTGAATGTGTGCTCGTGCATCCCTGGGTTTTACAAATGTCTGTTATGTTATGCTAAGTGAAAGAAACCAGGTACAGGGCCAGCCCGGTAGCCTAGAGGTTAAGTTTGGTGCACTCTACTTTGGCAGCCTGGGTTCAGTTCCCGGGCACAGACCTACACCACTCGTCAGCAGCCAGGCTGTGCTGCCGACCCACATAGAAAATAGAGAAAGACTGACCACAGATGTTAGCTCAGGGCCAATCATCCTCAAAAAAAAAAAAGAAAGAAAGAAACCAAGTACAAAAGGCTATATACTGTTGATTCTGTTTATACGAAATGTCCAGAAGAGGCAAATCCATAGAGACAGAAAGTAGACAGGTGGGTGCCACAGGCTGGGAAAAAGAGAAATGGGAGTGATTGCTAAAGGGGTATGGGGTTTCTTTTTGGGGTGATGAAAATGTTCTGGAATCAGAAAGTGGTGATGGTTGCACAAAATAGTGAATATACTAAAAACCACTGAATTGTATCTTAAATGGGTGAATTTTGTGGTGTGAAATATATCTCAAAAAAAATTTGAATTTCTAATGTGGCAAATCTTGAGAGAGAGAACTCACACAAACAAAAGCTCTTTGGATTGAGAGCAAAATTTGAGGACCGCTAGCCTAGGGTGGAAGGGTGGGCAGGTGGTGGTGCCAGGATTTCTCTGGATTCTGAACTTGCACTCCTGCGCTATATTGTCTCCTTAGTGAGGCCAATTTCAAAACAGAAGACAGAACTACTGCCATCTACTGTTGCTAGTATTTCAGAGAAGACACATCTAAAATGCCGTCAGCTATTGTGTATCACCATCCCCCTGTAACAGGGGCAAAGACAGGCTCTCGGAAGCCCCCAGCTGGGAAGTGGCAGAGCCACGGACTTGAACCCAGGAAGCCAGACTCTGGAGCCGCCCTCTTAACCATGTGCCAACTGGCAGCCCTCCCAGGAAGGTCGCAATCCGAGACTAAAAGCCAACCCATTCTTGTTTTCATACGAAGTCCTCAAAATCCAGAGTATTTTTTACTCTTTCAACACATCTCAGTTTAGACACTAAATTTTCATTGGAGATATTTGTTCTATATTTGGGTTTCATAACATTTACAGTTGCAAACAGATCTTCACGTACTCTGGTTGTTCCAAACGTACTTAAAAGCTTTCCAATAACTGAATCAAATATTGGAGCTCAGGGGCCGGCCTGGTGGCCTAGTGGTTAAGTTTGGCACACTCTGCTTCAGCAGCCTGGGTTTGGTTCCTGGGTGCGGACCTACACCACTCATCAGCCATGCTGTGGCGGCGACCCACAGATAGAGGAAGATTGGCCACAGATGTTAGCTCAGGGCAAATCTCCCTCAGCAAAAAAAAAAAAAAAAAATCGGTGCTTAAATTTGAATTAAAACCAAATAATTAAAAAATTCGGGGCCAGCCCGGTGGCCCAAGTGGTTAAGTGTGCGCGCTCCGCTGCGGTGGCCCAGGGCTCACCGGTTCGGATCCTGGGTGTGCACCGATGCACCACTTGGCAAGCCATGCTGTGGCAGCATCCCATATAAAGTGGAGGAAGATGGGCACGGATGTTAGCCCAGGGCCAGTCTTCCTCAGCAAAAAAAGAAGACGATTGGCAGATGTTAGCACAGGGCTGATTTTCCTCACAAAAAAAAAAAAAAAAAATTCAGCCCCTCAGTGGCACTAGCCACATATCAAAGTGCCCCATGGCCTCTTGGGACTGGTGGCTTCCGTACTGGAGAGTACAGACAGCGCATGCTGAGACAGAAGGACTTACAGACGTGACCACGATACCATTAACACATTAATAATTCCTTGACATCATCTACTGTCCAGCTGGTGTTCAAATTTCCCTGATTACCTCCCAACTGTCTTTTTCTGCAGTTGGTTGGTTTGAATCCTGAACTAGTGGTCTGAATCTCTTGGCAGGGTGAGAGATCCCTCTGAGGATCTAAAGGATGCTGTAAGCCCCTCTCCCCAGAACAGTGTATGGTCCACAGACAGACGGGTGCAGGCCATCCCCGGGGGCAGAGGCCTCTGTGTTAAAGGAACCCACAGGGCTAATTACACCCAAGAAAATCACAGACAGGAAAAAGACGTGTTGAAAGCAGGAAAGAGAGAGTTCCCCAAGAGCGAGAGCGAGCATCTGAGATTTTCCATTAACAATGGCTCATATTTATTTAAGAAGTTCGGTGGGCGGGCCCCGTGGCTTAGCGGTTAAGTGCACGCGCTCTGCTGCTGGCGGCCCGGGTTCGGATCCTGGGCGCGCACCGACGCACCGCTTCTCCAGCCATGCTGAGGCCGCGTCCCACATGCAGCAACTAGAAGGATGTGCAGCTATGACGTACAACTATCTACTGGGGCTTTGGGTGGGGAACATAAATAAATAAATAAAATTATAAAAAAAAAAAAGAAGAAGTTCAGTGATCCCGGCCCTGTTTGAAGCATTTTACACTACTAACTCCACCGAACTCCATAACAACCCTACAGGTTGCTATGAAGGAGAAAACAGAGGCATGGAGAAGGTGCCCAGGGTCGTGCAGCCGGGGTTTAACACAGGCATCCAAGTCTGCAGCCTTGACCATCCACTGTGCCACCTGGCTGCAGTGACCTCAGGCATTGCAGGGGTCTCTCAGTGTGGAACAGGACAGCTAGTGTGTGTCTGGTCCTTCCCCTGGAAATCCTGTCCCATTCTTCCTCCCAGGCTCCTTCAAGGTGTCACCTCCTCCAGAAAGCCTGACCCTCCAAGCTGAGTTAGGTGTTCCTTACGCTCTGACAACGCCCTGAGTTACCCCCATTATAGCTGCTGCCCCTCAGGATTTCCCCCTCCAGACTAGGAGCCCCTAGGGACAGGGCCTGGGTCGGACCAGTATTGCCTGGCACCTGGGGGGGTTGCTCAGAGAGGTCATGATTGGCTCAGTTAACCCCTTCCAACCCTAGGGCTGGTGGAGGTGTGTAATCAATGAATCAACCCCCCAACCAATCAAAACATTGATCACAACAGCACTAAAGGAACAGAAATGATCATCACATCCTTCAAATATTTAGGCATCAGGGCCAGCCCCGTGGCTTAGCAGTTGGGTGTGCGCGCTCCGCTGCTGGCAGCCCGGGTTTGGACCCCGGGCGCGCACCGACGCGCCACTTGTCTGGCCATGCTGAGGCCGCATCCCACATACAGCAACTAGAAGGATGTGCAACTATGACATACAACTATCTACTGGGGCTTTGGGGAAAAAAAGGAGGAGGATTGGCAATAGATGTTAGCTCAGAGCCGGTCTTCCTCAGCAAAAAGAGGAGGATTAGCACGGATGTTAGCTCAGGGCTGATCTTCCTCACAAAAAAAAAAAAAAAAACTTATGCACTAGCCTTTGCAAAGCCCTTCACATGTCTGAACGCATCCAGTCCTCATGACAACCTCCTGAGGTGGGTTCTCCCCATTTTATAGGGGAGAAAATGGAGGCGCAGAGTGATTAACTGGTCTCCTCCTCAGTCCGTTCCTTGACAGACCAGCCCTGGGGAGCTTTTCAAAAGGGAACTTGGATGAAGTCACTGCCCTCAACTGCTTCTTGGATCTGGCTCAAGATAAACACAAACGGCTCCAATAAAAAATGTAGGCAGAATAATAGAACTGGAAACCACCATTTTGCAAGCCCTGATGACACAGGTGATCCAGGCAAGGACTGTCAACAGATTCCATTAAGAGAAAGATGGATGAGAACTGGATATCCGCAGGGTGCTAGTCCTCGCCAGAAAACGTAGCTTGACAATGGCAAGTTTGTATTCTTCCTACCTGTATTAGTCAGCTGGGGCCGCCAAGACAAAATACCAGAGACTGGGGGGCTTAGGCAACAGACATTTATTTTCTCACAGTTCTGGAGGCTGGAAGTCTGAGACCAGGGGCCAGCCTGGTGGGGTTCTGGTGAGAACTCTCTTCCTGGCTTGCACATGGCTGGCCACCTTCTTGCTATGTCCCCACAGGGCAGAGAGAGCACTTTCTGGCATCTCTTCCTTTTATAAGGACATCAACCCCATGGATCAGGACCCCACTCTTACGACCTCATTTAACCTAAATTTCTTCCCTAGAGGCCCCAACTCCAAATGGTCATATTAGGGGTTACGGCTTCAGTATATGAATTGGGGGAGGGGGGCAACAAGCATTAAGTCCATAAACACTATCTGAAGCCCCTGATCAGTTTCACCATCCTAAAAGTGGGACAACGAGGGTTAGGCAACAGGAAGCCACCAGCTCTGAAGTTGCCACACCAAAATGGCTGAACCTAAATTTAATCAAGACTTTAGATTTAATTTCCTGATTCTAGGAATTCAGAGGATATAGCAGGGATCAACTAAAAAGGGCCAGACAGTAAAGATTTTCAACTTGGCAGGCCATATGGCCCCTGTCACGACTACTCAATTCTGCCTTGCATGGCAAAAGCAGCCAGGCACACTATGTAAATGAGCGGGCATGGCTGTGTTCCAATAAAACTTTATTTATGGACACTGACATCTGAATCGCATATAATTGTCATGGATCACAAAATATTATTCATCCTTTGATTTTTTCCAATTATTTAAAAATGTTAAGGGCCAGCCCCGTGGCTTAGCGGTTAAGTGCGCGCGCTCCGCTGCTGGTGGCCCGGGTTCGGATCCCGGGCACGCACCATCACACCGCTTCTCCGGCCATGCTGAGGCCACGTCCCACATACAGCAACTAGAGGGACGTGCAACTATGACATACAACTATCCACTGGGGCTTTGGGGGAAAAATAAATAAATAAAATTATTAGAAAAAAAAAAAAACCACAATGAGATACCTGTTCACACCCACTTGGTTGACTATAATCAAAAAGTCAGATAATACCCAACACCTTCTTCTAGAGGGGGGACCCTCCCCACCCCCGGGGTCTGCCCAAATAAACTTCTTGGGGAAAAAAAAAAAAGTCATATAATAACAAGTGTGGAGAAACTGGAACCCTCATACACTGAGGGTGGGAATTGAAAATAGAGTGGCCACTTTGGAAAAGTCTGGCAGTTCCTCAAAGGTTCAACAGAGAGTTACCATTTGATTCAGCAATTCCACTTCCAACAGAAATGAAAACATATGTTTAGGCAAAAACTTGTACACAAATATTCATAGCAGCGTTATCTGTAATAGCCAAAATGTGGAAAGAACCCAAATGTCCACTAACTGATGAATGGATAAACAAAATATAGTACATCACATACAAAGAAATATTATTAGCCATAAAAAGAATGAAGTACTGATATATGCTACAAAATGGATGAATCTTTTTTTTTTTTTTTTTGGTGAGGAAGATCCGCCCTGAGCTAACATCTGCCAACCCTCCTCTTTTTTTTTTGCTGAGGAAGACTGGCCCTGGGCTAACATCCGTGCCCATCTTTCTCCACTTTATATGGGATGCCGCCACAGCATGGCTTGCCAAGTGGTGCGTCGGAGCGCAACCAGGATCTGAACTGGCGAACCCCAGGCCGTGGCAGCAGAGCGCGCGCACTTAACCGCTTGCACCATCGGGCCGGCCCCATGGATGAATCTTGAAAACACTGTACTAAGTAAAAGAAGCCAGTCAGAAAAAAGATTCCATTTATGTGAAATGTCCAGATTAGGTAAATACATAGAGATAGAAAGGAGATTAGTGGTTGCATAGGGCTGGGGGGAGGAGAGAATGGGGAGTGACAGCTAATGGGTACTGAATTTCCTTTTGGAGTGATGAAAATGATCTAAAACTGACAGTGGTGAAGGTTGCAGAACTCCGTGAATATACTAAAAACCAATGAATTGTACACTTCAAATGGGTGAACTATATGTTATGTGAATTGTTGGAATATGTTATATTCCAATAAAGCTGGTATTTTTCAAAAAGGAAGCCAGCAGACGGAATAAGTGAAATGAGATTAGAGAGAGGCAAAAAGACAAATTCAGATGGGGGAACCATCAACAGACTAACTGACCTAGTTTCTTCAACGCATCAATTACACCAAGAAAAAACCAGGATGGGAGATTGGCCTGGGGGGGGGGCAGTCCGAAATTAAGAGCAACTTAAGAGACACAACAGTAATGACTTGACTGGATTCTGATTCAAACAAATGAAACTTTTTTTAAAGGCATTTTTGAGACACATAATTGGCTTATTGACCAAGTAATAGGTGATATTCTGGAATTACGGTTGCTTTTGTAAAGTGTGATAACGGTATCGTGGTCATGTAAGAAAATGTCCCTAGTTTTTACACATGCATCCTGAAATCCTTAGGGGTGACATGTCATGATGAATAGGATTTGCTTTATATACTTAATTAAAAAATATATACCTAGCCAATACGGCAAAAACATTACTAACTGGTAAATCTGCGCTGTAGGGATTCCTACATTATTCTCTCATTTTTATAGAAGTTGGAACATTTTCATAATAAAACATTAAAGTAAAACTGCTTACAGGACGCTTCGAGGCCTAAATTCACACCGAATCAGCAGCACCATCAGGATGTGAACCCAGGACTACCAGACCCCAAGCGCCACGAGGAAAACGTGAAACCCTACACCAACCCCGAGAGGGCAGAGGCTGTCAAAAGGTGCAGAGAAGGCGGCGGCGGGAGACGGCACAATCCTTCTCCGCCCTTCTCATCACAGTCCGAGAAACCGAGGCCAGGAAAGGGGTCCTCGTCCTCAACTCCCACTCCTTGGGCCCCCAGGAGCCCTACTCTCCTCCTTCCCCTGGGACCCCCAGCCCATCGCCATCTATCTTGGAACAAATCTCGGGAGAACTGCCGGATGGAGGGTTGGCTACCCCCACGGGGTGCTGGGAGATGTAGTTCAGCTTCAAACTGGCGCGCCTGGAGCGGTCTATTAATGATGGACAGGGAGTCGGGAATTCGAAATCCTGTCCCTGTCTCCCTCAGGACCCCAGGACTCTAGCCCGCGGGAAGGCGATCCCAGCAACACTATCCCTTCACCACCTAGAACTCACCTGAAAAACGACTCCTCGCTCTTTCGTTGCTTCTCCAACTGTGCCCCTGCACCGGAAAGGAGCGCTGTTTTCCCTCTCCGCTCCGCCCACTTCCGCCCGGCAGAAGAGACCGGAAGTAAAGCTGCCCCTAGTTGCGGAGGTATCTCGTCTGGCTGGGTAAGTCCTCCCTTTTGCTCTGTCTCCCCCCGGAAACGTGAGTGGCAACTCAGAGGTTCCGGTTAGTGAAATTGCCGTGAATATGGGGCACGCTTAGTATATACTAGGTATTTCCCGGGGCGGGCAATTTCCTGTTTGTATCCAGGCTTTGCGTCTCTCCAAGCCCGAGTTTAAGGACTAACCACTTCCCCCAGAGATTGGAAAGCCCACTTCCCCAAGTATATCATCCACATTTCTTGCTGCAAGTTGAGACGATTGAGAAGGGACAATTCCTCTGTCCCCATTTTATAAACGGAGCAATTGAGAAATCAGAAGTCAAAGCCGTTCAAATCACCTCGGGAAACAGGAATTTACTATGGCACACCCTACCCCCAGGGACCAAGGCATACAGCTCCCGCCAGTTTCCAGATATCTAGATATCTGGAGACCTAGACGTTTATTTCCCTAACTTGCCACGGCGAGCTTGCGGGTGGGGGGGCGGGGAGGAAGACGGCGGGGGGGGGGCCCGAGTAGGAGGAGAGGAGGTGCATATGCTGTCGCCTAAGTGCCCCCACGGTGTCCGAGACCCTGGCCTCCCTATGGAGCTCTGGACCTTAGGCCTTTCATCATAAGGTCCCTTTAAATACTTTGTCCCTTACCTGAGTCCCGCCCAGGGCAGGTAATCGCAAGCCCCGCCCCTCGCCCAGAAACCTGGATCGGGCTGATTGCAGGCAGCGGGGGTCCTCCTCCTTCCTCTCCCCTCCCCTCCCCCTGCCCCCTTTCACATCTGGCCACAGCTGGCTCAGGAGGCCCCTATTACAGAGGAGGGGACAGTGCTCACAAGTCTGAGTAGGTAAGTAAATGTCCCTAGAGGCAGAGCCTGGCTTGATGACCCTGGTTCCTGGCTCCCCACTCCTCTGGGACCCAGAAGTTCAGGGGTCCAGGGCCCCTGGACCCAAGAATATAGGCCCCTGCTCTTGCCTCTCCTGCAATCTTTGATCTCTGTGGGTGGATGTGGCAATGGGTACACAGAAAAGCATCCGTGGAAATGACCAGGAAGGAAGCAATCCCCATCACCAATGGACGCCTTTATGCACACCTGCTATGTGCTGCAGACACAATGGAGAAAAAGAGAAGCTCCTTGCACCAGTCTCTGGAGGCACACTACCTTCCTTCAAATCCTGCCTCTGAATCTTGCAAACTGTATGCCCTTGGGCAAGTTCTTTTCCCTCTCCGTGTGTCCGTTTCCTCATCTATAAAATGGAGATCATAATAGCACTGCTGTGAAAATGAAACTGAGTTGATATAGGTAAACTACCTTAACAGTGTCTGGTCCAGAATACCAGCTACGTAAGTGTCTGCTATTATTGTTATGAGTCATGGACCAGAGTCCTGGCAGGGGATCTTGCCTCGTTCCCCAGGGGCTGAGATACCTGTGGTCTGTACCACACCAGGTGTCCACAAAATATGAGAGGCCCCCCCTCTCTGCTGCTGCTCTACCTGGGACTGATCGCCTGCCTGGACACCTCGCCCAGTGGGGAGCAAGATCAAGGTGAGTGTTTGGGGGAACAGCCTGTGTCCAGATGCTGACACCACCTTCCCTTGACCGAGGAACCCTTACCTCTAGTCCCTTCCTCCCCCGGGACCCCAAAGCTCTCCATCCCCTTAGGTTCAGGTTCCTCAATGTCCCCAGTCTTAAGAACCTTCCATTTTTCTGTCCTTTGGGCCCAGAAGTCTTCCTGGCGTCTCCAGAGGCCCAGAACTTTCTGGGCAGCCGGAGTCGGATTCCACGAGCCAACCACTGGGACCTGGAGCTCTTCACACCGGGGAACCTGGAACGGGAGTGTCTTGAGGAGAGGTGTTCCTGGGAGGAGGCGAGGGAGTACTTTGAGGACAATACTCTGACGGTGAGGGCCTGGGGGCCCTGGAGTCCCTCCATCCTTTCCAGGCCCTGGAGTGTCCTGGCCCTCAACTCCCTCCTCCCTTGGGTCTCAAAAATCAGGGTGGGCTGGTTGGGGGTGTGGAATCCTTCAGTTGACACGCTGCCTTTCCGCCTTCTCTACTCCTGCCCCTTCAAGGAGCGCTTTTGGGAGGACTACATCTACAATGGCAAAGGAGGTGAGTGGGGTCCAAGATCTCTTGTTCTGGGCTGCTAAGGCAGTCCCTTCCCGTGGGGGCTGAACCAACATCCCCCACCCCACATTCTGTGCTCCCTGAGTTCCTGGAGGTGGTTGTTCAAGGAATCCCCTCCTTTGAGACTAGAGCCCCTGCCTGAGGAACCCACCACACCTTATCCAGAGGAGGTCCCATGTCCCCAGGAAGGGGGAAGTGTGGGTGGAGGGGGCTACAGCCCTGGGGCCCTTCAGGGCTCAGAGGCGGTGGCCCACCTGAGCCCCTCTTTGGAGTCCAGAGCCCCAGCCGCTTCTGCAGCTTGGTTGCCAGGGGGCTGCTCCCTAGCAACGGGGCCGGGCCTGGCCAGGTGGAGGAAGCATGTCTGTCCTCACCTGCCCAGTCCACCCACTTCCATCCCTTCCTCTGAGTTCTGAGGCCCCATCATGGCTGCAGCTGTGTTGCTAAGGGGGGGGCTTCTCCTTAGCAACAAGGCCTGGCCAGGCCAGCCAAGGAAGCCGGCAGCACTCACTACCTGGCTGGCTTCCCCTCCCCCACAGCCCCATCCCAGCCTCCTTCTGGTTGCTAAGGAGGCCTTCTCCCTAGCAACTACACCTAGCCAGTCTCTGGACCCAAGGCCTCCTGCCCACTGGAGGACCCCCTCCGGGTACCAGGCACCCCACCTCCTTGTGGCCTGGTTGCTAGGGGTGGATGCTGCTTAGCAACCAGCCCTAGGTCTGGGCCGGAGTCTGCACATTGGAGCCTGGTTGCTAGGGGAGGTAACTGCTTTGTGACAGGCCTATCAAGGCCTGGTGGCTCCTTGCATCCACCTGAAACATGTCAGAATTTCGAGGGCTTTGCCTTCTTAGTACTTTTCGCTGAGAGCTAAAAGCCTGGGGTTTACTGTTTGAGGACATACCCCCGCTACCTGGGGCTACAGGAAGTATCCCCAGCAAACAAGACCTAGCAAGGCCTCAGGAAGCCAGAGTCCTCTCTGTACCCCCCTTATCCTCAGACACAAAGCCTTGGATTGCTCAAGGGGCTGGACCTCAGCAAAGAGTCCACATGAGTTCTAGACACTAGCAATCTGATACTGAGGGGAGGTCCCTAAATTCCTCCATTGATAAATGAATTTTTCCCAGCCTTCTAGTGAATTCAGAAGACTTCCTGTGGATTCTGCTCTTTTTCCAGAGTTGAGGCATGCCCCTCAGAGGCCTGGTTGGTGAGAGAGGTTGCATTCCAGAGGGGGCAAAGTTGCCAGATAAAATAAGGACCCCCCACTTTGAGTTAAATTTGAATTTTTTTTTTTTTTTTTGGTGAGGAAGCTTGGCCCTGAGCTAACATCTGTTGCCAATCTTCCTCTTTTTGCTGAGGAAGATTGGTCCTGGGCTAACATCTGTGCCCATCTTCCTCCATTTTTTTGTACATCGGATGCCATCACAGCATGGCTTGATGAGCGGTACGTCAGTCTGCGCCTGGGATTCGAACCTGCGAACCCCGGGCCGCAAAAGCAGAGCTTGTGAACTTAACCACTCCACCACTGGGCCAGCCCCTAAATTTGAATTTTAAATACACACAAATTTTTTTTTAGTATAAGTATATCCCATATATCCCATGGACATACTTACACTAAAGTTTTCATTGTATGTCTAAAATTCACATTTAACCTGGAGTTCTATATTATTATTTGCTAAATCTGGCAGTGCTCACTGTAGGGGCCTCGGAGCTCCCTCCCCTACCTGTAGTGTGTCAACTGCAGTCTTCGCAGACTGATTGCTCAGGAGGGTCTTGAATCACCCCATGTCCAATGCGGGGCCTCTGTCATCATGGGGATACGGCTGCTGTATTTTCTAGTCCCCGGTGAAGCTATCACAGGCCCTTCCTGCATTTATATAATCTGGTTGAATTTTGGCAACCTGTCAGGGAGGGGTTATGGGTCCCATTTTACAGGGCAGGAAATGGAGGCCCAGAAATGAGTGAGATGAGTTGCCTGAGGTCCCGCAGCTAGGAAGGGGCTCCAGCTCTGCGTGGTTTCTTGGCCAGTCTTCCTCCCCCAGGGAAAAGGCGTTTGGATGGGCGAGGTGACAGCCTCTGAGGCCGTGGCTCCCCTCACCCCACAGGGCGTGGACGAGTGGACATAGCAGGCCTGGCTGTGGGTCTGACATGTGGCATCCTCCTCATTGTCCTGGCCGGCCTGGGAGCCTTTTGGTATCTGCGTTGGCGACGACGGCGGCGAGGCCAGCAGCCCTGTCCCCAAGAGTAAGGGGCCTCAGGGAGGAGGGGGGGGAGGATGGGTCGATCTAAAGAGATGGGCTAAGGATTGGGGGCAGGTGGGTGCTGATGAAAGATCTGAGGAGACAGTCATATGGAGAGTGAGTCTGTGAGATGTGTGTCTAGTTGTGGCATCCGTCTGTCTGACTGTATCCTCTGTCCCTGGCACACAGTAGGAGCTCAATCAATATTTGCTGCCTGCCTGTCTCTGCAGTACCAGGTTTCTGTGTAATTGTCACTCTGGGTCTTGTATCTGGTGAGGCTGCAGTCTCTGGTCTCTGGGTGTCTGTGGTATGTCAGTTTCTGTGGTGACAGGGTGTAGCCTGTGCTTGCGTGTGTCTGGATGAGTTTTCTAGGTGTGTCATTCTCGGGGGCAGAGTCTAAGGGTGCTTGCAGTCTTGAAAGTCTAGGGGGTCTGGGGGTTTTGAGGAAGAATTTATTGTGAGAGTGGATCTGGGAAATTTGTGACTGTATTTCAGCGTTGTGTCTGCCAGTTTCTGTGTGTGTCAGCCTGCCTCTCTGCAGGGCTGTCTTTTTCTCCATTACTCTGCCTGTATCTGGAGAACGTGTGTGTCTGTGAATGAGAGTCTGTCTCAGCAGTTGTTGATTTCTCTGTCTGCCTGTCATTCTGTGTGTAGGGTCAGGTTGCAAGTGACCCTCTATTTCCCTGGTCCATTTCCCTTCCACCTCTGTCCCCCTACCACTCAGAATCTCTGTCTGCCTAAATCTTCTTCCTCCCAAGTCTCGCCATCCTGTAGGTTTCCCCTGCTAAGAGAGCACCTTCTATCCCCAGGGCCGAGCTCGTCAGCCCCCTGAGTGCCCTGAGCTCTCTGGGCCCGCCGACGCCCCTGCCTCCACCTCCACCCCCACCCCCAGGCCTCCCCACCTACGAGCAGGCGCTGGCAGCATCTGGGGTGCACGACGCACCTCCGCCCCCCTACACCAGGTACAGGGCTGGGCGTCTGCCCGGGGGCGGGGCGCAGAGGGGAGGGGCCTGCCGGAGGAGGGGCGTGAGCTCAGGGGCGGGACTTGGAATTTTGAGCCTATTATCCGGGGCGAGGCTTGGAGCGCGGGGGCGGGACCCTGTGCAATTGTCTGGGGGCGTGGCCCAGCGTTGTGTGTGTGGAGCCTTATAGGAGGGTGGGTCTTGTGCCCAGAGGGTCCGGGATTGGCTGAGACGCCCAGGGCGAGTCGGAGTGGTCTTGGTTGAGGGGGGAAAAACAGCCGGGTCTTTGATCCCCACTGTGCCCCTCCCCTTGCAGCCTCGGGAGGCCTCGCTGAAGAGCTGCTTCGGAGCCGGGGATCCCCGAACCGTGCCCCAGATTCACACTGGATTGCGGAAGCCCCCAGGCCTCTTAAACTCTGGACGGAGCTGAGCTTGGAGGGTGGTGGGAGTAGGGGTCGTCCGGCTCTGGCCCTACGCCTATCCTGGCACACGTGTTTCCGCCGCGTACGGATACACGCCTGTCCCGGGCCGAGGTGTTCCGGGGTCCTGGCCCTTCGTAGGCCCCCACGCTCTCCTGACTGTGGGGGTACCCGTCAGCCCCGCCCCCGGGGTAGGCGTGCGTGGAAACTCGGACCGAGGCGCGCAGGCCGGGTGTGCAGACTCGCGTGTGCAGGTGTGACATAGCCATCGCCTTCCAAGTGCCACGGGCCACGCACACGCAGGGCCACGCACACGCAGAGCCCCGCCTGTGCACACGCAGGTCTTCGTGCGCGCACAGGGGCGCTTTGCAACCCAGGGACAGGGTGGGGGGCATATTTGCAAGCGTGCTCGGTGGGGGCAGGCTCGCATTGCACCCGGGGGACTGGAGTTGAGCTCTTCCCCTAAATAAAAACCCTTTGGAAAGGAGACCAAAAAAAGTGAAACAATGCAAAAAAATTAAAATCAAATAAACTGAACCGCGTTCCCGGGCGCGTCTGCGCGCGGTGGAGCTGGCTTTCTGTACAAACGCAGCGCCCTACACCCCCAGGCCCTGCTTGCTCTCTGTGTGTGTGTCTCTCTCTCTCTCTTTTTTTTTTTTTTTTTTTTGCATTTGCACGGGATTGTGGGAGGAAGCGGAGCGCAGCCAGACACCCCGCCGCCCGCCCCCCCTTCCCCTCCCCCCCTCCCCCAGCCGCCTTGTGCAAAGATGGCTGCACCGTGAGCGCAGAGGAGGAGGAGGCGGCGGCGGCGGCGGCGAGAGAGCGAGCACCCAGCGCCCGCACCCACCCCGGGGCCGCCCGGGACGCCCCCTCCTGAGCGCGCGCCCCCCCGTCTCTCTTGCAAGCGCCGGGGCAAAGGCGGAGACAGCGGGGTCCCTCCTCCCCCCCGTTCCCTCCAGGGGGAACCCCCCTTCCCCCCTCCTTGGCTCGGCGGCTGCACCCCCTCCCTTGCCCGCCCCTCCGCCCCTGCCCCCTCCCTCCCCCGCCTGGGGCCTTCCCGGGCCTTCGGCGGCTGCAAAGAAAAAAAGAGAGAGAGAGAGAGAGAAGGGGAAAAAAAAGCAGTGGAGGGAGCGGCGGCGGAGGAGAGCGCGCGCGCGCCCCCTCCCTCCCTCCCTCCCTCCCCCTCCCCCCAATTTCCACCGCGGCCAATTCATGGACAGGAACTACCCCAGCGCCGGCTTCGGGGACCCGCTCGGCGCCGGGGCGGGATGGAGTTACGAGAGGTCAGCGAAAGCTAGGTAAGGAGCCGAGGATGGCCTGGTGGAAGGGGCCAAGGGGTGGGGGCCCAGCCGGGCCAGGCCGGGCCCGCCCGGCGACGCGTGCATCGCAAACTCCCCTCCGGCTTGCAAGGGAGCGGCCTTCCTCGGTTTGCAACAACGCCGCCGCCCCAGTTTGCAAATTGCAAACTCCGCCAAAGCCAGCTTCGGCATGCAAAGGGAGAGATGCAGCGGGAAAATGGGGGTGCAAAACAATTTCGGACGGAAAGGCCTTGGGAAGGTGGGAGGGACTGGCGAAGCAAGGCCTGGACTTCCCCCCATCCTTGGATTCCCGGCTTGCTGACCCCTCCCCCTCGCGCCCCAGGTTCTGCTCTTGCAAAGGTGGCAAGAAAAGAAGGTTCAGAACGCAGACCTGGGGGGCGCGCCCCCCCTTCCAGGTCCTATTGTTCCGGGACTGCGCGAGGCCGCGCCACTCGGGCCCCCCCCCCACGAAATTCCGCGCGCAGAGTGGGCACGGGGCCCCGCCCCCTTCCTAAGCTGGGGTTCTGTGTGTATAAGGGGGGGTCCTGGCATTTGAGACACGCCCCCTTTAACTCCCCCACCCCCAAAGGCAGAGAATCCTAGTTGATGGCGAGGAGCGGAGTGTTTGACCTCTTGAGTCTGGGCCATGGCTTGGGGCCCTTGCATGGGAAGATTGGGATGTTTCCCGGGCGTGTGGTTGTGTGTGGGAGCTTGGGCCCTGTGCGTGCGTAGCTAGCTGGCAGCCTGTTCACCTGCGAATCTGCCCCTTTCCTGCTGTTTGTGTGGCGCCCTCACTCTTCACCTGCCCCCCAAGCCCCCCTTCCCCCACACACCTGGGTTTCCCAGCATGGCTGGGCATGACCCCACGTGCATTAGGACTTTCCGTTTGGGACTCTTCGCTCTGTATCTTCCCTTCCCTACGGGTGAGTTGGATACTCGTTTGCATACATACCTGGCTTTGCATGGGCCCATGCATTTGAACCTCAACCCCGGGGGATGGACGGTGTTCATGTTCACACTTGTACCTGGTACTTTCCCCGAATCCTATCCCCTCCCTACCCTCCATCCCTTCCGTTTGGGGAACAATCTGCCTCCTGCTGCCGACTCGGTTTGTACCAACCCTTGAGGCTCAGGGGCCTATGTGTTCCCACGTGTCTGCAGAAGAGGGGGCGTCCATGTGCCGCTCTGGGGTTGGCCCCAGGGCCTTGTGTTACCAGCGGGGTCGGGGGCTGTGGTAGGAGGTTTATGATAACTCGAGCCACTTCCTCTGACTCTTGGCCCTCTCTGTGTTTGTCTCGTCCCTGTGATGTTTGTTTGTAAACGTGAGACAGGAGTTCTGTTTACTGGGGCTCGGGTGGGGACCATTTCTGTGGCTTCTTAGTTGGGTACCCCGATTCCCTTGTTTTCTCCACTTTAGGGCCCAAGGTTCCATAGGATAACCCCCAGTCACCTGGAAGATTTCCCCCAACTCCCGGGGGATTTGCTGAGTTCCCTTCTCCGAGAGCAGCTTCGGAGGACAACCTAACATCTCCCCCTTCCCCCCCAGCTTGGTCTATGGCAGCTCCAGGACCTCGCACCCCGAGACGGACATCTTACACCGCCAGGCCTACGCGGCCCCCCACCCACTGCAAAGCTATGCCACCAACCACCACCCGGCAGGTACGGCCCCCGTCCCGCCCCCCCGCGCCGGCCCTACCTCCGAGGCAGCTGATTGGCTGCTGAAAGTTCCACCTCTCCTAATTGGCCGTGCCCTGCATCCTGGCCCGCCCCTTGCTCCCTCTCCTCTGATTGGTTGCTCTGACGCTGCTTAATTTCACGCCGGATTTGTCCGCCCCTGTCTCTGGCCCCGCCTCTTTCGCTCCTATTGGCCCCATCCTTTCAGCCACCAAATCCCACCTTCTCTTCCAGGCTTTTCCGCCTCTCCAGCCCACCCCAGTCCCTTCCCTCTGGGTTTGCCCGTCCTCTTGGCTCCTTGGTTCTCTGAATTCTTTCTTCCTGATTCCATGGCTTCCTGATTGGCTCCGATTGTTTGGACCGCCCCCTTTTTAGATTTGCCCACTACGTTACTCTCCTCCTCTGGCCCTGCCTCTAACGTTTCTGATTGGTTTCCTTCCTCTAATCCCGCTGCCCTCCTTCCTGGACCAGCCATGAGACTGTTGTCCAGTTTGATCCTTGACCCTCCTGGTTGGCCCCTTCCCTTTTTTTTCTCTCCACCTTTTTTTTTCCTGGATCCTCTTACTTAGACTCAGCCCCTTTCGAGTTGTTCTCTATTCTTCCCAGTGGGTCCCGTCATCACATCCCTTCCCCTTCCTTGCTGGAAATGCCCAAATCCTTTGCCCCCCACCCCATAAGGACGCTCTGCTCTTTTGCTCCCCCTTCCTTCACTTCTGGATTTTTCTACTTCTTTGTCAACCTTTCTTCTCTGGGCCTCCCTGCGCTTATTATTGCATTGCATTACATCCCATTCTGTTTATTGTCTGCACTGTCTCCTCTTTGAATCTGCCCCTTTCCTTCCCTTCAACCCCTTTCTCTGACTCAGCTTGCCTTTGGCCTTTTCCTTTTCAACCCTGCCCTATCCCCCACCTAGCTGACTCTATCTCTCCGTCCCTGGCCAGGCCTCTCTGGACTCTTCGACACTGGCCTCCATCATGCGGGCTCAGCAGGGCCCGACGCCTCCGTCATGAACCTCATCTCGGCCCTGGAGTCCCGGGGCCCGCAGCCTGGCCCCTCTGCCTCCTCTCTCCTCTCCCAGTTTCGCAGTCCTTCCTGGCAAACAGGTAAGCCCATTGCCGGCCCAGGAGGGCCAGGGTGGGGCTGGCTTGTGGTCTGCTCTGACCTGTGGTCTCCTTCGTCATCCCCAGCCATGCACACGCCAGGCCCCACGGAGCTCTTCATCTCAGGCGCTCTGCCGGGTTCCAGCACCTTTCCATCTTCCTCTGCCCTGTCGGCCTACCAGCACCCGGCTTCCTTTGGCAGCCGCCCCTTCCCAGTGCCCTCATCCCTCAGCCTCCAGGACCCCCCATTCAGTCCCCCAGCTAATGGGCTCCTGTCCCCTCATGATGTGCTGCACCTGAAGCCCTCGCAGGCACCCACGGTGCCCTCCTCACTAGGCTTTGAACGCCTGGCTGGGGGCGGTGTCCTGGGGCCCGCTGGTCTCGGCCCAGCCCAGACCCCTCCTTACCGCCCTGGTCCCCCAGACCCACCACCACCTCCCCGCCACCTCCCAACTCAGTTCAACCTGCTGGCTTCCTCTTCTGCTGCTGCCGCCGCCGAGCAATCCTCCCCACAGCTCTACAACTTCTCGGGTGCTGCCCCGGGACCGCCGCCGCCAGAGCGGGCCCTGCCCCGCCAGGACACCGTCATCAAGCACTACCAGCGGCCGGCCAGTGCCCAGCCCCCACCGCCTCCGCCACCAGCCCACGCCCTCCAGCACTACCTGAGCTGTGGAGGCAGCTATCCCTCTATGGGCCACCGGGCCAACCTGGCCTGCAGCCCCCTGGGCGGTGGGGAGCCCTCCCCGGGCGCTGGGGAGCCTAGCAAGGCTGGGCCCAGTGGAGCCACGGCCGGGGCGTCGGGCCGGGCTGCAGGCCCTGAGGCGGCCGGGGGAGGTGGGGCCGGGGGTGGCGGCGGAGGTTACCGCCCCATCATTCAGTCGCCTGGTTACAAGACGGGCAAAGGCGGTTACGGAGCAGCTGCGGGGGGTACCAACAGGCCCCCACCGCCCCGTTCAACCGCCACGCCCAAATGCCAGAGCCTGGGTGGGCCAGCAGCGGCCTATGCCACTGGGAAGGCTTCTGGGGCTGGCGGCACAGGAGGCCAGGCTTATTCCCCTGGGCAGCCCCAAGGGCTTCTAGGACCCCAGGCCTATGGGCAAGGGTTTGGAGGGGGTCAAGCACAGGACTTGAGCAAAGGCCCTAGCTACTCAGGGGGGCCCCCGCAGCCCCCCAGCGGCCCCCCGCCTCCTGGCTTAGCCACGTGTCAGAGTTACTCCCCTGACCAGCTGCAGGGGCAGCTCTATGGGGTGCAGGGCGAGCCGTACCCAGGGCCAGCTGCCCACTCCCAGGGGCTGCCCACGGCCAGCCCCTCGCTCAGCTACAGTACTGGCCATTCCCCAGCGCTCTCGGGCCACGGGGGTGGCTGGGGTCCCAGCTCCCTTGGGGGCGGTGGAGAGGCCAGCCCTTCCCACATCATCCGCCCGTTGCAGTCCCCGCCTGCCCCCGGCCGCCCGCCTGGAGTCGGCTCTCCGGGAGCCCCTGGCAAATACCTGAGCTCTGTCCTGGCCTCAGCCCCATTCCTGGCGCCCCCAGGAGCCGGCAGCTATGCGGCTGGAGCAGGTGGCTACAAGGGCAAGGGGGACGGCTCAGAGCTGCTGGCGGGCCCCGGTGGGCCTCCCGCCGAGCGCACGGAGGATGAGGAATTCCTCATCCAGCACCTCCTGCAGGCGCCCAGCCCCCCACGGACCTCAGGGGCGGATGGCTTGGTGGGCGAAGATGGGGCGGCGGACGCCTCTAAGGGACTTGGAGGGAGTGGCGGGGCCGGGGGTCCCCCAGGCACACCCTACGAGCTGGCCAAGGAAGACCCCCAGAGGTACCATCTGCAGAGCGTCATCCGTACCAGTGCCAGCCTCGATGAGGGTGCCACAGCCGCCCTGGAGCTGGGCCTGGGGAGGCTGAAGGAGAAGAAGAAAGGGCCAGAACGGGGCGGCGAGACCCCTGAGGGGTTGGCCACCTCAGTTGTCCACTATGGGGCAGGTGCCAAGGAGCTGGGGGCCTTCCTCCAAAAGAGCCCGCCACCCCCACCTCCCACGGGCCAGCCCGCCCAGCCCACCCCCCACGGCCTCCTTCTGGAGGCGGGGGGGCCCTGACCTCCCTCTGGTGCTGCCCCCACCTCCCCCCCAGCTGCTCCCCTCGGTCCTCAGCCACGCCCCCAGCCCCTCTTCCAGCGCCCCCAAAGTCGGTGTCCATCTCCTCGAGCCAGCCACCCGTGATGGGGCGCCCCAGCCGCCCCCGCCGCCCCCTCCTCCACCACCCATGCCTCTCCAGCTCGAGGCCCACCTCCGCAGCCATGGCCTGGAGCCCGGCGCCCCCAGCCCCCGCCTGCGACCTGAGGAGAGCCTGGAGCCTCCGGGGGCCATGCAGGAATTGCTTGGGGCCCTGGAGCCGCTGCCCCCTGGGCCTGGTGACACTGGTGTGGGCCCGCCTAACGCCGAGGGCAAGGATCCCTCGGGCGCCTACCGCAGCCCCAGCCCGCAAGGCACCAAGGCCCCCCGCTTCGTGCCACTCACTTCTATCTGCTTCCCTGACTCTTTGCTCCAAGACGAGGAGCGCAGCTTCTTCCCCACCATGGAGGAGATGTTCGGGGGAGGGGCAGCCGATGACTATGGCAAGGCCGGGCCACCCGAGGACGAGGGTGATCCCAAGGCGGGGACCGGGCCACCTCCGGGCCCCCCTGCCTATGATCCCTACGGGCCCTACTGCCCTAGTCGGGCACCTGGAGCCGGGCCGGAGACGCCGGGACTGGGCCTGGACCCCAACAAGCCGCCTGAGCTGCCCTCCACAGTCAACGCCGAGCCCCTGGGCCTGATCCAGAGTGGGCCACACCAGGCAGCCCCGCCGCCCCCCGCCACCCCCGCCGCCACCTGCCTCGGAGCCCAAGGGAGGCCTGACCTCGCCTATCTTCTGCTCTACCAAGCCAAAGAAGCTGCTCAAAACGTCCTCCTTCCACCTGCTCCGGCGCCGCGATCCGCCCTTCCAGACGCCCAAGAAGCTGTACGCCCAGGAGTACGAGTTCGAGGCCGATGAGGACAAGGCCGACGTGCCCGCAGACATCCGCCTCAACCCCCGGCGCCTGCCTGACCTGGTGTCCAGCTGCCGCTCCCGCCCGGCCCTCTCGCCACTGGGCGACATCGACTTCTGTCCCCCCAACCCGGGCCCCGATGGCCCCCGGCGCCGCGGCCGCAAGCCCACCAAGGCAAAGCGCGATGGCCCACCCCGGCCCCGGGGGAGGCCCCGGATCCGCCCGCTGGAGGTCCCCACCACCGCTGGGCCCGCCTCCGTCTCCACGCCCACCGATGGGGCCAAGAAACCCCGGGGCCGGGGCCGCGGCCGGGGCAGGAAGGCTGAGGAGGCAGGGGGCACCCGGCTGGAGCCCCTGAAGCCGCTCAAGGTGAGGGGGACTGGAGCCCAGATGCCTGAGTCTTAGAGAAAGGAAAGGATGGGGGCCACACCTGAGGTTCTTGGGCGTGATGGAGGATACGGTTTACATTCCTGAAGCTTTTAGGGAAATGAATGTGAGGGCTGGAATTCCAGGGTTCTTTTGTTGGAAAGATCTGAGAATTGAAATTTGGTTCTAGAGGCAGGCAGGGAGTTGAAACTTGGGTTCTCAGCTTCTAGATCTCAAAGGACTAGTGATCAGAAGGGTCTAGATTCCTGGGTCTTACGGGAGGAGGGTCTGGAAACCTGGACTCCTGGGCTGTAGGCAAGGAGAGATCAGTGAGTAACAAGGGAGGGACTTCAGCCTTGTCATTCTGGAATCTGAGAGAAGGACTGTGGGCTTGAATTCTAGAATTCTGGGAATTTGAACTTTAAGGTCTTAAGTGTGGTGGGGGCGGGGGGCCCAGGCTCCTGGGTCTGAGGGAGGGGGAGACTAGGGGCTCCTGACTCATGGGCTCTGACTCCCAACTGCCCCCATATCTAGATCAAGCTGTCTGTGCCCAAGGCCGGCGAGGGTCTGGGAGCCTCCTCGGGTGACGCCGTATCGGGCACTGACCACAACAGCCTGGACTCGAGCCTGACTCGGGAGAAGATCGAGGCCAAGATCAAGGAGGTAGAGGAGAAACAGCCAGAAATGAAGTCGGGCTTCATGGCCTCCTTCCTGGACTTTCTCAAGTCAGGCAAGCGCCACCCACCACTCTACCAAGCCGGCCTGACGCCCCCACTCAGCCCCCCCAAGAGCGTGCCGCCTGCTGTGCCAGCCAGAGGCCTGCAGCCACAGCCCCCCACCGCGCCTGCCGTGCCACACCCCCCACCCACCGGCGCCTTCGGGCTCGGGGGCGCACTGGAGGCAGCCGAGAGCGAGGGGCTGGGGCTCGGCTGCCCTTCGCCCTGCAAGCGCCTGGACGAGGAGCTGAAGCGGAACCTCGAGACACTGCCTTCCTTCTCCTCGGACGAGGAGGACTCTGTCGCCAAGAACCGGGACCTGCAGGAGAGCATCTCCTCGGCCATCTCCGCCCTCGATGACCCGCCCCTTGCTGGGCCCAAGGACACCTCCACCCCCGACGGGCCCCCCTTGGCTGCAGAGGCTGCAGTCGCGGGCCCACCCCCTCTCCCGGGGCTCCCCAGC
This sequence comes from Diceros bicornis minor, assembly GCF_020826845.1. Lineage (NCBI taxonomy): Eukaryota > Metazoa > Chordata > Mammalia > Perissodactyla > Rhinocerotidae > Diceros > Diceros bicornis. The sequence continues at coordinate 25,008,884 of NC_080773.1, forward strand.
GCCAGCAGCAGTGGCACACCTGGTGAGCTCTGGGAAGATGGTGTGGGGGCTGGGCAGAGGTTTCCTGTTATTCGGATCACTGGGTACGGTTGTTTAGGTTTCACACTGTTTAAGGGACACATTCATGTTGTTGGTGATGTAGATTTGCGTATTTATGAAAGTAGCTTCCTGACTGAGGGCAAACGAGTGTTTTGAGAAAGGGATGTCTTTTTTTAATCTGCCCACAGCTGCTAAGTAGACTAGTGGGGGCCCCAAGGTGGGCAGTGGAGAACGTTGGGGGACAGGGGAGTGACAGAGCACTGAGAGAACTTTTAAAACTGGTGGTGTATATTGGCCTGAGAAAGGCTCTGGGAGTTAGAAGTGTGTGATAAAGGACAGAAGGGTGTCTGGGGGGCAGAGAGACACAGGACCATTGACTAGTCAGGTCTTGGGGGCAGGAGGGAAAGGCTGGGGGTGCAGTCGGATCTGGATGGGGTTCTGTCTTGAGAGAAGCTTTGGACAAAATTTAAAGGGCTTTGATGGGGGGAACAGGCATTGGGGGTTGAAGGAGGTGGAGTTTGGAGGGAGATACTGGGGTGGTCAGTGAGGCACTTGAGGGCTCAGGGGGTTCTTAAGGAATGGAGAGGGCTTCCAGTGGGTTGTAGAAAAGTGGGAAACAAGGAGTGAGGAAGCAGGAGGTGTGAGGCTGAAGGGAGACATCAGAGAAGAGATGAGAAACACTGGAAGGTTCTACATGGAGTGCCAGGGTCTGCTTACCGGGAGAGAGCATGAGAGTGAGAGCCTTGGAAGGGTCAGAAAGGCTTGGAACTAAGGACCCGAGGATGGAGAACCAGCACTTTTAGGAGTCAGGAGAGAGTTCAAGGCGATAGAGGGGAACGGTACAAAACCCGCTGGGCAGTTAGCAGGAAAGAGGGGGCGTTCGCGGTCCCGAGAATCCAAGGAAGGCCCAGGAAGGGCATGGGTGGAGGAGAACGAGACCTCTGAGCAGGACATGAGGTAGAGGCACAGAGGGAATGACTGAGGAATTGGGAGGAACGGTAAGGAGTGGCTGTGAGGCAAGAAAGAGGCATTTCAGGACTAAAGGGGGCATTAGGGATAGGAGACAGGTTGCAGGGGCTCAGAGTAGCCAATGGAGCTGGGAAGGGGCAGTCAGGGAGGGACTTTGATGTAGCAGAAGGGCTATGGGGGAGCTGGGTGGCTGTAAGGGGCAGAGGGGCTGTTGGCACAGGAAGGGATATGCAGGGACTAGAATGAGGCACTACGGATGGGTGGTGAATGGCATTTGGGAATCAGGAGGCATGTCAAGGAAGGCAAGGAGCTTTGTGGGGACTAGGCTGGGGGCGGGGCACGGGAGAAATGACCGGGGTGGGGGATGGTTTTGATGGGACAGGAGACGACTCTCGGCCATTGCAGGAGGGACATTGAGCAATGGTATTGGGACACAGAACTACACTAAGAGACGGGTCTTTGGAGGCTGGGGAAAGATAGGCAGGAACAGAGCCGCATGTCTGGGTGGGAAGGCTTATTTTAGGACATTGGAGAGAGAAGTTAGAGGGACATGGGCTGCTTGTGGGTGTTTGGGGACAGGGGTGGGTAATGAAGGTCAAGGAGGGGACAGGGGACAGGTGAGCAGGGTCACACAGGAGCTTTGAAGAAGGAGGAGGGGCAGCAGGAGAGGAATAAGAAGTGGAGATGGAGGGGGATTGGGGGCAGAGATGGTGTTAGGTGAAGAACTCAGTTTGATTAGGAGGGATGCTGTGGTGCAGGCTTGGAGACAGCCAGGAAGGTCTGGGAGCGTCTTTCACTGACTGGAGATGTGCGGGGCACTGAGGGCCTGAGTGACGTGCGGGGGATGTCGAGGGGCAGCGAGTTGATGCTCGGAAGCCAAGCCCGGGAGGAGGGGGTGGAGGGGGGCTCGCGGCCCCGACGTCCAGCCCTGACGCCCCTCTCGCCCCCAGAGCCCCCGCTGCTGGAGGAGAAGCCCCCGCCGTCGCCGCCCCCCGCCCCGACGCCCCAGCCGCCGCCCCCCGCCGCCAGCCCTGCCCTCGCCGCCCCCCGCTCGTGGCCCCCGCGCCCAGCTCGCCGCCCCCCGCCGCCCCCCGCCGGCCCTGCCCTCGCCGCCCGCCCCGCCGCCCCCCGCCCCCCGCGGCCCCTCCCGAGGAGCCCGCCGCCCCGTCCCCCGACGACCCCGAGCCGCCGGACGCGCGGCCCGCTGCACCTGGCCAAGAAGCAGGAGACGGCGGCCGTGTGCGGGGAGACGGACGAGGAGGCGGGCGAGAGCGGCGGCGAGGGCATCTTCCGCGAGCGCGACGAGTTCGTCATCCGCGCCGAGGACATCCCGTCCCTCAAGGTGAGTCCCCGTCGGGGACTTGGTCCCTCGAGCGTTTGTTGAGTGCCTGTTGGATGACAGGCCCGGTGATGGGGCTGCAGGTCCAGGGGCCCTCCTCAGTTCATGGTCTGATGGGGCTGCTGGAGGTGGCCGGCTGGCACCGTGGGGGACGCATGGGCCTCTGAGATGTGGTTTGGGTGTGTATACGTCTGTTACCTATAAGTAAGATACAACCATTGACGTTTATTGCCGATCCCCTGCTATGGGTGCTCAGGTTATGGAAGGAACAAAGCAGGTGAGGGTCTGGTCTCATGGAGCTTCCAGTAATGGCACAAGCTAAGACAGACGGCTTTACAGTGTGGTGGAAACCTGAGGTGGTGACATAACGTAGCTCTGAATACACACATAACTTGCAAATAAAATAGCCAATGCATTGTTCGAGAATGCTTGTATGTCAGGCCACATCCTGAACACTTTATGTGGACCAGCCCAGTCACTACTTGTGGTTACTCTACACCAAGGGTTTGCAAACTCCCGGGCCAAATCCAGCCCTCTGCCTGTTTTTATAAATAAAGTTTTATTGGCATATAGCCACGCCCATTCATTTATATATTGACCATGGCTGCTTTCCCCATACCATGGCAGAGTGGGGTAGTATAAGTGTTTGACATGGGGAGGTGACATCAGACACGTGTAGTGCCTGTCACAGGGCATGAGGGTAGGTCAGCAAACCGTTATCACCCTGATGGTGACACCAAAAGCTAAGGCCGTTCTCCGTATTAGTCACTGTCGCTGACTGGGTATTGACAATGAGGCAGCAACCATGTAGGGCCCTTGATGAACATTGTCATGTTTAGTCTTGGATGTCGTTTCTTCTAAAATATGGATGGAGAACTTGTGGGATGAATTAATTATAAGGATAATGACTATTATTATACTTTCTTAAGTATGTTTTGTGAGATGAACTTTATGTGTTTTTTGCTGTATTATTTTTAATGTATTTTATTGGGGGAAAAGTAGAGCAGATGGAATCATGGGACTGTGTGTACCCATTACTCAGCGTCCACCATTGGCACCTCCTGGCTGGTCCTGTTTCCTCTCCACTCCAGCACCTTCTGCCCCCTGCTCTACCCCACCAACCCTACACAGCATATCCTTTCATCCATACTTTATCATCTTTTTAGCATATTTGATACATCCAGAAGGACATCCATAAGAGATATGTAGGTTATAAAGCAAAATGCTAGCGTGAACACTCATGTCTCCACCACCCAGCCAGCAACCAGAACATTCCTGAGGCCTCGAGTCTTGCGTGTCCCTCGCCGGCGAGGCCTCCTGCGTCCCCCACGGTCATACTCACTCCCGTGGTGTCCGGTGTACATTATTTCATTTTAACTTCACGACTTCTGAGGCCTATTTGGCCATCAATCTTGGACAGGTGAGGAAGATGTCAAATGAACAGCAGTGATAGGAACAGCTGTCAACTCCCAGGCGACAAGATCTGGGAGATGTCACAGTCAGAATTTAGTTTGATCCTTTTTTTTTGTTTAACTGTGACCACGTCATATGACGGAATTTATCATTTTAACCTTTTTTTTTTTTTTTTTTTTTTTTTTTTGGTGAGGAAGATCAGCCCTGAGCTAACATCCATGCTAATCCTCCTCTTTTTGCTGAGGAGGACCGGCTCTGAGCTAACATCTATTGCCAACCCTCCTCCTTTTTTGCCCCAAAGCCCCAGTAGATAGTTGTATGTCATAGCTGCACATCCTTCCAGTTGCTGTATGTGGGACGCGGCCTCAGCATGGCCGGAGAAGCAGTGCGTTGGTGCGCGCCCGGGATCCGAACCCGGGCCACCAGTAGTGGAGCACGCGCACTTAACCGCTAAGCCACGGGGCCGGCCCTTAACCATTTTTAAGTGTACCGTTCAGTGGCGTTAAGTCTTTATGTTGGGCAACCATCACTATCATCTGTCTCTGAGTTGTATCTTTATAATCACCTTTTGTTATAGGGGTTAATATCCCCATTTTACAGGGAAAGAAACTGAGGCTCAGCGTGGTAAAGTAGCCATCCCAGGTACCCGCACGCAGCTCCACCGGCCCCGGGAGCCTGTGCTCTCAGCTCCTGATTCACTGTTCTCTCTGTACATTCTGTCAAACATTGATGATGGCAGCAGCCAGTGCGGCTGGGTGCCCAGCACTGGGCCAGATGAACAGAGCTCTGGAGTGGAGACTGTGCCTGTCCCCAATTTATAGATGAGGAAATTCATGTTCAGAGAGAGGCAATCATTCAGGTGGCAGGTGCCAAGCCGGGATTGGAGCCAGGGCCATCTGATACCACCTCCCAGCTGGCACGGGGCAGGGGAGAGGGCCAAGGAAGGGCTTAGATGCTTAAAATACAGCACGAGTGTGCGTTATAATGGGGGACACAGCTCCAGGACTGAGCCACTCATGCAGACACTGGGGACTCATTCATGTGACTGGAGTCGGGGCAGGCTGGCAGCATGCTTATTGAGAGCCCAGCTTTGATGTTAACATGCCTGGTTCGAATCTCTGCCACTTCTGAGCTGGACTGGTGTCGAACCTTCCTGAGCCTCCACTTCCTCATCTGTAAAATGGGGCTGATCGTTTTAGTAGCTCCTTCATGCAATGTGAGGACTCGGGCATTACGGCTTGTCCAGCGTTCCAACTGTGGGTGACACGCAGAAAGTGCCCTATAAGCTTTGCTTCTGTTGCTCATCTTGGTGATCTTGGGCAAATCTCTAGTGTGGAACTTGGCATACTTTTTCTGTAAAGGGCCAAATAGTAAATATTTTAGGTTTTGCAGGCCGCGTAGGGTCTGTGCCACATATTCTTGGTTTTTGTTTGTTTGTTTGTTTTACAATCCTTTAAAAATGTAGGAACCATTCTTAGCTCGTAGATCTATAAAAATGGGCCACAGCCCGTAGTTTGTCCTAGAACGATGAGTGCAGTAGAATTTTCATATGAGCCATGTACATCATTTAAACTTTTTTGTATCCATGTTTAAGAAAAGTTAAATGATGGGTGAGATTAGCCACAGGAATGTATTTTCTTTAACCCAGCATGTCTAAGATATGATTTCAGCATGTAATCAATCTAGAAAAAGTTAATGAGATGTTGTCCGTTCTTTTTTGCATACCAAGTCTTCGACATCCAGGGTATGTTTTACGCTCATGGAACATATCGATTTGGATCAGCTGTATTTTAAGTGCTTAAGAACCACGTGTGGGGAGAGGGGCTGCTGAATTGGGCAGTATGGGGTTAGCCCCCTCTTTGCTTCTGCTTCCTCTGTAAAATGGGAGTGATAGTATTAACTCCCTGTACTGGGGGATGTTGAAGATTTAGCAGGATGTAAACTCTGAGCATGTAATAGTTTGTTAGGATGGAGAAAAGTATGGGGAGGATGGTCCAGGCAGAGAGAACAGTCTGTGCAAAGGCCCTGTGGTGAGGGGCAAAGCATGGTGTTTGTGATGTGCAGGGATGCAAGGGATTGAGTGGCTGGGCAGTGAGTGCTTAGGCTGGGAAGGTGGGCAGGGGCCAGATCGTCCTGGGATGAGATCAATGGGCACCTGCTTGAGAATCCATTCTGGGTTGTCCAGTGGTTGCTGGAACCCCTGGCCAGCAGACAGATGGCTGGGGAAGTATCCAGTCCTGATGACAGTCTGTCCACTGCCTCAGTTCTGTGACACTGACTCCCCTATTGGTGAACCCTGTAGCTTTCTCCTTAACACCAGGCTCCTTGCTTCTAGCTGACTCACATCCTGCTGCTTACCACCCTTGTCTCAGCTTCAGTTGTCACAGTTCAGATTCCCAGAAGAGCGTCTGATGGGTCCAGCTCAGCATTTGGAGTCAAGATGGGGTTCAGGATTTGCCTGTTGATTGGCTGCCGCTACTCTGATCTCCTCCAATCAGCTGTGGCTTCCATTGAGTAGGGGCTGTGGGTGGGGCAACTTCCCTAGGAAGGGGAAGTGGGCGTGGTCAGTGATATGATGGACATGAGGAGAGGCAGGAAGGACCTGGCTTTGGGACTAACTGGCTCTGGTTGGGGAGCAGGCAGGGATGATGTCAGGGGCTTGAGCCCAATGACTGGGGTCGGGGTTGGGGCTGGAATCCTGGGAGGAAGAGTGGTTTTGGGGGAAGATGCCAAGCCCAAATGGAATGTGGTTAGCCTAGGGGCCCCAGTCCAGCTGGAGAATTAACCGGTACCTTGGAGGAGGCAGATAGGCAGTGGAAGGAGACACAGAGGAGGGGGTGATCTCCCCAGGCTGTGGGGGCTGCTCTGGTGGAAGGAGACACAGAGGAGGGGGTGATCTCCCCAGGCTGTGGGGGCTGCTCTGGTGGATTTCTACAAGCTTCTGAGAACTGAAACAGGGAACATCATATTCACATTAAGAGGGAAAAGGCACGCCTGGTGGGGGCCCTGCGTATGCAAAAGCCTGGAGGTCAGAAAGTCTGGGGCTTGTCTGCTGAGTTTTGAGAGATCCAAATGGCCTGCTGGGCAGGGGCAGGAGAAGGGAGAGGAAACTGAGGCAGACTCTCTCTGTGCCAGGCTGCGGAATCTGCAGTGGGGGCCCCGGAAAGTTTTGGAGCAGGGCAGGATGCAAATGAACTTTTCAGTCCTTGAAAAGGATTTGAAATGGACTTTTCAATGCTTGGTCCTCTGGTCCGGCTCCCTGAGGAGCCAGGAGGGAGGACAGAACCGTGGTATCCTGGAGGAAGGCATTTGGGGTTGGGAGGCCTACACCCCTGTCTCATCCTGCCTCACTCTTTAGCCAAGAGCCTTTCTGGACCTCATTTTCATCAGGTTATTGTAACCCCTTCTTTGTATTCCCCTGACTGATCTGAGGGACATGAAAAATCGTGGATGTGGACAGCAATTGACCCAAAACCAAGGGTAGACAGCCAGTACCTGGCACGCAGGATCAAGTGTTGTAGCTGCTGCCAGTGGCAGACATCACTAATTGATCCCAACACATTGAGCCTGGTGCTCAGGGCAGCCACGATCAATCAATTAGAGTTATCATCTGAATCCCGTTTATCACTTGACTGTGGATCCTTTGACTGCAGGGCCTGCCCCTCATTCATCTCTGGGTTATCACATGCCCAGTGCCTGTTTCCCGCCATGTTCTTATTCTTTACTTCTCTGTGCCTGTCAGTTCCTCTCTTCTAGAGGCACAGCTGTCGCACACTTTCCCTGGCCTTCCCTGGTCATCTGCCAGCCCCCTCACAGAAGACATGGTCCCTCCAGGACTCATTTAGTTGTCCCTTCCAGGAAGCATTCTTGGATTTGGATTAAGTTCAGAGTCCTTCTTCTAGGCTCCCAGGGCATCTGCCACTAACACATGTATTACTTGTGCTGTTATTTTTTTGCGCCCATGTGTGGCTCCCCTGCCACTCCCCGCTCACTGCTGAGATCAGATGCTGGGTCTGACCCACAGCTGCCCGTTCCCAGTGCCCAGCCGGGGACACACAAGCCTCGGAGTGGGGGTAGTGGTCTGAGTGTGGTGGGGGGAGTGGAGGTGGGGGAGCCTTTCTATCACTGTGTCCTGCCGTGCTGTGGACAGGCTGATGAAATAAATGGTCTCAGGTGACCTGTCACCTGTCTGTCCTTGGCACCAGCCACAACCTTGCCCTGTTTTGTCTCTTTGCTTGTCTTTCTTGTTATTTCTGTAATGAAGACCCCACGAAAGGCTTTGTTTATCTCACTTGCCGCTGTACCCCCGGGGCCCAACACGGTATCTAGAAAATTGTCGGTGGGTGCTCAGGTTTTGTCATTATTTTGAGTCACGCGGGAAGCTTATACCATCACACCGTAAAGCTGTAATAACTAAAACCTTGGAGCCCCAGAATGAGCATCCTGGTTGTGAGTATTGGACCAGACTCGAGCTGCATCCCTGCATCCCTAGGGCCAGAAGAGACCTGTCAGCCGCATGTTTGTTGATGCTTGTTGACGATGATGTCTTTTTTCTAAGGGGGTGTAGGGGGAGGACAGGGGGCTAGGAATTGGGGGCGGGAGGGGCAGGAATGGATGCTGACCCTGTTGGCCTCGCTGTGCCCCCGCCAGCTGGCATTACAGACAGGGCGTGAGCCCCCACCCATCTGGCGAGTCCAGAAGGCCCTGCTGCAGAAATTCACTCCAGAAATCAAGGATGGGCAGCGGCAGTTTTGTGCCACCAGTAATGTAAGTCTGCAGAGGGGAGCGAGGACTCGGGGGGGGGGGCCGGGGGTGGGTGTCTGGTAGACGGGGTCCCCCTCACACATGGCTCTGATTCACCCTTGGTATAAAGTGTGTCTGGAATGGGGTCTTCACCTCCCTGCAGGCTCCAGGCGGCTGCCATGGTGGCCCCAGGGCAGGGTGGGAGTCCTGGTTTGTTGGGCTGCCTATCTGGGGTGGGTGAAGGAGTTCCTCTTTCTCTCCGTAGTATTTGGGGTATTTTGGGGACGCAAAAAATCGGTACCAGCGCCTTTATGTCAAGTTCCTGGAAAACGTGAACAAGAAGGATTACGTGAGGGTCTGTGCTCGGAAACCCTGGCACCGGCCCCCAGTGCCCGTCAGGTAGCTTGGGGGCTGAGCGGTTGGGGGTGGGTAGGGCCAACAGGCATCGCGATGGAAATATGCAAGAGAGGGAATAGAGTAGGGGGGAAGGGACGGGGGGCGGGGACAGAGAGAGCCAGAGGGATGGAGACAGATACCCAGAGAGATAGATCCTGAGGTGGGGGAACAAAGACTCAGAGAGAGATGGAGAGAGGCCCAGAGTAGGGGAGACAGAGAGCTGTAGAGAAAGGAAACAGAAAGTCAGCAAGAGCGAAGCTGGTTCTGTGCTTAGAGCTGTGGGCTAGGCCGGGGGTTCCCAGGGAGGAGAATTTGGGTTTCTTGGGGGCTGCTGGCTGCAGTCTCTTCTATGTTTCCTTCCAGGCGCTCCGGGCAGGCCAAGGGCCCCATGTCTGCGGGGGGCAGCTCTGCACCTCCCCCCAAGGCCCTGGCACCACCTCCTAAGCCTGAGACCCCTGAGAAAACAACATCTGAGAAGCCCCCAGAGCAGACGCCCGAGACAGCCATGCCCGAGCCCCCTGCCCCTGAGAAGCCATCTCCCCCACGGCCCGTCGAGAAGGAAAAGGAGAAGGAGCGGGTGACACGTGGGGAGCGGCCGCTGCGGGGTGAGCGAGGCGTGACTGGGCGACAGACACGGCCTGAGCGGAGCCTCACTGCGGGACAGCCCGCCACGTCCCGGCTGCCCAAGGCCCGGCCCACCAAGGTGAAGGCCGAGCCGCCCCCCAAGAAGAGGAAGAAGTGGCTGAAGGAGGCGGCGGGCAACGCCGCAGCGGGCGGGGGCCCCCCAGGCAGCTCTTCGGACTCGGAGTCATCCCCCGGAGTGCCCAGTGAGGACGGTGAGGCCCTCGACGGCCACTGGACTGGAGGGGAGGCAGGGAGCAGTGACCCCGGGGCCTCCAGAAGGAGGCACGGGTGAGGGTCATCGAGAGGGCACCGCGTAGCATCAGCAAGACAGTAACAATCACAATAAGTAAATTAAAAATCATAGCAATACTAACAGTTATGTGGCACCAAACTACGTGACAGACTGTCTTCTAAGTTCTTTACGTATATTAACTTGGTTAATTTTCACAGCAGTCCTAGCGAATAGATACTCTTATTATCCTCATAGACAGATGGGGAGACTGAGGCACCAATAGGGTGCTGGGATGTGGCGTCCCACCCAAGTTGGAAGGCAGCCAGCCAAGCCTCAGGCTCTGTTCTTCCATGCTGTGCTGTTTTGTCTCAGAATAGGCAGGATCTGAGGGAGATGGGGGCCCAGCATCCATCCTGGAGGCCCGGAGATGGTGGTGTTCCTGGTGACCTGCTGGGTGACTCCAGGACTGGGGCATCACCTCTCTGTGCCTTAGTGACCTCACCTGTAAAATGGGTATAATAGGTAAAGCACGGAGGAAGGTACCAGCTGTGAGCTTCGTTGCTTAGAATGATGTCTGGTTTGTGAGGACAATCACAACCACAGAAATATGTGTAACAGCTCACTTTTGTTGAGTGCTCACCAGGTGCCAGGCATCATTATAAGCATTTTACACATTTTTATCTTTGCATAAACCCTGCGTAGTAGGTGCTATAAAATTATCCTCATTTAAAGATGAGAAACTGAGGCACTGGGAGGTGACGTGCCTCGCTCAAGGTCACACACTCTTTGAGGTATAGTGGAAGGGTGGCTGTTTGAACAGAGACTGAACATACAGCTAGTCAAATGAGAGATGGAATTCTCTCCATCAAAGCCCTGATGTAGGTTCATGGAGAATAAGAGGCTCTTCTCTACCTTGTCCGGGGTCCCAGGGTCTCACCTCTTTTTGCTCTGCTGTCCCCCAGCATGCTCTCCTCAACCACATGGTCAGAGTAGGAAGGGACACAAGGGCAGGGGAATGGGCTGGCCTTTTAAGTGTGAGATCTGGGTGTGGCCCACATCCTGTCTTCTCATATCCCATTGGCCAGAACTAGTCACATGGCCACACCTGGCTGCAAGGGAGGCTGGGAAGTGTAGTCTTTTAACTGTACCGTGCTCCGTCACGCCAGGTGGAAATAGGTAAAGCTGGGACAGGGGAGGGTGTGGAAAGGGAGGTTTGCGAAAGGCCCAGGTTTGCAGGTCTTTCCTTCTCTGGCACTCAATTTTCTTTTCTTTTTTCTTAAACAACTTGATACATCTAATTCACATACCATATAGTTAACCTATTTAAAACATATAATTCGGTGGCTTTTAGTATAGTTGTAGAGTTGTGCTTCCATCTCAGCAATCAATTTGAGAACATGTTCATCACCCTGAAAAGAAACCCTGCACCCTTTGGCTATCACTCACCTTTCTCCCTTCCCCCCAGCCCTTTGCAACTAGTAATTTCCTATCTCTATAGATTTGCCTATTCTGGACGTTTCACGTGGGTGGAATCACACAACGTGTAGCCTTTTCTTCACTCAGCGTAATGTTTTTGAGCTTCATCCATGTTGTAGCGTGGATCCGAACTTCAGTCCTTTTTATGGCCAAATAATATTACATTGCGTGGATATACCACATTTTGCTTTTCCATTCATCAGTTGATGGACATTTGGGTTATTTCTACTTTTTGGCTATTGTGAATAATGCTGCTATGAACGTACATGGACAGGCACTGGATTTTCTGAGCCTGGGGAATGGGGGGGACTGAACTCTATACTCTTAGGGGAGCAGTTTCCCCGCCAAGGGTCAGTAGCTTCCTCTGGGTCTGGGTCTGGATGCCCTGAAGACTTCGCCCAGCCCATGAAGCCTTAGAATCAACCCTCTTGCTTGTCCAAGAACGGTCACCCTCCACGTGCTGGACGCTGATGCTCTTCTTTCTTGTATTCACAACGAAGGTTTTAGAAAGGGGCTGTGGTGATGTCCTCTTTGCCTCTTTCTTTCATCCACTCCCATCTGGCTTCCTCAGCCCCTTTCTGTAAGCATTTATTGAGCACCAACTATGTGCCATGAACTGGGGTGCCAGCAGTAAACAGAACAGACGAAAATATGTGTCCTCGTGGGAGCTTACAGTCCCGCTGGGGGAGTCGAGCAGATAAATATGTTATGTAATAGGATACAAACCAATATGAAAAATCATCAGTGTGAGGCTGGGCGGGATGAAAGAGTTAAGAAAAATAAATCCAGCAAAGAGGATCCAGCGGGATCCTGGGTGATATTTTAGGGAGAGGGGGGTGTGGGGAAGGCTTCTGGAAATGCCATTGGAGCAGAGATCTGAATGCGATGGGGTTGGGGTCGTGTGACTTTGGGGAGAGAACATTCCAGGCTGAGTGTGTCTGAGGATCAGGAAGGAGGAGCGAGTCAGTAAGGGGAGATGACAGGGAGAAGGGAGGACAGAGAAGAAAATGGACCAGATGTTGGAGGGATGAGGGGCCTGGGGCTTGGTGACCCCATGGGAAGGATTTTGCCGTGAGCGAGACAGACGCCGTAGGAGGGTTTGGGCCAAGGCCTGACAGGGTGTGACTTCCACTGCCAAGTAGTCACTCTGGCCCCTTGAAGCAGCTGTCACCAAGGTCACTCCCCCATGTGGATAAATCAAGTGGACTTTTCTCGTGCTTCTTCCTAAGGGTTGTTTTGGGGCCTTCTCATGGGCATCTGCTTCTCTGTCCTCCCTGTACTCCTTCTTGAGTTTCTCTGGGTGTCCCTCAAGTCCTACCCTTGGCCTTGTTGCTTCTTCTTCTGCACCTTTCACTTGGCAGGCTCCCAGAACTTTCCAGCGAGCCTCAGACTCATTGCTTCCCCTGGCCACCCTCCAGGCCCCTCCCCCCAAGTCCCCTCCCTCCGGATCCCACTGAGCTCCCTGTCCTGGTTTCCCTATCTCTGTGACGGCCCCACTGGCTACCCAGTCACCAGTCCAGACCCTCCGGGCACCATCCTTTGCTCCCTTGTGTCCACAGCAGAGAGGCCTCAGCCCTTCCCCTCCCGCCTTGACTGCCCCCATCCCCTCTGCTCTTTCCCACAGCCCTGGCCCAGATGCTGGCCCTCCTGCCCCCTCTATTGCTGTATCTTATCCCTACGGCCCTGCTTCATCCTCATCCTGTCTTACCTGGTCCATTGCTCTGGTCTCTGGTCTTACCCATCCCCCACATGGCCTGGGAGGGGTCTTTCTACACTGACCCTCGCCCCTCCCCTGCTCAGAGCTCTCCCATAGCTCTCTAGTACCCACCAGAAAAAGCCCTTGCTCTTTCCGCCTCACATTGGAGGCCCTGCGTGGTCTGGCCTGCACTGTCTCAGCTCCCATCTCCCTCAGTTTTGCCCTTTGTGATCTGATCTCTCTGACTTGATTCCCTGGTTTGGAAACTAACTATGCTGCTGCTTCAGACTTTATTGAAGCCATATCGAACTAGTCAAACATGAAGTTCACTGGCCTGGAATGCTCTTTCCTATCACTCAAGACTCAGCTCTTGTGTGACCTTGAACAAGCCTTCCCCAGCTCACCGGGCCAAGCTTGTTCAATGCTTGTGATTTTCTGCCGTTAGAGCGTATTACACCGGTGCTTGTCAGTGTTCCCCAGCAGACTGAGGGCAGAGGTTTCTCTCCGGGTCCCCGACGCTTAGAACACTGTCTGCCAAACAGGCAGCCTCGGAGGAAGTTGGAATAGCGAGCCCATGTCCCATTTTTCCCCCAGAGCGGGCAGTACCCGGGCGTCTGCTGAAGACCCGGGCGATGCGGGAAATGTACCGGAGCTACGTGGAGATGTTGGTGAGCACAGCGCTCGACCCGGACATGATCCAGGCCCTGGAGGACACACATGGTGAGCCGAGGCCTGGGGAGGCAGGACTGGGGACCCAGACTCCCGACCCCTCCTTTGCCCTGTTGCATTGTGGGGCCGCAGCTCTTCTGACACCCCTTCCTCATCTTTCAGACGAGCTGTACCTCCCGCCCATGCGGAAGATCGATGGCCTTCTGAATGAGCACAAGAAGAAAGTCCTGAAGCGGCTGTCACTGAGCCCAGCCCTGCAGGTGCTTGCGGGGGGCCTGGGCAGCAGGTGTCTGGGGCCCAGGGGTCAGCCATGAGGAGGCTTGTAGGTGTCAGCCACCGCGGTGGTCCCCAGAGCATCAGGCCCAAGAGGGGGCAATCGTTAGAAGGATTGGGCTTGGCCAGAAGGAAAGTTGAGGGCAGGACTGTCAGGAGGAGGTCTTGCAGGCCCAGATGGAGGGGAGCTGGGATGGTGTGGAGGGGTCATTGTGAAGGTCTGTGGTGGGTTGCTGGGCAGGCCCAGCAGAGCCTGGTTATGGAGTGCAAGCTTGGAGACAGAAGGTAGACTAGAGCCTGCACCCAGTTCGCTCGGGGGCAAAGCGATAAGCAGATTCTGGTGGCTTTTCCTTAGATGTAATGCAGCCTATTATAATCTCACGCTTAATATTAAGTCATCTACATAATTTCCCTTCTAGAATGGCCTAGGGTTCTGGGATGGAATAATAGGGCGGCTCTGAGAATTCTGTGATAGAATGTTAACCTGGCTCTGAGAATTCTGGTGGTGATGTCAGTGCGGTGCTGAGAATTATGAGATAGAATGTTAGAGCGACTCAGAATTCTGGGATGGAGTGTTAGTCTGGCCCTGAAAATTCTGGGGGGGTGTTAATCTAGTTCTGAGAATTGTGGGATGGATTCTAGGCTGGCCCTGAAAATTCTGGGTGGGATGTTAGTCCAACTTAGAAAACATGGGATAAAATGTTATTCTGATTCTAGAACTCTGGGTGGGATGTTAGGATGACTCAGAGAATTCTGGGTACGGTGTTAGGCTAGAGTGAAGAATTCCATTGTAGAATATAAGGATAGGTCTGAGGATTATGGGATGGAGTATTAGTTTGGTTTTAGAGTTCTGGGATTGAACATTAGCCTGGCAATGTGAATTCTGGATTCTAGGCTGACTCTGAGAATTTTGAGTAGGATGTTAGGCTGGTGCTGAGGATCCTGGGTGGAATGTTAGTATCTCTGAAATCCAGGGCTGGGCCACAGAGCACATTGTAAGGGTCCCCAGACAGGGCTGGGCTCCTTTGCCCTTTGAAGAGACCAAGACTCCTGAGTGTCTCTCCTGATCTGCAGCCTGGGGGAAACTGAGAACTGGGTGGTGGGTTTCAGGTGTGTGGGTCCAGGGAGGTGTCTTACTGACTCGTCTGCTCCCCGCAGGATGCCCTGCACACGTTCCCCCAGCTGCAAGTGGAGCAGAGCGGGGAGGGCTCCCCGGAGGAGGGGGCCGTGCGGCTGCGGCCGGCCGGGGAGCCCTACAACCGCAAGACGCTCAGCAAGCTCAAGAGGAGCGTGGTCCGAGCCCAGGTGGGGCCCGGACGGGAGGGGCCGGTGTGGGGGCGGTGGGGAGAGGGGCTGCCAGCGCCGGGCAGTGGGGCTGAGGCTTCTCCATTCTGTCTGCCCAGGAGTTCAAGGTTGAGTTGGACAAGTCGGGATACTACACGCTCTACCACTCACTCCACCACTATAAGTACCACACCTTCCTGCGCTGCCGGGACCAGGTGAGCGCGCCCCCCCCCCCCCCAGCCCCACCGACGCAGCGCCCTGGGCTTCTCCCCCATGCTAGCGCTTCCAGGGCCCCAGCTCCTCCTCCCTCAGACCTGGAAGTCCAGCCCCGGCCCCTCCTCCCTCAGACCCGGGAGTCCAGCCCCGGCCCCTCCTCCCTCAGACCCGGGAGTCCAACCCCGGCCCCTCCTCCCCAGACTCACTATCTGTTTCTCCGTGTACTTGTTGGAGCTCAGCAGGGTCACGGCCTCCGTGTGCCCAAAGTCAATGTCGTGGCCAAGCAGGAAGATGAAGAGCAGTTTACACACATATTTCTTCTTACTGTAGCCATCCAAGGCTTTGTCCCCTGGGGCCAGAGGAAGGAGGAAAGGGGAGGCAGAATGAGGATCACACCTAGAAGTCTCAGGAATCCTGGCCCCCAGCCCCTCCTCCCTCAGACCCAGGGGTCCAACTCCCAGCGCCCCTCCCCCTGGGACACTGATCCCTAGGCCCCCAGCCCCCTCCCACCGCAGGCCCTGTAGCCACCTGCCCCAGCTCCGTGTTTCACCCCTGCAGACCCTGGCCATCGAGGGCGGCGCTGAGGACCTGGGCCAGGAGGAGGTGGTCCAGCAGTGCATGCGGAACCAACCGTGGCTGGAACAGCTCTTCGACTCCTTCAGCGACCTGCTGGCCCAAGCACAGGCCCACAGCCGCTGCGGGTGACCCCACCCCACCTGCGGGGGGCGGGGTGCCTCCTCCATGAACCGAGAATTGGGACAGAACTGTGTCCTCAGGAGCTAACCCCGGGGCCCGTTGCCAGGGAAGGGGGGGGTCATTGGTCAGGGTGTCTCCATGCTGCCCCCCAGGGCAGGGTTCAAAGTTCGACTCCCCCCACCCCGACCCCCAAGCCCTCACCACTCCTTCCCCATTCCTCCCACTGTCCGGTGTACAGAGAAATTATTTATATATATGTATAAATGTCTATTTAGTAACGGTTTCCCTCCCCCCTTGCCCCCAATCCCCCCTCCACGGCCATAGCCCCCGCCCCCTCCACCTTGTACATAATGTATAGGAAAAGTCTATGTATGGTTGAGGGGGTGGGGCGGCTTCAGAGAGCTGGGGGACCCCCTCCCCCCCAAATCACTCCTTAATAGGCCAAGATCTTTGCTAAAGGCCATTCCCTCCCCAGGGCATTCGGCATCGGGTGGGAGGGGGAAAATGCATCTTGTTAATTATTTTTAATCTTATTTATTGTACATACCTGGGGCGGGGGGCTGGGGAGGTGGAGGGGGAGAAGGGTCCCCTCCTTTTGCCCCTCCCATTCCTTTTCTACTGCGATTTGTCTGTGTCTGCCCCTCTTCCCCACTGCCCCCATCCCATTGTCGTCTGGATGTGGTTCTATTTTTTATCGGTTTCCTATCCCCTCCTTCCTCTCTCTAACCTCTCTGCTCCCACCTCCCCGCCACCCTTCGTCTCTTGCTCTTTCTTGGGCTTCTGTACAACTCAACTTGTATACACTGTGTACACACAACCAGCCAAACGAAAACCCAACGGCAAACACTTTATCAGCTGGCTGGAGTATCTCTGTCCTGCGGCGTGCGGGCGGGCCTGGAGGTGGCACGGGCAGAGGGTCTGGAACCGAATGTGGCTTTTCTGGAGCCCTGGCAGGTGGTTGGGCTGAGGTCGTTGTATCCATTATGTCTCACCGTGTAACAAATTGGCCCACCCCAAACTTGAGTGACTTAAAACAAGAAACATCATTGTTTCTTGTTTGGTTGTTGGTGTCTGAGGATCATGGGAGCAGGTTAGCTGGGTGGTCCTGGCCTAGGGGCTGTCTTGAGGGTACAGGCAGTGGTCAGGCAGAGTAGTAGTCATCAAGGGATCAACTGGGGTTACAGGATCTACTTTGAAGGTGGCTTGCTCATGTGGCTGTTGGCTGGCGGCCTCAGTTCCTTGCCACGTGGGCCTCGCCCCTATGGGGATGGCTGGCAGCTGGTTTCATCAGCAGCAAGTGATCAAGGGGAGAGAGCAAGGAGGAAGCCATGAGATTTTTGTGTGCTTATCTCGGACATCATACACCATTACTTGTGCCACGTTGTTCATTAGAGGAGTGTCATTAAGCCCAGCACGCTCAGGGAGAGGGAAATTCAGCTCTGCTTCATGAAGGGAAAAGTGTACGAATTTTGGGATGTGCTTTTAAACCAGTACAGGCAGTGATGGCTGTCGGAAGTTGACCCGCTTTTCTTGGCTCCGTATGTAGACTTGAGGGCGGGTCTCTATTCTGGAACCCTGAATCCACAAGGTCGCCAGGGGACTGGCAATTCAGAGGCCGGCTGCCAAGTTGATGGATTCCTCGAGCCTTGTGGCTGCTCAAGGTGTGATCCAGGACCACCAGCCTTGGAGTCCCCCAAGAGCTTCTAGAAATGTAGACTCGGGCTGTTTTTCAAATCTATTGCATCACAGCCCACTTTTTTTGTGTGTGTGTGTGAGGAAGATCAGCCCTGAACTAACATCCATGCCAACCCTCCACTTTATATGGGATGCCGCCACAGCATAGCCTGGCAAGTGGTGCGTCGGTGTGCGTCCGGATTTGAACCCGGGCCGCCAGCAGCGAAGCACGCGCACTTACCTGCTATGCCGCAGGGCCAGCCCAACACAGCCCACTTTTTAATAAGATTCTGGGAGGATTCTATGATTTTATTTATTTATTTATTTATTTTTCCCCAAAGCCCCAGTAGATAGTTGTATGTCATAGCTGCACATCCTTCTAGTTGCTGTATGTGGGACGCGGCCTCAGCATGGCCAGAGAAGCGGTGAGTCTGTGCGCGCCCGGGATCCAAACCTGGGCCGCCAGCAGCGGAGCGCGCACACTTAACCACTAAGCCACAGGGCCGGCCCTGGGAGGATTCTATACGCGTTCAAGTTGGAGGAGCGTGTTCTAGAACAAAAGTGTTAAAAATGTGGTGGTCAACTGGCAGTATTCTAGAACCCAACCTATAAAGTAGTGAGTAGGCCGTTGTCATTCTGGAACCTGGACCCTTATCATCAAAGATGGACTGTTGGTACCCAGAACCCTCGAGTCAGCATTGAGGATGGCTGGTCGTGGGTTGTGAGATTTAAGGCTGGATCATCAGCGTTCTAGATTCCTTTCTGGGTGAAATTGAAGAACAGCCCACGTTCTAGAACCTTGGATATCGTCTAGACCGTCACCAGTGTTACTGATTCTAGAGCCCTGGTTTTACAGAATAGAGGATGGATAGTAGCATTTCAGAACCACAATGGGAGAGTCGATGATGGACCATGAACTTTCTAGAATCATGGCGTTAAGTGGTTGTCCATTAGTGTCCTTGAACCATGGCCTGTAGCACACTGGAGGCGCAACCTCTGAGAGGTGGTTGCTCATTCAAGGTTCTAGACTGGGTTGTCAAATTAGGGCCAAAGAATCAGGATCGGTGTTGTCCCAGGTCAGATAGGATAGAAAGTGGATGGAGCGTTTGGAAGGTGGACGGTGGGGGCAATATCATCTCTTCGGGGGCAGAATAACCTTGTGGTTGGCCTTTGGAATTGAATTGCCCAGACCTGAATTCCAGCTCTAGCACTAACCAGGTGAGTCGGATAATAGCCTCCATCCTCAGCTTTGTCATTTGTAGAATGGGTTTTTGTCAAGATGGAGGAAAACAATTCATTTGTTTTCATGATTTAGCTCCTGTCACCCATAGCAGGAGACCCCAAGAGGCTTGGTGGAGGTCCAAGAGAGATCAAGAAAGGAAGAGAGACAGGACAACAAAAATGGATAAAGAGGAACATCAAAACCTGGAGTGACTTAGAATCATTACCAGGGCCCGCCAAGCCTGGGGGTTGGGGGGAGGGCAGGAACCAGAGTATCAGGCACACACATGTGCCTTGAGATGCCGACTAGTCCATCCCAGCCTCTTCGCTGTTGTCTGGTGAGCTTTGGAATGGTGGCCATGAACCTTCCAAAAATGGCCTGCCAGTTGTCGCGTGGGTTTGTACGTCTGCCTTTTGCTGGGAGCAGGCCGTAGGTTTCGTCACCTTCTCCAAGTGCATCTTGGCCCTTTCAGAAGCAGAGTGTCCCGGCCAAGAACTTGGCCCCGTGAGACGATGCAGAAAAGACAGACCTACTAAGGAAGTGTTGGCGGTGGGACCCGGGGAGAGAGAAGTTGGCCCAGGACGCTGCTGGTTCCTCTTGAGGGCTCCTCACCCCCGGCTGGAGGTGTCAGATCTTGTCTGGAAACTGATGGAAACGCCCCCCCTCCCCCATCCCACAGGGGTGGGCCCCTGAGGCTCTGGAGGAGAGGGAGTGGATTTGTGGCACAATACATTTGAGCCACGCTTATTCCCAGAGCGGAAGGTTGAACGCAGGCCAAGGATTCTGTGATAATGAAACCCGGAAAGGGATATTTAGCTAATCATTGTTCTCATCTGGAGGACAGAGGGACATTCATGGTTCTGGGGCAGGAGAACCACAGGGCCTCGATCATTGGTACAGCGCTTAGTCTGTGCCCGACGCTGTTCTCAGTCTCTGCGTGCAGATTGGCTCCTAAAAGCCTCGGGCCCTGGGACGTAGCTCTGTGATCGCCCCCGTTTTACAGATGAGAAGACTGAGAGGTAGCAGAGCTGGTTTGGAACCCAGGCAGCTGCTGCCAAGGGCCAGGCAGGGCCATGACCTACCCCAGAACCAGGAGGCGGATTCTGGGGTGCGAGTGAAGGGAGCATTCCAGGATCAGGGGCTCAGAGAGATTCTGTTGAAACTTAGCAGATGTGGGAGTGAGGGGAGCAGATAGAGGCCAAACTTCCAGAGCATGGGGACATCTTGGTTGAGTTTAAGTAGGTGTTGGAGTTCATAGACCACCTGTCAGATGGGCTTGGGAGATGGGTGAGTGGTGGTCTCCAGTTCTGGCTCCAGCCTTCCAGGTTAACAATTAGACCACAGAATTGGGGGTCTTGGGTTGAATGTGGGGGGGGGGTCTAAGGGTTCCCAGACTGGAGTGTGTCGTCAGCTTATCTGCCGTGGCCTTGAGATGCCCAACACTTCAGCCTGTCCCAAGAGAGAAGCTCAGATGGGGTGTGTCCACACCTGCCTCAAGAAGGATTCCAAGTTGAGACTCAGACATCAGCCCAATTGGGAACTTTCTGGAACTGATAACTTGCCAGCCAGCTGCTTGGACACCATTCCACCCACCTGTCTCTTCTCTCTCTTCCAGCCAAAAGGACTTTTTCAATATACATTGGAAGTGAGAGGGGGGCAGGCAGTGTTTGTAGCAGTTGCTGCCTGTCTCCAAGGTCCCGGAACCTTCTAGAACACCACTATTAGACCTGTTTGCAGTAATGAAGATGTTATATATTTGCCCTGTCCATTAGGACAGGTAGCCTAATTCACAGGTAGCCACTGGCTACCTGTGAATATTGAGCTCTTGAAATGTGGCTAGTGTGACTGAGGAACCAAATTTTTAATTTCACTTAAATAGCCACATGTGGCTCCTGGCTCCTGGCATATTGAACAGTGCAGTTCTAGAACTTTCCAGAAAATTTTTTTTTGTTTCTCAGACATTGAGGTCCCAACAAAACGTCCACCAAAACAGAAAAGGGTAGAATCGCCCTGTTGAAGGGGAAGTGGGGGTCCAGATGCTTGGCTCAGGCTTGTCTGTGACCCCTGCCCCCCAACCAACCAAAGGGTTCTAGATCTGATGGTTCTAGGTAGAGCGAGGCTTTAGCGTCTGTGTGCCTTGTGTGCCGTGTGTGTGCGCGTGCGCGTGCGTGCCCCCTGAGTTCACACACCTCTCCTGAGCCCTTTTTCCTTTTTTAAAAAGCACCTTTTGACTTTGGCAGTGACGTTTATTTCTCTGGGGAGGGGAGTTATATACAGCAGTGACCCGGATGCCCGGGAGCCCCTCACCCCCACCAGGGGCTCGGGTGGGGGAAGGAGGCGTTGGCAGAAGGCACACAGTGGCAGTGGCCCGGAGGAGGCCAGGAATTACGGGAGGGGGTGTAGTGTATCCTGGGAGACCCAGATGGGGAAACTGAGGCTCGGCGAAGGCAGCTGGTCCCGAGAGCTCGTGTTGGTTGCTCCTCTCACGCCCAGGCTACAGGAGGACGCAGGGGCAGCCCCTGTCCTTCTTCCTGGGGGCACTGGGCGGGCTGGGTGGGAGCTCTTGTTCTTGGTACTTCCTGTGGGAGGAGGGTGGTGAGTTTGGGCTGCGGGGGCTGGGGACAAGGACGATGGGAAGGGGGCTCCGCTCACCGGACGGCCCGCACCAGCTGCTCGAAGGCTTCGTCCACGTTGAGGCGCAGTTTGGCCGAGGCCTCGAAGTAGGCCATGTGGTGGGAGGCGCTGAAGGCAGAGGCTTCAGATCGGGGGACCTGGGGTGGGGGTGGGGGACATGGGGAGAAGTCAGGTCCCTGCCTTCAGGGCGGGTCCCGGCTGGGGGAGGCAGAAAGACACACTGTCACACACCTCTAATGGGGGTTACATACTGGGGGGGCTCAAGTGAAGAGGAAAAGTTCCAGCGAGACCACGGGGGAGATGCCGAAGGGGCTCAGCACCATCTAAGTAGGGAGTCAGGGAAGGTTCTATAGACGTTTGCTCTTCTGAGCCATTAGATCATTTAACTGTGAGTTCGTGGGGCAGAGAAGTCAGCGTGTTCCCAGCAGAAGCCTGAGCAAAGCTCTGAGGGCTGGAAATCCCCAAAGGCTTGATCTAAAAGATGAGTTCTGGGTGGAAATCAGGCAGTCTGTGTATACAGGGAAGTCATGAAAGCAGAGAAAGGAAGGGACAAGACCATGCTGGGCATCAAGCGCCAGGTGGGAGAGCTGGCGTTTTCTCCCAGGGGTGCTGGGGAGCCATGCGAGGGCTGGGAGCAGGGGAGGGGCAGCTCGGGGTGGGGGGTGGGGTGGGAGGTTGACTGGAGAGAAGAAACAGGAGGCTGGGGCAAGGGTCCAGGTGGGAACAAGAGGCAGGGACAGGGCAGAGATTTGGGGCTGGTTGACCTGGGGAGGCGGGGAGGTGCCCTTCTTTCTATCCAGCCATCTCTCCTGGGGACTCCTGTCTGCAATGCTGGGGACTCAGGAGGTCCCCCTTGGGGGCAACACATCTAGTGAGGTGTGTGACAAGGGAGGGAGCAGGACTGAGGAGCCAGAGGGAGATGCTGACGTGAGGGGATGCAGGAGGTGTCCCGACCGAGATGGGGTCCCTGGGGGCTCCCAGACCTGGCGCTGTGTCTCCAGATCTGCCTTGTTTCCGACCAACACGATGGGGAAGTCGTCGCGGTCCTTGACTCGGAGGATCTGCGTGAAGAGCTTGCCTACCTCGTTAAAACTGTGGATTGGAAGCCGGAGGCATGAGGTCCAGCCAGCCACTCGGACCCGGTCCCCCCTGCTCTGCCATGGCAACCCCTCTCACCTCTGCCGGTCGTTAATGGCAAACACCAGCAGGAAGCCGTGGCCGGCACGCATGTACTGTTCCCGCATGGCACCGAACTCCTCCTGGCCCGCAGTGTCCAGGACTGCAGAGAGGGGGAGAGGGGCCGTGGTGGGGACGAGGTTCCCCTTAGCTACCTCCAAGAGCCCTCAGCCCCGCCACCATCCCCCCATCCACTCCCTGCCGCCCTCACTGTCCAGCCGGGCCGGGACGCCATCCACGGTGCAGATCTTCGTGTAGGAGTCTTCAATGGTGGGGTCGTAGTCAGACACGAAGTAGGACTGGGGGGGTGGGGAGAGGACACTGTTACTGCAGCGCCCCAGCAGGGATGATGGAGCCCTGCCCCTGGGCCCCGCCTTTCTCTGCCCCTCTCTCTGGGTCTCTGTCCCTCCCCAGTCTCCTCTCTCTGAGTCTCTCCTGGTCCTCTCCCTCTCTCTGGTATAAAGTACATCTCCCACATTGTGATTACGTCCTGGCTGTGTGGCATTGAACAAATCGCTTTCCCTCTCTGAACTTCAGTTTCCTCATTTGGAAAATGAGGATAAAAATAGCACTACACTTAATCCAGTGTTTGTGAGATTCAGGGAAAATCCCTGTTAAGCATTTAAATATCATCTGGACATATTAGGTGCTCAGTTATTGGGAGACGCTGTTGTCCAGAATGTCTCCCCGTCTCTCTCTCTCCCTGCTCTTTCTCTTCCCTTTTTTTCTTTTCCTCCTCCTCCTTCTCCCTCCCCCCTTCTTTTTCCTCAGGCGGCTTCCAGTGTCTCCTCCCAGGGGAAGGTCCCGGTTCCAATCCCGCTGCCGAGACGCTGCCCCGCCTGCAGGCCGGGCCCCTCCCTTCCTGCCTGCGTCCCGCCCGCCTCCAGTGAGGCCTCTGGCCAGCTTTGGGTCTGCCCCTGGGTGCAAGGGGCCCAGGGCCAGGGCCTTTCTCAGCACAGGCAGGGGCTCCCATGCAGGCACTGGCTGGGGTCTCTGGAGGGGCCTGGGGCCCAGGGGCTTCTGCGGTAGCATCTCGGGAGCAGACACCGTTCTAGAGTTTCTCCGAGGTGGGAGGGTTTTCCTTGGGAATGGGGTGGAGGTTTCCTGAGCAGGGGTGGATTTTCAGGAGAGAAGGGGTGATCTGGCAGGTGAGGGTCTGAGGGCTGCATCCTGTCTGTTAGGGGGGCACTTGGTGAGGGCTTGTCCTGGAGAGAGAGTGTAGGGACCAGGCCCTGGGGGGATTAGAGGCGTGTCTTCAGAGCACATGGGGAAAAGTTCAGGGGTGAGAACTGGGAGAGAGCCCCAAGGTGGCTTGGGTGCATTGGGGACGTTTGTTATAGAATATAGGTGTGTGTCTGGAGAGTCTTAGAGACCCTGAGACGCATTTACGGGATCAGAGAAACTCCCAAGGAGCGGGTCTTTCTGGGGGTGTCAAGAATCTGGGGGCTAACTAGGGTTTCTGAGAGGGGCTCAGGGAGCCGGAGTGGAGGACAACTCAAGATGGAGGAGTGGTTGGTTTTCCTTGGGGGAGAATGGAGGTCTGGGTCTTGGGGGATGGGGCATCCCCAGGACTTGGGATCTTAGAGTTCTCTGAAATGGCCCAGGGGCAGGATCTTTGAAATCTCTTGGGTTTGAGAGTGCCTCTCAGGACTGGGTGGTCCCAGATAGGTCTCAGGGGCAAAGTCTGGGTATAAATTCTAGATTCTGAGGGAGGTCCCTGAAGGGGCTAAGCACTCAGACTGGGGGACTCTCAAGGGTGTTGGGCACAGGTGTTCTCCCAGTTAGGCTCTGAGTGGCTCAGAGGGGAACCTGGGGTCTTGGATTTGGGGGAGATGGGGATCCGGGTGGGGGGAGGTGGCACCTAGGGGCATGGGGGCCCATGAGAGTGCTTAGGGTCTGAATGGGGCCACTCTTCTAGATTTCGGGTGCTCGCAGGAGGCGCTCAGGGTCAGGTCAGCAGTGAAGCGGGGTCTTGGGTATTGAGGGGAGGGATGGTGGGTCTCAGGATACAAGTATACGACGAAGGTCTCTCGTGTAGGAGGTGGAGGCCCAGGGTCACAATATGAAGGGACTTTTTAAGATTAGAGGGCCTCACGGGAGGGTCTCAGTGATGGGTCGAGGGGAACTCGGGGTCTCAGGGATCTCCCAAAGGGCTCAGTTCTGACTCCCGCGGGCACCCCCCCGGGTGAGGGCCCACTACCTGGATGAACTGGATGGTCAGCGCGCTCTTGCCCACGCCGCCGCCGCCCACGACCACCAGCTTGTGTGTCTCGCTGGGTGGGGGGTCCCCGGGCCCCGGCCCCCCGCCCCGGGGCCGCCCCCGCCCCGTCCCGGACGCCGCCCCGCTGCTCATGTCGCCACTGCTGCCGCCGCCGCCGCTACCGCCTGGGGGAGCCGGGCGGGGCCTAGGGGCGGGCCACGCTAATAAGGCTACTGCATAATCATGAGCTCCGGCAAGAGGGGCTCGAGTCTCGGGACACTTAAGGAGGAGGCAAGGCCAGGGAAAGGGAGGAGCTATGCTAATAAGGGCAGGAGAGCTGCGGTCGCTGCAGAGAGGAATTCCGAATGGGGGCGGGGATATGCTAATGAGAGAACTGTGCTCACCCCGAGCCGCGCCACGCGCCCTGGCCTGGCGGGACGTCTAGGGGCGGGTCTATGCTAATAAGGGCTCTCATTCTTTCGGCAGACCGGCCTGGAATATCGTTCGGGGTGGGGCTATGCAAATGAGAAGCCTGCGACGCAGCTTCGCAGGGCAGCATCCCGGAGGCCGAGTTCTAGTAGGTGGGGCTTGCCGACTCGCGCGCGGCCGTATATAGGCGCGCTCTGAGGAAGGAGCATGTCCTGGGATCCTAGCCAAGCTCCCGACCCGGGTGTCTGGGCTGGAAGCTGGAGTCTCCGCCCGCTAAGGGACCCAGGCTTCCGGTTCCTGCTGTCCCAGCCAAGCGGAAGACAGACTGGGAGGGGAGATGGGGCCCTGGAGGGGGACAGCCGGGTAACGGGGCAGGGAGGGGCCGTGAGATCACTGCATTCCTAATCTATGAGCCAGCTCGTTCAAGCCCGGACGCCTGGGTCATGAAGGGCCTAGGGCCAGGCTTTCTGGGTCTTGAAGGAGGAAGAAGCTGAGGGCCCAGACTCCTGGGTCTCTAGGAAAGAATGGGCCTGGAGGCCTGGTCTCCTGGGTCCTGGGGAGGAGGGCATCCGGGGGTTCTTACTACTAGATTCTGTAAAGGAGGGAGCTGGGGCCCCAAACTCTTGGGTCCAGGGGTTGGAGGGGCAGAGGACTCAGAATTCTGGATCCGAAGGAGCTCGGGTGGGGAACCCGAACACTTGTGTTCGTGTTAAGGTACGAGCTTGAGACCAGGAATAGTCTAAGGGAGGAAGGCCTGAGGGTCCGACTCTTGGACGTAAGGAAGGAGAGCTCGGACTCCTGAGTCGTAGGGAGGAGGGAAATGGGAGTCCAGACTCCTCTGCTCTGAGTGAGAGGAATCGGAATTTGGACTTTTCTAACCTAAATGAGGAGGAGGCTGTAGGGCCGGGCTCCTTGGTTCTAAATTTAGAGGGTACTGGGAGATCGGGATTCTGGGATCCCCAGGATGTGGGCGGGGCAAATCTCAGCCACTCCAGCTGTTTTTCTACCGCCCACTCCGCGGAACTACAATTCCCTTGCATCTGTGCCGTGGATGCGCTGTACGTCACTTCCTGTTCCGCAGCTCTTTCCGCGCGCGCGCAGGGCATTGTGGGCCTCATCGCGGGCCACCGCCACCCCGCCCACTTCACCTCTCACCCCCATGCTGTCCCCGCGCGACGGAGGCGACGCGCGGACTACGCCTCCCGGCGTGCGTCGCGCACACCTCTGCCCATGTGCCCCGTTGACTGCTGGGAAACTGAGTCCGGAGCCTTCCCACTAGCCTTCAGGGCACCGTGCTCGGTACTTGAAGTCCCGGCAAGCTCGGCGGCGTTTTAGCTCCGCCCCTCGCCTCCCTCCGCTCGCGAGCCCCCCCAGCCCGCCCCGCCCCGCGCCGGGGCCGGAGCCGCAGCCCGAGCGGCGGGGTAAGATGGCGGCGGAGGTCCGGGCCGCGGGGCTCAGGCCTATCGGGGTGGGCGGGGCGGAGTCGGGTCGCTAGTTGTCCCCGAGTCCTCCGCACACGCCGCGGGGCCTGGAGGGCTTAACGGGGCGGCCTCGGACCGGGCAGCGGCGGCGGAACCTGGCGCCGAGAGGGGGGCCTTCTCCAGGCCCCAGGACGCGTCTCTGGGTGCCGGGGGCATCTACGGGGCATCCCCGTGAGGACTAGGGACGTCCACAGGGCCTGGACCGAGACTGGAGCCTGCCCTCCATCATATGGCTGGCCTGGGTCATTTCTGTAGGCACTGTTGATCGTCTTTATGGACTGACCGGAGGCTAGGGTCTGTTTAGAGGGTTCTGGGGCCATCTTGAGATCTTGAGATATGTCCCAGGGGTGAAGGAGGTCTGCAAGAACTGAGGAGTATCTGCAGAGCCATCTGTAGCGCCTGGGGTATGTCTCTTAGGTCTGGGAAGTATCTGCATAGGCTGACCTGAGGATGCAGCTCACCTATATGGGTCTGGGGCCATTTAGCGGGCCTGGAGAAACTATCCAGGGCTAGGAAGTCTTTTAGGGCCACGCAGAGGAGTGGGATGTACCCACCAAAGGAGGGAGGCAAATATCGAGATGTGCTGAGAGGCCTGGATGGGTCTCCAACGTCTGGGGAGTGTCCAATCTGGGTGACAGGAGGCTGGGGGCAGTTAGAAGGACCTGGAACCATCTAGGTGGCTTTGAGTGTGACTGCAAGAATGCAATCTCTATGCCTGGAGCAAATTCGAATGCCTTTTGGGGCCCGATAATCGCATGGAGAATGAGACAAAGAATATTGGAAAATTTGCCCAGCTCAAATGTACTAGCACTTTAGAATGTAATTCAAATGAAAAATGTTTGAAAATGCTGCGATGCCCTGGGGCTACGGAGAGAGGATTAGTCCACGTTAGTCTGGGAAAGTCTATAAGATCATGTAGTGTCATGTTTTTCAAACTCTTTTGACCTTGATCTACAATAAGAAATACATTTTTCATTGAGACCCAGTACATGCCCACATACGTATTTAACTAATGCCCAAGTCCCATTAATTAACATTTCCAATGATTACTTGTGATGTACTGTGAAGAATTTTCTGTTGTGTTCGATTTACTTTTTATAACAAGCTATTTGTGAAGCACTATACTGCTATCAGACTCTGTAGTTTGGGAAACACTGGTCTAGAGGGCCCTAACAATGGCTGCAGAGCTTTCTCATGTTGAAAAGATCTAAGGAGCCGTGGGTGTGTCTGCAAAGCCTGGGGCACGTCTACATGGGCAAGGGAGCATCTTCCTATGCCACAGAGCATTGGGGATCTGAGTGTCTGAAGTCAGCAGATCTTGATCAAGCTTCTGTTATGTGACAGTCACTGTTCCACGTTAGCATAGGCTTCCCCCGGAGGTGCTGAAGGGTGGCTTCAGGGCTGGGAACTGTCCGTAGGGGCTTATCAGGGCGGGACATGTCAATGGGGGTTAGGGAAGGAGCCGCAGGCTCTTAGAGAGCTGGGAGGCTGCATGTGGGAGCTTTGGCATGTGTTGAAAATCTGTGGTCGGGGGAGACCAGGACCCAGGTCTTTTCTTTGCAGATATGCAGCTGGGCGCATAGGGGAGACAAATGTAGGGGAAACCTGGGCCTTAAAGGCTAAAAATGATAATTATTGGTACTCCGTATTGAGCATTTGGGCTGTGCTAACTGTGTGGCAGAAGTTAGTCTCCTTTCAATTCCACAGCCTTTCTCAGAGGTAAATTCTCCCATTGAGCCCATTTACAAATCAGCACAAGAAGTTGGAGGTTAGGGGTTTTGAAACTTTCTAGGAACTTGGAGACTGGATATTGTTTTTAGAGTAGCAGATTTGGTGGTCGCAGGGAAGCCTACAGCCAAAATATATTTTCTGAAGCGCCAGTCAAGACACTCACCAGTCTGAAGGATGATCTTTCAAGTTCAGTATAATCTGAGAATTTCTGTGACATTGCAAAGCTTCAGCCCTCTTTCCATACAGTGGGCAGATAGGCAATAGGCAGGTGCCCCTATGGGGTCTGGTGGGACAGCATCCCTTTCTGGAATTAGTGCTTTCCTTTTAAAAGTGGCATACTGGTTTTGTAGATCACACTCTCACAGTTCCATCTTATATTAGGTATGTAAATACATTTTTTTGGCCCCTCACCATCAAGGAAAATTGATGCTTTAGAAAGTTGTGTCATGTTTGAGGCGCACCCAGCACCCTGGCACATACCTCAGTTTGGGGAAGGTGGGTTTATGAGGCTGTGGAATACACTATTTGAAATCACAGTTCAACAGAAAGAAATCTTGGCATTGAGCTGGCTCCCATGAGGGTGGGCAGTGAGGTCTTAAAGGAAGCTGTGAGAACTGGGGAGAGGAGAGTTGAAGTAGAAGGCCTCCCTTCCACAGAGGAGGCAGCTGAAATCCACACAAGGGAAGAGAGTTGCTCCAGTCCCTTGGGTGTCTGCGCCGGAGTTGGTACTGGCCCAAGGCCTGGGATGAGGTGGGGGAGGGGAGGGATGCTGAGGAGGATGCTGATGGGCAATGCTGGACGCCCTTCCTGTTCATTCCCTGCTTGCACCGCCTTCTACTACCACTCCGTCCCCACCCCCAGCCTCCACTCCAAACTCTCGCTCCCTCGACCACCAGGTGACCATGGAGGAAGAAGATGAGTCTCGAGGGAAGACAGAGGAGTCGGGCGAGGATCGGGGCGATGGTCCGCCCGACAGAGACCCCACGCTTTCTCCTTCTGCCTTTATCCTGGTGAGGCTGCCAGACATCTGGGGCTGAGGGAGGGAGGGGCTGGGAGTCCAGACACCTAGGGCTGAGGGTATGGCGGGGCTGGGAGTCCAGACTCCAGGGCTGGCCTCCTGGGCCCTGGAGGGGAGGAGGGGCTGGGGGCCTGGACTCTTGGCTCCTCTGAAGGGTTTGAGTCTGGTTGTAGGGGTGTCTGGAATGGCCGTCTCTCAGGAGCAGAGCTCGTGGCCATTGCACGAGTGCCCTGACAGCCCTTTCTTTCCGCCCCCTTCGCCCTCCACCTTTTCCTCAGCGGGCCATTCAGCAGGCCGTGGGAAGTTCCCTGCAGGGGGATCTGCCGAATGATAAAGGTATGATGAATTCTGATCCCCTTAGCCCCCTACCCCATCTCTGCGTTCTTTATCCTGATTTCATTCATGTATACTTTTCTGAGGGCTCCTGGGTGCCACCCTTGTGCTGGCACGGAGAGCCAAAGGTGGGTCAGACCCTGCGGCTGCCTTAGGGGGGTTCACAGTCTGGTGGAGGGGAGACACAGTCACAGCACAGAGGTAGCCCGTGAGAGGGCAGGGGGCCAGCCAAGCTAGCATGGAGGGGGATGGAGTCCTGGAAGGCTTCCTAGAGAGGGTGACAGGTGAACTGGGTCTCTGAGGATGTACTGGAGTTGTCTGGTAAAGAAAACAGCCTGATAGGCAGAGGCAACGGCAGGCACACAGCACGGGCTTGTTGCAGGCCTGAGTCGTGGATTTTAGGGGCTGGTGGGCAGGGGGAGGCAGGAGAGGTCCGTGGGACTGTGTCACAGCAAGGCTGAAATGCCAAGCTGACTTGTCTGGACTTCATCCTGCGGGCAGCTAGGAGGCCAGGTGGGTGAGAGTTGGAGCCTCAGAAGGGTGCCGGGGAAGTCCTTCTGGGATCCTTGTTGGGAGGTGGTGGACGGAAGCCTGGAGAGCAGGCAGGAGCTGGGTTCCCTGTCGCGAGCTAGGGCAGGCTCCTCTTTCCTCTGCTCCTCAAGGTCTCTGCATCTAGTCCCTTGTCTCCAATCCCCCGTGCAAATCTCTCTCCAGATGGCTCTCGGTGTCATGGCCTTCGATGGAGGCGCTGCCAGAGCCCACGGTCCGAGCCCCGTTCCCAGGAATCCGGGGGGACTGACACGGCTACTGTGAGTAAGAAGAGGGGGCTGGGGGCCAAGACTCATGGGGCTGGAGGAGGGAGGGCATTGGGGCCTGGATGCCTGAGACGGAGAGATGGGGTGGGGACCCAGACTCCTGGGGCTGGGCTGCTGATCGAGGGCAGTGATGGAGGGTCTGGGGCCTGATCCTTGGGGGCCAGGCCTTGGGCCCTGGAGGCCGCCAGGATGAGGGAATTGGTTAGATCCCCGCATTTTCTTGGGGTCTCAGATGCCTGGATTCTTGAGTTGTTAGGGGCTGGGGAAATGGGATTTGTGGGGCCCCACGTGAGCAGGGACAGGGCAGAACCCCTCCTGGCCTATTCCAGGTGTTGGACATGGCCGCGGACAGCTTTCTCGCGGGGCTGGTGAGCGTCCTGGATCCCCCAGATACCTGGGTCCCCAGCCACTTGGACCTGCGGCCTGGCGAGTGAGTAGCTGGGCAGCCGGATTGGGAGAGGCCCCGACGTGGGACCTGGAGGCGCCCCTGAGGCTCACTCACCCCTTCCACCTTGCAGAAGCGAGGACATGCTGGAGCTGGTGGCCGAGGTCCGGATCGGGGACAGGGATCCGATCCCTCTGCCTGTGCCCAGCCTGCTGCCCCGTCTCAGGGCCTGGACGACGGGCAAAACGGGTACGTGGTGCCGGCGCTGTGCGGGAGTCAGCTACTGTTGGTAGGAACGGTAGTGATGATCGTGTTATTTAGACAAAAGCTTTATTTTACCATTTTTTCCTATCAGACTGAGTAAAGGTTGTACGTAGGTACAGACGTACATGAAGTAAAAACGGATACGATAGCTAGCACATGTGTGGCACCCAGTGTAGGTGCATTGGGAATTCGTCCCCCCAGGAGGGGGGCTTTTAGCATCTCTATATTCCAGAGGAGAAGGCTGTAAGAGGGAAGCCACTTGCTCAAAGTGGCACAGCCAGAGGCTCTGTGGTCGTCCTGGGCCCTGAGCCCCAAGCCCGGGTCCGTCTGAGTGTAAAACCCAAGTGTTTGACTTCTGCCATGTGCAGCTTCCTGTGAGTCTGCTCCCCAACCCTGCACGCCGTGAGTAGGTGCAGGTGTAAGGCTGTGAGCAGTGCAGAGCAGAGGTTCTTGAAGTGGAGCAGAATCACCAGGAGGACTTGTTAATCCACAGGTTGCTGGCCCCACTCCCTGGGGTTTCCCATTCAGCAGGTCTGGGGTGGGGCCTGGGAATTTGCATTTCTAACCAGTTCCTTGGTGGTGGTGCTGCTGCTGGCCCCCTGGGGCCCTGATGAGATCCCCAGGTTTAGACTTCCCAGAGAGTGCCTGGCACAAAATAGGTGGTCAATAAATGCGTGTTGACTGAATGAGCAAACTCCTATTTTATAAATGGGGAAACTGAGGCAGACAGAGGTTGAGTTCCTGGCCAGCAGTCGTGTCGCAGGTGAGGCTGGAGCCTGGGATCCGGATTGGGAGGTGGCTCCCGAGCTGCCCTCTCCACCTGCTACTTCCCTGGCACTGTCCCCATGGCTGTACTGGTGTCCTCACCACGGCAGGCTCCTTGCAGTTACATGGGTTGAGAGAGTGGCCTCTGGACTCTTACGTGTGTGTCTGAGTCCTGGCCTGGCCACCCGCCCGAGGTGCAACCGTGGTCAGTTGTCTCCACGTGTGTGACTTATGGCCCTGGGACTGTGTAGTGCTTAGCAGGCAGGGTCTCAGGAGGGCGGACGAGGCGACGTCAGAAAGCACGATGCCTGGCCCGTAGGAGGGAGTGAGCACTGGTTGTCACTGTCACTGGTCAGTGATGTCTCTGAGTCCTGAGCACAGGTGGCCCCTGGGATGGGGCTTGTCACAGAGTGAAGAGCATGGGCTGAGGACTCAGGCAGTCAGGGCTCGGCCACTTCCTGGCTCTGGGAAGGGAATTTCACCTTTTCAGCCTCACCTTATTCCTTCTGGAAAACAGGATAAATTCCTGCAAAGGCAGCTGGTGCAGTTGGCCGGAGCTCGGCCTCGTGGACGGTGTCTCCCGCCCCAGCCTGTGCCTCCTGTGGTCACGTTGCCGCTGTCGTTGGTCAGGGTGGTCTTGGGCTGCAGGCCGGTGGACGTCTCGGGATATGGGAGTGCAGGCTCAGGGGCTACACTGAGCGAGTTTGCACCCTGACTTTCCCCCCCTTGTGTGTCCTTGGGGAAGATACTGCAGCTCTCTGTGCCTCAGGTTCCTCCCGTGCCCCAAGGGTCACAGTACCTACAGTGGGGAGCTGTTAGGAGCATCCTAGGAGTTGACACAGTAAAGCACGGGGAGCAGGCCTGCTGTGAAGCCAGTGCTGAGTGGGGGGGCAGTGGCGGGGTGCTGTCCTGCCTGCGGTCCCCTCCGCTGGGGGACAGGGAGGAGGGATGTGTGCCTGACCGGGGTTCTGTCTCCTCTGTTCCTTTGCAGTTTCTCCACAGTCTCACTCTTCTCAACCCCCTTGTGCCCGCCACCTCCTCACCTTGGGGACCGGAGACGGGGGCCCCGCCCCACCCCCTGCCCCCTCCTCTGCGTCCTCCTCGCCTTCCCCTTCCCCCTCATCATCCTCCCCTTCCCCTCCTCCCCCTCCACCCCCCCCAGCACCCCCTGCCCCGCCTGCTCCCCGATTTGACATCTATGACCCCTTCCACCCCACCGACGAGGCCTATTCCCCACCACCCGCTCCGGAGCAGAAGTACGACCCCTTCGAGCCCACTGGCTCCAACCCCAGCTCCTCAGCCGGGACCCCCTCACCTGAGGAGGAAGAGGAGGAGGAGGAGGAGGAGGAAGAGGAGGAGGAGGAAGAGGAAGAGGAGGAGGAAGGCCTGTCCCAGAGCATCAGCCGCATCTCAGAGACCCTAGCGGGCATCTACGATGACAACAGCCTGAGCCAGGACTTCCCAGGTGACGACAGCCCCCGCCCGGACCCCCAGCCCCCGCAGCCGACTCCAGCCCCCGGAACACCACCCCAGGCGGACTCCACCCGGGCCGAAGGAGCCACCCGCCGGCGCGTCTTTGTGGTGGGGACCGAGGCGGAGGCCTGTCGGGAAGGCAAGGTCTCGGTGGAGGTGGTGACGGCCGGCGGGGCCGCCCTCCCGCCGCCGCTGCTGCCCCCCGGCGACTCAGAGATTGAGGAGGGCGAGATCGTCCAGCCCGAGGAGGAGCCCAGGGTGGCGCTCTCCCTCTTCCGGGCCCGGGCCGCCCGACCTCCTCCCGCGGCCGCGGCCGCGGCCGCCCCCGCGGCCCAGCCCCCGCCGCCGCCGCCCGCGCCGCGGGCCCCCGAGGGCGACGACTTCCTGTCTCTGCACGCCGAGTCGGACGGCGAGGGCGCCCTGCAGGTGGACCTCGGGGAGCCGGCCCCGGCGCCGCCGGCCGCCGACACGCGCTGGGGCGGCCTGGACCTGCGCCGCAAGATCCTGACGCAGCGGCGGGAGCGCTACCGCCAGCGCTCGCCCTCGCCGGCCGCCGCCGCCCCCGCCGGGCCGCCCACCCGCAAGAAGTCGCGGCGGGAGCGCAAGCGGAGCGGCGGCGAGCCCAAGGAGGCCGCCTCGTCTTCGGCCGGCGCGCAGCCCGCGCCGCCGGCGCCCGCCTCCCCCTGGGACTCCAAGAAGCACCGCTCCCGGGACCGCAAGCCCGGCTCGCACGCCTCGTCGTCTGCCCGCCGCCGCTCGCGCTCGCGCTCCCGCTCCGCCCGCCGCCGCTCGCGCAGCACCGACCGCCGCCGCGGGGGCGGCCGCCGCTCGCGTTCGCGGGAGAAGCGGCGCCGGCGGCGGCGCTCGGCCTCCCCGCCCCCCGCCACCTCGTCGTCGTCGTCCTCGAGGCGCGAGCGGCACCGCGGCAAGCACCGGGACGGCGGCGGCAGCAAGAAGAAGAAGAAGCGGTCGCGGTCCCGGGGCGAGAAGCGGTCTGGGGACGGCGAGAAGGCCGCGGCGCCCGGGCAGCCGCCCCCCGGCTCCGGCGCCCCAGGCGGGGAGCGGGACAGCCGCCGCCGCGGGGCCGTGCCGCCCTCCATCCAGGACCTCACGGACCACGACCTCTTTGCCATCAAGCGGACCATCACCGTGGGCCGGCCGGACAAGTGCGACCCGCGAGGCGCCTCCCCGGCCCCCGCCTCGTCGCCCAAGCGCGAGGTCCTGTATGACTCGGAGGGACTGAGCGCCGAGGAGCGGGGCGGCAAGAGCGGCGAGAAGGACCGGCGCCGCTCCGGGGCCGCCGCCGCCTCGTCTTCCTCCCGGGAGAAGGGCTCGCGGCGGAAGGCGCTGGATGGAGGGGAGCGGGACAGGGACAGAGACAGGGACAGGGACAGGTCATCCAAGAAGGCCCGGCCGCCCAAGGAGTCGGCCGCCTCCTCAGGGCCCCCGCCGAAGCCGGCGGTCAGCAGCGGCTCGGGCTCCTCGTCCTCGTCGTCGTCCTCCTCCTCCCGGAAGGTGAAGCTGCAGTCCAAGGTGGCCGTGCTGATCCGCGAGGGCGTCAGCAGCACCACGCCAGCCAAGGAGGCCGCGTCCGCCGGCCTGGGCTCCATCGGAGTCAAGTTCAGCCGCGACCGCGAGAGCCGCTCCCCCTTCCTCAAGCCCGATGAGCGCGCCCCTGCTGAAGTGGCCAGAGCAGCTCCGGGCAGCACGAAGCCCAAAAAGACCAAGGTCAAGGCCAAGGCTGGGGCCAAGAAAGCCAAGGGGACCAAGGGAAAGACCAAGCCGTCCAAGACCAGGAAGAAGATCCGCAGCGGGGGCGGCAGCGGGGGCAGCGGGGGCCCGGTGACGCTCAAGAAGTCCAAGGCGGATAGCTGCAGCCAGGCGGCGGGAGCCAAGGGGGCCGAGGAGACTTCCTGGTCCGGGGAGGAGCGGGCAGCCAAGGCCCCCAGCACCCCGCCCCCCAAGGTAGCCCCTCCACCCCCTGCTCTCACGCCGGACTCACAGACCGTGGATAGCAGCTGTAAGACACCTGAGGTCTCCTTCCTGCCTGAAGAGTCCACGGAGGAGGCTGGGGTCCGAGGTGGGGCAGAGGAGGAGGAGGAGGAGGAAGAGGAGGAGGAGGAGGAAGAGGAGGAGGAGGAGGAGCAGCAGCCTGCTACCACCACGGCCACCAGCACGGCTGCAGCCGCCCCAAGCACTGCCCCCAGCGCCGGGTCCACAGCCGGCGACTCGGGGGCCGAGGATGGGCCGGCCACCCGCGTCTCCCAGCTGCCCACACTGCCCCCGCCCATGCCCTGGAACCTGCCTGCTGGTGTGGACTGCACCACCAGCGGCGTCCTGGCCTGTGAGTGTCCCCGGGGGCGGGGTGGGTTGGTCGGGGGGAGGCCAGGGCAGGCTGGGGCAGACAGAAAGGATGGGGGAAGGCGAGGTCGTATGGAGACACACTTGGAGGCGGTGGGGATGCCTTGGAAATGGTGGGTGTATAGTAACCCAGGCTGGGAGGGCTGCAGGTGGGTGAGGGCTGGTCAGGGTCTGTCCGGGAGACTTCTAGATGTTTGGGGCAATGGAAGAGAGCAGGGCAGATGGGACCAGGGGGTGGCCCGCTCAGCACAGACTGGAGAAGTGAGATGTGTCTTGGGGGTCCTCGTAGAGGTGGACCAGGATAGTCTTGGTGGAAGGACCGGAAAGGATGGGGTCAGCAGAGAGTGGTGTCTCTTAGGGGATGGCAGTAGCCTTTGCCAGACCACAGAGGTGGTGAGAGACTAGGATGGGCCACAGGGGGCTCAGGAGACAGAATCCCACTTCTGCCACCACCTCGTCACTGAGTGCCCCGGCCATGTCCCCCCCCGACACACCTTGAGTCCCGAGAACATGTGGAGTGTGGGGTGGTTCAGTGGCCGAGGCCCCTTTGCCCAGTTCTGAACCTGAGCCCTCATGGCCCGTCCAGAGGCCCAGGGAGGGAGAGGGTGGCAGGTGGCGAGGTGAGGTTCACCGTTGCCTCTCGTGTCCGCTGCCGATCTCCCTGTCGTCACCTCTCCACCTCCCACAGTGACTGCACTTCTCTTCAAGATGGAAGAAGCCAACCTGGCGAGCCGAGCAAAGGCCCAGGAGCTGATCCAGGCCACCAACCAGGTGAGCTCCCCTGGGGCAGAGTCCTCACAGCCCTTTCTCTTGTCCCCTGCCTTGGGTTAGGAGAGGAACTACAACTCCCAGCAGGCCTTGGGGCAAGGTATTGGCCCGAAGAGGAGCCTGTTGCCCCTGGGACTGTTGGGAACTCAGGGTGGGAATAAGAGGGCTACATGCTCTCTCTTCCCTTCCACCTCCCTTTGTTCATCCTCCCTCCAACCTCTTCCCACAGATCCTCAGCCACAGGAAGCCACCCTCCAGTCTGGGGGTGACCCCAGCTCCTGTGCCCACCTCTCTGGGTCTGCCCCCTGGCCCTTCCAGCTACCTGCTCCCTGGCAGCCTCCCTCTGGGGGGCTGCGGCTCTACCCCTCCCACCCCCACTGGGCTGGCTGCAGCGTCTGACAAGAGAGAGGGCAGCAGCAGCTCCGAGGGACGTGGGGACACAGACAAGGTGAGCTAGGCTTGTGAGAGGTGGGCTGATGGTGACAGTTTTGCAGAGAACAGGAACAGATACTGAGATGCGGGGGCCCAAGGAGAATGGCAGAGACTGATGCCAGCAGGTGGGAACTTAGATAGAACTGAAGTTGTTAAATTTTAAGGAGCTGAACTCTCTCTCAGATGAATGAATGGGGAATGGGTGCTGAGCAGATTTTCAAAAAAGTATATGTGCATATATATGTATATATAGAGAGAAATCCAGATACAAACACCTTCTTCCTTACACACTTCCTGTACCCACTACAGTCTACCCCTTGGTTAGCAATATCTATCTATCTTCCTCTCTCCCTCTCTCCCTTCCCATCTTTTTATGTAAGGGGGAGAGTGGTTTACAGAAGAAAAATTGAGCATCTGTTCCTAGACCAAGGGAGGAGGAATGGGTGCTGGGCAGACACAAACAGGTTTTTATCCAGCTACGTTGGCTCCTACTCCTGGGCCTCGGGGCTGTTTCCTTTTTGTCGTGTCTGGATGCTTTTCGTTATGGTCCAGCAGGCTCTCGCCAGATGTTGGTGCTGCCCACCGCTTACACATCTCATGTGCGGTGCCAGGGGGAGAGCAGAAGAAACCCCATGTGGGGGCCCAGCTCGGATGGTCACTTGTCTGTGGCATGTGCCATGGGCTGCAGGACAGGGGCAGTATGGACCCTGTGACCAGCAGCGGGTCCCTTGCTCTGCCAGGGAGGCTGTGCTAGTCTGTTCTCTCACCATTGCCCTCCCTTGCCACATCTGAGATGGAGGTGGGGAACAGCTCCTTTCTCTTGGCCACTTCTCTTTATTTTTTTAAGTGAGGTTTTCTTTTTTTTTTGTGAGGAAGATCGGCCCTGAGCGAACACCCATGCCGATCCTCCTCTTTTTGCTGAGGAAGACTGGCCCTGGGCTAACATCCGTGCCCATCTTCCTCCACTTTATATAGGACACCGCCACAGCATGGCCTGACAAGCGGTGCCTCGGTGCACGCCCGGGATCCAAACCCGGGCCGCCAGCAGCAGAGTGCGCGCACTTAACTGCTACGCCACAGGGCCGGCCCCAGCCACGTGTGTTTAGAAACCCACTTCCTGTCGGGCTGGGGAGGCCGGAGGGTGCCCTGCAGGTGGCCTGTGGCTCTCCTAGCTCCTCCGTAGCTCATCCGACAGTTTGCATTCTTGTTGTCATCTTGTCCGAGGTATCGGCCCTGAAGTCTGGGGTGTCGGGCCCTTGCCAGGCCTCACTTTACTGCTCCCATCTTCCTCCAGCCCTGGGGCAGTAGGGAGCAGTTGCCTGGCTTGGGAGAGTGACCTCCTGGGTTAATTCTCAGGGGGACCATCCCCTGTGCTTGGGGGGAGTCCACGACAGATGGCCGGCTCTGGTCGGGGTTTGGTCTCCCTCTGGAGAGTTCCTAGGGCTCCACTTTCATGAAGATCTGACCTGAGCCAGGGGTGCAGCTCTTCCACCCCAGCAGGCTTGGGGGTCTCCCTGCTGCTCTGTGTCCCGTCCCCTCCTCTGCTCCCCACCACCATCACCCTCAGAACAGCCACAGCTGCACTGGATTGGCTCCTTGCTGTGGCCACCATGTGTGTTGCCTCATTGCTTCCCATTTTACAAGCAAGCTGCTCAAGGGTTCAGTCCCTCCTCCCAGCCTTGGAGTGGCAGACTGCACCCTGAACTCTGAACCTGCCAGCCGCCCAGAGCTCAACTCCCACCCCCTGTCCTGTGCTCCTAGCCAGTCTCAGCCCCCAGTGCCCCTCGGCCCCGCTGTCCACTCAGGAGTCAGGGCAGTGTCATAAAAACCCCCTCTGAGACTTATCCCTCCCCCGCTGAAAAGCGTGGCCACGCTTTCCTGCTGCGATCAGAACGAGCCCTGTAGTCGGATTAAGACAGTCCTAATTGTTTGGCTAATGTCTGTCTCCCCACCAGACCGTGAACTTTGTCAGGGCAGGGACCACGTGTCCTTGTCGTGGCCGCCTGGGACAGCCCAGGGTCCAGCTAGAGGAGATGCTCAGTGACATTCAGAGGCCCGGGCCTGGCCTGTAGTCCAGGGTGACTGTAGCGAGGGAGCACAGGGCAGACCATAGGCAGGACTTCCATGTCCAGGAGCAGCTGGATGGTGAAGGAGGCCGAGGGTTCCGCAGGAACTCATCTGGCCTCTGCTGTCTCCCTTTCCCACCCTGTCACCACCGCCGCCAGTATCTGAAGAAGCTGCACACGCAGGAGCGGGCGGTAGAGGAGGTCAAGCTGGCCATCAAGCCGTACTATCAGAAGAAGGACATCACCAAGGAGGAGTACAAGGACATCCTGAGGAAGGCTGTCCACAAGGTGGGGCCCGGGGGACAGACGCACAGAGGCGGGGGAGGACGCGATGGAGAGACGCACGTGTGCAGGCAGCTGTCCGCACGTGGGGAGACGGGCGGGGGGTCAGTCTGGAAGGTGAGGGTGACAGGATTTCCTCAAGCACACCTGGGCCTGTTCTGCTGGCATCGGGGGCGCCACTCCCATCCGAGTCCCCGCTGCGCTCAGCAGTCCCGGGGGGCCCCCGGGGGCCCGGCGGTGACTGCAGCTGCCCCTCGCTCCCCAGATCTGCCACAGCAAAAGCGGGGAGATCAACCCGGTCAAGGTGAGCAACCTGGTGCGGGCCTACGTCCAGCGCTACCGCTACTTCCGCAAGCACGGCCGCAAGCCAGGGGACCCCCCGGGGCCCCCCCGGCCACCCAAGGAGCCGGGGCCCCCGGACAAGGGTGGCCCGGGCCTGCCCCTGCCCCCTCTCTGAGACCCCCAGCCACCCCTCCCCTCCTGCGCCTCTTGGGAATTCTGGACGTATTTATGGCTCCGCCTCCCCACTTCCCTCCCCCGTCAGTGGGGTGATGGGGGAAGGTTGCTGCCGGGAAGAGGAGAGCCCCCTGCCCTGCCCGGCCCATGCCCAGCTCCATTGTCCCCGAGCCTGTCCCCGTCGCCCCTCCTCTCTGTTCGTGCCCCTCCCCCAGTTTCATTAAAGATTTCATGAAATGTTACTCCCCAAGCCCCATGATTTTAGCCCTTTCTTTTCAGAGACCGGTTTGGGAAAGGGTTGGGGAGGGACACGCAGGGGGCTTGGCCCAAGTCTGAGGGTGGTTAGCAGGGAGACCAGACTGTGTGACTTGGGGCCGGTGCATGCCCCCCTCTGGGCCTCAGTTGGCTCCTCATCTATAGAGTGGGCCTTGTGAGGATCCAGACAGAGCCAGGCAGGGAAGCACTTAGCACCACACCCGGTACGCGGTGAGCTGCTGACAGGAAGCAGTGGTGATGGGAGGTGGGGTCCCAGGCCTCCCTGGTCACTGTCTTCTGAGCCCAGAGCTCAGGGCACCTGGGTGCTATTTGTTTGCCTTGGAATTGCCCCAGAAACTGGATCTTTGTTTCCCATTGAGTTGGATTCCCTTTGTCCCAGTCCTGTGAGGCTGGGGTGCTCTAACCCACTCTCCTGAGATGGAGAGGGAAACTGAGGCATAGAGCAGCAAGGGCCACACGGTGAGTCAGGGCTGTGCTGGCCTCCCTCGGTCCCCATTCCCCAGAACCCAGGCACAGTGAGGGAGGTGCTGGTGGCCGGGCTCCAGGGCGCGGTGCAGAGCTCCTTTACAACTGCCCGTTCCAGCCCCAGGCAGAGGAGAGCCCATGCCAGAAGGAGGACTTGCCTGAGGTCACCCAGCAGGAGGTGGGAGGGGACCCAAGGTCCCGGACAAACAGGATGGTCCAGGAGAAAGGCTCTCTGCTCACTGGACATTGGCCCAAACTGTTTCTAGGCGAGATGAGGGTTCCAGATTCAGTCCTGGGGCCTCCCTCGGAGAGCAGCCACCCTGGAGTCAGACCTGGATTCTGACCTGTCTTGTGTTTCCTACTTGGTGACCTTTGCTCCCCTCCAAGCCGTGTCTTGGTCTGTAAAATGGGGTTGACTGTCATCTTCTCACCAGGTCCCTGATAAGAGGCAAGGTGTCAGCTGCCCACTACCTGGCCCTCATGCAGTGAGCACCTGGGTTGGGCGTGGCCTGCACAGATGGGTAAACTGAGGCCCTCAGAAGGAATAACGCCCACCTTGGGTCAGGGCTGGCCTGGGGACACTTAACACCAGACACACAAGTGGTGACCGTGGCAAGAGCCAGTTTATTGGTTGAGGTTGGGGTGAGGGGCCTGCACCCAGGAGGAGCAAGGGCTTAGGCTTCCCCAGTGACTTAGAGATCCATGTCCTCGACCAGGTCCTGGAGGTAGGCTTTGTACTGGTCCGAGGTGAGGGAGAGTGGGTGGCTGTTAGAAATGTGCAGGTCCACAGTGTTCTCCATTGAGGAGGCACCCCCTATCCGCGCCATTTCTAGCAGGGCCCTGAGGCACGTGGGAACAACCTGCAGGAGGCAGGGGAGGAACACAAGTCAGGGGAAACACCCAATAGAGTCCACTGTTGGTGGGGGGTGGAGGGGAATGCACTACAACTCCTAGCAGCCCCACTGTAGCCCAGGATGAACCATTAGTCCCAGGGCTGCTGGAAGTGGTAGTTTTTCCCATATTCACACCCATAGGAGGCCAAAGAAGGTTCCTAGGGCTGAGGCTGCTGGGAGGTTCCCAGGAGCTAGGGCTGAGCAGTGTGGTCAGAAGGACTCCTGGGAGCTGTAGTTCCTCACAGAGGCTGCTAGGACTTGTAGTCACTGACTTCCACAAGGTTTCAAGAGCTCAAAACAGGATGGTGGGGGTGAAGCCATGGGAGGGACACCCAGAAGCTTCTGGGGATGAGGAACTGGTGGTTACAGAGACTCTTGGAAGTTGCAGTTTCTACAGGGGCTTCTGGGAGTTGTAGTTCCTGGGAACAGCCTCCTCCCCATTGTGAGATCCACCCCTCAGCTCCTGGAGCCCAGGGCTGCAGCACCTTGACCATCACGAGCCTCTTGGTCCACGACTCATCCTGGGGCCAGGACTCCCCCATGCAGAACCAGAGGGTGTAGCGTGGCGAGCGTCCACTTCCTCCAATGAAGGCAATCAGATCTGGGGGGCCCAGGAGCCTAGTCAAGGATGGGAAGAAGACCCTCTGCCTGCCCCTCCCCCCCAACCTGACTAACACCCTCACCTTCTCCCCTGACCTAAAGCCCGACATACCTCTACCACCACGACCAAGGGGCTGCTGATTTGGGGAAAGTGCCTGCAGTTCTGGCACAAAGTTAAATGTTCCTCTTCCCTCCCTCCCATCGGGGTGGGGCTAGAAGATCTGCCCCCTCACCCCCACGCCCCCAAAGCCTCAGCATTTGGGATGGGGAAACGGGCCCGGGAAGGGGAGTCAACTCCCCCAAGGATGCTCCATGATTCTGGAGTACAAGGTGGGTGGCAGTTACCACCTTGCA
This sequence comes from Diceros bicornis minor, assembly GCF_020826845.1. Classification (NCBI taxonomy): domain Eukaryota; kingdom Metazoa; phylum Chordata; class Mammalia; order Perissodactyla; family Rhinocerotidae; genus Diceros; species Diceros bicornis. The sequence continues at coordinate 25,051,502 of NC_080773.1, forward strand.
CCCTCTAAGGCCCCGCTGTCCGCTCTGTAGCCATGAGCCACCGTGGCTGTTTAAATTTAAATGATAACTAATTAAAGTCAAGTAAGACTTGGGGCCGGCCTGGTGGCGTAGCGGTTAAGTGCACACGCTCCGCTTCGGCAGCCCGGGGTTTGGATCCCGGGCTTGCACCGTCACACCGCTTGTCAGGCCATGCTGTGGCGGCGTCCCACATGAAGTGGAGGAAGATGGGCACGGATGTTAGCCCAGGGCCAATCTTCCTCAGCAAAAAAAGAGGAGGATTGGCAACAGATGTTAGCTCAGGGCTGATCTTCCTCACAAATAAATAAATAAATAAATAAAATCAAGTAAGACTTACAACTTACTTCCTCAGTTTTAACTCACCTCATCTAAGTAGTCAACAGCCGCATGTGGCTAGGGGACACCATACTGGACAGTGCAAATACAGAGCACTGCCAGCATTGCCGAAAGTTCTATTGGACAGCAAAGCCATAAAGGACTTCTCTCTCCTGTCTGTCTACCCACCAGAATAACTGGTAATTATGACTTCGACTATGGCAGCTAGGTCCCTGTGCACCTCTGTACCCTGAGCCCTGTGTCTCCCACCAGCTCGGAGCAGGTTTTGAGGGAGAGAGAAGACCGTGTTCAGACCTGACAGGCTCAGAGCAGTCAGACCTTTGCCCCAGGTTAAACCGCAGGCAGAGCAGTAGGGTCTGAATCCAATCCCCAACCTCCTGACCCCAGAGTTCTTAACCACCACGGTCCACTCTTTGCACAGCAGAGCTAAGGCTCCTCCTCACTTACCTGCCACGAAGGGCCCCAGGTCGAACACACTTCCTTCGTGGTCCTTGGGGACCTCGCCTTCGGACCTGTGACAACTGGGAAGGAGCTCCTCGCCCATGGCCCAGTGCGCGTGGCAGTGCCCCAGCCTCTGGGCCCAGAGCTGCTGCCCTGCCCTCCACAGAGCCAGCCCCCCGCCCAGGCTGCTCAGTACACGCCTCACAAAGTTCCTGGCACCCCCATCTGTCAGGTACGCCTGGGGGTCTGGCAGTCTTATCGGCTGCCCAGGCAGTGTCCCGTCCACTGCTTCTGACGCCACCAGCCGCAGGACCCCTGGGCAGAAGACAGTCTGCTGGAAGACCTGGCGGCCCCGGTAGAAGGCGGTCACCTCGAACTCCCACGCTGAGCAGCGGCGGCAGCAGCGATGTGAAGGGGAAGAGAGATTGAGAGAGTGTAAGGGGGGCCCGCTGCCCCAGCCCCTCCCACCCACAGCTGGCACGCACCTTCCTCGGCCACCAACAGCTGCCTCAGTGGGTTTTCAGGGGGTTCCGAGTTTGGGCATGGAGCAAGAATGTCTAAGTTGGGGTTCAGCAAGAGCTGAGGGGGGTGCTCAGGGGCCATAGCCAGGCTTGAGGGTCCCTCATCTGGGACTGGGGCTAAGGTCATGTCACTCAGCAACTCCTCCACAATGTCTTCCTGGAGAGAAAAAACGAAAGGATCCCAGGGGCCGGCCTGGTAACATAGTGGTTAAGTTTGCATGCTCCGCTTCTGGTGGCCCAGGGTTCGCGGGTTTGGATCCCGGGCGTGGACCTATGCACCGCTCATCAAGCCACCCTGTGGCAAGCGTCCCATATAAAGTAGAGGAAGATGGGCACGGCTGTTAGCCCAGGGCCAATCTTCCTCAGCAAGAAAAGAGGAGGATAGGCAACAGATGTTAGCTCAGGGCCAATCTTCCTCACAAAAAAAAAAGGGGGGGGGCGGGATCTGGGCATTTCCACAGCCTTTTCTGGAGACTTCACATGGACCAGGCCTGTGCTCAGTAATGTGGGAACCCAGAGAAGTGACTTTGCCCTCAAGGGGCTTCCGGTCTGGGGGAGAGACAGCCATGGGCACAGATGGCAAAATATTTGCTCGGATATATGCTGGGCGCTGTGCTGGCCAGAGGTGAGCAGCCAGTTCCAGCCCAAGGACCTGGCTCCATGCAAGCACGACCTGGGCAGAGAACGCCGGGCAGAATTTCAGAGGGGACCCTCCGGCACAGACACTGGCAAGATCAAGGATAAGGAGGTAAATTCCCAAGAGGCTGAGGGTACCCTGCACAGCGAAGAAAGCTATGAAATCCTGGAAAGGTGTGTTAGGGCCTTGAATGCCTGGTGAAAACTCTTGAATTTTCTCCTGAAGACACTGGGAAGCCATGGGGCGGCTGTGAGCAGGGGAGGGACAGTGTCAGCTCTGGGTCTGGTGGGGGACAGACTGCAGGGGAGAGAATGGAGGCTGGGGTGATGGTCCAGGGGAGAAGAGGAGGCCTGAACAGGCCCGTAGGGACGCCGAGAGGGGTTGGGGCAGAGACTGAGGGCAGGAGGGTTGGGGCGCATTCTTACAGGGGTATCAGAGGTACTCCATCGGCCATCGGTGTCTGGAGAGGCGTCCGGCTCAGGAAGGTCCCTAAATGCTGTCGAGAAAGGTGGTGAGCACACTAGGGGTGCCAGAGACTCCCGAAATCCCATCCCTCCATGCGGAGCCCCGCTTCCAGCACACCTGGGCTCACAAACTCATAGACCTTGTGCGGGTCGTGGGGGTCCTTGCTCCGGTCATCGACTAAACGCAACACTTCCTTCCGGTTCAAGGCGGACCGGAAATTCCTCTTCCAGGTCGGCAGGTCGGGCTTATCCTTCCCAGGAGTGTAGGCACGGCTGGCCTCGGCCCAGGCCTGGGGGACCAGAGGCACCAGGATAGTGGGGAGGATGATTTAGACGTCGGCCCAGGGGTCCTATCCCTGCCTCCTCTCCTCCTGAGACCGCCCGCTAACTTGGCAAGGTTCCATCCCCAAACTTGGATTCTTTGTGCCCCAAGTCCTCCTACCTCCAGGTTTCAAAAACCTTTGCACTTTTTTTTTCTTGTGGTGAGGAAGATTAGCCCTGAGCTAACATCTGTTGCCAATCCTCTTTTTTTTTGCTGAGGAAGATTGGCCCCGGGCTAACATCTGTGCCTATCTTCCTCTATATATGGGAGGCTGCCACAGCATGGCTTGACAAGCGGTGCATCGGTGCGCACCCAGGATCCGAACCTGCGACCCCGGGGCCACGGAAATGGAGCGCGGGAACTTAACCACAACGCCACCGGGACCCAAACCTTTGCTTTCTAAGCTGGGCTTCTAGGTCCTTCTGGGTGTCTAACTCTGCCACCAACTTGCCCCAGGACATCCTCAGTAATAACCCTGCCCCCTCGCGCTCTAACTCGGTTTACCATTACAGATGTATCCTAATTTGGCGATAACCTCAGTTTCCGGGCAGAGTTTGGCCTCTCATGTTCCAAAACCCGCCCCCTCCTCATTCCACAACCAAGAGCCCCGCCCCCAGCGAGCCCTGAACCCCCAGGATGCATTTCCTTCACGTTCTAACCTCGCTTTCCCAGTTCTACTCCCGGGACCTGGCCGCCCCACTCTGCCCGCCAATCCTACAACCCCGTCCCCTCCCGTTCTAACTCCACCCACCTCCACCTGCCCGCATTCGCACGGGCCCGCCCCCCGAGTGCTAACCCCGCCCTCTCGGGCCGCCCCCTCGGAGTTCACCGCGCCAGGGCGCAGCTCCGAGTTTCCTGTGTGCCGGCGCGCACGCACCTGGAAGATGCCGAAGTCCTTCTGCTGGGCATCTTGTCGCAAGCCGTGCTTCCAAGGGATGCGGAAGCGCGTGCGGTTCTCGTCCAGCCAGGCCACGCCCTCCAGCTTTCCCTGGTCCAGCTGCGACACCAGCCAGGGCAGGATCCGCGGCTTTTGGGTTCCCATGGTCCAGCCTGCGCGCAGAGGGCAGTTCCTGGGCGCGGGCCGCCTCCCAGGCCCACCCGGCCCATAAGTGCCGCACTCAGACCTCCCTCTCACGGGGCCACGGCGCAGGTCCCGCACCTCTATTTTCCCGGGGTACAAACAGGAGACTTTCTCCTCCCATCCTCCATAGAGGTTCCCCAACTCAAGGAGAACTCCTTTCCAAATCCATTTTAGACCCCCCTCCGTTCCCCAAGCTCAATTCGGCCAGTGTAGACGCTTCGCTCTTCCATTGTAAATCGATCCCTCCCCTACATCTCCCAATGCAGGGACCCCCAGGGACCCCCACTTCCCAGGTAGAGCCTTCCCTCCAGTTATTTCAGTGCAGGCGCTACTCAAGTGTAGACCTCTACCTCTCGCACTTACTCTAGTGTAAACCCCTTCCACTCACCCATTTCCACCGTAGACCCTCCATCCACAATTCCCCCCAACTAGATAGCCTCCCTCCTCCAGGGGAGGCCCTGACGTTCGAGTGGCCTCCCATTAGCAGATTCCACCCTTCTCTCCCCTAGATCCCCCAGTGTAGACACCCCCGCCCGAGACCCCCCCCCCCCGCTACTTTTTCTAAGTTTTTTTTTACAGCCGACCTCCAGCGCTGGCCATCGCTTCACTTTTTTCTTTCCCTGCTTCCCTTTCCACTATCAGTACACACAGCCCCTCTCTCCACTATCAGGGCAGGCCCATCCTTCCTCGGGTTCTTCACTCCCGGGCGCCACCCACTCCCCGGCTTTTCCGTGTTACCGACGTAGAAGGTTGGGGCGTGCAGGAGGCTAGGACCTACCGCCAACTTTGGGCTTCGGTAACTCTCGAACTCGCAGCTGCACACTCCACTTCCCGTCAGCTGAGCTTTAGAGCGGTGGGGCTTTCTTTTCTATCGATTTCTTGAAATAAAAACAACTTTATTGTCATTTGGGTGAAAGATGCCAGAGCCAAAGGGGCAGCCCCAGGAGCCGGGAAGTTCCCCCCATGCCCTTTTTAGGCCTTCGGGCCACCGGCACGCTGGGAACGTCACATGCAAATTAGGAGGTACCCAGCGCTCCGCCCCTTCCGCGTTTGGGCCGCCACCAACGCGACCCAGTGCGCAGGCGCGGGAAAGTGGCACTAATAAAGAAAAGTTTATACAAGTGGTGGAAGAGGCGGCGGCGGCGGGGCCCGGGACCAGGTAAGCGGGACATTAGCGAGGGCTAGGGAGAGGAGGTAAGAGGAAGGGGCTGGGATCCAGGAGCGGGCACCCCAGTCCCGCTTCTCCGACATGCAAGCGTCCCGGTTCCTCGGGATTCCAGCCTGAGCCAGATACTGGAACTACACCTCCCAGCAGGCTGGGCGGCGAACTAGTGTGGACCGAGGGGAGTGTTTGCCATGAAGCCTGCTGGGATTGGTAGTTCCCGATCCTCTAAGGGCTTGAGTAAGTTGGCATATGACTTGAGAATCCAGAAGTCGGAGCCCCAAGCCTCCTTCTCCCTCGGGGACCCAGGGGTCTGAGGCCCCAATCCCCTTCTCTCTCAGACTCAGAAGTTCAGGTCCCTAGCACCCTTCTCCGAAAACTCAAGAGTCCAGGCCCCCAGCCCCCTCCGCCCTTAGTCTCAAGAATCCGAGTCCCAGCCTCCTCCTCTCCCAGGATCAAAGAGTCTTCGTCCTCATCCCTCTTCTCCCTCTGGGGACTCAAGAGTCTGGCCCCCAGACCCCAATTCCCCTAAAGGGCCTAGGAGTCTAGACGCTCACCCCCTTCTTCTCTTGGGGACTCATGAGTCCTGGTCCCCTCCTCATTTAGGGACTAGGAATTTGAGCTCCAAGCCTCCTCTTCCCGCTGAACCCTAGAGTTCATCCTCCAGCCCCCCTCTCTCACAGGTGCCCCCATGGCAGGCTCGGAAGAGCTGGGGCTCCGGGAGGACACGCTGAGGGTCCTAGCTGCCTTCCTTAGGCGAGGTGAGGCTGCCGGGCCCCTTGGTCCAACTCCGCCCAGGTAAGGGGAGTTGCTCTCCTCCCTCAGGGGCCTGTATTTGGGGTGGGACCCTCTCTAACTCTTGCTTCTGGTGTCAGTCTGCCTCCTGTCCCCTCTCCTTATATCTGGCTCTATTCCTTGACCCTGGGGTTGCAGGGAGAGGCCCTTAGCGGGAGGAAACCGGGACTGCGTGTGAGGGGCCTCTGGGCTCATCCTCTGAGGTCCCCTTCCCCAGGATCCCTGCCCAGGAGGAGCCGACAGACTTCCTGAGCCGCCTTCGAAGATGTCTTCCCTGCTCCCTGGGGCGAGCAGCAGTTCCCCCCGAGTCCCCGCGGCCTTGCTCCTTGCCCCTCCACCCCTGCTATGGTTCAGAGCCTGGTAAGAGATTCCCTAGGTGACCCATGAACTAGCTTTGATTCTTCAAGCAGAGACAGGATAAGGAACTAGTTCAAGATCACTCAGCTAAGAGAGTGGCTGTGTGGGGTCTCCAGCACCTACTCTCATCTTTCTGTGCGCCCCCTCGTCCCCAGTTCAACTGCTCTCTGTCAGTTCCGTGAGCTGTCTCCAGGAAGGCTTTGGTTGCTTTCTATTTGTTGTCTCTCTCCTTCCAAACATGCGTCCCTGCCTTTAGGACTTTTGTAGCCACCAGTACCCCCAGTAGAGAGGCAGGAGACCTGGTTTTCAATCACAACTCCCTGGCTGTTTGGTTACATGACTTTGGGAAGATCCTTTTCTTCCCTGCTCCTGTGTGTCTCCAGTAGCAAAGTCGGAATGGGGGCTCACTGGACTTGATCAAGAGTGACCAACAAGTTTCCTCTCATATGCGTGCCTGGCTACTGGGAGTGCTTGCTTGACAAGGATTTCGAAGCTGGGGAGAAGAGGTCTGTGATCGGTTGATTATGCCTGAAATGGGCAGGGATAGAGTTGTAATAGCTGGAGTGCCATATGTTTGCCTTCCTTGCATGGGATAATCTTTAAGGTTCAGTTCAGCTCTAACGTTCCAAGTCCAGTTTAGGGGACACGATGAAGTTTGCTCCCTGGCAAGGTGATTGGGAGAAGGAGAGAATCCATAACTTCTTGATGTCCTGGAGACCCATCATTGGCTCTTTTCACCCCAGGCCCAGCTACTCCAGACTTCTATACCCTGGTGGCCCAGCGGCTGGAACAGCTAGTCCAAGAGCAACTGAGATCCCCACCTAGCCCAGGTGAAGTACAGAAGAGCCCTGGAGAAGGATGAGGGTAGAAGGTTCGCCAGGGTTCTACCCCCAGCCGAATTCTCTTTTGCCCCCCTAGAGTTACAGGGCCCTCCACCCACAGAGAAGGAAGCCCTGCTGCGGAGGCTGGTGGCCCTGCTGGAGGAGGAGGCAGAAGTCGTCAACCAGAAGGTGATAGGTGGTCTGTTCCATCCCTTAGCTGGGATAGCAATTACAGGATGGTTGGGTGCTGGGATCAGAAGCTGGATCTGCATTCTCATTGGATAGTCAGGTGGGGAGAGGGTGGGACAAGGCTTCAATGACGGGTTGAGTGACAGAGGTATGGCCAGGACATAAATGAGTGGCTTTCATTGAACATTAGAGGGGCGTGGCCTAAACACAGGGGGCGTGGCCACCAGAAACATGATCTAGGAAAGTTAGGAACCAGTTGAGGAAGTAAGGAAATGTATGGTGGTGGGGGAGGTGGTGGAGAGGGCTGTCTAAAATCTGAAGCCCTGTTTGACTATATCAGTCATGGGGTATGTCTTAGAATGTGGGGGAAATGGACTGCCAGAAGGGGTGTGGCTTGTGATTCTCTCCTGGAATTTGATTGGCTCAGGGCTTGGGCAAAGTGTATGGTTCTATAATATTAATTATATGGTGGAAGGCAAGGTTGCAGACACCAGCCTGGCCTCCCGGGCTCTCAGGGAAGCCCACCGGGGCTTCTAGAAGCTGTCTAGCAGATTAGCATTCTAGAAGGCTGCTAAAGTAGAGCTTGGCCGTCATTGGCTTTCGAGGCCTCGGCAGGGGCGTGGCTTAGCTTCTGGGTTCTAGGCCACCTTTCTGAGAGTAGTTGGGCAGAGAGCATCGAATCTGGTTTGTGATTGGCTGATGTGATGGATAGGGGCGTGGCTCAGAGTGTTAGTACATATCTAGAACATGCTTGAGCCAGGAAGCCACGCCTCCTAGCCTCCTATTGGCTGCCCACGGGGGCGTGCCTGAGGCGGACCTTGCCTCTTCCCCTCCCCCCTACAGCTGGCCTCGGACCCCGCCCTGCGCGGAAAGCTGGCGCGCCTCTCCGCCGGCTCCTTCGCCCGCCTGGTGGAGCTGTTCTCCAGCCGCGAGGGCAACCCTCGGCCCGGCCGCGCACGCCCCTTGACGCCGTGCCCCGGGCCCCCGCCGCCTTCCCCGGAACCCCTGGCCCGCCTGGCCCTGGCCATGGAGCTGAGCCGGCGCGTGGCCAGGTTGGGGGGCACCCTAGCTGGACTCAGCGTGGAGCACGTGCACAGCTTCGCGCCCTGGATCCAGGCCCACGGGGGCTGGGTGAGCCGTGCAAGCCTCTCTGGGTCCCCTTTACCCAATTGTATGTATTTGTGTGTGTGAGATGGGGGAGGTGGCTTCTTTTCAGACATCACACGTTCCCCAGCCCTACCATTCGTCCATTCTGTGTTTACTGAGCACCTACTGTATACCAGGCGCTGCGGTAATCAGTGCAGACTCTAAGCCTGGTTTAAACCGCTCTGGTATACACTGACAGCTGTGAGTCGGAGACAAGTGAAGCCGTTCCCTGGGCCTCAGTTTCCTCATCTGTAAAGTAGTGAGAGTACTAGTACCCACCGCAAAGTGTTATTGTGTGGGTTAAAATGGGATCATCCTTTAAGTACTTGGCATTCTGTGGGCAATTGTTTATATGATTATCTGGCTACTGTCTGCCCCTCCAACACTGCCTGCTGAGTACCCTTGCCCGGGTGTCCCCTTGCCTCGCTTCCTCTGCTCCACTCTGTCACCCCCAGTGAGGCCTTCTCTGGTCCCCGTTTAAGACTGCAGCCACCTCCCCACTCTCCCACCTACTTCCCTTCCCTCCTTGCTACTTTACTTTCTTCCATGACACTCCGCACCTTCTAACACATGGCAGAAATGACTTGTGTTACTTATCATTTCTTTTTGTGTGTTATCTTCTCCCGTCCCTGACATACCGGCTTCAGAAGACCAGGGAATCAGTCTTCCCTTGCTCGTTCATGGCTTTAAATCCACTGCCGGGCTCAGTGCTGTGTACTGGCTGTGCGACCTTGGCAACCGTCCCCATCTTCCTGAGCACCCACCAGTCTCCCCCCACCTAATGGGCACCATCTCACTTACCTGCCTGGTTGCCGTGGAGATTCAGTGAGAGAAAGACGCATGTCACGCTCTTGGAATGTAATCGTTGCTTCATAGACTTGGCAGGAGCTGGCCGGGGTGTTGGAGGAGCAGAGAGGAGGGGGCTGGCAGGGCTGGAGCGAGGTGAGCGAGGAGGAGAGGCAGGAGAGATGAGAGCAGGAGGGGCAGCCAGATGTGCGGTCACGTGAGAATTTGAACTTGGACCCTGAGTGAGCCGGGAGTCCAGGGGAGGGCTCTGAGTTCTGAGCAGAGGAGGGACGTGAGCGGACTTAGGTGTCAACGGGCGCCCTCTGGCGGCCGCGTGGGGAGCCCTGTAGAGGGAGAGGGCGGAAGTAGGGAGCCCGGAGGAGGTGACTGGCGCTGCTCAGGGAGGAGAGGGTGGATCAGACCAGGGTGGGGGTAGTGGAAGATTCTGGATTTAATCTGGAAGTAGAGCTGACAGATTTTGCTACTGGAGTGAATGTGGGGACTGAGAGGAAGAGTCAAGGATGACGGACGCCAAGGATGCTGGCCTGAGCAGCTGCGGGGCTTCACGTGATGTTGCCTGGGGTGGGGAAGAGCTCCGTGGATTAGGGAGAGTCAGGGATGGTTGGAGGTGGTCCAGTCAAGGGAGAGATGCCCTTTGGCCCTCAAAGCAAGATGATGAGGGCACAGTGAATTTAAGTGTCTGGTGCTCAGTGCAGAAGCTTATTTGTAAAGTCATTTTATTTATTAAGGAATGATAACAGTAAGCTTGGCCAGGTGCTCAGCCCAGGGCTTCAGGGATGATCCCATTTAAACCCCACAGCAACCTTATGGGATTTAGTTATTATTCCCGTCTTGTGGAGGCTGAGAGGAAAGTCCCTCATGCAGGTGATTCCAATCAGCACATGGACACAAAGCCCAGGCTCTTAACCGTCCAAACCCCAGGACTCGTCTCCCTCTCTCTGCTGCCCTGTCTCTGTCCACCCCCATCTAGTGTCCACGCTCCTCTGGTGCTCTGCCCACCACCCTGGGGCTCTGTCGGTCCCCTCTCTCTCTAGGATTCTGTCCCCACCCACCTCTGGGTCCCTGTCCCCCTGTCTCTGGGTCTCTGTCACCCTTTCTCTGGGTCCCTGTCCCCTTCTCTCTGGGTCTCTGTCCCCCTCTCCCTGGGTCTCCATCCCCCTCTCTCTGGGTCTCTGTCCCCTCCCCTCCCTGGTTGCTTGCCTTCCCTGTCTCTGCTCCCACTGGCTGGTGCAGACGCCCCTGTGAGTGGAGGATGCCTCTCTGCTCACGAGGCTCTGCCACTTTTCCCCCCAGGAGGGCATCCTGGCCGTTTCACCCGTGGACTTGACCTTGCCCCTGGACTGAGATCTCCCTGAGAAGCTGCTACAAGACTGGACCTCATGTCTCTCTCTCTGTGTGCTTTCCCCAAGCCTTCCTATTCCACTCGGGGCTGTGGGGTGGTGGCTGCTCTCCCTGTTTCTGCCAAAAAGAAATTGTTTAAAATTTTTTCATATTAAAAACTTTTTCAAGTATTTAATTATCCTTTCACTTGAGAACTAAAGTTCTAAGTAGAGGAGATTTGGTTCAGAGAGCTCTCTGGTTTATAAATTGAGGAAAGAGCCAATTCATTTATTCTAGAAATATTTATTTGGAACGCCTACAAGAGCACCTGTCATCTGGATATACACCATATTTGAGGATCTCTGTAAGGATGATTCCAGCTAATTACATTTTTTTCCCTATTGCATGAATTATTTATTCCAGCTAATCCTGTGTTGGTGGTCTGGAGTCTTTCCAGCTAGTTCCAGAAGAAAGCTACAGTCTCCCTTCATGGGGCCTCCAGAACACCACTCTCTTCTCCTTTTTCTCCTCTCACTTTTTCTGAGCTTTTTTTGCTGGTTTCTTGTCATCCACCTGTAGACCGGGTAGGGGCCTAGCCCGCTTCACAGAATTATGTTTGTAAATGCATAAAATGAAATGCACAGGATTACAAAAGAAACCAATTACAGTCAATCCTCATTATTCGCAGATTCCGTATTTGCGAATTCACCTACTCGTGAAAATTTGTTGGTAATCCCCAAATGAATACTCCTGGTGCTTTAGTGGTTGTTGGTGGGCATTCTTGTGGGCAGAGTGGCAGAAGATTTGACCCGCCTGATGTGCACATTCTCTGCTGAGGTCGAGCAAGGTGACACGTGCCTTCCAATTTTTTTTTTTTTTTTTGCTGAGGAAGATTGGCCCTGAGCTAACATCTGTGCCTACCCTCCTCTATTTTTTTGCACGTGGGACGCCGCTACAGCATGGCTTGATGAGCAGTGTGTAGGTTTGTGCCTGGGATCTGAACCTGTGAACCCTGGGTTGCTGCAGCAGAGCATGCAAACTTAACCGCTACACCACTGGGCTGGGCTGGCCCCCCTTAACACGTGCCTTCTTGTTTCAGCTATCATACTATAAACAGGTGTCCTTTTTGCAATCTATTTAGTGCCACGTTTTTCACATTTTTGTGCTTTTTGTGGTGATTTCACTGTTACCACAGCCCCAAGCACAGTCCTGAAGTGCTGGCTAGCACTCCTAAGCACAAGAAGGCTGCGATGTGCCTTATGGAGAAAATATGTGTGTTAGATGAGCTTTGTTCAGGTGTGAGTTACAGTGCTGTTGGCCGAGAGTTCACTGTGAATGAATGAACAATATCTATTAAGTAAGGTGACTTTAAGCAGAAAACACACATAAAATAAGGTTGTTTATTGGTGGGCTGACAAAAGTGTTGGGACCAGAGGCTCACAGGAACCTGACCCTGAATTTTCCTTAGGAACGATGGCTCTGTGTTCACTAAGTCAGTGTTCGCAGCGACTTTTTAGAACATACACCACAAATCATAAGAATCGACCGTATATTGAAATAAAGTTTTCAGTGTTGATATAAAAATGAGTGTATATAATAATAGCCATGCTTCTTCATTAACATCAATTAACAACACCCAGAGAGCGTCTAATAACCATGATTTCTAAGTAGAGCAGGAATGACATTTTGAGGTATATTAGTTATTGCTGTGTAACAAATCCCACAAATTTAGCGGCTTATGATAATACACTTTTTTTGTGTGTGTGTGTAGAAGATCAGCCCTGAGCTAACATCTGTTGCCAATCCTCCTCTTTTTTGCTGAGGAAGACTGGCCCTGGGCTAACATCCGTGCCCATTTTCCTCCACTTTATATGGGACGCCGCCACAGCATGGCCTGACAAGCAGTGCTGCTGTGCGCGCCTGGGATCCAAACCTGGGCCGCCAGCGGAGCACGCACTTAACCGCTTCGCCACAGGGCGGCCCTGAGATTCTTTTTTTTTTTTTAATATAAAGTCCTCAGAATCTGGTGTGTGTCTTGCGCTCGCAACACATCTCGGTTCAGACTTGCCACAGTCCATTGCTCATTGCCCCATGGGGCAAGTGGCTGCCATGTTGGAAAATGCAGAATTTAATGCTGATGATGCCCCCACTTCTGACTCTTGCTCAGATCTCTCCCCTGAACTCTATACCCAGGTATCCCCCTGCCCAATGCCATCCTCTTTTCAATGACATTTGGTTATTCTGTAGTGTTGAAGAGATAGTTTGTATTAATTTTTTGCTCTTCGTAGCAGCACATAGCAAAAGTAATTGATCGGGTCAAAATACTTGGAAATCAGAAAAAAAGGTTAAAAAATGCTGACACGGGGCCAGCCTGGTGGCGCAAGTTGTTGAGTGCACGCGCTCCGCTGCGGCAGCCCGGGGTTCGCCAGTTCGGGTCCCGGGCGCGCACCGACCCACCAGTTGTCAGGCCATGCTGCAGCCAAGCCCCATATAAAGTGGAGGAAGATGGGCACGGGTGTGAGCCCAGGGCCAGTCTTCCTCAGCAAAAAAAGAGGAGGATTGGGAACAGATGTTAGCTCAGGGCCGATCTCCCTCACACTCACAAAAATGCTGAAACATTTGGAAAAATAGCAAAAAAAAAAAAACGGGGGGCCGGCCCGGTGGCGTAATGGTTAAGTGCACACGCTCTGCTGCGGCGGCCCAGGGTGTGCAAGTTCACATCCTGGGCGCGCACCGATGCACCGCTTGTCAAGCCACGCTGTGGCGGCGTCCCATATAAAGTAGAGGAAGATGGGCACGGATGTTAGCCCAGGGCCAGTCTTCCTCAGCAAAAAGAGGAGGATCGGCATCAGATATTAGCTCAGGCCTAGTCTTCCTCACCAAAAAAAAAAAGGCAGTACAGTAGGGGTCAAGATGTGGGCTGTGATAATTGATTAATAGGACTTCATCAAAATTTAGAATCTCTGCTCTTCCAAAGACAACGTTAATAAAATGAAAAGGCAAATCACAGATTGGGAGAAAATATTCCAAGTAGATATATCTGACAGACACTTGTCTCCAGAATCTATAAAGAACGTTTACAATTTCTGAATAAGAAAACAACACTGTAGGGGCTGGCCCGGTGGCTCAAGCGGTTAAGTGTGCGCACTCCACTTCAGCAGCCCGGGGTTTGCGGGTTTGGATCCTGGGTGCACACCGAGACACCGCTTGTCACACCATGCTGTGGTGGCGTCCCATATAAAGTAGAACAAGATGGGCACAGATGTTAGCTCAAGGCCAATCTTCCTCGGCAAAAAAAAAAAAAAAAGAGGATTGGCATAGCATATTAGCTCAGGGCTGATCTTCCTCACACACATACCAAAAAAAAGAAAAAAGAAAACAAAACCGTTTGTAAAAATGGGCAAAAGACTTGAACAAACACTCGATAAAAGAAGATACACACAAGGGCTGGCCCGGTGGCATGGTGGTTAAGTTCGCGCGCTCCGCTTTGCAGCCCGGGGTTCGAGGGTTCGGATCCCAGGTGCAGACCCACACACCACTCATCAAGCCATGCTATGGTGGTATCCCACATACAAAATAAAGGACGATTGGCACAGATGTTAGCTCAGGGCCAATCTTCCTCAAGCAGAAAAAAAAAAAAAGATACAGAAAAATGGCCAACAATCACACAAAAAAGTGCTCAACATTAGTGGTCAGGACAATGCAAAAGAGAACCACGAGATATCGCTTCATACCCACAAGAATGGTTAAAATTCAAGAAAATGGTGGAACACACTGGAAAACTTGGGAGTTTCTTATAAAGTTAAACATACACCTAACCGTAGCATACGACCTAGCCATCTGCTTCTAGGTTTAGCCGAGAGAAATGAAAGTGTGTGTCCACAGAAAGACTTGTAGGTGAACGTTCATAGCCACTTTATTTGTAATAACTCCAATCGGGAAACTACCCAGATGTCCATCAGCAAATTGTGATACAGCCACACGATGGAATACTCCTCAGCAGTAGAAAGGATGGGACAACTGTTGTATGCAACAACATGGCTGAAACTCAAAAGCATTATGCTGAGTGAAAGACAGACACCAAAGAGCACAAAGAGTATAATTCCATTCATATGAAATTTTAGAAAAGGGAAAGCTACACTATAGTGACAGAAAACAGAAAGGGGGAGGTCTTGACTGGAAATGGTCATAAAGGAACTATCTGGCGTGATGGATAGATTCTGCAAGTCGCATTCATCTTCATCCAACTAGTAACTTTCTGCAGGACGAGGAAAGCTTCCTGGAGTAGGCGGCCTCTGAGCTGGGCCCTGACTGACGTATAGGAGTTGGCCAGACGAAGGGAGGCGGGTGTTCCCGGCAATGGGAGGGGCTTGGCAAAGTCCAAGCGGCTTGAGCGGGCTCCCTGGGTTTTAAAAACTTGGGGCAGTTAAATAGAGGGCTAAAGGTTAAATGCCTCAATGCCTGAGGCTTATTCCTGACTTGTCTCGCAAGCCCGGACAAGCCCTCCCTCTCTGGACCTCGCACTGCTTCACATTTCCCCTCGGGTAAATAGGCATACGCTCTCTTGTTCCTCCTGGACTCCCCTAGGGCTGGGAGAATCCACCGAATGGGCGATGAGTGACAGTCCTTCTAACCAATCGCTGAAGCCTAAAACGGTACCTACCTCCTGATGGGCCAATCCCGTGTTCCCCTCGAGGCCGACAGCTTGGCGAGGGCAGGCCAAAGTCCTCGTGACGTCACATTTGGGCTAAGCCAATAGCAGCTATTAAAAGGCGGATCGTTTTGGTGACGGACAGCTCTATTTCAAGATGTCCACTTAGCGCGGGGCCCGCCGGGAAGTTGTGAGGCGGTGCTGGTGGGGGAACGGGCGGGAATTCCTGGTTGACTTTGCCCAATCATCAGTCGCGCTTCTTACGATAGACGGGCAGTCTTTCCCATCCCGGTCGACTTAAGGGGGCGGGGCTCTACACGCCAGACTGGGCGGGCCCCTGAACTTTGACGGGCGTCTTCTTCGTCCAATTGTCAAATGGTATTCCCAGACGGGCCGCCTTCACTGCCAATGAGATCTCCAGGCGGGGTCGCGCTGGGCGGGCCGTGGACCCTCCGGTATAAGACGGTCCCGGGGGAGTGCGGAGAAAGGGGGGGGTTTCGGCGGCCGGAGGAGGAGTAGGTGCGGGTGAAGATGGCGGCAGCGGAGGCCGCGAACTGCATCATGGAGGTGAGCGCCTGGAGCGCCGTCGGGGGCGGGGGCGGTTTGGGGGTCGGTGTTTTATGCCTCCGTCATGGAGAAGGAGCTCCGAATAGACGGATTGGGGCAGAAGGCCCCCAGCCGTACCGAGAGGGCGTCGCATATTCCGGATCCGGGGGTACCTTTTGAAGTTCGGGCTCCCTAGCTTTCGGGGGCCCGCGGCAGCCGGCCGAACCGTGGGTATCGTGCCCCCTCCCACGTGGAGGAGGGCCGGGGGCGCTTCCGGCCTGGCCCCCACGTGGCCGCGGCGCGGTGGGTGGGGAGGGGGTGTGCCGTGCCCGGTGGCCTGGCGGGCTCCACGTGTGGGACAAAGGCCCCGCCCCCGACCGGAGGAGGGGCGCCCGGGGGGGCGGGGAGGAGGCTCCGACCCTCCCTCGGACGCCCCCAGCCCACCTCCCCGGGGATCGTGACATACGCCTCTGGTGGCACTTACCTGGGGTCCTCTGCGAAGTAAAGAGCCTCTTAGGAGGGGCGATGTATCTTGAGCCTCTGCAACCCCCTTTCCGGGAGCGGGGCGTCTGCTTAGGCATCGGTCCAGGTTTCGTGCACTTTGGGGTTGGGGTTGGAGGAAGACTAAGAATTGGCCCCCTTCGGGCCGTCCCGTTTCCTGTTGCTGGATTCTCCCCCGCCCTGCGCTCTGGGAGCTGGGGGGATGGGGTATGCCCCTGTGACCTCCCTCTGGGGGGGCACCTAGCTGAAGGAGATCCTTCTCGATAAGGCTTCGTGCACCCCCTTGTGGCCATTTCTGGGTGTGTGGGAGGGACATCTTTTTCATGGGGCGTGTCCCAAAGCCCACCTCCTGGTTGGAGCCCTCCGGGGCAAGGGGAGGGAGAGTTTGTCTGCTGGGAAGGGGATGTGATGGAATACAGGCTGCGAGCTTAACCCCTTACAGGACCCCTTTCTCCGACGCATTTGTGAGAGTGGGAGATGACCTCCCCCTTCCTGATGTCCTATTTAGGGGTCCTGAGCTTTGATGCATGAAGTGGTTTCCCGTGAGGTTTGGTTCTTGTGCTGCCATGTGGGGCTGGTTGCGGTGCTGGATTTCAAGCCCTCTTGGGGCTCGTCTGGTGGTGGTATTAGTGGTGTTGAGAAATGGGCCCCAGTGGGAAATCCCCTCCCCAGGCTTCCTTACTGGCTTGGAGGATGGGAGTGGGGCTTGGAGCCCAGTGGGTCGTGTCTGTGACTTCACGCTTGGAGGGTGGTCACATCTGGAAGAGATGTAATGTGATGGGGCCTCAGTCACCAAGATGCATACCATTGGGGGGGAGCTCCCAGGGGTCACTCCAGTGTGACCACCCCCCATGGCTCTCTCCTGGACCCGGGCCTGTATCTGGTCGTGGAAGAAATATCTTCCCCAGAGGTTGTCCCCGGACTTGGCCCCACACCTGGGGGGCTTCAGGGCCTTGGATGGGTGTGTGAATGAGGGGAGAGGGGCTTGAGGGGCCAGAGTCTGGCCATCCTCCCTGGGACTACCTTTCTGGGTAGAGGGTAACAAGAGAGGTGATTGGTTCCAGCTGGTTTTGTTCTGGCCTTCCTGAGCCCAACGCAGGAGGTAGAGGCTGGGGTGCCACCTCTGGTGGGGGTGCCACACCTCCTTTCTGGAATCCTCTCATAAGAGACTGGTTTGCAGAGGTGGCAGATGCCCAGTGGGTGCACCTTGCCAGCCCCCCTCCCCCAGCTACTCCTGGCACCCCAGGATGGGGGTGTGTGTCAGGAAATGTCACCTAATCTGGGGGGATTAGATGATGAGGGGGAGTGACAGCTGGCAGTGCCTGTGTGCCCGGCGGGTGCCATTCCTCTGGCCAGGATGGGGGAGGTGTGTATGGTCAGGTGCCTGGCCAGAGAGGGGCAGTGTTGGGGCAGGCCACCATCTCTCCAGCCACAGCTGAGACAGGACCCCTCTCTTCTCCCTCCACTTCTCTCTTTTTAAAAACAGCCCCGCCTCTTTACTTGCTCCCTCTGTCACCACTCCCCACCAAGGAAAAGGAAAATTGCAGGCAACACCCCCCTGCCCCTACGGGCCTGTGTCCTCTGGCCTGGCCTTCCCCTAGCCACCCCCAGTAGCTAATCCTTTCTCCCTGTTACTCTCTCCTAGAATTTTGTAGCCACCTTGGCTAATGGGATGAGCCTCCAGCCGCCTCTTGAAGAAGTAAATATCCTTTTGTGAGACCCTTCCCCACATAAACATGTCTTGCCACACATCAGGCCCTTCCTAGCAGTCTAACCATGATCTCTCTTGCTTCAAACTGTTTACTCCGTACCTCCGAAGCACTTACTCCAAACTCCCTCCAGCTCTGTGGCCCCCAGCTGGCCTCCCCCAATACTGTGGCTACTTCCTTAACTCCATTCCCAGCCCCCCTTTGCCCTTCCCTGTGTCGACCCCAGTTCTGCTTCCCCTCCCCTCTCCAGCTGTGGGCTGAGCTAGAGATGGGGGCAGAGAGACTGGAGAGATGGTAGGCGTGGCTGAGGTATCGGGGTGCTCCCCTGGATGGTGCTTTGGGGGGGGTCCTGGAAAGAGAGAATGGGGTTGTTAGGTTTTGGGGTTCTGGGGGAGGCAAGATGGCAGGCGGGGGCTGTAGGTACGATTTGGGGGGTGTCTATGCTCTTCATAAGTAGGGACCTGGAGGTTTAAGAAGCCGTGGGGAGCCCCCAGTTTTGACCCGCGCTCCCATCCACCCCTCCCAGGTCTCCTGTGGCCAGGCAGAGAGCAGCGAGAAGCCCAATGCTGAGGACATGACTTCCAAAGATTACTACTTTGACTCGTACGCTCACTTCGGCATCCACGAGGTGAGTGTGGACAGTTCCTGAGAATGCTGATTCTTCGTGGGGTTAATGTTTGGCAGGGCTGGACCTGAATTTCCCACGCATGTGCAGTGCCTCCCCTGGCAGCGGGCCGCCCCTTTGCGCATGCGTGGCACACGCTCCGGGGGTCCTTTCGCTCAGCCGTTGCCTTGGAGACCGAGGTGAACCTGGCAGCTCCACGGGGCCGCTCTTGGGAGGCTGGAGTGGGAGCGCGCATGCGTGCCTGCGACTCCAGCCGGAGGGCGGGGCGTGCCGGTCTCTGCCGCCCTCTCGTGACCGGTGGTGGGACTGTCCCCCAGCTGCTCACGCCCGGTGCGCAGACGTGCCTTTTTGCACCCTGTGGAGGCTGAGGTCCCAGAAAGTAGCTGGGATGGGAGTCTGAGGATTTTTTTTTTTTTCACTATGGCCTTTTTGGAATTGTGGTGAAATATACGTAAAATTGACCATTTTCAAGTATACAGTTCAGTGGCATTAAGTTACTGAGGACTTTTGAAAGCCAAGGATTGCTGGGGTTTAGGAGGCAGTGGTGGAATCGGGTTGAGATGGGAGTTTAGTCCGTCCAGTCTGATTTTAAAAATAGGGAAACTGAGGCACCTGGAAGGGAAATGACTTGTTCCGAGGGGACTAAGCAAGTGGGAGGGCTGAGCTCTAGCTCTCCAAACCCAGTGAGTTGGAGGCCAGGGCAGCCCCTGTTCCAGCTGGAAAATGAACCCCCTCATGGTATCCTTGTGCTCCCGCCCCCCCCAGGAGATGCTGAAGGATGAGGTGCGCACCCTCACCTACCGCAACTCCATGTTTCACAACCGGCACCTCTTCAAAGACAAGGTCGTGCTGGATGTGGGCTCGGGGACGGGGATCCTCTGCATGTTTGCTGCCAAGGCCGGGGCCCGCAAGGTCATCGGGGTGAGTGTCCTGGCAGCCGGTCTGGCCTGGCGCTGGGCTTGGGGGTCGGAGAGGGGGCCCCCTCAGGGCTCCGGCACTGGGTGGAGAGGGATGGGGGCTGAAGGGGGGACTGGGGGGGCTCTCACCCTCCCTTCTTCCTGGGCCCCCAGATCGAGTGTTCCAGTATCTCTGATTATGCCGTGAAGATCGTCAAAGCCAACAAGTTAGACCACGGTGAGCCCAGGAAGAGAACGGATTTGGGGGGTGGAGTGGGTGAGCCCAGCTTCCCCGGGGCCCTGGGCAAGGGGGTTGGGCCACTGGGCACAGATTCAGCCATTCTTGCCCCGGGGACTCTGGGCTGCCGACAGCCGGGGGATCCAGCCTTCTCAGAACCCACGACCTATGAGCGTGTTCTGCGGTCTTAGAATTTGAGTGTCGAAGTCGCAAGCTTAGCACTTCAGTCTTAAAACGATAGGGCAAGAACAGTCTTTATTTTTTTCAGTGAGTAACAGAGTCACGTGGTTGACACCTGAGGACCCACAGAGAGAGGTCTCTCAGCCGCCCTCCTCTGAGTCCAGCCAACACTCCCTTCCAGAGAAGTCTGCACCTACAAGCAAACATACTCTTAAATGTTTTTACATTCAAGTGCATATTTTTTATACAAATGGCATTTCATACAAGTCTTTTGCCCTTTGTTTTTTCATCTGTTTATTGTGTGGTTTAACACATTTCGGATGTTGAGAGGCTCTTGTTCTTTCTGATGACCACCATCCTATGCAGATGCCTCAGCTTTCTTTTTTTTTTGTTGTGAGGAAGATCGACCCTGAGCTAACATCTGTTGCCAATCCTCCTCTTTATGCTGAGGAAGACTGGCCCTGGGCTAACATCCGTGCCCATCTTCCTCCACTATATATAGGACGCCGCCACAGCGTGGCTGGACAAATGATGCATTGGTGTGTGCCCGGGATCCAAACCTGGGCTGTCAGCAGAGGAGCGTGCACACTTAACCGCTATGCCACGGGGCTGGCCCATGCCCCAGCTTTCTCATCCAGGCTCCTGGTGGTGGCATGTTGGCTGCTTCTGAGATTTTCATCGCCTTCACACAATGTCATTTCATATACAAACTAGCATATCTGTGAGGCCAATTTATAAGAGTAGGATTGCTTGAGTCAAAAATGTAAGTTGGGGCTGGCCTAGTGGTGTAGTTGTTAAGTTCGTGCACCCCGCTTCGGCGGCCCGGGGTTCACGGCTTTGGATCCCAGGTGCAGACCTCTGCCACTCGTCAGCCATGCTGTGGCAGCGTCCCACATACAAAATAGAGGAAGATGGGCACAGATGTTAGCTCAGGGACAGTCTTCCTCACCGAGAAAAAAAAAAAAAGAAAATGTAAGTTGGATAGATGTTGCCAAAGTGCCTTTGAGTTCCCACCAGCAAGGCCAAGGGGCAGGGAACGTGAGGAGATAGTGGGTTTTCCGGAGGTGAGGGCGCCTAGCGTTTTAGAAAGTGAGTGATTTTTTTTTTAAAAGTCAGACTAGTGTCATGAACCCCCAGGTACCCATCACTTGCCTTTAAATATCCATCTGAAGCCAATTCCAACAGTAGTATCATTTCCCCTGTAAATCCTGCTTGTGTGTCTCTAATAGATAAGACCATTTAAAAGAAATAACTGTGCAGTACTTACTATATGGAACCCAGTTAGTGACAAAATCTTAACATTGCCTAATACCTAGTCCACATAAAATATCTGCCTCTGTCTCAGAAATATCCACAGTTTTAAAACTGAGTTCATAGGGTGTGGCCTCAGCTCGCTGAGTTCTTTTTTTTTTTTTTTTTTGGTGAGGAAGATCAGCCCTGAGCTAACATCCATGCTAATCCTCCTCTTTTTTTTGCTGAGGAAGACTGGCTCTGAGCTAACATCTGTTGCTAATCCTCCTCCTTTTTTTTTCCCCCAAAGCCCCAGGAGATAGTTATATGTCACAGTTGCACATCCTTCTAGTTGCTGTATGTGGGATGCGGCCTCAGCATGGCCGGAGAAGCGGTGCGTCAGTGCGCACCCGGGATCCGAACCTGGGCCACCAGTAGCGGAGCGCGCGCACTCAACTGCTAAGCCACGGGGCCGGCCCCCCGCCGAGTTCTTTGAAGGGGCCCAAATGCAGCCCCCAGCCCTAAACTGAGACGACAAGGGCCGCCCAGTGGGGTCTCCAGGCCCTGGCCGCCCCGGGGAGGGAGGGCAGCGGAGGGGTCTCCTCGGGGCTGGTGGCATGTGCGTGTCTGCCCCACAGTGGTGACCATCATCAAGGGGAAGGTGGAGGAGGTGGAGCTGCCAGTGGAGAAGGTGGACATCATCATCAGTGAGTGGATGGGCTACTGCCTCTTCTACGAGTCCATGCTCAACACCGTGCTCTACGCCCGAGACAAGTGGCTGGTGAGGCCCCGGCGGGGCGGGAGCAGCTCACGCGGGCTGGGGGCCTCGGGCTGTTTGTTGAGCGCCTCTCAGTCAGAGTCAGGTGGAAAACACGGGCCAGGCTAGGTATTTCCCACACAGGGGACTTAATAGAGGGATTGACCGCACAGATGTTGGAAGGCCCACAGCCAGCACGGGTGTAACAGGCACCAGAAGCTAGACAGCCACAAGGAGCTGGTGCCATATCAGGAGGGAGGTAGTGCCGGGAAGAAAGCCATAGCAGGGGAGGGGGATACAGAGGGACTGGGGGGCCATGGTCCCAGTGCTCAGATCAGAGCAGGCCTCCCAGGGGAGGTGACCGAGATCTGAACACAGGATGGGAAGTAGCTGTGAGGGATCTGAGGGGAAGAGCACATTGGGCAGAGGATTTCACCCAGTGCAAAGGTCCTGGGGCAGGAGTGCACTTGCTGTGTGTGGAGAGCAGCAGGGAAGTTGGAGTGGACTGAGTGTCTGGAAGAGCAGTAGGAGGTGAGGGGTAGAGGGATCTGTGCAGATCTCGTGGACCCTCGTGAGACT
The DNA here is from genome assembly GCF_020826845.1 of Diceros bicornis minor. Taxonomy (NCBI): domain Eukaryota; kingdom Metazoa; phylum Chordata; class Mammalia; order Perissodactyla; family Rhinocerotidae; genus Diceros; species Diceros bicornis. Next base: position 25,073,831 of record NC_080773.1, read on the forward strand.
TTGCTTTACCTCTCGGAGCCAGGGCGGGTTCTGAGGATCCCACAGAACCTCTGCAGGAGAGGGTCTGACTTAGGGGCTCCTGGGTGCCGTCCGGCAGCCATATGGGAATAGATGAGGGCCTGAGGGCAGATGCCGCTGCAGGAATCTGGGTGGGAAGTGTTGGTGGCTCACACTGGGGCGGGGGGAGAGGGGGTGGATAAAGTGGGGCGGGGGGGCCAGTGTTGCCAAGGCCCGCCACCCTTGACACCCTCGCCTTCCCCTCGGCAGGCGCCTGACGGCCTCATCTTCCCAGACCGTGCCACGCTGTACGTGACGGCCATCGAAGACCGGCAGTACAAAGACTACAAGATCCACTGTGAGCTCGGGCCCGAGGGGCTCGTGGTGGGGGTGGGCTTGGCCTGGGCGCCCCTCATGGGCTCACCCCTCCCTACCTGCTCTCCAGGGTGGGAGAACGTGTACGGCTTCGACATGTCTTGCATCAAAGACGTGGCCATCAAGGAGCCCCTGGTGGACGTGGTGGACCCCAAGCAGCTGGTCACCAATGCCTGCCTCATCAAGGTGAGGGCCGGGTGGGCGTCCCTGGGGCGGGAACCAAAGCAGGCCGGCACCGGGCCCACGTGCCACCCGTCAGTCAGGGCCCAGAGCGTTTGCCTGACGTCTTGGGACCCAGGCTGTCGGCTAGAGGCTCAGAGAAGCCGTGGACGTGTCGTGCAGTTGTCACGTTGGCGGATACGTCTGGAGTGAGGGCTGTAGGGGCTGGGGCAGGGTGTAGGCATGGAGAGGGGATGGGCGCCTGGGGCAGGGTGTAGGCGTGGAGAGGTGTGGGGGCTGGGGCAGGGTGTAGGCGTGGAGAGGTGTGGGGGCTGGGGCAGGGTGTAGGCGTGGAGAGGTGTGGGGGCTGGGGCAGGGTGTAGGCGTGGAGAGGTGTGGGGGCTGGGGCAGGGTGTAGGCGTGGAGAGGTGTGGGGGCTGGGGCAGGGTGTAGGCGTGGAGAGGTGTGGGGGCTGGGGCAGGGTGTAGGCGTGGAGAGGGGATGGGCGCCTGGGGCAGGGTGTAGGCGTGGAGAGGGGGAGACGGGCGATTCTCGCAGTAGAAGTAGTAGTTCTGGGCGGTAGGATTGTCAGCTGTGGGGTTCAGATGTGGGAGAGGGGGGCCGGGAAGCCAGCACGGCCCCCAGGTGTTGGGGTTGAACGCTGGGCCGGGTGTCGGGGCCCGGGGCTCACGGGGCCTGTCCCGCAGGAGGTGGACATCTACACCGTCAAGGTGGAAGACCTGACCTTCACCTCCCCCTTCTGCCTGCAAGTGAAGCGCAACGACTACGTGCACGCCCTGGTGGCCTACTTCAACATCGAGTTCACGCGCTGCCACAAGAGGACCGGCTTCTCCACCAGTGAGGCCCCGGGCCGGGGGCCGTGGGGCGGGCGGGGTTCAGGGACAGGGGGGCGTGTGACAGGAACGGCCAGAGGGAGCCACGGGGACGCTGAGAACCTTTGTTCTGAAGCTGGCTCTGCCGGCTGACCTGAGCGTGCCGTGCCTCGGTTTCCCCACCCACAAAATGTAGACAGTGGTCCCTCTCTCCGCCGCTTGATGAGGGTGAAGGGTTTCAGGGATTATTGACCAGTCAGTGTGCAGTAAACGGTCACTGGGGGCGTGCCAGGCAGAGGGAAGGCCAAAGCCACGGCCTGGGGGCAGGGCAGGGCCGCAGGCCAGTGGGCTAGCTGACCCCCGCCGCCCGCCCGCAGGCCCCGAGTCCCCGTACACACACTGGAAGCAAACAGTGTTCTACATGGAGGACTACCTGACGGTGAAGACGGGCGAGGAGATCTTTGGCACCATCGGCATGCGGCCCAACGCCAAGAACAACGTGAGGCTCTGGGGGATGGGGCGGGGGGCACCTCTGCCTGTTCTGGACCCTCAGGGTCTGTCTAGGGAACAGGGTTTTATTGAGCACCTACTGGAAGCTGCGCCCTGGGGCCCCAGCCCTCCCGACGCTCCCGTCCTAGACACGTTCTAGAGCTGATAGGGTTTCCCTCCGCCCAGGTGTGGGGAGCGAGAGGCGGAAAGGAGGGCTGTGTCTTCCTCCTGAGCCCCTGGCGGGCCCGAGCTGCCATCAGCTGAGACATGGGGGCAGCAGGTCTGAGGCACAGTCAGGACTCCCGCCGCCAGAGTGGCTGGGCAGACGCAGGGTCTGGAGCCCGGAGTTGGGAGTGGTCCAGGCTGGGGCCTCGCGGGAGGCTGGAGGATGCTCAGGGTGGTGTGGGTGGTGGGGAGTCCCCGAGGTCACACCTGCTTTCTAAGTCAGGGAGATCAGAGCCACTTTAAGCAGCGATTCTCAACCAGGGGCAACTTAGTTCCTCTCCCCAGAGGATGTCTGTCTCTGCAGACTTTTTGGGGTGTCACAACTGAAGACAGTACTACTGGCCTCTGGTGGGTAGAGGCGGGGGGTGCTGCCGAGCATCCTACGGTGCAGAGAGCAGCGAGGAGTCCCCCCAGCAAAGAGTGGCCCGGCCCCAGCGTCAGTAGCGCAGAGGCTGGGGAACCGCAGAGGGACAGACACCCGGAGAGGGAGGAGGAGCCCGGGGCCCAGGGTGAAGCGCGGTGCACAGGTCATTGAGGTCCTTGGTGACTGTGTCCCAGCCTTTCCAGAGTGCAGGGTGCCAGGGGCCCGGATGAGGAGAGGGAGCAGGGCCGGTGGAGTGGGGCCCTCAAGTTTTGCTGGCAAGTTTGTCGAGAGGAGGAAGTGTCCTTGAGAAGGGTTTTCTTCTAAAAGAAGAAGAAATAACTTTTGTTGATGCAGATGGTTTTGATGGGGAAAATCTCACGATGCAAGAGACATACCAGCTGAGCTCTGCTCTTCAGGGACAGTTGGAGGATGTCACGTGGAGCTTTCACTTGGAGTCAGAGTTGAAGGCAGATACTGGGTGGGACCGGCAGTGTGGGTTCTCCAGCCTGGAATGAGCTAAAAGCAGGACCCCACGGGGTCCTGGGGAGGGTGTGTGGACAGCTGGGGGGGGTGCACGAGGCTCCTCAGGCGTGTACCCCCTCTGGCGCCTCCTCACGGTTCCCCCCCACGTCCGCCCTCCGCCCACAGCGCGACCTGGACTTCACCATCGACCTGGACTTCAAGGGCCAGCTGTGCGAGCTCTCCTGCTCCACGGACTACCGGATGCGCTGAGGCGGCGCCGGCATCTCCCGCCCGGCCCTACACGGGCCCGGGGGCTGCGGCCTTCTTAGGTGGTTTCGGGGCACCCCTTCCTCTCCCTCCCTCCCGCAGAAGGGGGTTTTAGGGGCCTGGGCCGGGCGGTGGGGGGCACATCGTGACTGTGTTTTTCATAACTTATGTTTTTATATGGTTGCATTTACGCCAATAAATCCTCAGCTGGGACGGCTCGGCCTCCTGGGGGCACATGGGGTTGGGGTTCTGTCCGCAGGCGCTGAGATGGTGGCTTGAGCTGCTGGTAGCTGCTGGTCTCTGTCCCCACTGGTGTCCCCAGGTCCTGCTCCCTTTCCCCGACTCTGGGGGTCTCTGCTCCCGGCAGCCCTCTTCTCTCAGGGTCTCCTCCCAGCTCGCCCCTGAGCTCTCTCCCAGGGTCTCTTCCCCCATCCCTCTCAGACTCTGTGTCCCCTTCCCCTCTCATGTCCCCTGTCCCCTCTTGGCCCCACTGGGCAGGGCTCCCGGCTGCCCTGCTGGGCTGGGGGAGGGTTGGGGTGGGGGTTCCCAGCACAGCTGGGCCCTTACGTTTCCCAGAAGGCTGCCACCCCTCAGCACACACATTGTTCCTCTTCCTGGCTGTTTTTTCCTGTCCTGGACCCTCCAAGGCCAGGCGCCGGCTGACTGGCAGTGACTATCGCCCTGCCCTCTGCAGCTGGGGAAACTGAGGCGTGGGGTGTGTGTGTTGCAGGGGTAGAATGCCTCGTGGGGGGGTGTGGCTTGGAACTTGGGGGTCAGGGTCAATGGGGGAAGTTCACCGCCCGCTCACCTCCCCAGCTCCCCAGGGGCCATCTACACCTGCCCTTCCTTTCCCTTGGCCTTGTCCACAGAGCCCCCTAGGCCCCCAGGAACGCCCCCACAACCTGGATCACCCATGACAATATCCATGTCTTTCCATGGCCTTGGTGACACCGGCTCCAGTCCAGCTGGAGCACTGGGCCTGCTGGCCCCTCACCCCTGTCTACACCCCTTCCTCTTCTGGGATGGCGTCCACCCCAGCTATGCTAGGGCCCAGACTCCCTTTGTCCTCATCCCCAGGTGGCTCTGTCTGCACATGGCCCACATTGCCCAGCCCCCCTCTCTGGAAGTCGCCTGGCCCCTGAGACTCTGGGTCACGTCGGGTGAGGGTGAAGTAGAGGTCACGCGTCTACACTGGAGCCTAGCACTTCCCTGCCCCCACCCCTTTCCTGGAAGCCAATGCTGGGTCACCACTTGCAGGTGGCAGCTGCCCCGCCCCTCTCCCTTCCGCCTTAAAGGGTCGCGTCTCCCAAGGCCTCCCAGGGGCATAGACAGCACGGCCGCAGGACGGCACACCCATGAGGGCTCCGTGGGCGCGGGTTCTAATCCTGCCCGGGCGTGGTGTGGCCTTGTAGACTCTTGGCCTCAGTTTACCCCGCCTGGGAAGTGGGGACTGGCGCCGAGTCCCCGCGCTAGAGTGGGCGCTCAGAGGGGATTATCCGGACGCGGGGAGGGGGCGGGGCCGCATCCCGGAGGGGCTGCTTCACCCTCCAGTCTCCCCGACCCCCGCCCTCCCCACGATGACCGCTCACGTGCTCCTGCTGTGGCTCCTCGCCGCCTCCGTCCTGGGGGACCCGGACTCCGCGGGCAGGTGAGAAAGGCCGGTGGCAGCGGGGACGGGGCGGAAAGGAGACGGCGAGGGGCGTGCGCCCTCTTCGGTGGATGGGAGGGTGTCAGCGCGCCCCGCCTCCACCGAGCCCGGTTTCTCCAGCGGATTGTTTGAACCCGCTGTTCTCCCAGGCTCCCTCCCCAGGCGGCCCGGGTACCAGGTCCCCCAGCACCGCGGGCGCCTCTGCTCCCTGGGCACGTGCCAGGCCCACCGCCTGCCGGAGATCATATACTGGCTCCGCTCCGCCTCCACCAAGGAGCCCTCGGGGAAGGCTGGCCGCCAGCCCCAGGACCCCCGCAGCTACCGGCGCCGCCGGCGGCGCGGGGCCACAGTCCCGGGGTGTCTCCAGGACCCCAGCCCGCGGCAACGAAGCCCACGCAGTGCCCAGCTCGCTGCGTGATGGTGGGCACGTCTCTGCGCCTCTCTTGGCCTCAGTTTACCCATCTGTATAGAAGTTTCTTTTCCCCTAACTCTACCTCCTGGGCTCAGAGACCGTCTCTTCCCCCCCGAGGCTGTGACTGGGCTGGACCCAGCGGCACACGGACCCAGCATGGATAAAGAATATTAACCTCCAGAGCCAAATAAAACGAGAGTTCCGTGTTTCAGTCTCTGCTTGTCTGTGCCCATTCCAGCCTCCCAATCTGAGCCCGGTCCCTAATATATTCTTCCCCTTTCTCCATGCACCTTTTCCCTCACGGGAGTCCCTCTGACTTCTAACTTGAATCCAATCCGCTGCAGCGCCTCTTCCGCGCCAACTCAACTCATGCAGCTGCACCTTCGTGGGTGGTTTTGGTGGGCCGACCTGACCCCAAGGCAGCCGGACCCCTCCCCGGAGTGGCAGGGCTGACATCCGCTCCGGCTCGATACCTCAGGCGCGTGACTTGACGTGCACTCAGAGGTGGGCTGTGAGCTCCGAGCTGAGCCTCGTTCCTGGAAGAGCAAGGAGAGTAACGGGGACAAAGAGCGGACTGGGGAGCCGGAGAACCTGCTATTCAGAGCGCTGCTGCGTACAACCGGGGACGCCAAACGCTGGAGAATCAGGCCGGGTAGAAGGAGACTGAGGACGGGGCATCGAACGGAGGGAGGGGATTGGACGCTGGGACCCGAGGGGGCGGGGAGAGAGCGCGGGGATGGGAAGGGGGCGGGGACAGGAGGCCGAGACTGGAAGGGGGCGGGGATAAAACCAGGGGCTTGAATACCCGGCCAGGCACGCGCGAGACCGAAATCGGGGTTCCTGGGTGTTGGATAATCGGGGGCGGGCCGGAGCTCCGGAGGCCCGTCGACCAAGTCGCGGACTCGTCGCACTGGGATTGGACATATGCGAGTGGGAGACTTGGGTCCTGCGCTCTCAATCGGGGGTCGGGGGTGGGGTGTACTTGGCTTGGTCCCCAGCATCGGATCGGCGGACCCCTGACTCAGCGAGGTAAGTACCGGACCGGAGGAGCTCCGGCGGGGGCTGGAGGTCTCGGGTGGGGCGTGCGGGCCTCTCCATCACTTGTTCTCGACGCTCGCCCAGGCTCACAGCCTCAGCATCCCTGGCGGCGAGGCATGCGCAGTAGGGTGCTCCCCCCTCCTCCGTCCCCTCCAGCCCGTAGCGGGGGGAGGGGACGCTGGGCCACCCCGGAGCGGATGAATTTATAGACATCACCCCCTCGCCCCCTGCCTTGGAATGGGAAGCGGAAATGGGGTGGACAATGCCAACGTCCGGCAGGTGTTCGCTTCAAATGGGTCTGGGACTGTTTTTCTGGAGATCTCGCAACTCCCTCTGGACCAGTTTCCTGCCCCCACCCCCGAACCTTGCAAGTCCTATATGGGGGGGGGGCGGGGAACACTGCCCCCGCACCACGTTCTCAGAGGAGCCGCAAAAGGGGTTACGCGAGTTAGCCCTCCCGCCTCTCTATGCGTTCACAGAGGTCCCCACCTGACGTCCCCCCAACACCGGAGTCTCCGGCCAGGACCCTCAAGACCCCTCAGGTGGTTAGGGAAGGATGAGCCGGCGTCCTATATTCCCGAGTCTGCGGCAGGAGGGGGCTGGGGGCCCGGACTCCTGGGTGTGCAGGAGGAGGGGGCTGGGGACTTGGAGAATGACCCTCTGTACTCCTCCCAGGGCTCTAGCGTGACATGGCTGAAGCACATCAGGCCGTGGGCTTGCGACCCTCGCTGACTTCGGCCGGGGGGGAAGCGGAGCTCAGCGCCCCGGTCTTGCAGGAGATCTACCTCTCCGGACTGCGCTCTTGGAAAAGGCATCTCTCCCGTTTCTGGGTGAGGAGGGCTGCGGCTTGGTTTCCTTCCGGGAATCCAGTTACCTGCTTCCGGGATGCCGGAAGCCCACTTCCGGCCTCCTGGTGGTCCCACTTCTGGGATCCTATCACCCTCTTCTGGGAATTTTGATGTCCACTTCCAGGCCCTCTGAAAGACATTTCTGGGTTCTCTGTGGCTCACTTCTGAGAACCCCTATTCGCCTCTTGCACCCACTTCCAGGACCCCACCTCCCTTTCCCCACTCATCTTTCCCTTTCATATCCAGGCTCTAAACTAGGTGCTCCCCATTCCAGAATGAGCCCCATGACCTGAGGAAGATCTTGGGCAGCCCACACCCCAATCCTGAAGCTCCCTCCTTTCGCCTAGCTTTTGCCCACTGGATCTGAGAACCCCCTCCTTGCTCCTGCTCCTGAACCCCCAGGCTCCCTCCCCAGTATGCAGTGTACCCTCCCTGGGTTGGGAGATGTGAACCTCCATATGTCTGTTTCCTCCACTTCTCCATCACTGCTTCTGCCCCAGCTCTGGAAAAGACAAACTCCTGCCCTTGCCCTTGCTCTTGAAGCCCACGCCCAACGTCTAACCAGAACCCCTGTCTGCCCCAGGGTACCCGGTTCTAGAACTCCGGCACTGTGAACATACAGACCCTCCCTGCTGGTCACATCCTCTGTCTTTGGACAGAGATCTTGAACACCTGTGGGGTCGACCAAGCCTGAATTCGATCCTGGCTCTGCTGCTTGCAGGCTGTGTAGCCTCGGGTGAGGGCTCCTCTCTGAGCCTCAGTTTCCCCACATGTAACACAGAGGTGAGGATAGCACCTCCCTCGAGGATTAAATGATTTCTTACCTGTAAACACTGAGCAAAGCACCTGGCCCGTGGTAAGTGCTGAGTAAGTGTTAGCTTTTGATAAAATCGTTCTCCATTCATTCACCAAATATCTATGGAGCATTTGTTAAGGGGCCTGGCACTGTTTAGGGCACTGGGGACTCAGCGGGGAGCCAGACAGACAGAATCCTGTCCTCAAGGAGCTCTCAATCTAGTTGGGGAAGGTACTAAAGAAGATAAGGAAAATGTAGAGCATGTTAGATGGTGGGTGACACATGCTATGGAGATCAGTAAATCGGGCAGGGAAGAGGGAGTGTGGGGTGTTGTAATTAAATAAAGGGGCAGTTCAGAAGGATTTCCTGGAGCTGAGACATTTGAGGAGGCTGGATCGTACCTCTACAGCCACATTGGTTATTCAAATAGAGACGTATCTGGGCCAGCCCTGGTGGCCTAGTGGTTAAGTTCAGCGTGCTCTGCTTCGGTGGCCCTGGTTTGGTTCTGAGGTGGACCTACGCACCACTCATTAGCCATGCTGTGGCAGCGACCCACATACAAAATAGAGGAAGACTGGCACAGATGTTAGCTCAGGGCAAATCTTCCTCAGCAAAAAAAAAAAAAGAGACATATCTGTTCCAGTGAGTAAAGAGCCACTACCCCAAACCCCCAATGACCCCCTTCAGCCCTGCCCCTGGGACTCGCAGGCCTCAGCCCAATCCATCAACTAAAGCATTAACATTAACCTGTGGTTAGATATATAAACACACATATACATGAGCATAAATGTATATATTCAAGATATAATTACATACAGAAAAATGCACAGATATTTTAAGTGTACGGTCCTTGAATTTCGACAATACCTGTGTAACCAACTCCCCATCAAGACAGCATTGCCACCATTTTAGAATGTTCCTTGGAGCCCCTTGTCAGGTAGCGCCCCCCCACTCAAGCCAACCACTGTTCTGATTTCTATGCCTATAGGTGCATTTTTTTTTAAAGATTTTATTTATTTATTTTTCCCCCCAAAGCCCCAGTAGACAGTTGTATGTCATAGCTGCACATCGTTCTAGTTGCTGTATGTGGGACGCGGCCTCAGCATGGCCGGAGAAGTGGTGAATTGGTGTGTGCCCGGGATCCGAACCCGGGCTGCCAGCAGCGGAGTGCGCGCACTTAACCGCTAAGCCACGGGGCCGGCCCCCAGTATAGGTGCATTTTGACCACTGTTGCATTGTCGAATATTTTGACTGTCACCCTTGCGTTCAAGTCAAGACCTAAATCATTTTTCAGAGTCAAATGTCCCCCGAAGGCCAATGGCCCTCACCAGACCCTCACATTGGTATTAATTGCTAATTGTAATAATGGTCACTTTTCCTTTCCATCACATAGTCGCCTTTCTCCCTGATGGTCACTTGGAGCTCTCACGTCCTTCCTCTTCCACTCTGGGACCCCAGGAGCCCCCCAAAGCCATAGCCCTCAGCAACGCCAGAGCAGCAATTCCACAGACTCATTGCCAAGCCTCAGTTTCTTCACTTATCAAATGGGAAGCTTGATGGTCACTGCCTCGAGGGATTGTTGTAAGCATTCGTTGTCTTAGCAGAAGGCCTGGCTCACAGAAGTGACCCCTCCAGCATGGCCATTCTTCTCTCAGGTGCCACATACATGCTGTGTGACCTCTGACGTGGCAGTAACTTCTCGGAGCTTCCGCCTCCTGATTTCTAAGATCACATTAGGTAGCAGTGTGTCCCAGGCTCTATACTAACCAAGCCCTTTAAATCTGTTGCTCATCCAGTCCTCAGAAGGGCTGGCTAAGGTAGCCCTATTGTTAATCCCGTTTTATAGATGAAGAAACAGAGGCCCAGAGAAGTGCTTTCAGTTTCTCAAGGTCAAACAGCTGTTAAGATGTGTGGTACCCTGCATTGCATCCTGTTGCATTAGAGTCACAAGGCAGCTGGATGGTTTGAGCAGTAGATAATGGACCCTGGAGCCTGGGAACCGGGGTTCAAATCCCGGCTACCCCACTGCCTGGCTATGTGGCCTTGGACGAGTTCTTCAAACTTCTTATCTCCTCAGTTTCTTCACCCGGGATGGAGATAATAATAATTACTACTGTCCTGAGTCACAGGGGAATGAAATAATTAATGACGTGACGCACCTGGACTTGGGAGGTGCTATGGAGACATTTCCTGTTATTATGAAGCCCCTGTTCTATTGCAGTCCAGAGCACCAGATATAAGAACTGACAACTTCCTTTAAAAAGAAAAATTAGGGGCCTGGTGGCATGGTGGTGAAGATCGTGCGCTCTGCTTAACGCTTGAAAAATTAGGGGTGGCCCAGGGTGCATGGGTTTGGTGCCCGGGTGTAGACCTACAACACCACTCATCACCATGCTGCAGCAGCGACCCACATACAAAATAGAGGAAGATGGGCACAGACGTTAGCTCAGCGACAATCTTCCTCAAGCAAAAAGAGGAAGATTGGGAACAGATGTTAACTCAAGGCCAATCTTCCTCACCAAAAAAAAGAAAAAAAAAAGAGGAAGAAAAATTAAACAACAAAAATAACCACATTGGCCAGTAACCTTTTCCTGCCAAGCTGAAGAAAGATTGTCAAGTAAATAAACCCCCAACGAGAAGTAGGGTAGCAATAGAAAGGATCACTGTAATAACATGTATTGAGCGCCTACTGTGTGCTGGCTCTGAGCTGTGCACTCCACCCCCCTCCCCAGCCCTCTTCCCTGATTTATTTTTCTCCATAGCACCTACTGCCACCTGACCCATGACCCTGAAGCCTTTACCCTCCATGAGAGCAGGAGTCTTGCTGACTCGTCACTGCTGTAGGATGGCCATCAGCATTTGTGTGGATGACACGTTTTCATCCAGCCCTCGTGACAGCCGTATGAGCCAAGTACTGGGATTGTTCCCATTGTACAGATGCGGACACTGAGACCCACAGAAGTCAAGTCACTTGCTCGCGGTCACTGAGCTAGTTAGTGACAGAGCGGAGATGGGAGCCCAGAGGGTGGGCCTCCAGGGCCCGAGTGCTAAACCGAGATCCCTCAGGCCTCCCTGTTCACTAAATGTGGGAGGAAGAGAGAAAGCGGTTTCCTGAGCCCCGATAGGGATGCCCAACCAACAGCAGCTCTTACCCTGTCTTAACCATGCTCTCTGTGCGACCCTGAACCAAAGTGTTTTCTTCTGTAAAACGAGACCATCTTAGTATCTATTTCACAAGGTTGTTGGGAGGATTTAAAGAGATAATCCTTGTAAAGGGCACCTGGCATATAGTAGTGTTTATTACATGTTAGTTACCTCTGTTGCTTCCCTGGGAATCTGGAAACTTCCATCCCTTCCTCATTCATTCCATGGCCAGGTAAATCTTTTTTTTTTTTCTTTCCAATTATTTTATTGAGGTCATAATGGTTTATAACATTGTGTGATTTCAGGTGTACATTATTATCAGTTTCTGTATAGACTGCATTGTACTCACCACCAATAGTCTAATTTTTATCCATCACCATGTATAAGTGCCCCATCCCCTCTGGTAACCACTAATTTGTTCTCTCTGTCCATGTGTTAGTTTATCTTCCACATAGGAGTGAAATCATGCAGTGTTTGTCTTTCTCTGTCTGGCTTATTTCGCTTAACATAATACCCTCAAGGTCCATCCGTGTTGTTGCAAATGGGACGATTTTGTCTTTTTTATGGCTGAGTAGTATTCCATTGTGTATATATACCACATCTTCTTTATCCACTCATCCATTGATGGGCACTTGGGTTGCTTCCACGTCTTGGCTATTGTGAATAATGCTGCAATGAACATAGGGGTGCATAAATCTCTTTGAATTGTTGATTTTATGTTCTTTTGATAAATGCCCAGCAGTGGAACAGCTGGATCATATAGTATTTCTGTTTTTAACTTTTTGAGGACTCTCCATACTGTTTTCCTTAGTGGCTGCACCAGTTTGCATTCCCACCAGCAGCGTATGAGGGTTCCCTCTTCTCCACATCCTCTCCAACACTTGTTATTTTTTGTCTTGGTAATTATAGCCTGGCCAAGTAATTCTAGAAGGCCTACTGTACTCCAGACCCTGCTGGATATGGGGGATCATTTTGCCTTTTTGACAGACTCTCCTGCTTGAGAGTCACTTCCTCCAGGGAGCACTCCCTGATTCCCTCGGGCTGAGCAACCTGCCACCACAGGACTCCAATGACCTATCCTATCATCATTAGCCCTCACTTCATTCTGGACTGACCTCCCTGAGGGCAGGACCTCAATCTGTCTGTTCCCCTCTGGGTCTTGAGCACCCAGCTCAGGGCCCAGCACACGCTGGGTGCCTGATCAATATCTGACAACGGTGCTTAGAGGACAGGATAACTGACTGAATGTTTGCCCTTTCTTCCTCACAGAACGACTTTCTCACTGGTGTGTTCCCTGCCAGCCCCCTCAGCTGGCTCTTCCTCTTCAGTGCAATCCAGCTCGCCTGGTTCCTCCAGCTGGATCCTTCCCTGGGACTGATGGAGAAGATCAAAGAGTTGCTGCCAGACTGGTGAGGTCCCCCATTTCAGCCCAATAACCTCCCTAATCCCTTTCCCTGCACCCAATAAGTTTCTCTATCAGTGTGGTGTGCCTGCCAAAGAAAAGTAACCTCTGAGACTCACTTTGGGACAGATTAATAAAGATACAGCATTAATAAAAAGGAGGTGATTTTCTCTCTTCTCTCTGCACATTTTCCATCCTGGCTGCTTCTTGCTAAGAGGGATAGTGACAAACTAGAAAATGTCCATATATGGTTATATATACTAACAAAAGTATGAGCTTGGCTAGTCTCCAGTTGTGTAGTCTCAGGCAAGAGAATTTACCATTCTCGGTGTCATGGTCTTCATCTGTAAAATGGGGGTAATAATAATTGCTTCTTAGAGTGGTTGGAAGAATGAAACAAAATCATGCCTGTGCCATATTCAGTCCAGCGCCAGAAGGTTATTAAATGGGAGCGGTTGAATTATTATAATTGTTGCTGTCATCTTTGGGAAAGGTTTGGAAGCCAGATGTGGGTGAAGTGGCAGGTTCTAACCCTTAGATTAGTCCTCCTGGGGAGAAGGTTCAGATTTTGTGCAGACAGCCCCAAAGAGCAGATCCAGGATCGGAGGTAGAAATTTCCGGGACGCCAGATTTACTCAGTCTACAGAGGGGATGTGACTTGCCCCAAGTCCTCCAGGTAGGATTTGCCCACATGTCTGTCTGATTGCAACTTTGCAAACGTGTAGATTCACTGTGGCTTTAGACCAGCGTCTCCTAGACTTGAGTTTGTAGTGAAACACCTGGAAGGCTTGTTAAAACACTGATTGCTGGGCCGCACCCCAAGAGATTCCATCTTAGTAGGGCTGGGTGGGGCCCAGGAATCTGCATTTCCAACAAGCTGCCAGGTGGTGCTGATGCTGGCTGGTCCAAGGGCCACACTTTGAGAACCACTGCCTTAGAATATAATTTGATATCTGGGAGGGAAGAGTGTCCCTTCAATAGAAATACAAGCTCCCACTTATTAAGCACCTAACCAATTTCAATTTCCAGGAGAAGTGGTTTTAGAGGCGTCCCCACAGTCCTAGGGGGAGGAGGGTGCTGAGAGAGGACCACGCCTACTTTACAAGTGAGGAAAGTGGATTTCTCTGACTGACTCTAATTCTACAAGATATGCCTCCAACAGCCAAAAGACCAGGGTCAGAGAATATTAGGAAGGGCAGAGCTGGGTGGGGCTGGAGGAGAGGCGGGCCTGAGGCCAGGACACCCAGGCCCATTCTCTCTTTCTCTCCCACAGGGGTGGGCAGCACCACAGGCTCCGGGGGGTCCTGGCGGCCGCGCTGTTTGCTTCTTGTCTGTGGGGAGCCCTGATCTTCACACTTCACATCGCCTTGAGGCTGCTTCTATCCTACCACGGCTGGCTCCTCGAACCCCACGGAGCCATGTCCTCACCCACCAAGACCTGGCTGGTACGTGAGGGGCAGAGCCCTGCTCAGGTCCTCCTGGGACCCACTTCTTTGTCCCCCTCTCTCTGGGTCTCTGTCCCCCTCGTTCTCTGAGTCTCTGTCCCTTTCTCTCTCTGAGTCTCTTTCCCCTTCTCTCTGGGTCTCTGTCCGTCTCTTTGGATCTCCATCCCATTCTCTCTGTGGGTTGCTACGCACCGCCCACCCCACCCTGGTCCCCGCCCCCTGTGAGGGGTTTGATGACCCACTAATTCTCGCTTCCCCCCAGGCCCTGGTCCGCATCTTCTCCGGCCGCCACCCGATGCTCTTCAGTTACCAGCGCTCCCTGCCGCGCCAGCCGGTGCCCGCTGTGCAGGACACTGTGCGCAAGGTGGGCCAGGTACCCCGGGAGGGGGCGGGAGGCGGCCCGGGGCGGGCGGGGGGCGTGACCCACCCTCTTCTCCGCCTTGCCCCTCAGTACCTGGAGTCCGTCCGGCCCGTCCTCTCCGACGAAGACTTCGACTGGACGGCGGGCCTCGCGCAGGAATTCCTGAAGTTGCAGGCGTCGCTGCTGCAGTGGTACCTGCGCCTCAAGTCCTGGTGGGCGTCCAATTACGTGAGTCCCCCACCCTGGACGCAAAGGTTCTGAGCCCGCCCTCCTCGCTCCGCGCGTCTACACCCCGCCCCCAGGACACGCCCACAGCCCCCAGGCCCTACGGTGATTGGAGCCTCGCCCGAGACGTGAGAACATCCCGAGCCCCGCCCCCGCGCTCACTATTCCGGCCCCGCCCACTACTCCAGGCCCCGCCCACAGGCTCACTATTCCGGGCCCGGTCCCCGCGCTCACTATTCCGGCCCCGCCCACTACTCCAGGCCCCGCCCACAGGCTCACTATTCCGGGCCCCAACTGCAGGCTCACTATTCTGTGCCCCGCCCCCGCGCTCACTATTCCGGGCCCCGCCCCCCGCTCACTATTCCGGGTCCCGCCCCCAGGCTCACTATTCCGGGCCCCGCCCCCCTGCTCACTATTCCGGGCCCCGCCCCCGCGCTCACTATTCCGGGCCCCGCCCCCACGCTCAGCATTCTGAGCCTTGCTGAGCCAGGCTCCCACGCTCCAATATTAGTTTAAACCCCTCCCCAGATGCTGGGATAACCCTGTGACTATGTTCCCACATTCTGAGCCCTGTCCTGCAGGCTCTAATAGTCTGAGCCCCACTCTCCTACAATAATCTAAGCTCCGCCTTTAGGACCCGCCCACAGCCAGAGCTCCGCCCCCAACTCCGGTATTTGAACCACAGTCCCAACACTTCAGTCCCTCCCCTGGCCGGCCAACTCTAAGCCCCGCCCTCAGAATAGTTCCTGTTTCCCACCTCTCTGCGCAAGGACGCCTGCTCCAAATGGGCTTCTATTCTGAGTTCAGGAGCTAGGCTCTTGATTGCACTCTGAGTTGGGAAACTAAGGCATAGAGCCAGTCAGTGATTCACTCAAATCGGGTCTTACAGGCCTCCCATTCTGTAGGAAGCCATAAATAGCCACCAGGCAGCCTATGATGAAGGGGCGATAGCGATAAGGAGACAGATGGGGTGGTGTGAGTGTCTGGGGGCTGGTCAGAGAGGCTGCAGCTGGATGAGAGGATCAGGGTTCCAGGAGGAGAAGGTATCAGGGCTGAGTCTTGAGGGTTGGAGAGAATTTGAACCTGTCAGGTTGGTGGGAAGGAACAGCCTGGGCAAAGGTGGGGAAGTAGGAAAGTCGTAGGGCCTGGGCTGGCAGCAAGGAGGGCTTCGAGGAAGGGATTGAAGAGTAGAGAGGTGGGGAGAGGCCTGGACTCCCTCTGAGGACCCTGGATTTTTTCTTGGGAGTGCTAGGGAGCCATGGGAGGATTCTGAGCAGGGGAGGGGCAGGGCCAGCTCTGGTGTGGGGAAAGACTGGAGGGGAGACACTGGAGGCTGGGAGGCTGGAGTAGGGGTCAAGGGGAAAGGATGAGGGGGATGTGGGAGAGAGAGGAGGGGACAAGGCAGAGAGTCAGGGGCAGGAGGGCAGGTTGGGAACTGTCAGGCTGTGAGGGGATGGGGACGGAGATGGTGAGGACAGCACCCATGGGTCTCACCTGGTGACGGGGGGAGAAGGGGAGCAGCTTTGGGGTGAAGACACTGAGCTCCATGGAGGCAGGTGGGACCGGCCTGGGGGCTCCAGGGGAGACACCCTGGGGCAGCCAGAGACCTGGGGAAGAGCTCAGGGGAGAGGCCCGGGCAGTGACAGCAAATGAGGGCCCTCAGCTGTGGAAGGAAATTGAAACATTGGACTTGGATGAGAATATCTGAGGTGAGACGAGGGCCCTCAGCTGTGGAAGGAAATTGAAACATTGGACTTGGATGAGAATATCTGAGGTGAGAATATAGAGTGGGAAGGGAAGAGGGTCATGTCTGGAGGGAGAGGTAGGATGGAAGCCAAGCCTTAGTTTTTAAATTTTTTTCCTTCATGCTCTTGGACCAGATTCTGCTCTTAAAAATAAGAAAAATACACACACACACACACACACAATATGTGTATATTTCATTGATATATTTCATTGTATCTCAAAGGCACTGACTGCCAATTGTAACACACTGCATTATCTTATGTACAACAAAGAAAAAAAAAGAGACCAACTAAACACAGTGCTTTCTTACCACTTAGTCTTTTTTTTTTTTATAGGTTGAGCCTTGTTATTCATGGATTTCATAGTTGCAAATTCGCCTAGTTGCTCAAATTTATTTGTAACCCCCAAATCAGTACTCATGGCGCTTGCGTGGTCTTTTGTGGACATGCGCAGAGTGGAGAAAAAGTTGAGTTGCCGTGCGCGTTGCCAGGCAACCCTCTGCCTCTCTGTTTCAGCTCTCACACCGTAAACAAGTGTCCTTTCTGTGATCTATTTAGTTTCACGTTGTTTGCATTTTTATGCTTTTTGGTGGTGGATTTCCCTGTTTAAAATGCCCCCCAGCGCACCTCTGAAGTGCTGGCTGGCGTCCCTAAGCGCAGGAAGGCTGTGATGTACCTTGCGGAGAAAATACGTGTTAGATGAGCTTCATTTAGGCGCGAGTTGTTGGTGGTGACTCCAGTGTGAATGAATGAAGGATATACATTAAATAAGGTGTTGTGTGTGTGTGTGTGTGTGTGTGAGAGAGGAAGATCAGCCCTGAGCTAACATCCATGCCAATCCTCTTTTTGCTGAGGAAGACCGGCTCTGAGCTAACATCTATTGCCAATCCTCCTCCTTTTTTTCCCCAAAGCCCCAGTAGGTAGTTCTATGTCATAGTTGCACATCCTTCTAGTTGCTGTATGTGGGACGAGGCCTCAGCATGGCCGGAGAAGCAGTGTGTCAGTGCGCGCCCGGGATCCGAACCCGGGCGGTAGGTAGCAGAGCTCGAGCACTTAACCGCTAAGCCACTGGGCCAGCCCCCTAAATAAGGTGCGTTTAAAGAGAAACATACATAAAACCAGTTTATGTATTGATTGGTTGATGGAAACGTTGTGACCAGAGGCTCTCCGGACGCTAACTCTGCGGTTACCCCGGAGCAGTGGTTCAGTATTCGCTAATTCAGTGTTCGCGGGACTTTAGAGAACATTACTGCGAGAAACGAGAATCAACTGTATATTTGAAAGAGCTCATTTACACTTATTTAGACATGCATTTATATCAAATATCACTCCTGGGCGAACTTAAAAAAGGAAACTGTAAATGCATCCCTAAGACTTTTGCGTTCAGAATCCAGTTCTTCTCCGTTGCATTTTGATTTAGACTTGTCCATATCTTCCCACTGGCCACACAGCTTCATCCTCTGTGTTGTCAAGAACCTTGCAATGTAGCATTCCCTGAAAGATGCTATAATATAATTAAGGCCATTGGTGCAGGGCACTAAAGCGGCTTTTAGTAAAGCTGGCCTAATTTAGACTTTGCTTTGGAGATTTTCTATCCAGGTCTGACTCGTCACCACCTTTCCCCGCCCCAACCATTTGGTTCCTGAAAGTTAAAATCTCGCTCCACAATTATCTCCAGGATTTTCTTCTGAGCCATAGACATCCTTCAGCAAGCTTAGATGCTTGTGTTTTTTTCTTTTTAAAAAATGTTATATGTTATACAGATAATGTTACAATGTTATACATGTAGTAGAATGCACAAATCTTAAGTGTACAGCTTGATGAAGTTTTTATGTATGTGTATAACCATATAACTGCTGCCTAGATCAAGGTATAGAACTTTTCCAGCATTTGCTGGAAGCCTCTGGAATTTTCCAGAAGGTCTTGCACATTCCCAGGGAATGACAGCTGCATCCCGCCTGGCGTAAGTGTAAGGAAGTGTAAGATCCTGTTGACTTTAAGATGGAAGCAAACATGTATATGTCTCCATGAGATTCTATGACATAGAAGAAAGGAAAACGTCTAGAAAACATTCCAGTTCCCTCTGACCACCTCCCTTTAATTCTTGTCCCTGCCACCATCACCTATGAGAAACACTTGGGTCAGAGTCTTTTCTGAGTGTTTATACACATATATTTGTATCCAGGGAGATACACACACACACATACACATATATATCACATAATATATATAATGTTTTCTTGTAATAAAATATATATAACATAAAATTTACCATTTTAACCATTTTTTGTGTACAATTCAGCAGGATTAAGTACTTTCACAATGTGGCATAACCATCACTACTATCTATTTCCAGAACTTTTTCATAATCCCAAACAGAAACTCTGTACCCATTAGGCAAAACAGCCCCATCCTCCCTTCCGGGAACCTCTGTTCTCCTTTCTGTCTCTAGGAATTTGCCTAGTCTCGATTTTCCATATAAGTGGAATCATACGCTATTTGTCCTTTTGTGTCTGGCTCATTTCACTTAGCATAATGTTTTCAGGGTCCATCCATGTTGTAGTCTGGATCAGAACTTCATTCCTTTTTATAGTAACATTCCATTGAATGGCTAGACCACATTTTGGTTGTCCATTCATCTCTTGATGGATGCTTGGGTCGTAGTAATATATTTTTTTAAATCTCAGATGGGATCATTTCACACATCTTGTTGTGTGCCGGCCTTTTTCAGTGGGCAGCATGTCTTGGTGCTCATTCTGTGTCAGTAATATAAATGGGTCTTGTTCTTTTTAACAGCTGCATAGTATTCCATAACATGAGTGTTGCACGGTTTAGCTAACTGATCCTCCATTGACCGACTTATAGGTTATTGCTAGTTTCTGATTGTGAGGGCCTGCTTCATTGAGCTCCACCTTCCCTGTTTGACATAGCAAAGTCTTGGGGTGCTCGCCCCTCCCCCCCCCTTTGGCCCCAGCCACCCCAGCTGTTTGTCTCTTTGCCCCACTCCCAGGTCAGTGACTGGTGGGAAGAATTTGTGTACTTGCGCTCCCGGAACTCGCTGATGGTGAACAGCAACTATTATATGATGGTGAGAAGGGCGCTAGGAGATGGCGAGGGGGTGGGGCTCATAGCTCCCTGGGGCTAGGGTGGGGTGTCTGGGTAGAATGTGGGGTTTAGCGTCAGTGAACCAAATCACAGTCTGGAATTCACAATCCCGCCCTGTGTTTGGGGTCAGTGCCCCCATCAGGGGCAAATCTGACCCCAGGCGTTTCGCTGTCCCCTCGGCTGGCCCCAGGACTTCCTGTACGTCACGCCCACGCCGGTGCAGGCCGCTCGAGCCGGGAACGCCGTCCATGCCCTCCTCCTGTACCGCCACCGCCTGAACCGTCAGGAGATCCTGCCGGTGAGAGGGCGGCTGTGGGCTGGGATGGAGGCCGTGGTCCTGTGGCCGTGGGGCCACGTGGGGCCTGGGGGACAGCTCACGAGCCCGTGGTCTCCTGCAGACTTTGCTGATGGGCATGCGGCCCTTATGCTCCGCCCAATATGAGAAGATATTCAACACCACGCGTATTCCCGGGATGCAAAAAGGTGAGACCCCTCTCTGCTCCTCACTGACAGAGGGGAAGAGTGCAGTGACGAAGAGCACGTTCCCTGGAGCCAGGCTGCCTGGGTTCGAATCCCAGCTCCATCGCTCCCTGGCTGTGTGACCTTGGGCAAGTTATTACCCTCTCTGAGCCTCAGTTTCCTCATCTGTAAAATGGGATAATAAGGGGATAAGGATTAAGTGAGTGCCTGGAACGGTGTAAGCCACATGGAAGGCCTAATAAATGGTCGTTATTCTTATTCTTATAATGTATCTTACCTTCCCGCCTGCCACCTTTTGCCCACCCGCCCCTAGACCACATCCGCCACCTCCGTGACAGCCGACACGTGGCCGTCTTCCACCGGGGCCGATTCTTCCGCGTGGGGACCCACTCCCAGAGCGGCCTCCTTTCCCCGCGGGCCCTGGAGCAGCAGTTCCAGCGAATCCTGGATGACCCCTCGCCCGCCTGCCCCCACGAGGAGCATCTGGCGGCCCTGACAGCCGCTCCCAGGTGAGGGTCAGAGGTCAGGGGGCCCAGAGGCCCGGCCAGCTCCCGAGTTTGCGGAAGGGCAGGTTGAGGACGGGGGGTTGGGGGGGAGGGAGGCTGGGCAGGGTAGAGGGCTGGCCTGGGCTTAGGCACGTCTCCCGACAGGGACATGTGGGCCCAGGTGAGGAGGAGCTTGAAGTCCCGGGCCAAGGACGCCCTGGAGGCTGTTGAAGGGGCTGCTTTCTTTGTGTCACTCGACTCGGAGCCCGCGGGGCTCACCAGGGAGGACCCCGCAGCCTCGTTGGATGCCTACGCCCACGCCCTGCTGGCCGGCAGGGGCCATGACCGGTGAGTCAGCCGGGGTCGTGGACCCCACCCTGACCTGCGACCCCAGAATCTGAGGGCCCCAGACCCAATGCCTTGAGACCTGGGGACCTCTAACCCAGATAACCCCTAGACCTGGGACCCCAGATCTCAACCCAGATCCAGAACCCCACATCTGAGGACCACCGAACCCCTGACCTGGAACCTCAGACCTAGAGAAACCCTAGACGCGGGACTCCAGACTCAGCATCCCAGACCCAAGGACCCCAGATCTGAGGACTACCAAATGCCAAATCTAGGACCCCTGGACCCAGAGACCCGCCCCCCACAGCCAGAAGCCCAAGCCAGGGGACCTCAGACTCAGGACTGTAGCCCTCCGAATCCTCAGACCTTAATGCAGCCACCCAAAACCCAGGACTCCAGACTTGGGGCCCCCAAACCTAGAGATCCTCAGACAACCTTCTAGATGCCCACTAGGCATCACTCTGATTTCTGAGGCCCCCAGGAGTCCCCCTAACCTCTCAGCATCCCGTAAGCCCTGAACCTTTCTCAGCACATTCTCGCAAAATCTGCAAACTTTCCAAACCCTAGACACATCTCAGAGACCATCCAGAACCACGCACTGGAGACCCCCATCTTCTTAGAGATCTTCACACCAGCCCTGATTCCTGGAAAAATCTCCCCACCCTGGAACGCCCACAAGTCCCACAGAGAGCACCCCCAAGTTCCCTCCTGGCCCCCACTCTTTGGTGACCACTCTGAACTCTCCCCCTGCAGCTGGTTTGACAAATCCTTCACCCTCATCGTCTTCTCCAATGGGAAGCTGGGTCTCAGCGTGGAACACTCGTGGGCTGACTGCCCCATCTCAGGACACATGTGGGAGGTAGGACAGCCAGCCGACCCCCGTCCTGGGGACCGCCATTTCCAAGGACCTTCCTCTCCAGGGCCGTAGAGTCAGGGGAAAAACGGAGGCTCAGAGAGAGGCAGAGACCAGACCAGGTCACCCAGCAAAGGAGGAGGTCTGGAATTATGACCTTCCTTTGACAAATGGGCATTTGGGGCTCAGAGAAGGGAAGCGATTTGCCCAGAGTCACAGAGCCAGAAGTTGCAGAGTGAGAATATGATTCCAGAATGCTCTGAGACCAGAGAGTAAGGCCTTGCAACCACATCTCACTGAATCAGAACCATCTTCCAGCTCTGGTTTGCTGTGTGGCCTTGGACAAGTTACTCCCCTCCTCTGAGCTTCAGATTCCGCTTCATCAGGTGAAACGGTTGGATGTTCTTTTAACTTTAAGCTCCTGTCCAGTCCTGAGAACCTTAGCATCTCGATTTTCTTTATTTTATTTAGTCCCTAAACCATAGAGGGTGGCGTCTGCCCTGCCTCGGGTTCCCACTCTTCTCTGGTTCTGCAAAGGGGTTGGTTGGGGCACAGGGTGGTGATCGAGCAGGCATGAGGGGAAGGGAGGCCCTTTCCAGATCTTGGGAGCAGCCTCAGGTAAGCTCTGACTCTTCCTTGCCTGTTTCTCATCTGTAAAATGGGAATTTTTCCCCTTTGATTATATTAGTAAGTGAAACTCCCAATTCAGTTTAACCTCAGACCTTTCAGACATTTCACGTCAACACATCATCTCTGCATATTGACTTTGAACAAAGGGATGTCACGTAGAGCAAGATAAAAAGAAATGCAAACTCTAAGGCATAAAGTGATGTGTTCTTTTCCCAATATATTTCTAACATCAAAATGGGGGATATTAATCCCTTCTTCCTAGGGTGTTGTGAGAATTCAGTGGAAGGCTGGTGGGTGGTAGGTGCTCTATAAGGGCAGATTTAAAATATTTAACAACCAGCAGGACACGGGCACCACTCAATCAGAATGGATGCCGACGCCTAGAGGCTCATGTCATGCTCAGCTTTATTTCTCCTGTCCCAGGATTGTGGCGAGGGATGGGGGGGTCCTTGGGAGGGCTGGGAAGCCGATGGTGGCTCTTCATCTACCAGTCAGAAGCCCAGGGTCAGTAAGCACCAGTTGAGTATTAGTATCAGTCCTGCTCTCAATGAACTTGAACCCGAGAACCCACCTGTGAATACCAGAGGTTTCTGTTCCTCAAGGATGGCCCCACTCCCAGAAGAGACTTATGAAAAGAGGTCCCTGGTTAGATGGCCCTCAGTCCAGAGGGAGGAAGGGACTCTGACAGCATTCATTTGTACACAGTTCACTCTGGCCACAGAATGCTTTCATTTGGGCTACTCGGCAGACGGCCACTGCAAGGGGCACCCTGACCCCTCACTGCCGCAGCCCCAGCGGCTGCACTGGGACCTTCCAGACAAGGTGAGACCGGGTTTCTGGGCCTCTCCTCCAAGTCCCCAAATTCCTGACTTTGACTCTAAACTCATCCCCACTCCCAATATCAACCTCAAAATCAACCCCATTCCCTACTCCATTCCCAACCCCAACTCTAAACCTGTCTCCACCACCAATCCCATCCTTAATTCAACCCCATCCCGGTCCCCAACCTCAATCCATCCTACCCCAACTCAAACCCCAATTCCATCCTCACCCCAAACTCTTCTTCATCCCCAACACCACCACCGTACCTAAATTCAGTCCCATCTCCACCCTTAACCCCATCCGAACCCCAACTCTGACCCCATCCCATCCCCAAACCCATCCTGACTCCAATTCAGTCCTTATACCCAACCCCATTCCCTGCCCCATCCCAATCCCCAGCCCCATTCCATCCCAACCTTCACTGCCATCCTGATCTCCATCTTTAATCAGCCCTTCAGATCTGTTCTCTTCCTTGTCCTCATTTCCATATTTCACCCCAACCCTAACTCCATGCCCATCTCCACTTCCAGCCCCATTCCCAACTCTCACCCTACTCTCATCTGTAACCCCAGCCACTCCTGCCCCTCCTTGTCTGGCAGATCCATCCATCCATCTCTCTAGCCCTGAGGGGAGCCAAGACCTTGTCTGGAAACATTGACTGCCACGTCTTCCCCTTCTCCCACTTCGGCAAGAGCTTCATCAAACGCTGCCACCTGTCTTCAGACAGCTTCATCCAGATGGCCTTGCAGCTGGCCCACTTTCGGGTCAGTTGGATTCCCCGATCCCAGCCCCCTCTCAGGACCTCGGTTCCCCTGAGCCCCCAAGACCTGCCTCGTCAGCCCCTTCTTAATGACTTTTCTTGGCCATTGCCATTGTGGGTCCGCCATCTTGATTTCTCTCTCCCAACCACAGATTCCTGGGCGGGAGGAGGCTGGAGGTCCAGACAGTGGTGGGTCAAGTCTGTGAAGACTTCCCAAGCCCCGCTGACAGGCTGCTCTCCTCCTTGTCCCCCAGGACAGGGGTCAATTCTGCCTGACTTATGAGTCGACCATGACTCGCTTGTTCCTGGAAGGCCGGACAGAGACGGTGCGATCTTGCACGAGGGAGGCCTGCAACTTTGTGAGAGCCATGGAGGACAAAGAGAAGACAGTGGGTGTGGGCCTCGTTTGAGGCTTCGGTCATTTCCACGTTCCCACTCATACACTTGTGAACATTTATAGAGCACTTTCTGAGGGCCAGGCCCCATGATGGGCACTGGAGACAGAGAAGGAACCAGACCTGGTCTCTGACCTCAAGGAGCTCACTGAGGGGGGAGACAGAGATAGTTCAGCATAGTGTGATACGTGATTTAATGGGGGTCACACAGGCTACGGGGGGGCAGCAGCCAAGAGGGAGTCCTGGTTCCACCGTGTAGTTCTCTTTGATGATTTAACCTCTCTGTGACCTTGTGACTTCCATCTGCACTATTCTTCATGTTCCCTATATAACCTCTCTGCCTAGAACCCCCTAGGCACCTCTGTTCCCTCTCCCCGCTACCTATGAGGTATTGTGGGTCAATGGAAGGAGTTTGGGCGCTGAAGTCAGACAGACCTGGGAACCCACCTAATTCTGCCTTGTGTGACCCTGGGCAAATGACTTCCCCTCTCTGAGCCTGTTTCCCTTCTGTAAAATAGAGTTGATATCTCTGCCTTGCAGGGATGTTGCAAGCTGGGTTGAGGCCAGGGGTGTGACAGGCCCCAGCAGTAAGCCCACTTCCTGTCTTTCCATGACCTCTGACCTCCCCGGGGACCCCAGGACCCGCAGTGCCTCGCCTTGTTCCGCGTGGCGGTGGACAAGCACCAAGCTCTGCTGAAGGCAGCGATGAGCGGACAGGGGGTCGACCGCCACCTCTTCGGGCTCTACATCGTGTCCCAGTTCCTCCACCTGCAGTCACCCTTCCTGGACCAGGTTGGGGTGCAGGGAAAGGGTTAGAGAGGGAAGTGGGGAACCATGGGAGAAGGGAGGCACGTCGGGGCAAGGAGGGTGATGTTGGAAAAAGGGGGTATCAGCAGAGGAGAGAGTTAGGGAGATAGGGGCAAGAGAGAAAGGGAGAGGGCGGAGAGGGAAAACGGGCAGAGAGAAGGGGGAGGGGCGTGGTCATGGAGAGGGATGTGGTCATGGAGAAAGGGGGCGTGGTCTTGTGAAAAGGGGGCGGAGGACAGGGCGTGGTCGGGGGAGAAACGGGATGGGTGTGGTCAGAGAGGAGATGGGCGTGGTCGGGAGAGAAGAATGGTCTAGGAGAAGAGAGAGACAGGGTGGGGCGGGGGGGAGAAAGGGAGAGGGGCGTGGTCAGGGAGAGGGCATGGTCGGGGAAGAGGAAAGGGGCGTGGTCAGGAGGGGAAAAGGGAGGAGTGTCGTTAGAGAGAGGGGCGGGGTCAGGGGAGATGGGCGTGGTTGGGGGGACAAGGAGAGAAGGGCAGGTTCAGGGAGAAGGAGATAGGGGTGTGGTCAAAAAGGCAGAGCTGAAGGGTGGGGTCAGGGAGCGGAAGGACAGGGCAGCAGACAGGGGCCAGATTTAGGGGAAGTAGGCAGTCCGGGGATGTCAGAAAGGGCCAGGGTTGGGTGGAGTGGAGTTGAGCCAAGGGGGCATTGACGCGCAGGTCTGTTTGTGTGTTGCACACGTGACCATCTCCTGTCCCTCAGGTCCACTCGGAGCAGTGGCAGCTGGCTACCAGCCAGATACCCGTTCAGCAAATCCACCTGTTTGATGTGCACAATTACCCGGACTATGTTTCCTCCGGTGGTGGATTCGGGCCTGTGAGTGGAACTGGGCCTGACCCCAGCTCTCTCGATCCTGGGCCCTGGGGCCCCAGGGCTGGGGGTCTACACTCCTGCGTGGTGGGGGAGGAGGGGACTGGGGGCTATTTTGTTCCCCTCACTCTGTCCCTCTGCAGGCCGATGACCATGGTTACGGTGTTTCTTACATCTTCATGGGGGATGACACGATCACCTTCCACATTTCCAGCAAAAAATCAAGCACAAAAACGGTGAGACCAACTTGAACACCAACCCACCCTGCCCCCTCCTCCCTCAGGACCCAGGAGTCTGGGTTCCTAGCTCCCTCCTCTCCTACAACCTAGGAGTCCAGACTCCCAACTCCTTGCTGCCCCACAATCCAGGAGTCCGAGTCCCAGCCCCCTCCTCCCTCAGACCCAGGAGTCAGGCACCCCAGTCCTCTGGTTTCTCAGCCCCCAGGAGCCCGTCTCTCAGCTTCCCCTGGACGTGACACGTTTCTCCTTCTAGGACTCCCACCGGCTAGGGCAGCACATCGAGGATGCATTGTTGGACGTGGCCGCCCTGTTCCAGGAGGGACAGCGTCTTAAGCGTGCGTGCAGAGGGTTAGGGGAGGAGGACTTGGGACACAGGTGTGGCTCTCTCCCCTGCCACGCTAGGGGCTCCCGGGCACCCACGACATCTGCCAACTTTTGACCCCTTCCAGTGGGGAGCTGGTCTCCCCAGGAACTAAGGGGAAGGTCTCTATGGCTGGGCTGGTGCAGGACAGAGGCAGCCCATTTGGGTTTGGAAATCTCACATCGGGTCCAATAAAGATGTGTGAGCTGGGTGTGTGGTCTCTGCTCTGCTCTTGGGCTGGGCAGGGGTGGGAGAGATGAGGGCCGGGGTGGGGGGGGGGGAGTTCCATCCATCCCCAGGTGTCATGAATTCCCAGTTACAATCACAACTTCAGCTCCAACCCCCAACACCTGCCCAGTTTCCTGCACCCCCAGCTCCAGTCACACCAAACCCAACCCTCCAAGGCCAATCCCAGTCAACAACCCCATGAGCTCTCACTAGCCCAGTTCCAGCTGCTCCAACACCAACTGCTCACCCCAAACTTAAAGATCGACACCAGTCCAGCCACCCCACTTGACACCTCCCAAGTGAATACTCCAAGATTCTTATTACCCAACCTCAACCCCAGCCATTTCAACCTCCACCTCAATGATGGATTCAGCTCCCATGACTAGGAAATGCACTACCTAATGTTCACTGTCCTGACCACTGCCGTCATTCCAACAACCAATGACTCCATGACACCACACCCCATTACACCCAACAACTCAACCACAATTTGAACCATATAACCCACATAAAAATATCCAAGCCCAAACTCTAAGACTCCCATCCAATCTCCACTATAACCCACACTTAAACTTGACCCATAGTTATGACTTTAAACACCACACTCCTTGACCACACCCCCACTCTACCCCCACTACCACTACAAACGCTACCAGCTCAATTGCAGTCATATCAACACCAGCCCCATCTGACCACATCAAAACCCCAATCATCCAACCCTCCACTGCCATGATTCCAATACTCCATGACTCCAAGCCCCATTGCTTCCACCAAGTCAAGCATGTAACACTAGCTCAACAACAAAATCAGAATGCTGAACACCTTAACTTCCACCATCCCAACCTCCACACCCAACCCACCAGCTCTAGTGGTTTCAAAAAATGTCCTCAAGTACTTTGACACTCCTTCCTTCAAAGGTAGAGCTCAATTCCCCTCCCCTTGAGTGTGGCCTGGACTTAGTGACTCTTTTTCTAACTAAAAGAATATGGTAGAAGTGACTAGGACATGAAAGACATTCTGGCTTCCTTCTTGCTCTCTCTCTGAATCATTTCCTCTGGAGGAAGCCAGCCACCATGTCATGTGGACACTCAAGTAGCCTATGGAGAGGCCCACGTGGTGAAGAGCTGAGGGCTCCTGCCAATGGCCAGTGAGGAATATTCCCAGGGAGGAAATGATCTAGAAAGCAGATTCTCCAGCCCCAGTCAAGCCTTCAGATGATTGCAGCCTAGCTGACATCTTGACTGTAGCCTCATGAGGGATGTGAGCCAGACTCCTGACTCTCAGAGTTCTTGACTTTCAGAAACTGTGAGATAATAAATATTTATTGTTTTAAGTTGCTATGTTTGGGAGTATTTTTTTTTTTACACAATAATAGAAAACTAATACACACTACGAACACCTCAGCCTCAACCCCATATCCCTAACCTCATCCCATTTCAAATCCCCTTGCCAAATCCATCCCTGTGGCAGACACAGCCTGAGGTGACCCTCACTTATCTCCCACCTCTTGGTGTCCAGACCTTTGTGTGATTCCCTTGAGTGTGGGTGGGACCTGTGGCTTGCTTCCAACCAATAGAATATGACAAAGGTAATGGCATGTCACTCCTTTATTTAGACTCCATTTTAGCAGATTGGGGTGAAAGATTCTCCTTGCTGGCTTGCAGCCATGTTGAGAAGGCCTCCATAGCAAGGAACTGTGGGTGGCCTCTAGGACCTGAGGGCCACCTCCAGCCAACAACCAGGAAAGCCCTTGGGGCTGTTTGTCGTACAGCCTAAAAAAAAATGAATTCTACCAACAATCTGAGAGAGCTTGAAGTGGCTCCTTCCCCAGTAGAGCCTCTGATGAGACTGCAGCCCTGGACAACATGTGGATTGCAGCCTGGCGGACCCTGACATGAAGAATCCAACTAAACTCTGCCTGGACTTCTGACCTTTGGAAATTGTGAGATAATCAATGTGTGTGTGTGTGCATGTGTTTTGGTGAGGAAGACTGGCCCTGAGCAACATCTGTTGCCAATCTTCCCCTTTTTGCTTGAGGAAGATTGTCCCTGAGCTAACATCTGTGCCAATCTTCCTCCATTTTGTATGGGGACACCATCACAGCATGGCTTGATGAGCAGTGTGCAGGTCAAAGCCTGGGATCCAAACCCACGAACCCCAGGCAGCCGAAATGGAGTGCCCGAACTCAACCACTACGCCACCTGGCTGGCCCCATCAATGTGTGTGTGTGGTTTGTTTTTTTTTTTTTGAGGAAGGTTGGCCCTGAGCTAACATCTGTTGCCAATCTTCCTCTTTTTTTCTTTTTTCTCCCCAAAGACCCGGTACATAGTTGTGTATCAGTTGTAGAGTTGTGGCTCTTCTATATGGGATGCCGCCTCAGCATGGCTTAATGAGTGGTGCGTAGGTCCATGCCCAGGATCTGAATCATGGACCCTGGGCTGCTGAAGTGGAACAGGTGACCTTAACCACTACGCCACTGGGCCAGCCCCCATCAATGTGTGTTTTAAGACTCTAAGTTTGGGGCAATTGGTCGTGCAGCAATAGAAAGCCAACATAATCCCCCACTTCATCTCCCACCAAACCATACCCCTTTTCTGTGAAAGAATAAAATTCTGTTGTTTAAGCCATCCTGGTACTTTGTGGTTACTTTGTTATGGCAGCCCAAGGAAACTAACACAAGGGTCAGCCCACCGCACTGAGTTTTGATAATTGTACTACAGTTAAGGAAGATGTTAACATTACGTGCTGGCACGGTGGCGCAGCGGTTAAGTTCGTGTGTTCTGCTTTGGTGGCCCAGGGTTCACTGGTTCGGATCCTGGGCGTGGACCTACGCACCGCTCATCAAGCCGTGCTGAGGCGGCGTCGCATATAGAAGAGCTACAACTCTACAACTGTGATACACAACTATGTCCTGGGGCTTCGGGGAGAAAAAAGAAAAAGAGGAAGATTGGCAACAGATGTTAGCTCAGGGCCAATTCTCCCTCAAAAAAAAAAAAAAAAAAACCAAAAACAGAAATGCATGTCCTCTAATCAGTCCTCAATGGATATTTTAAAAAAAAAGACCATAACATTAGAAGCTAGGTAAAGGGTATACAGGAACAGCAAAATTGAGTGAAGGCACAAAGATTTCCCATATACCCTCTGACCCCACATGTACATGGTCTCCACCATTATAAATGACCCCATCAGAGTGGGACATTTGTTACAATCCACAAACCTACACTGACACCTCATTATCATTCAGGGACTTCTGCAACTTTCTGTAAGTTTAATTCTTTCTAAATAAGATGACTATTTTTTAAGTCATTTTAAATTTGTGCTAAGGGCTTCTCATGCCAAAGCCAGCAAGAATAGAAAAGTCTAGATCAGAGAATCACAAGATTAGCACCCATATTATAAAAGCGTGTTTGTTCATGTATTCATTTAATAAACATTTATTAAATGTTGAAATATATATATATATATATATATATATATATATATATATATATATATATATATATATATATATAATTTCTTCAAAATACCCAGACCTGACTGGGTATTTGATATCAAGGAATTATATTAATCCTTTGTGCATGATAATGGCATGGTGGTCGTGTTGAAAGGAATCCTTATCTTTAAGAAATGCACACTAGGGGCCAGCCCTGTGGCCTAGTGCTTAAGTTCAGTATGCTCGCTTCCAGTGGCCCAGGTTTAGTTTCTGGGTGCGGACCTACACCACTCGTCCAGGCATGCTGTGGTGGCGACCCACATACAAAATAGAGGAAGACTGGCACAGATGTTAGCTCAGGGCGAATCTTCCTCAGCAAGAAAAAAAAGAAAGAAAGAAAGAAAGATATGTACACTAAGGTATTTAGCAATAAAATGATATGATGTGGATAAGTTTTCAAATGATCCAGTGGAGGGGAGGTTATATTAGTTGCCTATTGTGGCTATACCAAGTTAGCACAAATTTGGCACCTTACATAACACAAATTTATTATCTTACAGTTTTGGAGGTCAGAAGTCCATCACGGGTCTCATTGGGCTGAAATGAAGATGTGGGCAGGGCAGCATTCCTTTCTGGAGGCTCTAGGGGAGAATCCACTTCATTGCCCTTTTCAGGAAAGCTTCTAGAGGCCACTCATATTTCTAGGTTCATGGCCCCCTCTTCCGCCTTCGCAGCCAGCGTCATTGCATCCCTCTGTGCCTTTCTTCTCTAGTCACATCTTCCTGTGACACATCTGCCATCATCTCTCACTTCTGAGGACCCTTCTGATTATCCTGGATAACCCAGAATTAGCTCCCTATCCTAAAACCAGCTGATTAGAATTCCATGTGCAACGTAATTCCCCTTTGCCATGGAGCATAACATATTCACAGGTTCCAGGGGCATCTTTGGGGGAACCACTGTTCTGCGTACCACAGGGGCAGAGACGAAACAAGATTGGTGATGAGTTGATAATTAGTGACGCTAAGGGAAAGGTCATTGGGGAGGGGGGTTCCTTACATTATTCTACTTTTGTATACGCTTCGAAATTCTGGAACAAAGAGTTAAATGAGTAAAAATACTGC
The DNA here is from genome assembly GCF_020826845.1 of Diceros bicornis minor. Lineage (NCBI taxonomy): Eukaryota > Metazoa > Chordata > Mammalia > Perissodactyla > Rhinocerotidae > Diceros > Diceros bicornis. Next base: position 25,104,964 of record NC_080773.1, read on the forward strand.
TCAGCCTTTTTTTCCTCTGTCAGCTGATTATAAGGAACTCCTCGTGCCAGCCCTGCCCAACGTAGTCATAAGTGTCAGCTAAGCGACAAGTGCTGGTGAATGTCCCGGGTCCAGCCCACCTGTTTACACAGCTTCTTTGTGGCCTCTGGCCCTGCTTATGCCTGATCCCAGATCCATCTTCTGATCTATGCAACCTAAAATACTTGGGGGGTCCAGCAGAATGAGCCCACGATGGGCCACGCTGGCTGCATGTTGTGTGACATCCTGTGTTCCGAGGCTCCATCTCTATCAGCGTTTAGCAGCATCCCAGGAATTCTTTTTTTTTTTTTTTAATTTTATTATTATTATTTGTTTTCCCCCAAAAGCCCCAGTAGATAGTTGTATGTCATAGCTGCACATCCTTCTAGTTGCTGTATGTGGGACGCGGCCTCAGCATGGCCGGAGAAGCGGTGTGTCGGTGCGCGCCCGGGATCCGAACCCGGGCCGCCAGCAGCGGAGGGCGCGCACTTAACCGCTAAGCCACGGGGCCGGCCCCTCAGGAATTCTTTTGGAATGGTGCATGGTCTTGCTTCAGAACCCCAGGGTCAACACTGTGATTCCCCTCTTGGGAGCATCCTTGGCATAAACTCTGCCAATCTTTGCCAATCCGTTGATATTTCTAGCACCATGGGGTCTGCTGGGTCCCATGACCCAGTCGGCAGAGCTGCTCGCATTATATAGCTGATACCTGGTGCGAGGCCTTTCCTGGCCTGGGAGCCACTCAAAGCTGGGACTCTTGCATGTGACCCAGAAAATGGATGGGTGTAGTATTTCCAAGTGTAGAATATGGTTCCTCCAGAGCATGAAGACGCCTGTGCCAGTAGAATGATGATCACATGCTTCTCTCTTAGTGCTAAGATGCATATTTTGTCCTTTACTTGTAGTTAATCCCGTGCCCCAGGCTACTGGGCGCCTAAAACCTTCACTGATGTGGTAGGTCCCTGAAACATTGTAGAGTTTATTTCCCATCCTCTGGAGGGCACGTGTCTCATCAATACCTCCAAGGCACGTGCTGCTCCTTGCTCATCCGTCCCATTAATGTGACATAATTGATGGAGTGAACTACTATGGTGTTTTGAGGAATATTTAAGCCAGTACTGGGATCCACATACATAATTAAAAATTGTTAAGATCCTGCATACCTGGATTGGAAGACAATGTTGTTAAGATGTCAATACTTCCCAAAGCATTCTTCTTTTTTTTTTTTTGTGAGGAAGATCAGCCCTGAACTAACATCCATGCCAATCTTCCTCTTTTTGCTGAGGAAGACTGGCCCTGGGCTAACATCCATGCCCTTCTTCCTCCACTTTATATGGGACGCCGCCACAGCATGGCTTGACAAGCGGTGCCTCGGTGCACGCCCAGGATCAGAACCCGGGCCGCCAGCAGCGGCGCACGCACTTAACCGCTATGCCACGGGGCCGGCCCCCCCCCAAAGCATTCTACAGATTCAATGCAATCCCTCTAAAAATCTCAATGGCGTTTTTTGCTGACGTAGAAAAATCCACTCTACTTTCAAGAGCCAAGGCAATCTTGAAAAAGAAGAACAAAGTTGGAGATCTCACATTTCCTGATTTCAAAACTTATTACAAAGCTACGGTAATAAAAATAGTACTGGCATAAAAACAGACATATGGAGGGACTGGCCCCATGGCCTAGTGGTTAAGTTCAGCATGTTCTGCTTCAGCGGCCCTGGTTCGGTTCCCGGGCATGAACCTACACCACTGGTCAGCGGCCATGCTGAGGTGGCGACCCACACAAAAAATATAGGAAGATTGGCACAGATGTTAGCTCAGCGCGAATCTTCCTCAAGCAAAAAGAAAGATTGGCAACAGATGTTAGCTCAGGGTGAATCTTCCTCAGCAAAAACAAAACAACAAAACAGACATATGGACCAATGGAATAGAATGGAGAGCCTAGAAATAAACCCTTGCATAACTGGTCAATTGATTTTTGACAAGAGTGCTAAGACCTTTCAATGGGGAAAGAATAGTCTTTTCAACTAATGGTGCTGGGAAAACTGGATACACATATGCAAAAGAACAAAGCTGGACCCTTACTTTACCCCATACACCATACAAAAATTAACTCAAAATGGATGAAAGACCTAAATGTAAGAGCTAAAACTACAAAACTCTTACAACACAGAGGAAAGCTTCATGACATTAGATTTGGCAATGATTTCTTGGATATGACACCAAAAGCACAGGCAACAAAAGAAAAAATGGATACATTGGACTACATCAAAATTAAAAACTTCCATGCATCAAAGGACACAGTCAACAGAGTGAAAAGACAACCCACATAATGGGAAAATGTATTTTCATGTCATATATCTGATAGGGAGTTAATATCCAGAATTCTTATAACTCAACAACAAAAAAACCAAACAACCCACTTCAAAAATGGGCCAAGAACTTGAATAGAGATTTCTCCAGAGAAGATACACAAACGGCCAATAAGCACATGAAAAGATGTTCCTGGTGGTTGCCAAGAGCTGGGAGGAGGGAGGAATGGGAAATGAGGAGATTTTGTTGAATGGGTACAGAGTGTCTGTTTGGGATCCATAAAGTCTTGGAAACAGATAGCGGTGATGGTTACACAACACTGTGAGTGTAATTAACGCTATGGAATTGTACACTTAAAAATGGTTAAAATGGTAAATTTTACATTATGCATATTTTACCACAATTTTAAAAGCCAACCAATCATTCCATTTGCTCATGATCGTGCAACTTGGGTTGAGCTGGGCTCACCGATCTTTCAGTGGTCATTGGTGTGGTTGCATCGGGCTCCGAGGGTCAGCTGGGAAGTGGACTGACCAGGACTCTCCCTCTCCGTGGGATCTCTTCAAGAAGTCTCCCCAACAGGCAGCCTGACTTGTTCCAAGGCCCCCAACGGTGCAAAGGTGGAGCTGCCAGACCTTCTTAAGCTTAGATCTGGAACCCGCATAGCATCCCCTCCACCACATCCTATTGGTTAAAGCAAGTCACGAGGCCAGATGGAAGGGGCGGGACCTATACACAGTGCGAACACTGGGATTGGTGGATCATTGGGCCTCTAATGAGACAGACTCCCCCAGCAGCTACGTTTGTGTGTTCCTGCTGCCACCTGCTCCAAGGGGAGCTCCCAGTTCCCACCTTCACGATCACAGGAGGTAATAGGTACCCTGGAGGAGGCTTCACAGTGCCGTTGGAGAGTTTTTTCTGGAGGCGTAGCCCAGGGTCCACTCCTCCAACCTTCCTGACATTTTCAGCGTTTATTAAAGCCTTTCTGCTTAAAATAACGAGAGTGGCTTCTGTTACCTTCAGCTAAATTTTGACTAATAGGCAAACATTGGCACAAGTGCTTATTCCCAGTGGTGGGGGAGTATGTTCATTTCCTGGGGCTTTTGTAACAAAGTGTCATGGATTGGGTGGCTTAAACAACACACATTGATTGTCTTGCAGTTCTGGAGGCTAGAGGTCCGAGATCAAGGTGTCATCAGGGTTGGCTCCTTCTGAGGGCTGAGAGGGAAGACTCTGTTCCAGGCCTCTCCCCAGCTTCTACGGTTTGCTGGCCATCTTTGGCATGCCTTGGCTTGTAAAAGCATCACCCCAATCTCTGCCTTCATCTTCACGTGGCGTTCCCCTTGTGTGTCTGTGTCCAAACCTCCCCCTTTATTATAAGGACACTGGTCATTGGATTAGGGCCCACCCTAATGAACTCATTTTAACTTGATTACCTAGGTAAAGATCCTGTCTCCCAATAAGGTCACATTCTGAGGTGCTAGGACTTAGGACTTGAACATATCTTTGGGGGGGGCACAGTTCAATTCACAATGGGGAGTAACACTTTTCAGGGGAGGAGATTGGTAAGTTTCACAGATCTACCCAAAAGTCCCTACTCCAATAAAGTTCATTTCAATTTCCTTCTATTTTTCCTAAAACTTATTTGGAATTTATTTTAGAGTAATACATGAGAAGATGATTTAAATTTTATATATTTCAACCAATAACCTGTGGTATAATAAAAAATAAAACATATTCGGTCTTTGTCCTTAGCTCCTGGTATACGAGAAAGAAAAAAACCTTTTTTTCTCTACCCTCTTAGGTTCAGTGACTGGGGCCCTGTAAATTAAACTGATAAAAGACAGATTAACAAGATAAAAGGTTTATTATAAGTGTGCATATGGAGGCCTTCATAGAAAAATGAAGACCCAAAGAAGTGGATAAGCCTGAAACAAAGAATGATAAATTGTGGAGAAATGACATGATAAAAGAAAAAGAGTTTTAGGCAAGGAGTGGTAAGCTGTGGGAAGGTGACTAGGAAACATATGGCAGAAACTAATGGAAGACAAGGGTCACTTTAGAGAGGTTTTTTTGTAGATTATCTTGGGGCCAACTTTCCACCTTCTTCACGGCCATAAAACTCCCCTGGGAAGGGATTTATGGAAGTCCTGATTTCTCAGACATGTCTGCTTTTAGTCAGATAAGAGAAGCTCCAAAAAGGCTTCTATCTGCATCTGTTGATTCTCATTTGTCTCCAGCTCAAAACAATACTTATGCTACAATGTTATCAAGATGGCAACATAGGTCATTCTCAGCTCCAGGCCCCGTTCACAAGAAGACCAACCAGCAACTTTCCACGGACAAGTCACCATTTTGAAAATCTCAGAAGCTGGGAGTGAGGCTGAAAGACCCCCGGACCAGAGACTGAGAGGGACGACATTAGGAATGTGTGGCGGGGCCGGCCCCGGGGCTTAGCGGTTAAGTGCGCGCGCTCCGCCACTGGCGGCCCGGGGTTCGGATCCCGGGCGCGCACCAACGCACTGCTTCTCCAGCCATGCTGAGGCCGCGTGCCACATACAGCAACTAGAAGGATGTGCAGCTATGACATACAGCTATCTACTGGGGCTTTGGGGGAAAAAAGGAGGAGGATTGGCAATAGATGTTAGCTCAGAGCCGGTCTTCCTCAGCAAAAAGAAGAGGATTAGCACGGATGTTAGCTCAGGGCTGATCTTCCTCACAAAAAAATAAAAAAAAAGGAATGCGTGGCAATACTGGTTCTTTCACTCGTTAACCATGTATCCATATGTAGATAATCTACCCTCTCTGGACCTACTCCTTCCTCTGTGTCTTAGTCCGTTTGGACTTAGACTAAGTGGCTTACCACAAACATTTATTTCTCACACTTCTGGAGGCTGAGAAGTGCTAGATCAAAGTGCTGACAGATTCAGTGTTTGATGAGAGCCCGCTTTCTGGCTGTATCTTCACATGGCGGGAAAAGAGAGGGAGAGATTGATTGATTGTGTCTTTTCTGAAAAGGGCACTATATCCCATCATGGGGGCTCCACCCACATGACCTCATCTAAACTTAATTACCTCCCAGTGGCCCCATCTGCAAATACCATCACACTGGGGATCAAGGCTTCAACATATGAGTGGGGGCGGGGAGCACAAACATGCAGTCCACAGTGCTCTGCAAAATGAGAAGGATTATTCATCCTCTGAGGGATTTTAGACCCCCATTTCCCATCACCTGTGGGTACAAATGAAGTCACATCAATAAATCTCAAATCTGCTAGCTTTGAACCTATAAATCAATTGGGGGAGAAGTAATATCCTTATAAGAATATCTTATAAACAATTTTTATGCTACTTAGAAATAGTACCTTGAGAGTCCGGCCCGGTGGTGCTGCGGTTAAGTGCGCGTGCTCCGCTTCAGCGGCCCGGCGTTCGCAGGTTCGGATCCTGGTTGCGCACCCACGCACGGCTTGTCAAGCCACGCTGTGGCAGCATCCCATATAAAGTAGAGGAAGATGGGCACAGATGTTAGCCCAGGGCCAATCTTCCTCAGCAAAACAAGAGCAGGCTTGGCATCAGATGTTCGCTCAGGGCTGATCTTCCTCACCAAAAAAAAAATAGAACTAGTACCTTGAAATCTTTTTCATTTTCTAACTTTTTATCACTGGCATATAGAAATAAATTGATTTTTTGATGTTCACCTTTATTCAGCTTCTTTGCTAAACTCACTGATTTTTAATACTTTATAGATTTTATTGTATTCACTATGATTCTTTATATGCACAATTATGCCATCTGGGAATAATGATAGTTTTCTTCCTTCCTCATTCATCTATTCTCTCTTTTCTTACCTTATTGCAATGGTGTTAGAAGCGTAGGGGTTACCTTTGGGGTAGAAGGAAAGGTAGTGGTGGGGGGGGCATGAGAGGGGATTTGGGGGGTGCTGGTAAAGGTGCGGTTTCTAAATCTTGGGGGTGGTTACATGAATACGTCCATTTCATGATAACCCACTGAGCTGTACACTTTTAATCTGTGAACTTTTCTGTTTATATTACACTTCAATTAAAAGTCTAAAAAGAGCATTACCGTTGCAGTTTAAAATATGTCCACAAACTGATATTCTCCTCAAAATCTGTCTGCAAATTCTTTGACACACCCCTTGAGTATGATCTGGACTTAGGGACTCAATTCTAATGAGCAGAAAGGGGGGAAATGATGGTTTGCAACATCAGAGACTTGTGATCAGGCCATTGAAGGCCCTGCGGCTTTCTGCTTGTTCTTTCTTAGACCACTTGCTCTGGGCGAAGTCAGCTGCCATGAGAAACTGGGGCCTCCAGCCCACAGACAGCAATAAACTGAGGCCTCCAACCAAAAGCCATGTGGGTGCGCCATCTTGGAAGCACAACCGCCAGCCCCAGTCTAGCCTTCAGATGACTGCAGCCCCGGCTGACATCTTGACTGCAACCTCCTGAGGACCTGAGCCAGAACCATCCAACTAAGCCACTCCCAGATTCCTGACCCTCAGAAATTGTGTGAGATAATATATGTTTACTGTTTTAAGCAGCTAAGGTTGGGGGGAATAATTTTTTACACAGCAACAGACAATAGAATTATCTAGTAAAAAGCATCCTAAGGGGGCCGGCCCGGTGGCATAGTGGTTAAGTTCATGTGCTCTGCTTCAGCAGCCTGGGGTTCGCAGGTTCGGATCCCGGGCGCAGACCTGCACACCGCTCATCAAGCCATGCTGTGGCAGCATCCCACATACAAAATAGAGGAAAATGGGCATAGATGTTAGCTCAGTGACAACATTCCTCAAGCAAAAAAGGAAGATTGGCAACAGATGTTAGCTCAGGGCCAATCTTCCTCACCAAAAAAAAAAAAAGGCATCCTAAAAAATGTTGGCTGGACAGGTCCAAACTGCACCACAGAACCTTATTTCTACCCTGTACCTCCTTTTCAAAGAACTGTACCATCATCAGCACTGCTCTGGAAACTATGACACCCTGCTGGCTGAGGACTGAGGGCATGGTCTGTGTGTGCAATTTACCAGCCCTCTTTTGGTGCCAAAAAGGAGACAGAATTCATGCCAGCATGAGGGGCCATTTATTGTTCAGGGGCTGGGCCCCCACGTTTCGGGGGGGCTCCTCCACTGCTTCCTCCCCCCATTGTCCCTGTGGAACCCTCAAGTGGCAGGTTGCTGAGTTGGTCGTGGAGGGAGCACATCTTCAAGTGCAGATAGTCCAGAGCGGCCCCCTTCTCCCTGTAATGACAGAGAGTGGGGAGTTGGTGCTGGCGGGGCCGGATGCCGTGGATCTGGAGGGGAAGGATGGGGTGACTCAGGCTCTTTCCCCAAGACCTCACCCTCCTCCCGTGCCCTCAGCCTCCTTCCTCACTCCGGCTTCATCTTGTCCGTCAGCAGCAAGTTCTTGGCCCGTAAGGCTTCGTCTTGAGCCAGCCGAAGGGTGGAGCTCAGGGCCTCTGCCCTGACGTGTTTGGCCAAGGCCTGGCGCTCCAGCTCCTGGGGAGAGGAGTGTAGGCGCGGCTGGGCTTGCCGGACTGGGCTGGGGGTGGAGGGGGAGCTGGATCGCGGAGGGCAAGGGGCAGGGTCCCATGAGGCCCACGTTCCTCCCCCAGGATATCCCACCGTGCCTCAAGCCTGAGACTGACCCCAGCGTCCCACAGTGCACTGGCCTCCCACTTCCACCGTGCGCTCAACCTGTGTCTGTCCCCCCCCGTCCCCTAACGCACTGGCCTTCTGTGTCCCAGCACGCTCTAAATCAGCATCTATCGTATCGTCCCCTAATGCCCATGAACCGTCATGCATTTGATGTGTGCCTGGGCTCCAGTATCCCATCATGTGTTGCTCTTCCACATCCCATAATTCACAAGACCCCCCATCTCCTTATCCAGTACCCAGCATCTCTGTCACAATAATAGTGCTCTGGTTCCCTATATCCCACCATGCACCAGGCCCCACATGCTATCATGTATTAGTCCTGTAGGACATCCTTGTCCCATCCCGCCTCACTTGTCTGTCTCACCCCCTACAACTTAGATCCCATCATACATTAGGCCAATTTCCCGTCATCCATTAGCTCTCTCTGTTTCAGAATGTGCATAGGTTTCAAGTTCCGTTAGCTATTGGGCTAGAGTCTGTGGTGCCACACCTCATGAAGAGCTGTGGTTCCACTTCCCATAATGCATTAGCTTACTACGACATATATTCGCTGGGTCCCTTGTCTGACCTCAATGACCCCATATAATGCCTTGCCTCTCTTAAGTCTATAGAAAGTCAGGCATATATTCCATGAAGGTGTAGGCTGATGTCTGTCTCCTGTGTCCCACAATGCATCAGATCCAATGTCCCATCATGCTTTGGGCCCAACGTTCCATAATGATTGACCTATGACTTACTAACCGCCGAACTGCTTGCCCCTCCCCCCAACCCGATGCATCAGAGCAGAGTGTTCTCCCAACACCTGCTGCCCACAGCTCAGCCCTTCCCAGTAACCTGGTGCCCGGGGCTCCCCTCCCCTCGCCCTGACAGAAAAGTGGAGCATGGTGGTCCATGGTCCCTGGTACCAGAATCTTCTTGTGTAGCCTCTGGCAGCTGGGGCAGGCGGGAGCCAGACCCCTTTGCTTCACCTCGTCCACTAGCGGGGTCAGAGCACGTTCCAGCAGCTGCTGCAGGGACTCTGTGGACAACTGCTGTCCCTGGCTGGGGGAGGGGTAGTTACCAGGTGAAAGATGTCTAGGACCAACTCCATTCCCAGACGTCCCATGCCCACCCGCCCAGCCTCCACCCAGGTCCCGTTTCCTTTATGCACCCATGCAAACTTCCCACCATGCACTGAGGCCAACCTACAGTGCATCAGGTATCCTTTGGGTCCCACAGCACGTGGGGCATTCCCACAGTGCCTAGGGATTCCCACTCCCAAAGGGCACTAGGCAGCCCTCAGTTCATCAAAAACTCATATTTCCCATAATGCACTAGTTAAACCTGACCCCAAATTATATTGAAAGTCCCCGCCTTCCTAGTGCAGACCAGACATGGTATCTCTTGGCTCTCCAATACACCAAGGTCTCACCTTCCCCACAATGCACTGAAAAACCCTACCTCCCACCGAGTACCACAGCCCAATCTTCCCACAATGCACTAGAAATCCAGGATGCTCGAAATGTATCAGGTCTTTCTTGCGTTCCCCAAGACACTGACTTCACCTTGTGTGGAGGGAAGAAATATGGCTCCCACAATGCAGCAGGACTGGCCAGTCCTACCACGCATAAGGATGCCCTGTCTCCCTCAGTGAACCTCTCATCCCACTCTCACCAACGCCCCACCTCCTTCAATGCTCTGTCCTCAACGTGACCCAGAATGCACCCGCAGCCAGGCCCCGCCCCCTTACCTGGCACAACGGGCACAGGAGCCTTGGGGGGCCCGATCCAGGTTCATGGAGAGGTCAGATCCTCTTCGAGAGCTCTGAAATTGCCGTGCCAGCTCCTCCAGAATCGGTTTCACTGGGCCCAGCCCCTCCAGTTCGCTCCTCAGTGAAGCCACAGACACTGCTGACCGCTCCACCCTGAGGCGTGAGAGTAACCAGTGCTGCAAGATCGCCTCTCCAACAGAAAAATCTTCGCAAGGCTCCACCCATTATTAGCCCAATACCTCTGTCTCCATCTAGTCTGCAATACTGCCCTGCCCCGCCCCTCTCTGCTCTGATTGGCCCCTCCTTTTGTGTTTTACGGTCTGGACTGCCCCTCCCTGTTCTCTAATTGGCTTTCCCTGTTCCTACTTGGCTCCTCCCTTTGTCCTTTTAAGGTATGTAACACACCCCTTCTCTAATTGCTCCGCCCACCAGTCCTTATTAGGAATGGCACGCCCCTCCCTACTCTCTAACTGGAGCTTCCTCCTGTCAGTATGTGGTGTCGAACCCAGCTGATTGGCCCACCCTTTCCCTCAAGGCCCCGCCCCCCACCCCCCGCCGCGCATTCGCCTTGGCGCTTACATGGTGCACAGCTCGTCCGTGCGGCCCCGCAGCTCCTGCAGGCCCCGCGCCGTCTGCGCCTGCTCGCGCTGCGCCCGCTCCCACTGGCCCAGGAAGCCGTCGAGTCTGCCGCCCAGGCCCCCGAGCAGCCGCAGGGCCTCCTGCACTGCCCCCTCCTCCTGATGCCACCTAGCGGTCAGCGAGGACACCTCCCTCCTGGAGGGGCAGAGGTAAAGATGTGTCAGTGGTAGGTTTGGACACGCCCCCTGGGCCCCGCCCCGCCAAGACCACGCCCATTACCCCAGACCCCGTCCCCTCTCCCCCTAGTCCCGGAATTCTATTGTTCTGTACGTTTTTTGGAATCCTCCGAGTCCTCCAGAAACCCACCTCCAACCCCTTATCAGGTATCCTGGCCCTTCCCTCATCCTGCCCCCCAGCCCCACATCAGCTCCTCTAGACACCGCTTCCTCAAGGCCCTGCGCACCTCAACCCTGTCCCCCTGAACTTGGATCCTCCAAGGACCTGCCCGCTCCGAAAACCCACCCACCTCGGTTTCACCAGATGCGGACCTCCCTCCCGCCAGCCCTATACTCAAAACTCAGTTCTTTGAAGGCCTGCTCTGCCAGGTCACCGCCCCTAGAACACTCCCTCCGCAGCTCTTCGAGGCTCCACCCCCCAAGTGCAGTCCCCTAAGTTCTTCAAGGCTCCACCCCTGGGCCCACCCATCTTAGCACCTGGAGGCTCCAGCCCCTGGGCCCGCTTAGCTCCTCCAAGGCTTCACCCTGGATCCCACTCACCGCAGCTCCTCGAGGCCGGCAGAGACCTTCTGCAACTCCTGCTCGCTCACGATGAGGCTCTCCCCTGTCCTGGGCCCCATTCCCCACCCACCTGGGGCCAGGCCGCGCGGTCGCGGGGGTTCCTTGGGGCTCCCTGGCGGGCCGGAGCAGCCCGGGGGCTGCGCGGTGGGGCCCAGGCCTTGCCGGGAGAGGCTGGCGTCCAGCTTCTGCTCCAGCTCCTGCAGCTCGGCCTCTTGCCTCCGCGGCGTCTCATCCTGCAGTTGATGCTGGAGGTAGCGCAGCTTTTCCTGGGCGCGGAAGGAGGACACGGGTTACAGCATCCAGCTCCTTGCCTCCCACAACCACCTCTACCCCCATGTCCACCCCATGAATCCCGAGATTGGAAAGTAAATGGATGTGGGGATGGGATATTGGGAAGTCCCACTTGAAGTCTAAATGGACTCCCGCTTGCTGTCCCTAGGGAAGGATGTCTGATTTGAAGAGTAGCTGGAGTCCAGCTCACTTCAACCTGGAATGCCTGCCTCCATGTCTCCATCCAGCCCTCCACCCCCACTCCAATCCTCCAGGGTGTCAAATTCTAGTCCCTCTGTTTAGGAAGAACAATGGAAGCTTTTCCAGCATTTTGTTGGGAAATGAGTGGGCATGTGGGCATGAGGGGCATTCCCACTCGAAGTCCGACAGGAATCCCTCTCTCTGGGACCTGAATGTGACTGTGCACAGAGAAGTATGACCGTGAACACGAAGGGGCAGTGTGGTGGTGGTGGTGGCAGGGCGGGAAGTCCCACCTGAAGTCTACCTCAAGTACCTCATGCATCTGATTCTCTTCCCCAAATCCTGGGATGCCTGCCCCCACCCCCACCCCCTGCCCAACCCCTTACCTCCAGCAAGGCAGAGTTCTGTTTCAGGACGCTGGTTTTTATTTCAGCATCTTCCACCGACCGGGTCACCTTCCGGCAGTTCTCCTGCATCAGGACACCAGGGCAAGGGCCCTGCCTTCCCATTCCAGTTCCGCCCTCCGACCCTTACTCTCGCTCTTTCCATACAGGCTCCAACCCCGCACGCAAGACACGTCCACTTCATCCCCAACATCTGCCTTCTGCTTATCAGCCCGGTTCCCTTCGCTAAAGGGATGGCTTCCTCTTTTGATTTCTCCCATGCTGCGTTTCCACTTCCTCCCACCCCTCTCGTGTCCACCACTCCACTCCTCCCGCTTCCTCGCACCCTCTTCCTGCTGCCACTCCCCTCTCCCCACCCCACTCCTGCTCCCCAGTGGCTCACCTTGAGTTGACTACAGTACCCTTCCAGTTCCTCTGCCTCTTGCCGCCTTCTCTCTAGATTCTCGCTCAGCACAGAACACTCACTCTGGAGCATGGAAGGGAGGACGGGTTAACCAGAGCCACAAGGGGAGACCCTGTGGGGAGGAGAGGCTGGGCATGGGAAGGTGCCTTTCCCTTCTGAGCCTCAACATCCCCAACTGGGCTATGGGTACATTGAGTTGGGGGAAGGCTTTAAGAGGGGAACATGGCCTGGAGGAAGAGGAGGTGTTGGAGGGGATCTTCACACCTGCAGGGTCTGCACGTGCTGGTTAACCCGGGTGGTCTTCTCCTTCAAGCTGGTGATGGAGTCTTTGGCACGGACTAATCCACTGTTGACCCCACTCTGGGGAAGACAGGAAGACAAGAGGGTCAGTGGCTGTGTGGGAGCAAACCCCAACCCTAAGAGAAAGTCTAGAGCTGGATGGAGGCTGGGATTCCACCTTGATTCTGCCCTGGAATGGCTGTGTGACTTTGGGCCAGGGCTGCGCCTCTTAGATTCTTGGTATTTCCTGCTCCATAATGCCAGGGAGTGGACTCGCTTTCTGCTTGGTGAATGGGAAGAAAATTAAGTAGGATCCAGGAGGTAGTGGGTAGGAGGGGGCGTTCAGACATGTGGGGGAAGAAAGATGATCTCAACCCAACACTGAGATAAAAATGCCTTTGGGGTCCACAGACATAAATAAGATAAACTCTGAAAACACATGCTCTGTCTTTCTCCAGGCACTGGAGAATTCTAAAGATAACCCACTTTCCAGATATAAGCACTCACTAGGCACCAGGCCAAGCAGTTACACACACTTCCCCTTTGATTCCTCAAAACCACACCTCTTGAGGTTATTGGGCCCATTTTGCAAGTGAAGCAAATAAGGCTCAGAGAAGGGATGTCCCTTCCACTCCCAGGTACACAGCACATGGGGTGGCCTCGTCAGAATTTATCCTCAGAGCCTTTTAAACCATGATGCCGTGTGGCCTCTGATCATTGCTACCTTATATCACCATAAAATGCTTTGTGACTCCTGCCAAATAAACTGTGACTCTAGAGGGATGCGTGTGGCAGGATCTGCTCTCTTCTCTCCCACACTTGTAGAACAGTTAGCCTGGCACATGACTGGGAAAGACTACATGTCCCAGGCTCCCTTGCATCTAGGTGTGGCCATGTGACTAGGTTCTGGCCAATGGAATGTGAGTGGAAATAATGTAGGCAATTTTCAAGTCATGCTTTGAATAAAGGAAAGGAGGGAGAACTGCCCCCTTTCTCTCTCCCTACTGGCTGGAATGCAAAGCTGATGACTAAAGCTAGAGCAGCCATCTTGGACCATGAGATGGACAACACAAGATAGAAGAAGCCTGACTCCTCAGCACTGTAGAGCCACCACACTTTTACACACGAGAGATAACATTTTCCATCTTGTTTATGCTATGCTACTTTGTGTTTTTTTGTTTCATTGGACAAACTTGTGACTTAATAGCTGAGCCACCAGAACACAGGAGCCTGCAACCTGCTGCATTTGAAGAGCAGACCTGGGGCCGGCCCAGTGGCGCAAGCAGTGAAGTGTGCGTGCTCCACCGCGGCGGCCCAGGGTTCGCTGGTTCGGATCCTGGGCGAGCACTGATGCACCACTTGTCAAGCCATGCTGTGGTGGCATATAAAGTGGAGGAAGATGGGCATGAGTGTTAGCCCAGGGCCAGTCTTCTTTAGCCAAAAAACGAGGAGGATTGGCAGATGTTAGCTCAGGGCTGATGTTCCTCACAAAAAAAAAAAAAAAAAGAGAAGAGCAGACCTGTTCTACCTGTTGAGACATTTATGTGAGAAGTAAACTACCCTGCTTAAACCAGTTCTTTTGGTTTCTTTCACAGTTGCTGAACTAATACACAAAGAGAAAAGAGAACAAGTTTCCTGGATCGTAAGGTGGGGACAACATCACATTACTTGCATGATTGCTCCGGAGAACAAGTGTGATAAGAAATACTGTATTAAGGTGACATCAACAAAATGGTGGAGTCAGGAATCCAAAATTCCACCCCTCCCTAAAAACAATGAAAAAACTGGCAAAAACTGTAAGAGTCAAGTCACTGGGAAGATGTAACAATAATAAATATATATGCACCTAACAGAACTTCAAAACACATGAAGCAAAAACTGACAGAATTAAAGGGAGAAATGGACAATTCAACAGTAATCATTAGAGACTTCGATACCTTACTTTCACTAACGGATGGAACAACTAGAAAGAAGATCAGCAAGGAGATTGAAGGCTTGAATAATAATGTAAACCAACCAGACCTAACAAGTGTCTGTAGAATACTCCACCCAACAACAGCAAAATACACATTCTTCTCAATTGCTCATGAAACATGCTTCATATGGTCTAGGATAGACCATATATTGTCACAAAACAAGTCTCTACAAATTTAAAAGGACTGAGGTCACACAATCTATGTTTTATGACCTCGATGACTTCAGTAGAATGAAATTAGCAATCAGTAGCAGAAAGAAATTTGGGAAACTCACAAATATATGGAAATTAAACAACACACTCATAAACAACTAATAAGTAGAAGAAGAAATCCCAAGAGAAATTATAAAATACTTTGGGATAAAGGAAAATGAAAACACAACATACCAAAACTTATGGGATGCAGCCAAAGCAATATTTTGAGGGAAATCTAGAGCTGTAAACACCTACATCAGAAAGGAAGAAAAACTCAAAATCAATAACTGAACCTTCCACCTTAAGAAACTAGAAAAAAGAAGAGCAAACTAAACCCAGAGCTGGCAGAAGGAAGAAAATAATAAAGATTAGAGTGGGAAGAAATGAAATCAAGAATAAAAAAAATAGATAAAATCAGCAAAACCAGAAGTTAGTTTTTTGAAAGATCAAGAAATTGACAAATCTTTAGCTAGACTGGCCACGAAAAAGAGAGAGAAGACTCAAATTACTAAAATCAGGATGGAAAGAGGGGACATTACTACCTATCTTAAGAGAAGAAAAGGATTATAAGGGAATGCTATGAACAATTGTATGTCATCAAATTTGATAACCTACTGTGGAAATTAACAAAATAAACCTTAACTAAATTGGAGTCAGGGAGGTCTGCAGGGGGAGCTCTCCCACACTATCACACATCCTCAATTACACCAAACAGGAAGGACATATACTTGCATCTTGGACAGGAAGTAAGACTCCTTTACTACTGAAGGAAGATTTCTCTCCCCACCCGGCAACAGCCCAGCCAATGAGAAAGGCTGCAGCTCAGCCAATGAGAAATGCCATAGCTCAGCCAATGAGAAGCCGTTGCCTCCCTGAATAGCTACTTTCCCCCAATGGACTTCCCTTTAGAACAGCCCCTTCTTACTCCCACTTTTTCTCTATAAAGTCAGCTCCCTTCCTTTCTTTCCTTGATTTGCCTGTGGTTTGCCATAGCATGCACATCTGGAGTTGCAATTCTTTTGGCCATTCCTGAGTGAACTCATTTTGAGAGAAAATAACAGGCAAATTTACTTTTCAAGTTGACACTAGATTAAATGGAAAAATTCCTAGAAAAATGCAAACTGCCAAAACTGACTCAAGAAGAACTAGGACGTCTGAATAGACCCATAATAAGTAAAGAGATTGAGTGAGTAATCAAAAAACTTCCAACAAAGAAAAGCCCAGAACCAGATGGCTTCGCTGGTGAATTCTACTAATCATTTAAAAAAGAACTGCTACCAATCCATCTCAAACTCTTCCAAAAAAATAGAAGAGGAGGGAACAGTTCCTAACTCATTGTATGAGGCCAGTGTTATCCTGATACAAAAACCAAAGGCATCACAAGAAAATGAAACTACAAGCCAATATGCCTTCTGAATACAGCCACAAAATCCTCAACAAAGTACTGGCAAACCAAATCCAGCCGCATAAAAAGGTTATACAACATAACCAAGTATGATTTATCCCAGGAATGCAAGGTTTGTTCAACATATGAAAATTAATCAATATAACATACCATATTAATAGAATAAAGGGAAAAAACACATGATCATGTCGATAGACAGAAAAAAAGCATTTGACAAAATCCAACACCTTTTCATAATAAAAACACTCAACAAACTAAAAATAGAAGGGAATTTCCTCATCCTGATGAAGGGCATCTACAAACAAACAAACAAACAAACACGAAAAACCTTGCCCCACAAAACCATGGTGGTTTAAAATATGTCCATAAATTATTTGATGCTCCTTAAAATGTGGAGTCTTATTCTACTCACTTGAGTGTGGGCTGGACTTAGTGACTCTTACTTAGTAAATAGAATAAGGCGGAAGTGGTGGTGTGTGACTTAAGGGATTGGTTCATGAAAGGAACTGTGGCTTCCTGCTTGCTCTCTCTTGCTCTGGGGAATGATAACTGCCATGTCATAAGTGGCCACTTATGGAGAGGCCCATGTGGTGAGGAACTGAGGCCTCCAGCCAAGAGCCATGTGAGTGCGCCATCTTGGAAGTGGAGCCTCCAGCCCCAGGCAACTTTTCAGATCACTGTAGCCCCTACCAAAATCTTGATCACAACCCCATGAGAGACCCTAAGCCAGAACCACCCAGCTAAGCCACTCCAGGTTTGTTGTTTCAAGTTTGGGGATAATTTGTTTCACAGCAATAGCTAACCAATACACAAAGTGATATTTTTAAACTGAAGATCCAGAAGGTCTTGGGTTTTCTGTAGGTAGCTGTTCTAGAGAACAAGGAAAGCAGGTCCTGGGGTCCACTCAGTTCTCCCACTTACTAGCGGTGTGACCTCAGGGAGGGGACTTAAGCTCTCAGTGCCTCTGTTTCCCTGCGTGGAAAATGGAGATGGGACTAATAGCTACCTTCATAGGGCTGCTGTTGGCAGGAACATGGGCTGGCCCAGGAAGGCCCTTGGTCAATATTTTGAAAAAGAGAAAGGGCAGCTTGGGTCTCTGGAGGTGAGATTTAGCTTCACTGAGAGCAGATTTGGGGAGTGGTGAAGGCAGAGCCTGTCATCCTTGGCTGAAAAGTGAATGGCATGATGGGGGTAGCCAGAGACTTGGAGACAAATTCCTCCTCCGCCACCCACATGCTGTGCAACTGGGAAATCCAATCCCCCTGCCTCAGTTTCCTTTCTCATAAAATGGGAATGATGATACCTTGCTCAGACGGCAGTGAGGAAAGGTCAACAAGATGATGTGATCAATAAGCCAAGCACAGTGATCAGTGTCAGCATCCTTAAAAATAATGAAAACAAGACAGGATCTACCGGGAAGGGGCTTAGCACCAAGACTGCACAGCAGCCTCAGGGAGATCTGAAGACAGCAGCACACGTGGCAAATGGGTCAGAAGACCTGCCCTGTCCATCTTTGCATTGATTCCCTGACCTTCCCAAAAAGCAATACCACCTCCCCAGTGGCAACCTTTGGCCTCATAAAGATGTCATAGCTTAAGACAGGAGCCAAAGCTGTCTGCTTCGCCATTCTCCCGCTGTCTCTCCATCCCGTCTGGGACTTGTCACTCTTTCAACCAGGGTCTCCATCGCCCCTGGTTCTCCTCCCTCCCTCTCTAGTTCTCTGTCCTTCCTCTCTCTGGTGTCTGCCCCTTTCCTCTCTGGCTCTCTGTCCCCCTCTCTCTGGTCTCTGTCCCCCTCTCCCTGGGTCTCTGTCCCCCTCTCTCTGGTCTCTGTCCCCCCCTCCCTGGGTCTCTGTCCCCCTCTCCCTGGGTCTCTGTCCCCTCTCTATGGGTCTCTGTCCCCCTCTCCCTGGGTCTCTGTCCTCCTCTCCCTGGGTCTCTGTCCCCCTCTCTATGGGTCTCTGTACCCCTCTCCCTGGGTCTCTGTTCCCCCCTCTCTGGTCTCTGTCCCCCTCTCTCTGGGTCTCTGTCCCCCCCCCTCTCTGGGTCTCTGTCCCCCTCTCTCTGGTCTCTGTCCCCCTCTCTCTGGGTCTCTGTCCCCCTCTCTCTGGTCTCTGTCCCCCTCTCCCTGGGTCTCTGTCCCCCTCTCTCTGGGTCTCTGTCGCCCTCTCTCTCTGGGTTTCCACCTCCTCCTCTCTGCCCACTCCAGCTTTCTCTCCTGACATAGCTCAGCTGCTCAGTGCTGGTATGTGCTCTTGCCGGCCACCTTCTCTCTGCTCCTGCACATACCCTGAGGTGCGGGCTGTCATTACTTTTTCCATTTCACAGGGAAGGAATCTGAAGCCTGTAGAGGCCCATGCTCCCCTGCAGCTCCACAGCAAGCTCACGGGTGCATCAGTCCTTGATCCTGGCTGCCCAGGGCTCTTTCCCAGGCATCACAATCCACGGGGCACGTGACTCAGAAATAGCTCTAGTGGGAGCAGACCTCTGCAAGAGCTGCCTGAGCAATGCTCACAACGAGAGGGAGAAAACTGTTCTGGCTAGGGGAGGAGATGTCTCCCGGGCATCCATCCCACTGGGACTCTCTCCGCCCTGTCCCCTTCTCTCCATCTGGTCCCCTTACCCTGGACCCTCACCTAGCCTCCTCTCCAGCCTCCCTGCCTCCAGTCTCTCCCCTCCAGATGTCTCCCACCCAGCCACAGAGGAGCCTTCTAGGGAAAGAAAGGACTTTCGGTTTAGCATCACACCCACAAGGCTTCTAATCCTGGCCCTGCTTCTTACAAGCTCTCCGACCTTGCAGAGGCCACTCCACCTCTCTATAGCTCAGTTATTTTTGTTTTCATCTCTAAGCTGGTAATTATTCCATTTCCCCGACAGAACTTCTAAGAGAGGAAAAAGAGATCCCCACCGCAGGGATGTGGCACAGAGCCTGACTCAGAGGAGGTGCTCAGTAAATGGGAATGGAGGCAAAACCCTCGAGTTGCTCCTCTCCCCTGCCCATGAACACTCAATGGCTCCCCATTGCCCTCAGGAGAATGCCCACATTTCTCAGCCTCTGTGGCCTGCGCCCACCACACCCCCAAGCCTCATCTCTCTCACACACCACACTCCAGCCACAGAGACCTACCTGCAGTTACATCCCTTCCCCGGGCTCTTTTCAACCCCTGTCCTTTTGTACATGCTGTTCCAGCTAGCTGGAACACCCTTCCCTGTCTTCTGTCTGGGGAACACTTTTCTTATCTTCAAGATCCAGCTTGTGTGTTGCCTTTTCTGGAAAGCCTTCCTTGACCATGACCAGCTGGGCCAAGGCCTTCCTCTTCAGGGCTCCCACAATGACCTCCACTGCCCCCAGCAACGCAGGGTGTCCCCCATCCCCAATTCCTAAGCCTGGCTCCGCTACTTACAAGTTGCATGACCTTGGGTATGCTATGAATCTTTTGGGGCTCAATATCTTCATCTGTGAAATGGGGATAAATAATAATAATGACAATGAACACTTGTTCTGTGCTCACAGCTGGCTACTGTGCTAAGGACGTTACATGAATGAACTGCACGCTGTTGTCATGACAACCTCATGAAGTGGGTACGGTTATATCCAGAACTCTCTTTGGTCCTGCTATATTTCCTGCTCCTAGACCAGTGCCTGGCCTATCATAGGCATTTAAGAAATAGTTGTTGAAAGAGCAAACACGTGCATTTCCATTTTACAGATGAGGAAACTGAGGTGCCTGGAACACCTCCCCGTTTTGCCCTGGATTCTTAGGTGATCCCTTCAGAGAACTCCTACTCATCCGTCAAAGCCCAGATTCAACACTGCCCTCCAGAAGGCTTTCCCTGACACCCCTAGCTTGCTTTGAGGGGCCCTTTTCTGGGCTCCCCAGTGTTACCTCCACTATGGAATTTATGGCCCCAGTCTGTGTCTGTCGCCCCTATCAGACTGAGACTATCCCCAGGGCAGGCACCTGGCCTGACTCCTACTGTGATCTCAGCCTCACCCAGGACATTTGGAAGTGACTGAACGAACTAAAGACCAGCTCCCACGCAGCGGGCATCGTTCACCCAGGATGGGACAGATTTGTGGCTGGCTGTTCCTCTGGGCCTCGAAGGGTGGCTAGAACCTTCTTATTCCAAATCAAGAAGACCCCCCCCCATCCTCAGTATCTGCCTACCACCAGGGTGAGGACACTTGTCTTCCCCAGCCGGGGGCCCCTCACCAGAATTTCCGTGATGTCTAGGTCATCTGGAGCCCAGGGTGGAGTGGGGGAGGCGGGGGGCACTGGCAGGGCCAGCAGGCCGCTGTCCTCCGTGGTTGAGTCTGTCCCCGAGGAGTCGGTGGGCTCCGTGGTGGCCAGGTTGAGCAGTGACACATTGGTGCAGGCCGAGGACCGTTTGAGGTTCAGGCACCAGTGCATTGGCTCATGGGACATCCGAGGCTCCACCCTGGGGGGGAGAAATGGGCAGAGGGTCAGGACGCAGCCCCAGCAGGACACGGCCCCTCCTGCCTCCCTGTCTCCACACCCCCTACTCTTTCTTGACTCCAACCTTGCTGCCTATTTTCTTTTTCCTCCTCCATTCCCCTGCCTTCTCCTGACTTTGTCCTTCCCCACTGAATTTTTCCTCCCTCCCTCCAGCCCACCTTCTTCCTCTCCACCTCCCACGCTCTTTATTTCTCCTCCGCCTCGCCCTCTTCCCTGCCCCTCCTCTTCTCCCCTCCCCTTCCTCCAGCACCCACACTGGGACTCCTGCTCTGTCAGAGGCAGTGCTGGGCTCTAGGACCGTCCCCGACAGGGTGTGACAAACCCACCCATGGAACGACACGGCCTTCTTTTTCTTCGAGATCCCCTTGGCTGGGCTGGTCACTCCCCCAGGAGCCTCGGGGACCAGCTGGGAGTGGCTCTCGACCCCCGCAGGGGGGTCCCCTGCCTCATGGATCTCTTTGGACTGCCAGATGGTCTTCACCACCACGCTCGCCATGGCATGTGGGGGCCCAGCTCCCAGGGGCTCCTTCCTCTGAGACTCTCCACCTACTCTGACCACTGACCCTCAAAGTTCCTGTCCCCACCAGACTGCCTCATAAAGGACACAACCACTCCACACGATTGGGGGTGGTCACAGGGGACGGAGAGATGCTGGCTCAGCGTGTTCCCCCAGAGGCTCTCAGTGGACTCTTCTTGTCCAGGATTCTAGTTCTACCCCGATATGTACCCCCCTCTTCAGAACCACAGTGGATTCATCCTAGTCCAGAACTTACCACGGATGGGCCCACCGGTTCTTGGGAGGGGTCCAACTTCCCTCTCCCTGAGGCCAACTGTGGGGTCACCAGCTGTCCACATTCATACTTGATTCTTCACACAATACCCTGGACTTTTCACTTTCCCAGGATCTGGGGGACGCTGGCGAATGAAGATTGAGTCCCAGCCCTGGAGGGTATTACATTCTATGGGGGGCTGCGGGGCGGGGTGGGTGGGCAATAGAGAGAAACAAACAAAAGATATGTGGATCAGTGACATAAAGGGAATCAGAACTCGATGATGGTGGAGCGTGCATTTGTCAAAGATCATCCATCTGTGCACGTGGGAGCTGAGCCTTTCATGGTGTGTGAATTTTGCGTGTTAAAAAAGAATCGAAACAAACCTTGAACTAGAGTTACTGATGTGTATATCGAAGTATTTGAGATTGTAATAGTTTCCTGGGGCCACCATAACAATGTATCACAGACAGGAGGCTTCAACCACAGACATTTATTGTTTCACGGTTCTAGAGGCCAGAAGTCCAAGATCAAGATGTTGGCAGGGTTGGTTCCTTCTTTTTTGTTGTTGTTGAGGAAGATTTGCCTTGAGCCCACATCTGTGCCAATCTTCCTCTATTTTGTATGTGGATCGCTGCCACAGCATGGCCGCCGACCAGTGATGTAGGTCCACACCCGGAAACCGAACCTGGGCCGCCGAATCGGAGCGGGCCGAACTTAACCACTGGGCCATGGGGCCGGCCACTTCCTTCTGAGGCTGGGAGGGAGAATCTGTTCCAGGCCTCTCTCCCAGCTTCTGGTATCCTTAAGCATTCCGTGGCTTGTAGATGGCCGTCTTCTCCCTGTGTCTTCTCATTGTCTTCTCTTTGGATGTGTATATCTCTGTGTCCAGATTTCCCCCTTTTAAGGACCCTGGTCATATTCGATTAGGGCCCACCCCCAAATGACCTCATCTTAACTTGATCATCTGCAAAGATCCTAATTCCAAATACGGTCAAATTCACAGGTACTGGGGTTAGGACTTGAACATCTTTTTTTTTTTTTGCTGAGGAAGATTAGCCCTGAACTAACATCTGTGCCAATCTTCCTCCACTTTGTATGTGAGTCACTGCCACAGCATGGCTGACGAGTGGTGTAGGTCCACGCCCAGGATCAGAAACCACGAACCCGGGTGGCCAAAGCAGAGCAAGCTGAACTTAACCACTACACCACGGGGCTGGCCCCCTTGAAGATCTTTGGAGGGACACAATTCAACCCACAACACAGATGAAGGGTACTGATATCTACAACTTTGTTTATTTTATTTTATTTATTTATTTATTTATTTATTTATTTGATGAGGAAGGTTGTCCCTGAGCTAACTTCTGTGCCAGTCTTCCTCTATTTTGTACATGGGATGTTGCCACAGCATGGCTTGATGAGCAGTGTGTAGGTCCACGCCCAGGATCCAAACCCGTGAACCCTGGGCTGCTGAAGCAGAGCATGCAAACTTAACCACTATACCACCGGGCAGGCCCCTGTTTTTTTTTTTTTAATTGAGTAAATTTGACATATAACACTCTGTAAATTTAAGGTGTACAATGTGTTACTATGATACATTTATATATTGTAATATGATTGCCATTGTAGCAATATTTATCACATTACATAATTATAGTACAATATTGTTGTCTATATTCATTACACTGTGCATTACATCTCTATGGTTTATTTATCACCTGTTATAAGTTTGTACCCTTAAGCAACATCAGTCTTATCACCCCATCCCTCATCCGTTGGTAACTGAAACAGAGAACAAAGGAGTTAAAAAAATCTTCCCTGGGCTAAAAGAAAAGAAAAAAAAGTTTTGAGATAAGCTTTGCTAACTGCAGCTGTGCATATTCAGCATAATCAACTGTTGTTTAAAACTAACCAGACCTTTCTGTCCCTCCTTAGTATGTGAATGAGCTGTCTTTCCCAGGAAATCAAGGTCCAGGCATCAAGTTTCAGTCTCACAAGGCCACTACAGGCTGAAGATAAAAACTAACCAGAAAGGTCCAGACAGTCAAGGGAAAAGAAATTCAGTCTTCAAGGCCAAAGGCAGGCTGGTGGGAAGGCGCTAACCAGCACAGCCACATGCTTGCCCTGCCCTACCTAAAACTCCAGATAAAAACCCCTACCTTTTTCCCTTGGAGGAGGTGGATCTGAATTCTAACTCCCATCTCCTCGTCTGGCTGCCTTTTGATAATAAACCTCTTCCCTCGCCACAAGCCTGGTGTTCCAGTTAGGCCCTCCTGTGTGGCCGGTAAACACACCTGTGTTTGTGTTCAGTAACATAACCACCATCTTAAAAACTCCCTGTTTTTAATTAGATTCCAGGTATAAGTGAGATCATACGGTACTTGTCTTCTTCTGTCTGACTTCTCTCACTTAACGTAACGTGCTCAGGCTCCATCCATGCTGCAAATGGCAGGATAGCCTCCTTTCTCCTGGCTGAATAATATTCTGTTGTATATATGTACCACATCTTTTTCATCCATTCATCTGTTGATGGGCATTTAGGTTCTTTCCATATCTCCGCTATTGTGAATAATGCTGTCTGCAACTTACTTTGCATGCATCAAAAACACAAGACAGATTAATGGATGGAGGCAGGGAAAGCCAGGGAGACAAATATTGGATAAAGCAAGTGGAGTGAAATGTTAATGGGAGCATTGAGGTGATGGGGTATATGGGTGTTCACTGGACTGTTGTTGTGACTGTCTGAATATTTAGAAATTTGCATAGTAAAATGTTGGGGAAGAAACTGGGTGATGGGGATGAAATGTTATGATGAGAGGTGCTTGCTTTAAAATAATCCAGTGGGGGTAGGGGAGTGAGATGGAGGAGGTTACAAGTGAAACAGTAAAGGACCTATGTTGAAACTTGGAGCTGGATCTACGGGGGTGCATTATACCCTTCTGCCTTGGGGAATATTTGAAAATCTCTATAACACATTTTTAAAAGTACCATAACGCGGCCAGCCCCATGGCTTAGCGGTTAAGTGCTCGCGCTCCGCTACTGGCGGCCTGGGTTCGGATCCCGGGCGAGCACCCACGCA
Source organism: Diceros bicornis minor (assembly GCF_020826845.1). Classification (NCBI taxonomy): domain Eukaryota; kingdom Metazoa; phylum Chordata; class Mammalia; order Perissodactyla; family Rhinocerotidae; genus Diceros; species Diceros bicornis. Next base: position 25,129,549 of record NC_080773.1, read on the forward strand.
CCGCTTCTCCGGCCATGCTGAGGCCGCGTCCCATATACAGCAACTAGAAGGATGTGCAGCTATGACATGCAACTATCTGCTGGGGCTTTGGGGGAAAAAACAAAAAGGAGGAGCATTGGCAATAGATGTTAGCTCAGAGCCGGTTTTCCTCAGCAAAAAGAGGAGGATTAGCATGGATGTTAGCTCAGGGCTGATCTTCCTCACACACACACAAAATAATAGTAATATTAATAAAAGTACCATAACGTGTTTGAGTATGAGAGGGAGGGGTTACATTAAATCCCTAAATCCAGAAGTTCTCTCCAAAGGTGGACGTTACACTGAGACCTGAAGGATGAGGGGGAACCAGCCATGGGGAAAGCTGGGGCAGGGAGGAGGCAGGAATGAGTCTGGAGGATCTGAATGGCCAAGAGGAGGGCCATGTGGCTGGAGCATTTAAGCTGGGGGAGGACACGGCTGGCTGATGGTGCAAAACACCTGAGTGCGTGTGGAGAGTGGACTGTGGGGGGCTGGGAGGGAAGCAGGGAAAGGGGCAAGGGGTGTCGCTGTGAGGTTCCAGGCGAGACACGATGGTGATGGTGGCCTGCATGGGCGACGCAGTGGTGATGGAGGGAGGGGGCTGCTTCCGGATGTGTTCTGGCCTTGGTTTGGGGTAAGGGACAGGGAAGAGTCTGGCAAGAGTGCCTGGGTGATTGATGGAGGGCCCATTTGCCAAAATGGGAAGACTGGGGATGAGTCCAGTTCTTCTGGAGAAAAATCAAGAAATGATTTGCTCAGGTCAAAGTCTTAGAAGTTATTGGTGGTTCAACCCATGAGCTCCTCAAGGGGCTTCTGGGGTTCTCTCGTTTTTTTGTTTTTTTCACAGAAGATGGAGTGTTTTTATTGGAGGGTAAGATGATTGCTAAAATTTTTAAAAATATATAATATAGCTATTTTTTCCTCAAATCCTATTAGCCAAATTTTTCAGTAATTAGCTAACAGAGACATCGAAATTTTTTTTCTTTATTGTGAAATTTTTGTTGTACATTATTGTTTGTCAGTCACCATATAAATGCATCCCTTCACGCCTTGTGCCCGCCCCCCACCCCCCTTGCCCCTGGTAACCACCAAACAGTTCTCTCTGTCTGTGTGTTGGTTTATCTTCCACTTATAAGTGAACTCATGTGGTGTCTGTCTTTCTCTTTCTGGCTTATTTCGCTTAACATCATACCCTTAAGGTCCATCCATGTTGTTGTGAATGGGACAATTTTGTCTTTTTTTATGGCTGAGTAGTATTCCTTTGTGTATATATACCACATCTTCTTCATCCAGTCATCAGTCGAGGGACACTTGGGTTGCTTCAATGTCTTGGCTATGGTGAAGAATGCTGCGATGAACATAGGGGTGCATAAGCCTCTTTGGGTTGTTGATTTCAGATTCATTGGGTAGACACCCAGTAGCAGGCTGGCTGGGTCATAAGGTATTTCTATTTTTAATTTTTTGTGAAATCTCCACACTGTTTTCCATAGAGGCTGTGCCAGTTTGCATTTCCACCAGCAATGAACTAGGATTCCCGTTTCTCCACAGCCTCTCCAGCGTTTGTTGTTTTTTGTCTTGGTGATTATAGCCATTCTAACAGGTGTAAGATGATTTCTTAGTGTGGTTTGGATTTGCATTTCCCTGATGATTAGTGATGTTGAACATCTTTTCACGTGCCTACTGGCCATCTGTATATCTTCTTTGGAGAAGTGTCTGTTCATTTCCTCTGCCCATTTTTTTTTTTTTTGAGGAAGACCAGCCCTGAGCTAACATCTGATGCCAATCCTCCTCTTTTTTGCTGAGGAAGACTGGCCCTGGGCTAACATCCATGCCCATCTTCCTCTACTTTATATGGGATGCCGCCACAGCATGGCTTGCCAAGTGGTGCATCGGGTCGCACCCGTGATCCGCACTGGCGAACCCTGGGCCGCCACAGTGGAGTGCGCCCGCTTAACCGCTTGCACCACCGGGCCAGCCCCCTCTGCCCATTTTTTTGATCGGGTTCTTTGTTTTTTTGTTGTTCAGTTGTTCTGGGGCTCCTTCTTAATGCTCCTTTTTTTTTTTTTTTTTGCTAGAGGAAGATTCACCCTGAGCTAACATCTATGCCAATCTTCCTCTATTTTGTATGTGGGTCGCTGCCACAACATAGCCACCGACGAGTGATGTAGGTCTGCACCCGGGAACCAAAGCCAGGCTGCCAAGGCGGAACACACCCAACTTAACCACTAGGCCAAAGAGCCGGACCCTTTTTTTTTTTTTTAAAGATTTTATTTATTTATTTTTTCCCCCAAAGTCCCAGTAGATAGTTGTCTGTCATAGCTGCACATCCTTCTAGTTGCTGTATGTGGGACGCGGCCTCAGCACGGCCGGAGAAGCGGTGCATCAGTGCGCGCCCGGGATCCGAACCCAGGCCACTGGCAGCAGAGCGCGCGCACTTAACCGCTAAGCCACCGGGCCGGGCCGAGCCGAGCCGGACCCTTAATGCTCCACCTTAAAACCAAAAAAGACTTGCCCAAACTTCATTTTGACCCCCAAACATGGACTTGTTCATGGCCTGGTCTTAAAACTTAGCAGTAGGTCAGCCCCTGCGTCCCAGAATGTTCTTGCTCAAATCCAGTCCTGTAACTCTCTGCCGTCCAATATCACAGCTACTATCAATGGCCTGTGGCTACTGAGTGCTTGCAATGTGGCAAGTCTCAACTGAGATGTGCCATAGGTATAAAACACCAATTTCAAAGACTTAGGAAAATAAGAATGTCAAATATGTTGAAATGATAATATTTGGGGTTATTGGGTTAGATAAAATATATTACTAAAATTAATTTCACTTTTTCTTTGTACTTTTTCTTTTAACGTAGCTGGAGTAAATGGAAAATTATAAATGTGGCTCCCACTGTATTTCTATTGGTAGGCACTGCTCTAATTCAACAGGAGCCAGCCAGCAAGCTCCTGCGGGGGGGGGGGGGGGGGGGGCGCCGCATCCACTCCCACGCAGGATCGCAGTCGCAGGGTTTTCCAGAAGGTGAAGTCGGCCTTCCTTGACTCATTAGACCCCTGAATGCCTTTGCTTTAGGCCCAAGCTTGAAAATTAAGCTTCGGCTAATTCATGGGCTCTAGACGGAGTTGGGAGAGGACTGAGTCCCCTCACCCGCCCATGACAGGATTTAGAACCAGGACGTCCTTATCCCCACAACAAAAACGCAGAGCTAACTCCATCTGGCCCCAGGTGGGCTCTGGGCGAAGGGTTGAAGGTGGTGGGTGGGAGAGAGGTGGAGAGTTGAGGCGGGGAAGAGGGTGGCTTTCCCCCTTCCCTTGAGACAGACTTTGCCTGTTCTTGGGACTCTGGGTGTTAGTCCGCACCCCACTACTCATATATATATTTTAACGGCGTTATCCTCAGGGAGAAAGTGCTTCTTATGTCCTGAATGGACTCCTCCAGTCCTTGGAAAGCTTACTGTCTCTTCCATAAAAACCACTTTTTCTAACTCCCGGTCCTAATAATTTTTCTTGTGGTTGTTTTTAATGGGGCCGTTCTATGTTTTTCAGTGGCAGACAGCACCCCCCCCCAAACCCATATTAGGAATGGACTCTCCTGGTCACTAAAACAGCTGAGCGATGTCTGTCCTCCCGGAATCCAGAATGGACTTTCCCAAGCCCCATTCCTGGAAAAGCAAATGGACAGATCCATTGAACCTGGAAGGTGGGCTCTTCTCGCCCTCATCCCCATCCCCCTACGATTCAGAGTGGACGTTGCCAGGATCCAGGACACTCCCCCAAGGCTCATTCCAAAAATAATAGGCTTCTGAGATTAGAAAAGGGTGGGTGGGGTTTAGTTCCCGGGGGTGACAGAAATGGACTCTTCCAGTTCCCTTTGCCCCAAATTTCTCAATACCCCCGGGCATTGTTTTCCGGAGGCTTTGCTTTCCCAAAAGCCAGTCAGCTTTGCACATGGGGTCTTTGGGGCGCCAAGGGGTGGTTGTTGGGCCAAACAAAACGGATTCACCTATTCCTTCCTTTTAACTAGCATTCTTCCCCGGGTCCCATTCTTGCTCAGGAGGATCTCCAAGTCTGCTGGAGGAGGGACTCGCAATTTTGATTTAATATCTGTATAATGGCGATATGGTTGCAAAAAAAAAAAAAAAGGCATTGTATATTGACGAGTGGTTAAAAGCCGAAGTATAGTTTAAATTGCGGCTCTGCCACTTCCGAGCTCTGTGACCTTGGGCAAGTCACTCGGCCTCTCTCGACCTCAGTTTTATCCTCTGCTTAATGGGACTAGACTTGAATTACTCTTTCCTCCACTCTCGGATTCTTGGTCTCCTGACAAGTTAGGTCTTGACATCTTGGCTGCTAAGCAAGGGAGGGGTAGGGGAAAAGGAAGTCTTCTTGGAAGAAGATTTAAGGAGTCGGGGTGGAGGAGAGGAGGGAGAAAGAGGAACAGAGGGACGCTGGCGCAGTAAACGCTTCATGCTCTCTGGCCCCTCCCAACCCCTTCTCTGCAGCAGGGAATTGCAGGCGTCGCTCCACCTATCCCAGCCCAGCTGAGTGACAACCTCCCTTCTCTTTCCTTCTCTACCGATCATCGCCCTCCTCCCGCCCCCAAAACCGCCCAATCGAGGGCGGGAGTAGGACAGGCCTGGCGAATCCGCGACGCCTACGGGGGCGATCTACACGCCCACTGGCCCCAATCAACGCAAGTCCCGCCTCCTCGAGCCCGCTCCCTCGCCTTCCTTCACGTCAATCCCTCCCTTCTAGTAGAGAGGTCGGATCCAATCAGTATCGGACCCGGCCGCGCCGAGGGGGCGGTCCCACAGTACGTAACCGAACTCCGCCTGTCTCTCCGGCAACGCCCCCTCCCCCCGCCCGAACGGAAATAGCGGGGCGCTGGGCCAATCGTAGCGGCGTGCCTTTGTCCAGCGGCCAATGAGAGAGGGAGCGGGGATAAGCGGCAGTATTCCGAGCCAGTAGGCGCTGAGAGCTCAGGACCGCGGAGGGGAGGGGAGGGGCCGGGGGCGGAGCTGCGGCCTGCCAGCCCGCCCGCCCGCCAGCCAGCCCTCCCCCCGCGGCCGGCTCGGCTCCTCGGCGCTGCCTGGGGTCCTTTCCTCCCGGTCCCCGCCTGCCAGCCCCCGCTGCGCTGTGCCCTGCCCGGCCAGGCCTGGAGCCGACACCACCGCCATCATGCCGGCCGTGTCCAAGGGCGATGGGATGCGGGGGCTCGCGGTCTTCATCTCCGACATCCGGAACTGTGAGAGCGCGGCCGGGGGACGCTGGAGGGGGGGCGCGCGCAATTGAGGGGTTCCGGGGGTACAGAAGGGCCCGGGGGGTAGAAGGCCATTGCGATCATAGAGGGAGCGGATAGAGAGGCCCCCGGGGCAACTTTCGGGTGGGGAACTGAAAGGGCTTGGGGTGTCACAGAGTGCCTCTGGGGGTGACGACACGGAGTGGCTGGAGGCGTCCGGGAGGGTCTTAAAGGAGAGGAGGCTACTAAGGTCCCGGGGATGGGGGCGTAGAGGTGTCCCCCTGGGAATGATAGAAAGGCTGGGGGGTCGTCTGAGCGATGGGGTTCGAGGAATCCCTGATACAGATAGAAAGCGCAGGAGATCCTGGGTGCGGGGTACCCTGTGGAGCGATAGAGTGGGAGGAGGCCACAAGGGACCCGGAGGACTAATGGGGCCGGGCTTGAGGGCCTGGGTGAGGGGCTGTCATAGAGGGGAAGGGGCTAGATAGGTCACTGGCTAGTGCATAGAGAGGGCCTGGGAGTGATAGAAAGTCCCAGGGCCTTGGGGAGGAGAGATGGGAAGGTGGGGGACCGTGGCGAGGAGTAGAGGGGCTCCAGGATGGACGATTGCTTAGGAGACATGGAGGGCAGTGGAGAGGGGGCTAGCGAGCTTACTGAGGGGAAGAGAGGGTCTCAGGGAGCACAGAGCGAGGCGCTGCAGATGGAGAGTCTTGGGAGAACGTGAGACAGCTGGGGGCCTGGAAAGGTGGGGACATTATAAAGTGGGGGCTTGAGGGGTGTGCCAGAAGGGGGAGAGCCCAGAGCTCAAAGAAGGGGCCAAGGGGGCCTTAGGAATTTGTGGGGAAGGGATCTGGAAAGCTGGGGGGTGGGGGAAGCCTGGTCCCAGAGAAAGGTCAGGGGTCGGGGAGCAGGACAATGCTGAATCTGGAGCCCTCTGCCATCTGGCCACATGAGTGTGGGGACAGTGATCACCAGCAGGAAGGATCATCGTGATGATGGGAGGCCTGGCGCCAAGTCAGCTCCCAACTCCTGGGAGCGGGTGTTGGTGTTTGAAGCTGCCAAGAGCTTCAGAGGCCGTATCCGCACTGGCTTTGGGGTCACTCAGACCTGGGTTTGAGTTGGAGCGCTGTCACTGCCTAGCCGCGTGACCTTGAATGAGGGCCTTCACCTCTCGGTTTCCTCCTCTGTCAGGAGGGACCGCTGATCACACCTTCCTGATGAGGTTGTTGTGATAATGTGTGTGACCAAGGCCTTTCGCACGTTCCAGGCACTAGATGATCTTGGCTATGGTTCTTGTTATTCAGCTGGCTCCGAGGAGCGGCTTCTGTTAGGTGCTCAATGATTATTTTAGGATTTAGTAGGTATAGAAGGATCTAGCATGTAGTAGATGCTCCAGGAACAGGAGAGGTGGAAACTGTTGGGTGTAGGGGAGGAGAGATGTTATGATTGTTATGAAAAGAGTTGGAACTCCGAGGGGCTGTGGACTCGGTAGGGGGCCAGCTGTTAGGAGCACGTGTGTATTGCCTCTGATATCTACCAGGGATGTGACCCTTGGCACGTCACTTAACCTCTCTGAGGCTCAGTTTCCTGGTCTGCAGACTCCATTCATAACACCATCTGGTCTCTGAAGGTTCATTCACTCATTCATTCAACAAGAACTTTGTGATCACCATGTGTGCCAGACACTATTCCAGGGACTGGGGCTCCAACAGTGGACGAGAATCTCTGCCCTTGGGAGCACCCATGCCATCAGGGAGCTAGAAAATACAGAAGACCAGAGGCAATCAATGACACAGTGTAGGTAATAACTGGTACAATGTCAGACAGTGGCTGGTGCTGTGAAGAAAAATAAGGAAGGAAAGCAGAGGAGAGGGACCAGGATTGAGAGAGTGGTCAGTGAAGGCCTCGCCAGGGAGGTGACACTTGAGTAGAGACTTTTGAGTGAAGTGAGGGGGCGAGCCCTGCAGATTTGGGGGGAAAGAGGGATCCAGGCAGGGGAACAGTGCGTTCAAAGGTCCTGAGGTCGCAGCACGCTGGGTGTTCACATAAGAGCAAGGGGGCCGTGTGGCTGGAGTCAAGGGAGAGAGGGTAGGCGATGAGGGCAGGGAGGGGACAGAGCTTTGTGGGCCACAGGGAGCATTTTGGCCTTTCTCTGAGTGAAACCAGATCGGCCGGAAGCTTTTGAGCACAGGAGGGACATGAGCTGATTGATGTTTTAAAATAATTCCTCTGGCTGCTGTGAAGAGAACAGATGCATGAGGTAGGAGCGGAAGCGGGGAAGCCATCAGGGAGCCACTGCAGGCGTCCAGGTGAGAGATGGTGTTGGCCTGACTGGAGTGAGAAGGGAGTGGTGAGCCGTGGTGGGGTTTGGGATCAATTTTGAAGGATTTGCAAAGGGATCAGATGATGGGGGTGGAGGAGGAAAGAGAACACAGAGGGAAGCCAGAGGACAGAGTGGAGACCCCGACGTGGGGACAGTGGAGGTCATCTAGCCAAATGATTTGAGGCTAGAGTATTGGGATGTCTCTTGTCCATCCTTTTCTCATCAAGTGTATGTTGAGTGGCTGGTATGTTTCAAGCCTTATCGTGGGTTCTGGGGACACAGCGATTAATAGGACAGACTTGTCTGTGCCCCCGTGAAGCTCCCAGCCCCATGAGGGAGACAGGTACAGCGTTAAAATTGCAACTGTTCTTCTCATAAACACTTGAATACAGATGTTCAGAGCAGCGTTATTCACGATAGCCAAAAAGTGGGCGCAGACAAGCCAGAGGTCCATCAGCGAATGCATGGATAAACAAATGTGGACACCCACACAGTGGAATACTATTCAGCCGTTAAAAAGAATGAAGCACTGATAGATGCTATAACATGGACGAGACTTGAAAACATCATTCTGAGTGAAAGAAGCCAGACACGAAAGGCCACGTATTGTAGGATTCCATTCATATGAAATGTCCAGAAGAGGCATATCTGTAGAGACAGAAAGTAGATTAGTGGTTGCCTAGGGCTAGGGGGTGGAGGAATGCCGAGTGACTGCTATTGAGTGCAGAGTTTCTTTTTGGGGTGATGAAAATGTTCTGCAATTAGTGGTGATGGTTGCGCAACGTCGTGGATATATTTAAACACCACTGAGTTGCGTACTTTAAAATGGTGGACTTTATGGTATGTGAATCGTATCTCAATTGTTTTTGGAAGTGGAAAAAAATTGTAGGTGTTCTAAGTCCAGTGAGGGAGGGGGCTGCAGTCTTGAGAGAATGGGGGCTCTGTCTGGTTGTGGTGCTCAGACAATGGGGAGGACTTAGCCAGGCCAAGGGAGGTGGAGAAGAGCTGGGAAGGCAGAGCGACAGCAAATGCAAAGGTCCTGAGGCCCAGTTGAGACTCGGAGGTAAGGCCTCTGTGGCTGATGCAGAGAGGGATGGGATCTGATGCTGGGGGGTGGGCAGAGGCCGGGTTGGTGTTGGTCCTGAGAGCAATGGAGACAGTTTCAGGCAGGAGTTGGAGGGAAAAAAATGGATGAGGGATGTGGTGGAGGCTCATCAGAGATGAGCAGGGGGAGGAGGGGAGGAGTGTGGAGCCATCCTGCTGGAGGATCCGAAGGGTGTAGTGGAGTTCAGGGGGAAGGGTCTAGAAGGAGGTGAAAGGCAGGCTCTGAGAAGGAGGGCAAGGAAGGGCAAATTCTGCAGATAAGGGGGTGGAGGCAGAGCCCAGCCTGAGGGCGTGGTCCTGTCCTGTCCTGTCACTTATCTGCCTGGGAGCTGCCTAGGGCAGGGGCTGGGGCTGCCTCGGCTCTGGCCCCAGCTCCCCCCAGGCCTGAGGCGAGTCTGCAAGTGAGTGAAGCGAAGGGGTTGCTGAGCTGCCACAGTGCCCTGCCCTTCCATTAGGGCACATCCCGCTCCAATCATGACTCATTCCGTTTGTGACATCTGCCCCGGCCCTGGAGCGCAGGCACGGTCTCATCCTTCCCTGGGTCCCCAGTTCTCACCAATGCAGGACCTGGCCATGGGAGTCCTCAGATGTCTGCCAAATGAATGAATGAGTGAATGAACCAATCTTGACTGATCACCGATTAAGTGCCAGACACCGTTCTAGGTGATGGGGCTGCAGCAGTAAACAAAAGTCCCCTGCCTGCGGTGCTCACATTTTTAGGGGGAGACGGGCCAATGCACCAATAAATATATAGTATTCGGGTGTTCAGAGAGGTGGCAATGGGTGTTGGGAGGAAATAAAGCAGGGCAGGGGTCTGGGACAGGGTTGGGGACGGTGCTCTCATATAGGCTGGTCAGAGAGTCTCTCGCTGAAAAGATGGCCTTGGAGCAAAGAATCGAATTTGGTTAGGCCTGCATAAATCTGTAGGAGAACATTCTTGGCAACGGGAACAGCCTGTGCAAAGACCCTGAGGTAGGACTGTGCTTAAAGTATAGGAGGAATTCGAGGAGGTGGAGGAGCAGGAGGAGGTGGGCCTCTGGTGCAGCGGAGAGGGTGGGAGTTGTGGTCAGAGAGGGAACTAGTGGATTGTGCAGGGTCTGGAGGGCCACAGTGAGGACTTTGCTTCTACTCTGAGCCAGATGGGAGCCATGGAGGGGTTTGGAACAGAGAAGGGACAGGATTTGACTCAGGTTTTCAGCGGATCCCTCTGACCTTGGTGCTGAGAGCGGAAAGAATGAGTCCCACGCGGGTGGTTCTCCAATATGAGTGTGCCCTTGGGGACCCGCCACCCCAGGGCCTGCACTTTTAAGGAACCGCCTTTAGGTTGTGAGCGGCAGCCAGACGCTGGCCACAGACAGATCCAGGCCTGAGCCCCAGCCCCACCCCCTTCTACCTGCGACTCCTCTATTGCCCTCGGTCCACAGTCACATTCAGCACCCGCCCAGTGCAGGACTGCACTGGACCTGGAGGTGCCACTGGGGATGAAGCAGCCACACATCCCTGCCCTTGGCAAGCTGGCACCCCAAACCAGAGGCGGAGGGTTTACAGATCCGCACATGTACCTTTAATGTGTTAGGCGGCAGCTCCGGGAGGGTCTTTGCAGGGGAGTGACAGGGTGCAGCTTGGTTCAAGGAGAATGTTTTCTCTCTCGGGGATGGTGACTACTTGATAACAGCCCCCTGTAACTGAGCACTGTAACGCGAGCCAATATAGAAGTTTAAGTTTTCCAGCAGCCACATTAAGAATAAAGCAATTCATTTTCATATATTTTATTTTATTTACCCCAGTATGTCCCAAATGTTATTTGAATGTGTAATCAATATTTTAAAAACGATTAACGAGACACTTTACGTTTCTTTCTCAATTCAGAGGCTGCCTTTTCATCGGAAATACTTGCCCTGTATTAAGAGTTCCGAAAACTTATGGTTGAAAAGTAGATTCACAAAGTACCCAAGTTGTGCCAAGCGTACTTTTCCAGTAACCAAATTGAGGATCGGTTTTTTTTTTTTTTTTTTTTTGGTGAGGAAGATCAGCCCTGAGCTAACATCCATGCCAATCCTCCTCTTTTTTTTTCTTTTTTGCTGAGGAAGACTGGCTCATGAGCTAACATCCGTGCCCATCTTCCTCCACTTTATGTGGGACGCCGCCACAGCATGGCCTGATAAGCGGTGCGTTGGTTCGTGCCCAGGATCCGAACCTGGGCCACCAGGAGCGGAGTGTGCACACTTAACCGCTATGCCATGGGGCCGGCCCCTGAGGATCGGTTTTTAATTTTAAATTTATTCAAATGAAATAAAATGAGGAATTCAGTCCCTCAGTAGCACCAGCCATATTTCAAGTGGCTGGTGACTCCTGTACTGGACAGCTCAGAGCCAACATGCTTTGGACTTTATAGCGGTCCAGAGTCAACAAGGATCCTCTTCCAGAACCTTCTTTAAGGACTCAGGGCTGTTAGGACTTGTGTGGGAGGCACATCCTAGCACATCCCTGTGTTGTAAACAGCGGTTGTCTGGACGGCTAGGAAGGGTCTCGCAGTGAGGTACCCGGGTTACAGTGAGTTCCCCGTGACAATGCCCGTGTAGAGTCGGGGTTGGTTAGGATGCCTTTGGTGGCAGTGACAGACCCACCCCAATGCCGAGGCCTAAATGCTTAGGGAAGGTTTTATCTGCCCTGACCAGAAGCCCCAAGGTAGGGCAGCTGCTCGGCGCAGTCAGCAGTTCCCTGCTCCAGCCTATAGCAGGGGGGGTGGCCGCCCCTCACAGCAGCAGCTACAGGCAGAAGAGGGGCCCGCGCCCTCCCAGGCTCCCCAGCCCCCTCGGAAAGCACAGGAGAGCCTGCGCGGTCTGGCCCCGCCTGCTGTGCTGGCCTCCAGGCCTTTGCACGTGCTGGTGCAGCCCAGAGCACGCTTCCCTGTATTTCTACTTGGTCCTTTTCAGCCTCATCTTTTGATCCTCAAGTCCCAGAAGCTGTGGACCAGGAAGCCTTCCTCCCCGGATCTGATTCCAGCCTCCCAGCCCCCATTGTGTTTGCCTCTGTCAAAATTCTCACCCTTGTTCCTGTCAGCGTCCCCTCCCATCCACGAGTGCCCCAAGGGCAGGGCACGTGTGACTCATTCTCTTGCCCAGGGACTGTTTGAGGATAAGGGAATCCCTTTAAAATGCCCTGACAAGCTTGCATGCCTCCTGTGATGTTGAGCTCATCCCCCTGTCGCTGGCTGGCCCTGAGTGCTGGAAAGTCATTCCTTGCAGTAGCCCAGTTCTGTCACAGCTCTTTCAGCCTCTTTCTCCCCTGCGTTACCCTCAGCAGCACCCATGCGCTGTCTCTGGGTGCCCGGGCTGTGACTTGCCTCTCAGTCTTTGCAGAGGGCGTGTACTCTGCCGGGGTGCCCTCCCTCCAGGGCCGCAGCCCCTTCTCCTTTGAACACCTGATGCTTTGTTCTCTCTGTGAATTCTTTTTTTATAGCAAAGTATATAGATTATGCAGAAGACAATATCAAATAGAAGGGGACAATATAAAGACTGTTAGAAATATATATACACACATACATATATTCTTTTTCTTTCTTTCTTTCTTTCTTTTTTTTTTGGTGAGGAAGATTGTCCCTGAGCTAACATCTGTTGCCAATCCTCCTTTTTTTGCTTGAGGAAGATTGTTGCTGAGCTAACATCTGTGCCCATCTTCCTCTATTTTGTATGTGGGACACCGCCACAGCATGGCTTGACGACTGGTGTGTAGGTCCACGCCCAGGATCCAAACCCGTGAACCCTAGGCCGCCGAAGCAGAGCGCACGAACTTAACCACTATGCCGCGTGGCTGGCCCCTAAATGTTCTTTAAATTGTCCATATCTGTTTGATACCGTCTTCTATGTAATTGATATACTTCACTATAAAAACATATTAATATATATTTATGTACAAATATATTAATTTATATATATATAAATGGAGATAGCTATACCTATAAAAAAGCTGACAGATCATATGTGTCCAGCTTGGTGAATTATCCACGACTGAACTCAGCTGCATACCCGGCCCCCAGATGCAGAAACAACATCCCTGGCTCCCCGGTGCCCCCCTTGTGCGCCCTCCCAGCCCCCCAAGGCTAACCACTGCTCCATCATCCAACACCACAGGTTAGCTTGGCCTGCTTCTCAAAGCTTTTAATAGAGATTTAAACAAAGACCGTAGAGGGCTCCAGCCTTGGAAATTTAATTGCCATTCAGACATCCGTCTGTCTGTCATAAAGTTTAGGCAGCTACTGTGTATGTACAGTCCGTTTAGAAAAGCTGTTGGGTTTTTTCTGGTCCCTATGGAATAGTTTTAAGGCAAGTGATTGGAGCAATTGTGTGGCTATCCCAGGCAAGGAATAGAACAGAGCGTGCGCACTGGTTCCGAGGGGCCGCCGTGCGCCCTCGCTGGTCGCTGCCCCCAGAGGGTCGCCCTGTCCTGACCCCTCGGGCTGCCCTCAGGCGGGCGCTCCCTAGCAGCATGGCTCAGTTCTGGCTGCCCTTGCTGGTGAACTGCTCCTGAACCCTCCTCGTCTTTCACTGCTCTCCTCAAATGTCCCCTCCTCCTGGCAGCCACCACCTAGGCCCCAGGTGGTGCCCGGGCAACCTCCATCCCCGCACATCTCGCTCAGGTGTGGGGATGGGGCCCCCTGCCAGGCCAGGGCCCCAGGAAACGTGTAATTAATAAATGAAGGCTCAGATGGCCTGTGGAGCCACACAGGCCACTGCAAACTTATCACTAAAGTACTGGCTCTTCATCTCCCGGGTTCCAGAGACCTCCCACCCTTGTCCCCAGGCCCTCTACCCCCTTGCTAAGGACAGGGAGTGGGTCTGGTTTTTTTTTTTTGGCTGAGGAAGATTCACCCTGAGCTAACAGCTGTTGCCAATCTTCCTCTTTTTTTTTTTGCTTGAGGAAGATTTGCCCTGAGCTAACATCTGTGCCAGTCTTCCTCTGTTTTTTGTATGTGGGACACCACCACAGCATGGCTGACGAGTGGTGTAGGTCTGCGCCCGGGATATGAACCCGCAAACCCTGGCCGCCAAAGCAGAGCACGCCGAACTTAACCACTAGGCCACCAGGCCGGCCCCACTCGCACTTTTAAGGCCCTTATTCATGTCTTCATGCCTCTACTGTGCTCAGGCACCCAGTGAGCCTTGGAACGGGAAGTTGCTACCCAGGAAAGTGGCAGGCGCTGGCCCTGCCCTCAAGGGGCTCCTGTTGTCTGGGGGACAGAGGCAGACCTAGACACCCACAACAGTGCTCTGACGGAGGTGACCCAGCAGCGTGGGAGCCCAGAGGAGGCCCTAGGACAGTGCCGTCCAGTAGACACGCAGTGTAAGCCACACGTGCGGGGTTTTTTTGTCGTTTTTTTCTTTGTGAGGAAGACCAGACCTGAGCTAACATCTGTTGCCAATCCTCCTCTTTTTGCTGAGGAAGACCAGCCCTGGGCTAACATCCGTGCCCATCCTCCTCTATTTTATATGGGACGCCCCCACAGCATGGCTCAACAAGTGGTGCCTCGGTGCGCGCCCGGGATCCGAACCCATGAACCGCGGGCCATAGAAGTGGAGCGCGCGCACCTAACCACTACCACTGCGCCAGCCCCCACACGTGCAGTTTTAACTTCTCCAATGGGCACACTTTTTTAAAAAGTAGGAATGGGCAAAATTAATTTTAATCATATATTTATGCAAGGTAATACACACAAAATATTATCATTTCAACACATTATCAATCTTTTAAAAGTTTTAATGAGATATTTTACATTCTTCTTTTTTGCTACACTGAGGCTTCTAAATCCAGTGTGTCTTTGCCACTTAAAGCCCATCTCTGTGCGGAACGGCCACGTTTCAGGTGCTCGAGAGCCACTTGGCTGATGGCTGCCCTCCTGGACGGTGCAGCTGTAGTGTCTGCTTGGCACTGATGAGGAAGTGCCCATTAGAGGGCTTCCTGGAGGCGGTGATTGCTGAAGTGAGGTTTGTGGGAGCCTTCTAGAGAAGGAATTTGGGAGTAGGAAGTGAGGCAGGATTTCCGAGGAGATGGAGAGCACACACCCTCGCTTGTTCATTCATTCATTCATTCATACATTCTGCACACACTTGATGCTCTCAGGTGCCTGGCCACGTGCCAAGGGATGCGGATGACACAGCCGTGGCTAGAGCAGGTCGCCACCCTTCAGATGACCAGACATTTATTAAGCACCTTCTGTATGCCGGGCACTGTTCTAGAAGCCCCCTCTTAATGCTCATAGTCTGGAGTGGGAGCTGAGGTTAGATAAGAAAGATAAACAAAATAGTTACGTGGTGTGAAATGTGCTAGTGCGGACTGTTTTATTTTTAATGATGGCAACAGAAGAATGAGGCACTGACTTTAAAGAACTGGTCAGGGGGCCGGCCCGGTGGCTCAGCGGTTAAGTTCACGCATTCTGCTTCGGCAGCCCGGGGTTCGCTGGTTCGGATCCTGGGCGTGGGCCTACTCACCGCTCATCAGGCCATGCTGAGGCGGTGTCCCACATAGAAGAGCTACAACTCTACAACTATGATACACAACTATGTCCTGGGGCTTTGGGGAGAAAAAAGAAAAAGAGGAAGATTGGCAACAGATGTTAGCTCAGGGCCAATCTTCCTCAAAAAAAAAAAAAAAAGGAAAGAACTGGTCAGGAAATGTTCTTGGAGGAGGTGACAAGAGCCAAGATCCAAATGACAGAAGGATAACGGAGAGATGGGCCCAGGCAGAGGGCGAGCACGCACACAGGCCCTTGAGGTAGGAGGGCGTGTGGAGTGTCCCTGGAACGGGCCGAGGCCAGTTGGCTGGGACACTCAGCAAGGTGCTGAGGGGTGACATTTGCAGGGTGGCTGGGGCATGGCCAGAGGGCTTTGCAGCTGGGGGGAGTCCCCTCAGGGGGTGGCAGTGATCTGGCGAGTGAGGACGGGTCTGGAGGAGGGGGTCACGGTGGAGATGTCCGGGGACAGGTTCTGAAGGCGAGCCACGAGGACGTGGCGGTGGCATGAGCGAGAGGGTGAGGACGCCCGGGCTTCTGTATGGAGGAGCTGAGTGAACGGTGGAGCCTGTCAGGCGCGAGATGGTGAAGGCTGGCCGGCGTGGAAGTGGGGGCCGTGAGGAGCGCCACAGCAGGCAGTGAGGGCGGCCAAGAGCCGGGCACCTTGCAGTCGGATCGTGCTTCCATGGGGGTGCCTGGGCATCAGGGAGCCGAGGGGAAGACGGGACCAGCCGGTGGGGTCGGGGAAGGCACTTGAGAGTCGTCCCCTAAGTGGATCCTGTCAGAAGTGGAGGATGTCACAGACACACAGGGCGGGGAGAGGTTGGCGGCCAGGAGGGGAGGAAGTGGGTCCAGGGGCCAGGCGGGAGAAGATGAGGCCAGGGCCATGGGGATGGAGAGGACCAACAGGTTGAAGGGGGGATCTCAGCACCCAGGAGTCTGGCCTGGTGACTGGGTGGATAGTGGGACCTTTGTGGGATTGGGAACCTGGGGGAGGAGCAGGACTCAGGAGACGCTCAGCTCAGTGGGGATGTGGTAGGGGTGAGGGTCCTGGGGGACAGCTGGGAGGCAGCTGAGCTCTTCATCCGTTTATCCATCCATTCATTCATCCATCCATCCATTCATCCATTCACTCATTCATCACATGTTTCTTGCCAGGCCAGTGCTGGGGGCTGGTGCGGGGTAACCAGAGCTGTGGGTAGGGACGGGAGCTCCCAGGGAAAGGACAGTTTAGGGGGCAGAGCGGGAGGAGGAGGGAGGAAGTCAGGGTTTGCCCCACAGTGTGTGCCGGGCTTCTCCTCTGGGCTGTGGAGACCAATGAGCTGGGGTTCTCACCTCCCTGAAGCTCCCAGCTAGAGGGGGGCCCGGGAGGTCTCAGCCCCAGGGCCCGGGAGGTCTCAGCCCCAGGGTGGAGAGGGTGTGCCCTTCCGGATGGGGGGGCCCATGCCAAGGAAAGGGAGGGCAGGTGGCTCAACTCTCCAGGACCCTCACCACCCGCCCTGCCTTCTCCTCCCCAGGTAAGAGCAAGGAGGCGGAGATTAAGAGAATCAACAAGGAACTGGCCAACATCCGCTCCAAGTTCAAAGGTAGGCAGGGGACCCAGACTCCCGGGTCTGAGGGAGGAGGGGCAGGGGACCCAGACTCCCGAGTCTGGGGGAGGAGGAGCTGGAGTCTGGACCCCTGGGTCTGAGGGAGGAGGGGCTGGGGGCCAGGATTCCTGAAGCTTCTAGGTGTGATCCTCATTCTGCCTCCCCTTTCCTCCTTCCTCTGGCCCCAGGGGACAAAGCCTTGGATGGCTACAGTAAGAAGAAATACGTGTGTAAACTGCTCTTCATCTTCCTGCTTGGCCACGACATTGACTTTGGGCACATGGAGGCCGTGAACCTGCTGAGCTCCAACAAGTACACGGAGAAACAGATAGTGAGTCTGGGGAGGAGGGGCCGGGGCTGGACTCCCGGGTCTGAGGGAGGAGGGGCCGGGGCTGGACTCCCGGGTCTGAGGGAGGAGGGGCTGAAAGTGCAGACTGCAGGGTGTGAGGGTTGGGGCCTAGGGCCAGTTAGCCACAAGGCTTCCAGCGCCCCGTCCCTTCCACCCAGGGTTACCTGTTCATCTCGGTGCTGGTGAACTCGAACTCCGAGCTGATCCGGCTCATCAACAACGCCATCAAGAACGACCTGGCCAGCCGCAACCCCACCTTCATGTGCCTGGCCCTGCACTGCATCGCCAACGTGGGCAGCCGCGAGATGGGCGAGGCCTTCGCTGCAGACATCCCTCGCATCCTGGTGGCCGGGTGAGGCACTGGAGACCCGGGCGGGGGGGACAGGGGACACAAGGCCCGGCCGAGTTGGAGGGTCAGAGAGGTGGTATCACCTGTGCAAGGTCTCCCAGCCAGGATGTGGGATAACACTGGGCTTGGACCCCAGTGGTTCTGGGGGCAGACCCTGGTTGTCTCTTCTCATCTCACCGTGCCGACTCAACAGTGGGAGGCCGCCTCCCAACAAAGCCAGTGGGTTGTCTGTCTGATTAACTGCCCTTCAACATCTAGTATAGAAGAGGTGACGACCTTAACTCATGTTGGTGACAGCCCTCCAGAACTTCTGCATGTCTCCATTCATTCACTCAACAAACATCTGTTGAGCATCTGCTATGGGCCAGGTGTCATGCTGATTGCTGGCAATATAGCCATGACCAGAAATGGACACGGTCGTCGTCCTCCCAGCCTTCACGGTCCAGAGTGGGAGATAAACGTTGACTGAATAATTGCAGGATGAAATGTATAATTCCTCCCAGAACCGTGCTAAGGGGCACAGGAACCCATAGAGGCATTTAGTCGAGGTGCCTGACTCAGCCTGGAGCATCAGGGAGGGCTTCCCAGAGGAAGTGGCACCAGGCTGAGACCTGGGTGAGGAGTCGTCGTTGCCTGTGGAAAGGGGAAAGGCACGAAGGGTGGTGGGGTCAGTGTGATCGTCCTGAGGCAGGAAGTCATTCAGCAAATACTTCTTGAGTGCCCGTTGTGCTGGGCAATGTTGTGGGCATGGGGGCGTGCAGGAGTGAGCAGCAGGACTGTTGTGCCCACTCTCGGGGAGCTTACATCTGGGGGGACCTGAACAGCACATACATACACAAAGAAGTGAGATGAGTTCAGACCGTGACAGATGCTCTAAAGAAAACAGAGTAGTCGGGGGCAGTGGGGGTGATGGGGGAGGCTGCTTAGACTCGTCAGGGAGGACCTCTGCAAGGAGATGACAGCTACTCTTAGACTGGAATGATGAGAAGGTAGTCATTCAGAAAAGTTGGAGAAAGAGGGTCCCAAGCAAAAGCAGCAGCAAATGCAAAGGCCCTGGGGTAGGCATGAGCTTTCTACATTCATGGAACCAAGAGAGTGTCTATGGCTTGAGTGCAGTGAACAAGAGAGAGAGAGTAAGAGGAGTTTGGATTTTATTCTAATTGAAATGGGAAGCAATTGGTGTGTTTTAAGCAGGTGGATGACACGATCGGCTTTGTATTTTTAAAAGATCGCTCGGCCTAGTGTGGGAGAAGGTAGGACTTGTGTTTCTGGCAACATGTGGACTAGATTCCTGACTGATGCTCTCACTGAAACCCAACTATCAATGCTTGATAAAAGAGAGAAGGAAATATTCTTCAGTGTATTCGTGAGCGAGTAAGAAAATAAGGAACACAGGCCACAGCTCAGAGAAGCCTGGCACCCGGGAAGATGAGCAGAGTGCCGAAGCCAAATTTTGCTTCGAGGGCGTTTGCTGAACTGGTTGAACCCAGGTATTGGTTTTGGGGCCCCACAGCCTCTGGGAACACAAGACAAAACTTGTTGAAGGAGAGGTTCCAGAGGCCACACTTCAAAGTGTGGGTGACCTAGAAATAAACCCCCTTGGGGACTGTAAGCAAAATGACCTGTTTCGAACCTTGGCCCAGAGCAGCCCACACACTGCTTTTCAGCCAGGTTTTCGCCTACCCAGGTCATCAAATCCTTAAGCCAAGCTTTAGTTTAAAGTGATGCAAAGTGGTAGTAGCCCAGTGCCTGACAGAAGAAGCAAACAAACCTTTTCTGGAGAAACCCACCTTCTCCACAGGCCTCAAAGATTTCCACAGATGAAGCTCTGAGTTACGTGAGCAGCTCACAGTCAGAAATCACTAAACACGAGACGTAAGACACTGTGAAAGAGAACCAGCAGAAAGAAAGCTGCAAATAACAGTTGAATTGGAATTCTCAAACAGAATGTAAACTCAGTATGTTTAGTATGTGCCAAGAAATACGAGAATGACTTAAACGTCGGGGCAAAGCGCAAGCTGATTTGAAAAAGAAATGGAAAATATCACTGAAATTTTAAAAAAATTAAGTGGTCTGGTTTAGCAGCAGAGTAGACCCAGCCAAAGTAGACCCAGCCCAACTAATTTGTTGACAAATTAGTCAACAGACAGGAGAACGGAGGAAATTAATCAGAATGCAGCCCAGAGAAAGAAAGAGGGAAAATTTAGAAAGAGAGGTTGAGTCATGGCAGAGAAAGTCTAACATAACGCTATTTAGAGCGCTAGAAAGAGAGAAAGGAGAGAATGTGACAGAGGCGCTATTTGAACAGATGACGGCTGAGACTATTCCAGAACCAATGATAAAGACTGATCCTCAGATTCAAGTAGCCCAAGAAATCACAGGCGGAAATATAGACCCTTGGCGGCAAGGCTGGCAGCTGGGAGACCATTGAGACATCCGTTGCCATCCAGGTCAGAGGTGACGGTGGCTGGGACCTGGATTGTCGTGATGAAGGTAGCCAAGAGAGGGGTATGTTTTGGGAGCCAAGCTGACAGGACAGATTACACGTGGTGTGAAAGAGAGAGAGTGGAGGGAAGTTGAACAGGTGGGTGAATGATGAAGACTAGGGGCAAATCAGGTAAGGAGGGGAGGATCCAGAGCTGGGTTTGGCCATGTTGATTTGAGATGCCCATTAGACATCTAAGTAGGGACGTCGGTAGGTGTTTGGACAGTGGGGAGTCAGGGCCAGAGACAGAGGGCTGAGTGAGATCTTCACTGTGTGCTAAAAATATAACACAGGCTACATACATACTTTGACTTTTCTAGTCAATGTATTAGACAGAGTGAAAACAGGTGAAACTAACTTTAATGTTTTAATTTAACCTGATCCATCCAGAATATTTTCCTTCCCCCCCGCCCCCAAAGCCCCAGTAGATGGTTGTATGTCATAGCTGCACATCCTTCTAGTTGCTGTATGTGGGATGTGGCCTCAGCATGGCTGGAGAAGCGGTGCATCGGTGCGCGCCCGGGATCCGAACCCGGGCCGCCAGCAGCGGAGTGCGCGCATTTAACCGCTGAGCCACGGGGCCGGCCCAGGGCAGGCTCTTGACACTGGAAACTTGGCCTTGACTGGGGCATGGAGGAACCTTTTTTTTTTGTGAGGAAGATCAGCCCTGAGCTAACATTCATGCTAATCCTCCTCTTTTTGCTGAGGAAGACCGGCTCTGAGCTAACATCTATTGCCAGTCCTCCTCCTCTTCCCCCCCCCGAAAGCCCCAGTAGATAGCTGTATGTCATAGTTGCACATCCTTCTAGTTGCTATATGTGGGACACGGCCCCGGAGAAGCTGTGCGTCGGTGTGCACCCAGGATCCGAACCCGGGCCGGCAGTAGCGGAGCGCGTGCACACAGGGCTGGCCCGGAACTTTTTATTTTTTTATTTTTTTTGTAAGGAAGACCGGCTCTGAGCTAACATCTGCCCATCCTCCTCTTTTTGCTGAGGAAGACTGGCCCTGGGCTAACATCCATGCCCATCTTCCTCCAGTTTATATGGGACGCCGCCTCAGCATGGCTGGCCAAGCAGTGCATCGGTGTGCGCCCGGGATCTGAACCCGGGCCGCCAGCAGCGGAGTGCGCGCACTTAACCACTAAGCCACGGGGCCGGCCCCGAGATTTTTTTTTTAATTGAGATAAAATTCACATAACAGAGTTCACCGTTTTAACAATTTTAAAATGTATTGTTCAGTAGTCTTTAGTATATTCACATTGTTGTGCAACCACTACCACTATCTAATTCCAGAACATTTCCATCACCCCAAAAAGAAGCCCCATACCCAGTAGCAGTCACTCCCCATTCCCTCTTCCCCCGGCCCCCGGCAACCACTAATCTGCTTCCTGTCTCTATGGATTTGCTATTCTGGACATTTCAGATAAATGGAATGACGCAATATGTGGCCTTTTGTGCCTGGCTTTTTTTCACTTGGCATGATGTTTTTGAGGCTCATCCACGTCGTAGCATGCATCAGCGCTTCGTTCCTTTCTATGGCCCAATAATAATATCCCATTGTATGGATGGGCCACATTTTATTTATTCATTCATTAAAAGGGTTCCACCTTTTGACTGTTATGAACAATGTGCAAATACATTTCTGTGAACTTTCAGTTCTCCTGGGTAGATGCCTGGGCACGGAATTGCTGGGTCATAAGGTATCACGCCTTTTTTAAAAAAGAAAGCAGGGCCGGCCCTGTGGCTTAGCGGTTAAGTGTGCGCGCTCCGCCACTGGGGGCCCGGGTTCCGATCCCAGGCGCGGACCAATGCACTGCTTCTCCGGCCATGCTGAGGCCGCGTCCCACATGCAGCGGCTGGAAGGATGTGCAACTATGACATACAACCATCTACTGGGGCTGTGGGGAAAAAAAAAAAGGAGGAGGATTGGCAATGGATGTTAGCTCAGAGCCAGTCTTGCTCAGCAAAAAGAGGAGGATTAGCATGGATGTTAGCTCAGGGCTGATCTTCCTCACAAAAAAATAAATAAATAAATAAAAAAGAAAAGAAAACAGTTACAGGTGAGTTCCCCTCCGGTCCCTCATGTCATCTCTCCATCCTCCCCTCCTCCCCCGTGCCCTGCGTTCGGTGGTTATTATTCCCATGTGCATTCCGTCCTCGTGTGCCTGGGCACACACCACTATATGATGTAGCTTTAAACTTTCCCTACACGGGATCTCGGTCTCCATTTAACTTAACCACGTTGATAAATAGCTCTTGTACCTTCATTTGGAATTTGAGTGGCTGTTTCCATACCTGTAACCGGAGACGAGAATAGAATCCACCTCCCTAGAGGGCTGTGGTGAGGATTAAACCACTTAATATGTGGAAGCTCGAAAACAGAGCGTGGCCTGGCGGGAGGGCTCGTGAGCTGTGAGGACGATGGTGAAAAGACCACCATTAATCGAGCACCGCTGTGGGCGGGCCTCCTGCTGTTTCCAGTTTTAATTTGATGACAGTCAGGGAGGGAACGTCCTTGTGCCGACCGTCACCGTGAACACGACCGTCACCGTGAACACGTGTGTGCGCCTTTCCCCAGGGTGGGCCTCCAGGAGCGGAGCTGCTGGTCTTGCATCACTGACGGCGGCTCCCTGAGCAGAGGTGGCCCAGCTCCTCTTCCGAGGGCCTGTCCCCGTGTCCACACGGGGGCTCCAGGCCCCCTGGCCTGGCTGACACGCGTGTACCTGCCTGGCTCACGGAAGATACAGCCGCTCTGTCGCTGTAATTCGAGTTTCTCCTGCACATCCAGTGAAACATCTTTCCCCTGGCCTTTGACTCGTGCAGGTCACCCCTCCCGGGAGGTCCCCCTGTGCCCTTTGCTCAGGCTTCTGTTGGGTCCTTTCTGGGAAACCTTCACCTCGAGCCTACAGCCTGGGTGGTCATGACAGCGGCTCCCAGCACCTGCTCTGGGCTTGAGGTCGAGCCAGCTTCTGATAGACAGTTTCATTTCTTCATCCCCCGCATCCTATGAGGGTGCTCGTTTCCTGAAGAGGAAACTGCTCATCAGAGAGGGTCGGTGACTTACCCTAAAACTGCACCCACAGGTCAGGACTTGAAGCAGGCATGTCTGACCCCAGAGCCCGGGGAGCATTTCTGGGACACCATCACGCTCCATGCTCTTTGTTATGCTGGGAACTGGGCACTGATCGGGGAACGGAGTCAGCCCCCTGAGCTGGGCCCCCGCTGGCTGCCGGGTGCTGTGTTAACAAGTGCTTGTATCATCTCCTGTGGCTGCTCTAACCAGTGACCACCAATTTAGCAGCTTAAAACACACACAGATTCTCTTACAGCTCTGGAGGTCAGAAGTCCAAGATCAGCCTCACTGGGCTATGATCAAGGTGTCAGCAGGGCTGGTTCCTTCTGGAGGCTCCAGGGGAGAATCTGTTTCCTGGCCTTTTCCAGCTTCTAGAGCTGCCTGCATTCCTTGGCTCGTGGCCCCTTCCTCCAGCTTCAAAGCCGGCCGCGTAGCATCTTCTCTCCTCTCTGATCTCTGCATCCGTCTTTACAATCTCTCTCTGACTCTGATCCTCCTCCTTCCCTCTTCTAAGGACTCTTGTGATTCATTGGTCCTACCTGGATAATCCAGCATCGTCTCATGATCCTTATTTAATCCCATCTGCAAAGTCCCTTTTGAACATAAGGGAACGTATTCACAGGTTCTGGGCATTAGGATGTGGACATCTTTGGGGGGGGCCTTTATTCAGCTTACCACAGACTTCCTGTCCTCTGAAGAGGGGAACGGGGTCCCCATTTTACGGATGACACTGTGGAGGCTCAGAGAGGGAAAGGGACTTGCCGGAGGCCACACAGCCTCGGGCTCCAGCCCTGACCACTCTGAATCCGGCCCTGCCTCTGCAGGGCCCCGCTCACCCTCTTCCCTGGGTATCTCATGAGCCTGTCAACTCCATCTGTGTCCAGTATCGGACTTGGGTTCCCACTCAGCGCCCCCTCTTCTTGCCCCAGGCCCCCACGCAGCAAATGGTGTCACCACTCACCAGGTCCCTCAGGTTAGAACCTCGAGGCTTACTTTGTCCCCTCTTCCCTCCCCACCCTTCCTCCAGCTCATAGCAGGTCTTGTTGCTTTGACCTAAAAGATGTCTCCGGAATGGAACCACTTCTCACCCACGGCCAGCGGCCCAGTCTGAGGCACCGTGGTCTCCTGCCTGGACTGTTGCTGTCACCTCCTCTCTGGCCTCCCTGCATCTGCCCTCGACACCCCCACCCACCCAGTCTCTTCTCCACACGGCCACAGAGGGACCCTTTAAAAACATAAGTCAGGATAGCAGTACCTATTTTCTTGGTTTGTTGGGAGGATGAAATAATGAGTTAGTCCACACAGAGTGCCTGTGACAGTGCCGGGCACATCAGAGGGCCTGGGGGGTAGCTTTACTGCTGTTGCTTGAGGATCATTGCTGCCCCGCTTGTCACCCGTAGCAACTCCGTCTCCCGCTAGATAAAAGCAGAGGCCCTGCAGTGTGGCCCTTTGTCCCTCTCCGTTCCCTCTCCAGCCTTCTCCCCCGATATGGGCCTCCGCTCTGCTCCTCCCACACCCAGGCCCACACCTGCCTCGGGGCCTCCGCACAGGCCGTTCCCTCTGCCCGGGACCTTCCGTGCAGAGATTTCCAGTCTCTTCCTATTAAGTTACTCAGATTTCCGTTCCCCTGGCATCTTACCAGAGAGGCCTCCCTCCGAAATAGCGTCCCCGGCCCTCGGTGCTCCTTCCTGCCCTTGTTTGTGCACTGACTCTGACAGTATCCGGTGTGTGAGCTCGGACCCTGACTGCCTGGCTGGAACGTAGGCTCTGTGGGGACAGATGTTTGAACCAATCTGTCCGCCACTCCATGCACAGCGCCTTCAGCAGTGCCTGGGGCCCAGTGGGCGCTCAATCAATGCTCGGTAAATGAATGAAGGTGCGGAGCCAGGCTGGACACCTTGCTTTGCTCTGCCAGTGACCCCACGAGGTTACTGAGATGCAGCCCATTTTGCAGATGAAGAAACTGAGGCCTGGCGGGGGACGAGGGCAGCACCCCAAATCGGATCCTGGGTCTGCCTGGCTCTCTCTGCCTCTCACTGGCCACCCTTCCTGGGAGGAGTGAGAGAGGAGGGGAGGTGTGCGGGGCTGGGGTCGCACTGACCCCCCACCCCCGCCCCACAGGGACAGCATGGACAGCGTGAAGCAGAGCGCGGCCCTGTGCCTGCTGCGGCTCTACAAGGCCTCGCCTGACCTGGTGCCCATGGGTGAGTGGACGGCCCGCGTGGTGCACCTGCTCAACGACCAGCACATGGTGAGGCCCCGCGCCGGTGCCCAGAGGCATCCCCCCGCTTGATGCCCACCTGGCTGTCCAGGGAGTCCCACTTTTGCCCCAACCCTACCTGGATGCCCGGAGCCCCCCCCTCCGCCCCTGCCTTCACCCGGGCACCTAGAGACCTCCTCGAGTGTCCCCAGTACCCACTACCCACCCAGGTGCCCACAAACCCCCACCTCTGTCCCTGACACCCAGAGGTTCCCCCAGTGCCCATCGCCTGCCCAGCCAGAAACTCGACCTCTGTCCCCACCCCCAACACGCCCACCCTGTGCTCCCCCCCCGGAAATCTGAGTAATTTAATAGGAAGAGACTGGAAATCTCTGCACAGAAGGGTCCAGGGCACTGCAGGCACCCCAGTCAGTGCCAGCCATGGTCCCTGATCCCCAAAACACCCCCTGTGGTCCCTGTGCACACCCACACGCACCCCTGCCACAGCCCCACCCTGTGTGCGCCCGAGTCTGCTCTCGGATCCGCAGCCCAGACTCCGTCCCCGTTGCCATCCCCGGGCCCTGACCTGCCCCGTGTCTGCCCTGCAGGGCGTGGTCACAGCAGCTGTCAGCCTCATCACCTGTCTCTGCAAGAAAAACCCAGACGACTTCAAGACGTGCATCTCCCTGGCCGTGTCTCGCCTGAGCCGGGTGGGTGTGGTCTCGGCGCTGGCTGCAGGCGGTGGCCCTAGCCTCCCTGTGCCCTGGGGCACCTCTCTGGGCTCCCCCGCTCTCCCTGAGAGGCAGCCCTGCCCGGTGGTTCTGAACTCAGGCTCTGAGCTGGGTTCATCCCAGCTCAGCCACTTCTGGCTGTGTGGCCCTGGGCAAGTGGCTTCACCTCTCTGGGCCTCATTTGCCCCATCTGTTGAATGGGGATGATACCAGTGAAGACCTCATAGCATAGCTCTGCTGTGACTCAGTCTGCATAAAGTGTTAGAGTAGGCCCGGTGCACCCAGGCCCTTAAGAAGCCCTCTGTCTTGTTGGAGGGAGGGGCATGTGGCAGGGCAGGCAGACTCAGTCACAGATAATCACAAACAGGGTGGGTTGTACTGTTGTGGAGCTAGCACAGGGCATGGTAGGCCCCCAGAGGAGGCCCTTAACCCAGCCTGGAAATCTGGGAAGGCTTCCTGGGGGAGGTGATCCCTGAGTGGAGTCTTGGAGTAGACACAAACGTTTCCTGGGCAGGTAAGAAGAGACCTGGATTCCTGAGCAGAGAGAACAACACCACAGCTCATTCAGTCAATCAGTTTTTCATCCCTTCACCACACATCCAAATACTCCCATGTGCCAGGCTGGTGGGGGAGACAGATAGTGACAGTGGGGGCAGGGCACATACTGTCGTGGAGGTAGCACAGAGCATGGTGGGAATGCTTCCTGGAGAAGGGGTTTTCAAGGTTGAATAGGAGTTTACCATGAGGGAAAAAAGTCACAGGCCCTTCACTAATTCCTCACCCATTCCCCAGGCCTTTGTGGCATCTGACTTTGTATTGGGCCCAGGGACCCAGAAAAGGGTGAGGCTCAGAGTGGGAGTCAGGAACTCTCAGAAGGGAATAGGACCGGCAGAGACACCCAGCCCCGCTTGGGCCCCAGTCCACCGGGTGACTCGAGGCTGTGTGCCCGAGTCTCCCTCCCTCCCGCCCTGAACCCCAGGTTCCGCACCCCCTGGGGAGGCAGCGTGTGCCCCGCCCCTGCCCGTGCCTCACCCGCGCCTCCCACCCCAGATCGTCTCCTCGGCCTCCACCGACCTCCAGGACTACACGTACTACTTCGTGCCCGCGCCCTGGCTCTCGGTGAAGCTCCTGCGGCTGCTCCAGTGCTATCCCCCGCCAGGTACCGCCCAGCCTGCCGTGCTGGGAGCTGGGGCCTCCGACGGGTGGGGGGCAGGCGGGCCCAGGGCTGGGGGTCTGGGTCGGGATTTCTCTGAGGAAGGGGGTCTGCTCTGGGGGCAGCCCTGAGCCCAGAGCCCGCCCGGGAAGGCTCCAGGATAAGTATGTTGTGTGAGGCGGGGAGCAGCATAGAGTGGGGCCCCCCGTTAGCACAAAGAATGGACAAACCGCTGGTGTCTGTCGAGCCCCTGCTGTGGGCCAGGGCCCCTGCGAAGCTGCCTGTGTGCTCGAGCCCAGTCACACAGGGGCTGTTATCACGCCTGTCTTGCAGATGAGGAAACCGAGGCCTGGAGGGGGCTCCTGGCCCAGGGTCACTTAGCAGGTCAGGGGCAACCGCAGGCCCCGCGTTTGACTTAGCGTAGCTCTATGAGGGGTTTTCACGTCCTCCTTGCTCTTGGGCACGACCCCTGGCGTCGATGAAACGCCCACAGTGAGCCAGGTACTGCCCGGGGGTGGCTGTGCCCTCCCAAAAGAGCTGGCGACGGAGAGCCGTCCCTGCAACATGCAGGCGAGGAAACTGAGGCTTGGAGATGAGGCAGCGCCCGACTGCAGAATCTGCCCTAAACCGCCTTCACCACGTGGGCCGGGGCTCCCTCTGAGCTCCGTCCCCTTGGCTGTCTGACCTCGCAGAGCAGTTCTGAGGGAGCCTGTGCTGAGAAGCTCAGCACACAGATGTTTGATGAACCAATTCCCTTCAATTCAGCCAGGGCTGAGCCCCTGCTGTGGCTCAGGGGCTGATGTGTGGCCCCGAATCTTCACAGCCAGCTGTGTGCGAGCCTGTGTATCTATGTGTGTGCGTGTGCACACGCTGTAACTGAGTGTATGATGTAGGCGACACCAAAGGCCCTTCCCAACCTATGAAAGTCAGGGATGAATTTCATCGTGTGGCCCTGGGGAAACCTCTCGCCCTCTCTGGGCCTCTGTCTCATTCTGGAGACACTTCCGTCTCAGAAGCCCCACTCCATAATTTTGGGGTGTGCCCCAGGCGGGCATCTCACCTACTCTGACCTCCTGCCTTGTAGGAATGGCGGCCTGGCCCCGAGCACATGGAGCAGGGCTGGAGAGGCTAGCTCTGATTTATTTCCAAGTAATTTTTTTTACACCGTATTATGAAAAGCTTTCCAACATACAGACAAGTAGAGAGGACCTGTCACACCTTTGTGTCCATGCTCTTATTTTGTTATTTTTTTCTGAAGTATTTCAAAGTCAATTACAGATATCATAATGTTTTACCTTTAAATACATTGTTACACATTTCTAAAAACTATGCGGATTTTCATTCACAGCAGCAATTCTGCGGTCACACTTAAAATTAACGATTCTCTAATACCCACTGCAGATTTTTCTAATTTTCCCCAAAATGTCTCTCACAGTCGGTTCAAACTAGGATCCAATCAAGATACAAGTATCGGATAGAATTATTATTTCTAATAAGTCTCTTTTCATCTGGAAGAATTACCCCCTTTCACCCCAGTGTTTTATTATGAAAAATTTCAGACATAAAAATAACTTGCGTGGGCCGGCCCCATGGCTTAGCGGTTAAGCGCACGCGCTCTGCTGCTGGTGGCCCGGGTTCGGATCCTGGGCGCGCACCGAGGCACTGCTTCTCTGGCCACGCTGAGGCCGCGTCCCACATGCAGCAACTAGAAGGATGTGCAGCTATGACATACAACTATCTACTGGGGCGTGGGGCGGGGGAGAATTTAAAAAAAATAAAAATAAAAATAACATGTGAGACCAGTGTAATGAACACCCAGACGCTCTCTCCTTGGACTTAGCCGGGCTTGTTAACACTTTGCTGTATCTGCATTCTCGTTTGCTATCATAACATAACCTCTCCCCCCTGAAATACTTCCACAGAGGTCTCCTGAGACCAAGGATCCTGTACAAAACCACAGTGCCTTCATCACACGTAGAAGATTCAGAATAACCCCACCGTGTCATTGGTTATCCAGGCACCAAACTGCCCTAGTTGTCTACAGCATTATTTTTATGGCTGAAAAAAAAAATACAGTACAATCTAGGACCACAAATTAAATTTGATTTAATTAATTTATCTTTTTTTTTCATCTTTCTTTTTCTTTTTATTTATTTACTTTTTTTTGCTGAGGAAGATTCTCCCTGAGCTCACATCTGTGCCAGTCCTCCTCTATTTTGTATGTGGGTCGCTGCCACAGCATGGCTGCCGACAAGTGGTGTAGGTCTGTGCCCGGGAACCGAACCCGGGCTGCCGAAGCAGAGCGCGGCGAACTTAACCACTTAGACCACGGGGCTGGCCCCTGTCGTTTTCTTTCTTAGTCTGGAGTAGTCCCCCTGCCCCCACTACCTGTTTTGGAAGAAACCAGGAGAGTCTTGCGGTGCAGGGTGTCCACCTTCTGGGTTTGGCTGATTGCTGCCTGTGGCCTTTAGCTTGGTCCTCTGTCCCGTGAATTGCCTGATCTGGATGCAGCAGTTTTTGCTAGAACGTTCGATGGCTGTTCTGTGCACTTGGCGTTGCCCCACGTTCAAGGGAATGGCAGTTACCGGGTTTGTGTGAGCTTCTAGTTGGCGTCTGTCTGTCTCGTGGTGGCCCAGCTTTGTGACTGTTGAATTCCCAACCCCCAGGCATGGGGCCTGGCCCACGTGTGCACACAGGGGTCTTTTGCTAATTGGTGACTGATGGCAAAGCATTCTGGCCAGGGGGTGGTCAGCACTCAGACCACTCCTTGGGAAGGCCTGGGTTTGGGGTTGTCTCTGGGGAAGGTTCCTGGAGCTTTCTTTGCTCTGTGAGAAACCTAAAGAGCATCAATGCTGCAGAAGGGGAAACTGAGGCTCACGGGGGGAGCTTCTTGACCAGAAGGATCAGAGCAGAGCAGGACGAGAACCCAGGTCTGGAGAGGTGTCCTCTGTGAGCCCTCTCCCACCTCCCCTGGTCACCTGGGGACCCAGAGAGGGCTTGAGGGAGCAGAGACCTCGGCCCACAGCTGCAGGGCCATGCCCTTCCCATGGAAGCTGGGACGCGTGGCGTGGCCACTGCCCCTGGCAGGCTCAGCCTGGGGCACACCCTCCATTTCCCCAGAGGATGCGGCTGTGAAGGGGCGGCTGGTGGAGTGTCTGGAGACCGTGCTCAACAAGGCCCAGGAGCCCCCCAAGTCCAAGAAGGTCCAGCATTCCAATGCCAAGAACGCCATCCTCTTCGAGACCATCAGCCTCATCATCCACTATGATAGGTACCCACCAGGGCTGGGGAAGGGGGCTGGGGGCCCGGACTCCTGGGTCTGAGGGGAGTGGGTCTGGGAATCTTGACTTCTAGATAGGAGGACGATGAAGGTGTGAAGTGTTACCCTGCCAGGTTGTTCCTGGGCCCTTCTAGGAGGCAGAATTCCTGGGTCTTTATTGGGTTTCTAGAGCCTAGACGTCCTGGTCATCAGGAGTGGTCATGGCTGAGATGGAGGGCCGGGGTTAGGACCTGGGTCCCAAGGGGCTGTGAGATGGATCAGCGCGGCCCTCATCCTCCGCCTCCTCACGTCCCCGTCTCTGTTTTTCTCGTCGGCAGTGAGCCCAACCTCCTGGTGCGGGCGTGTAACCAGCTGGGCCAGTTCCTACAGCACCGGGAGACCAACCTGCGCTACCTGGCGCTGGAGAGCATGTGCACGCTGGCCAGCTCCGAGTTCTCCCACGAGGCCGTGAAGACCCACATCGACACCGTCATCAATGCCCTCAAGGTGTGCCCTCTCCACACCGACCCGGCCTGTCTCCTCCGTCCCCTCAGAGAGGCGCTTGAGTGGCCAGCCCTATGCCAGAACAGAGCGTAGAACACACCCCACCTGCTCTCCTCCCTCAGACGGAGCGGGATGTCAGTGTGCGGCAGCGTGCGGCCGACCTCCTCTACGCCATGTGCGACCGGAGCAATGCCAAGCAGATCGTGTCGGAGATGCTGCGGTACCTGGAGACAGCTGACTACGCCATCCGAGAAGAGATCGTGAGTCCTGCGAGGGGCTGGGGGCCCGGACTCCTGGGTCTGGGGGAGGAGGGGCTGGGGGCCTGGACCGTTGATCTGAGAGAGGAGGGGCTGGGGGCCTGGACCCTGGATCTGAGAGAGGAGGGTATGGGGGCCTGGACTCCTGGGTCTGAGGGAGGAGGGGCTGGGGGCCTGGACCCTGGGTCTGAGGGAGGAGTGTATGGGGGCCTGGACCCCCCGGGTCTGGGAGAGGAGGGGCTGGGGGCCTGGACTCCTGGGTCTGAGGGAGGAGGGGCTGGGGGCCTGGACCCTGGGTCTGAGGGAGGAGGAGGGGCTGGGGGCCCGGACTCCTGGGTCCGAGAGAGGAGGGGACCGGGGGCCTGGCCCCTGGGTCCGGGAGAGGAGGGGCTGGGGGCCTGGACCCTGGGTCTGAGGGAGGAGGGTATGGGGGCCTGGACCCCCGAGTCTGGGAGAGGAGGGGCTGGGGGCCTGGACTCCTGGGTCTGAGGGAGGAGGGGCTGGGGGTCTGGACCCTGGGTCTGAGGGAGGAGGAGGGGCTGGGGGCCTGGACTCCTGGGTCCGAGAGAGGAGGGGACCGGGGGCCTGGCCCCTGGGTCCGGGAGAGGAGGGGCTGGGGGCCTGGCCCCTGGGTCCGGGAGAGGAGGGGCTGGGGGCCTGGACTCCTAGGTCTCCAGATGGGGACAGTGGTGAGCCCAGATCCGGGTGGGTCCACCCCCTGACTCCCCGTGGGCACACACACGCACACACACAGACCCTCCCTCCCTGGCCGGCAGGTCCTGAAGGTGGCCATCCTGGCCGAGAAGTACGCCGTGGACTACAGCTGGTACGTGGACACCATCCTCAACCTCATCCGCATTGCGGGTGACTACGTGAGCGAGGAGGTGTGGTACCGTGTGCTGCAGATCGTCACCAACCGCGATGACGTCCAGGGCTATGCCGCCAAGACCGTCTTTGAGGTCAGCACCCCCACCTCATCGCCATGATGGGCATCGAGGCAGAACAAGGACAGCTGGGGCCAGCCAGCTCGGCCACCGTCCTGTTTCCTCCTCAGAGCGGGGCTGGGGCGCCCAGTGTGGAGTTGCTGATCCCACATCTCAGCAAGTTCCCACTCCCTCTGCCCCAGAAAAGGGGGCCCAGTGCCTCCCCATTTTACTACCAGTGTGGGCATGGGCCAGTCCCTTAACCACTCTGTGTCTCAGTTTCCCATCTATAACCCCCCCATGTCATAGAGTCGTGAAGGTTCCACAAGTTAACACGAGTCAAGGGCTTAGCACGGCACCTGGCTCCCCTGAGCGCCCCTGAGCCAGGGCGGCGCTGCTCACTGTTGTCCTCGCTGGTCCTGTCCTGCCTGCAGGCGCTCCAGGCCCCCGCCTGTCATGAGAACATGGTGAAGGTCGGCGGCTATATCCTTGGGGAGTTTGGGAACCTGATTGCTGGGGACCCCCGCTCCAGGTGAGAGGGTGAACACGTGCACGTCTGAAGGGTTGGGGCTGGGGAACCCAGGAGTCTCCAGGCCGGTGGTGATGGGGCTCCTAGGAATCCACTCGGCCCCTCGCACCAACCGCACCGGGGGTTGAGCGAGACCCCAACTCTTAGGAACCTCTGGGACAGAGCGTTGTGACGGCCGCTGCCCCAGGCCTTGGGGAACAGCGGCCCCCTGGAGCAGGCCCCGGGGCCCGGGCAGGGCCCCTCCGGGAGGCGGGAGCTCCTGGGGTTGCGGGGAGAGGGCCGGTGGAGCCGGCGCCCGCTGACGCCCGCGCCCCACAGCCCCCCGGTGCAGTTCTCACTGTTGCACTCCAAGTTCCACCTGTGCAGCGTGGCCACGCGGGCCCTGCTGCTGTCCACCTACATCAAGTTCATCAACCTCTTCCCCGAGACCAAGGCCACCATCCAGGGCGTGCTGCGGGCCGGCTCCCAGCTGCGCAACGCCGACGTGGAGCTGCAGCAGCGCGCCGTCGAGTACCTCACGCTCAGCTCCGTGGCCAGCACGGACGTCCTGGTCAGAGCCCCGGTCCCCACGCGCCCGCCCCCAGCCCTGCTCTCCGGAGACGACACCTGTCCCTGACCCCCTGCCGCCCCCGACCCCGCAGGCCACGGTGCTGGAGGAGATGCCGCCCTTCCCCGAGCGCGAGTCGTCCATCCTGGCCAAGCTGAAACGCAAGAAGGGGCCGGGGGCCGGCAGCGCCCTGGACGACGGCCGGAGGGACCCCAGCAGCAACGACATCAATGGGGGTGTAGAGCCCACCCCCAGCACCGTGGTGAGTCCGATGGGGCTGGGTTCCCGGGGCCGGGCCCTCTAGGGGTCACCTCTCACCTTTACCTGCCCTCCTGCAGTCGACACCCTCACCCTCCGCCGACCTCCTGGGGCTGCGGGCAGCCCCCCCGCCAGCGGCCCCCCAGGCCCCCTCGGGTGCAGGCAACCTCCTGGTGGACGTCTTCTCCGACGGCCCGGCCGCCCAGCCCAGCCTGGGGCCCACCGCCGAGGAGGCCTTCCTCAGGTACCAACTGCGGTGGGCCCTGGCCACCCCTTCTCTGTCTGCCCCTCCCAGCTCGCTCCTCCCTGGCCCTGTGCCTCTGTCCGTCCTGGCTGCCGCCTCCCTCGCCTTCTCCCTCCCTCGGGCCACTCTGGGCCCCCTTTGTTGTTCTGTCTGTCACTGTGTCTCAGCCTGCTCTTCCTTTTCTCCATCCCTCCTCCCTCTCTCTCTCTCCCGCCCTCTTGCTGCCTCTTGGGATTGGCTGCCTGCCACGCCTGTCTTCTCTTGTCTGCTCTGGGATTGGATGGCCCAGCGAGCTGGAGCCGCCTGCCCCTGAGAGCCCCATGGCTTTGCTGGCTGACCCAGCGCCAGCTGCTGAGTAAGGGGTGCCTCAGGGGGTTGGGGGGCAGACTCTAGTGTCCCCAGGGAGGGTCCTGATGAGCCGCAGAGGCAAGGACTTGGACGGGAGTGAAAGTCAGGGTCCTTGGATGGAGGGGCAGGGGGTGACGGCACATTGAGGGCCTATTCCCATTAGAGGCAACTGCCGGTCTGATTCTGGGGTTCTCTGAGGTTCTTTGGGGAATCTGGGTATGTGGATTCTGGGGTTCTGTCCTTTCAAGCCTTGCTATTTCCCACCCATTAGCTCTGGGCCTTTACCTCTAGCCCCCGAAGCCCCCTCCCATCTCACTCCTTTCCCGCCTGCAGCCCAGGTCCTGAGGACATCAGCCCGCCCATCCCAGAAGCTGACGAACTCCTGAATAAGTGAGTCCTGGGGGAGACCAGGGAGGGGAGTGGGGACAGGTGGGGAGCACAAAGCAGGGCCCAGACAGGCCCCCTGTCATCCTGAGCCCCCCACCGCCCACCCAGGTTCGTGTGCAAGAACAACGGGGTCCTGTTCGAGAACCAGCTGCTGCAGATCGGAGTCAAGTCGGAGTTCCGGCAGAACCTGGGTGCGTTCCCATGGGCTGTGGGGATGCTTCGGGGAGACCTTGGCTTGGGTGGCGGCTGGGGAGGGAGTGGAAGGAACCTGGCTGGAGCCCTGCCTCCCCCCACCCACCGCAGGCCGCATGTATCTCTTCTATGGCAACAAGACCTCCATACAGTTCCAGAACTTCTTGCCCACCGTCGTCCACCCCGGAGACCTCCAGACTCATATCCTCTCGGCCTGGCCTACCCCCCTGGACCCAGGTCCAGACCCCTGTTCGGCCCTCTTACTTGAGAGTCTGAGCACGTGGTTACTTCTCTGAGATTTCGTGTCATCTGTAAGGGGGGTGGGCCCCTTTGCCCCAGGACAGGAGATCACACTGAAGAGATACAATAGGTGCACAGAAGGCTTTATTTCTGGAACCCCATCTGCCCCAGGCCTCAGTCTGTCCCTGTCAGGCCCCTTCTGTGTCCTGAGCCCGTCCTCCGTCGGGCCCCACACCCATGATTCCAGCGCCTCCTGCACATGAGAGCCAGGCCTGGGGGTCCTGATGCTGACCAGGGCCTTCTGCTGAGCCGGTCACTTTGCCTCTCTGAGCCTCCCTCGCCTCTCTGAAGTGCAGACCCTCCTCTTCCTTCTCATAGGGTTGTTTTGAAAATCAGCACGATTGGAAAACCCTGGAAGGGTGGCTGGCCTAAAGGAAGTGCTTGAGCAGTGTTAGTCCCCTCGGCCCCGTCTCTGGGCCTCCATTGTCACACCGTGACATTACAGGGGTTAGATCCCAAAACTTGGAGGACGTTTTCAGTTGTTCACTTCATTCATCATCAGCACTTCCAGAGGCTTCCCAGAGGCTCACTCTGTGCTGGGCACGGGACAGGGGCAGGGGCAGGGGGCAGATGCATAAGACCCCGTCCTTGCCAGTGGGTGGTTGACATGAAGGTAGATGATGACAGTACTGACTGCCACCATTTTGGGGCACTCACCATGTGCTGAACACGCTGACAGGTAATTGTAGTGCATCATGTCATTGAATGTTGACACCATGTCCATTCTGCAGATGAGGCTGAGAAAGGTTAAGTAACTTGCCCACAGTCAGTGAGGTGCTAAGAGCTGGGATTCAGACCCAAGGCAGCCTTCGGAGCACGGAGGGGCCCCTGCGTCAGGACGGTGTGACGTGTGACATGTGCCGTCGTGGAGGTTGCTGCGCCGAGGGGAAGGCCAGACGCGGCGCCTCTGGGTTGGCTGAGGGGTATCGCATAGGAAGGACTTCGGAGCGGGGCCTGTAGAGTGAGACCGGGATGGCAGGGCCGGCTCCTCGGAGGGCTGGGAGGCCTGCAGCCCCGGGTGGTCGGGAAAGTTCGGAACCATCGGGTTCATGGCCATAAGATCGCCCCGGGGCCGCCTCCTGTTTCTGGCTTCCTTGACCCCGCGCGGGCACAGCTGGCCGTGCAGACCAAGCGCGTGGCCGCGCAGGTGGACGGCGGGGCGCAGGTGCAGCAGGTGCTCAACATCGAGTGTCTGCGGGACTTCCTGACGCCCCCGCTCCTGTCCGTGCGCTTCCGGTGAGTCGGCGGGGCCTGGGGGGGGGCGGGGGCCTCCGGGGGGCGGGGCCTCCGGGCGCCTGACGGAGCCTCCCCCTTCCCCCGCAGGTACGGGGGCGCCCCCCAGTCCCTCACCCTGAAGCTGCCCGTGACCGTCAACAAGTTCTTCCAGCCCACGGAGATGGCGGCCCAGGACTTCTTCCAGCGCTGGAAGCAGCTGAGCCTGTGAGCCGCGGGGGGCGGGGCCGCGGCCTCACGTGGGGGGTGGGGCTTCCAGGTCCCTGACTCGACCCTTTCCCCGCCCCCAGCCCCCAACAGGAGGCGCAGAAAATCTTCAAAGCCAACCACCCCATGGACGCAGAAGTTACTAAGGCCAAGGTGAGAGACGCGCGAGACCGGGGAGGCGGACCGGGGAGGCGACCCGGAGCTAACATCCCAGCTCTGCCTGTCCCTAACTGGGATGTGGGGAGCCGCGGCCGCTTAACCTCTCCCGTCTGTAAAGAGAGGCCAATTCCCACTCCCAAGGGTTCTGGGGAACTGGGTTGGCCACTGCCTGGAAGCTGACAGCGATCTGGCACCCTCCGACGGCTACTCCTTCCTCCCCAGCTCCTGGGGTTTGGCTCTGCTCTCCTGGACAACGTGGACCCCAACCCTGAGAACTTCGTCGGGGCTGGAATCATCCAGACTAAAGCCCTGCAGGTGGGCTGTCTGCTCCGGCTGGAGCCCAACGCCCAGGCTCAGGTGAGTGGAGTCTGGGAGGCCCTCCTGAGACTGAGGCGTCACCCCCTGCCTTGTGCGCATTCTCTGCGCCTGTCCCTCCTGCCTCCCTCTGTTCTTTTAATCACGTCCCTCTGCTCTGTGTCCCCGTCTCTCCATCCTCTGGTCTCCCTCTCCCCTTCCTTCCCTGATGTTCCGCTCTCCGTATCCTTTCCACCTTCGGTCTCTCTTTCATCCTTTAACTCCTGTCTCTGTGCTTTTATTACTGTCTGTTGTCACTTCTATCACCTTTCTGATCCCTGTATCCTTTTTTGTCTCATCTCTTATCTCCCTCTGAGCTCTTCATCTCCTCTGCCTCCTCCCTGAGTTCCCCCCTTATGTCCCCCGCAGATGTACCGCCTGACCCTGCGCACCAGCAAGGAGCCCGTCTCCCGTCACCTGTGCGAACTGCTGGCCCAACAGTTCTGAGCCCTGGATTCTGCCCCGGGGGATGTGGCCGGCGCTGGGCAGCCCCTAGGACTGAGGCAGCTTTGGTGGTTGGGGCAGCGAGGGGACCTCCACTGGTGACAGGGAAGACCCCAGGGTGGGGGGATGCCTAGGACCTTCCTCCGGCCTTTTGTATTTTTATTTTTGTTCATCTGCTGCTGTTTACATTCTGGGGGGTAAGGGGGAGCCCCCTCCCTCCCTTTCCCCCCCAAGCACAGAGGGGAGAGGGGCCGGGGAAGCGGGCGCCTCCTCCCCTCCCACCCACCCTGTCGTAGCCCCTCCGCCCCTCCCCCGTCCAGGGGCTGTGTATTATTGTGAGCGAGTAAACAGAGAGACGCTAATAGCTCGGTGTCCATGTCGATGGCTCACACCCAGTAGTCAGAGGAGCGGGGTGAGGGCATGCAGGGTGCGGGTGGCCAGGCCCCGCAGCCCATGGGTGGGACTCTGAGCAGACAGCAGCAGCAGCAGCCGCCGGGGCCCCAACTGCAGGGCCACCAGCCGCCATCCTGTGCCTGGCTCCTCGGGCCCCGACACCAGGTAGCAGGCCCTCGGCACGTGGGCCCCATGGGCTGCGTCCTCCGCCGTCTCCTCCGGCTGCCCCGGCTCTGGAGGACGGACAGGAAGGGCTGAGGTGACCAGTGGGGCCTAGATAACTGGGATGCCAACCTGTGGAAGCCACACCCCATCCTGGGCTTAAGATTCTGACTCCTGACAGGCGAGGCCTCCCCACTCCAGCTGGCTGTCAGTGACCTGAAGAAGGCCACAGACTCTCCCCATCTTCCCACCCGGCCTCGGTACCCTGCTTTCCTGGGGATACTGTGTGCAGCCCCGGGCAATCTGATTAGCAATACAGACTGTAAACACGCAGGTGATGC
Organism: Diceros bicornis minor; assembly: GCF_020826845.1. Classification (NCBI taxonomy): domain Eukaryota; kingdom Metazoa; phylum Chordata; class Mammalia; order Perissodactyla; family Rhinocerotidae; genus Diceros; species Diceros bicornis. The sequence continues at coordinate 25,167,710 of NC_080773.1, forward strand.
TTCCCAGGTGCCAGGCACTGGGCTCCACGCCTGAGCTCCTGGAACCCTCCCGAAGACCCTGCCACTTACATGGGGGAAGCAGGCGGGGGAGGTGGAGTCGCACAGCTAGGAAGGACAGTCGCCTGCCCCTCCAAGGCGGAGCTCTTTACCATTTTGCTACATTCCTCAGGGTCTTCGCTGGGGTTGTAGCGTCCCCCCTAGGTTCGTTCCTCTGTCTCTCTGGGCCTCACAGGTCCTACAACAACTTTTCCCTCCTAACTTCCGCTCTGTGGAACTCCCCCACCCCCAAAGACTATGGGCAAAGCCTGTACTTTGAGCAGTAGAGCAGAGTGTGGGGATGTGGGAGCCAGGCTGCCCGTGTTTGAACCGTGGCTCTGAGCTTCTTAGCTGAGCCTCAGTTTCCTCCTCTGTAATATGGGAACGATGACACAACAGAAGATAACCCTCCCTATGAGGATGAAGTGAGTCATCACATATAAAAGCACTTGGCAATAGCTGAGGTCTCCTGTTAACTGTTAGGGTTACCCAGAAGGTTCTGGAACCTCCAGGCTGGGACCTCCCTGCCCCTCCCTTCCTTCAGTGTCGGTGCTGGGTCCTCAAGGAGAGCCATGCCCAGTGCATGCGGGGTTCTACCAGTTTCCCCAGCCCCAACCATTCCTCCCACCTTATGTGGCCTAGGACTCAGTGGCCCAGCCTGTGCAATGGGACATTGCCCACCGCTGACCTGGTGGGAAGTGCGTGGCAGTGACCAGGGTGTAGAAGGAGCGGAGGAGGCGCCGGCGCTGCTCAGCGGAAGGCGCTGGAGAGGGGGAAGAGAGACAGGGTGACAGAGAGCCCCTCCCAGGCCCACGCGCCTCCCGGCGCCGCCGCCGCCTCAGTCACCTTTATCCCCCGAGGGCTCCACGGTGAAGAGGCAACGTTTCAGTTCCAGGTGGAGAAGCAGCAGCCTGTGGGAAAGCGGGTGTCATGGCAAGGGAAGAGGGAATGGGGACCCCCAACCCACTGCCCCATCTGAGCCCTACCCGAGGATGTCCGTGTGCAGGGGGAAGCCAGCGGGCAGCGCTCGGGGTCCCAGCGGCAGGCAGGCCCGCAGCGGGTCCAGCAGCGGCAGCCACCAGCGCTCCAGAAGCTGCAGGGGGCGTGGTCGCGCGAGAGGCGGGGCCGGCGGGCGAGGTCAGGGAGGTACCATGGGGAGGAGGCGTGGCCAGGGAGGAGGGGCGGGGCTGACCAAAGGCGGGTCCCGGGTAGAGAGCCCTCGGAGGGCAGGGTGGTGAGAGAAGGGCCGGGCGCGCGGGTAGAGGGTGTAACCGGGGAGAAGTGGGACACGGCCCGGATTCACCTGTGGATCCAGCTGGCTGAGGGGAGGGCGCGGCCCGCAGAGCAGACACAGCTCCAAGCCTGGCAGCAGCGTCAGGGTCAGAAGCCGGTGCGGGACCTGAAGCGGGGCGCAGGGTGGGCTGGCCGGAGCGCCGCCCCGCCCTGTCGCAAGCCCCTCCTCCAGGTCCCACCCCTTCTTGCACGCTGGCCCCAGGCCTCACCTTCCGCTGCCGGCCCCGCCCACTCACCGTGGGACTCCCGTGCGGCAGGTACACGGGGTAGTCGCGAGCGGTCTGCGGCGGCAGGGAGCCCACCAGCCAGGGCAGCAGCACGGCCTCCGGCGTCCCCAGCCGCCACCAGCTCTCCGTTGCTGCCACCACTCGGCCCGACACGACCAAGCTGACGAAGGCCGTGCCCGTGGCCTCGGCGAACCCAGAGAGGGCTTCCTGGTAAGGGAGGCAGGCGGACTGAGGGTCAGGAAATGTCCGCAGTGGCGGCAATGACTCCGCAGCTGGGCGAGGAGTGGGAAGACACCGGCATACAATTCACTGCCTAGTGGCCATGCTCTTGCATCTCACCCTCCCTGGGCCTGAGTTCCCTCACCTTCACGTGCAGGTACAATCGCCAAGTCACACTGGGAAATTAGATAAGGAGTCTGCCACCTAGCCTGACACGTGCTACTGAAGCTCATAATTATACCAGCAGCAGCTACGGTTTATTGAGGCCTACTGTGTGACACGTAGGTGCAATCAACGACCTACTAAAGCTCAGAGAGGTCAAGTCACCTGCCTAGCGTCACACAGCTAGGAGGCGGCCATGCCAGGTGAAACAAAAAGAGCAGTATTTAAGGAAGGGTAGACAGAGATGCATCAGGCAAAAGGAACAGTATGTGCCAAGGCTGCGAAGCTGGGAAGTTCTAGAGATTTCTGGGACCCATGAGGCAGTGGGGGTGGGTGGGGAGGTGGATTGTGGAGTTAGCAGAGGTTAGGGTGAGCAGGCAGGCGTCAGATTCCACAGGTCCTCAAACACCAGGCTGAGGGGCTGGGACCTTGTCCAGGGGGCGATGGAAGCCATGGGAGGGCTGTGACCAGGCGAGGGGCAGGGTCATCTTGCATTGTAGAAAGATCTTTCTGGGGCCAAATGGGGGTCGGACTGGAAGCCAAGAGGATGGGAAGAGGTTGAGGTAATGGTCCAGGGGTAGGAGGATGAGGACTGAGCCAGGGCTGTGGGGACAGGTTTAAAAGTTTCCAAGGCATCCCCAATACCTGCAGGAGAGACCCCTCTGGAGGAACCACGCAGTCCACACACTGGGTCAGGTCCCCGATGAGCTCTGAGTCCCCCAGGAAGCTGTCGATGAGGTGGTAACTGGCCTAGCAGAAGGAGAAGGGGGGAGCCTAGGACCCAGGTGGACCCCAGATCTGCTGCCTGCCCTTCAGAAAACTGCCTCTGCTGGGCCTCGCTCCAGGGTCAGACAACCAAGCTGCCCCAAGAACCCACGGGGTCTGGCTGCCCCAGTGGCTGCTGGGAAATGTAGTTCTCAAATAAAAGAGACCAGGTATCCTAACTTCCCATCCTCATGTCCTGCAGCCTCACCCTCAACTCCTTCTTCAGTCTCTCTACGTTTCGGATATTGGTCAGTTCTTCAAGTCCCACAAGAAGAACCTAGAAGAACCATATGAGAGAGTTAGGGGCCCTGGACAACTGGTTCTAAGAGATGAGGGGCTGGGACTCAGACTAAGGGAGGAGGCTGGGAGTCTGGATTCTTGAGTGTGAGAGACGAGGGTCTGAGGGCCAGGATTCCTGGGTTTTGGAGGAGGAGGGTGTTGGGGGCCTGGCTTCTGGGTCTGAGGGAGAAGGATGCTCAGAGCTCAGATTCCTGGGTTTGGGAAAGAGGGCTGGGAAGTCTCACCACGGCCCCAAACACCATCTGGAGTAGTCTCTCCAGCCTCAGCTCCGAGGTGCCCTCCTCAGATGACAGAACAATGAGGGTGATGCTGTGGGAAAGGAAGGTGAGAAGGAGGAATGAGTCCAGCCCAGGGAAACAGGCGATGAGGATAGTAGAGTTTGCCCTTGATTATGGGTGCCAGCTACATCCTCCCCCAGCACAACCTGCTTCTCATACAGAGAAACCCTGGGGATCAGAGAGGGTAACCGGCTTGTCAGAGATCGCACAGCCAAGTAAACAGCTGGCCTTGGAGAGCTGGAAGGCCTCGGGTCGTCTTCAACAAGGGCTATCCCTGCCCCAAGCTACGGCTTGGAGACCTGTCATGGAAGCTTTTCCACACCACGGTCGTGTCCTCGGTCCTTGCAGAGCTCAGCTGCACCTCGAGATTCTGCCCAAACATGTGGACTCCATTGAGGGAGCCGATGACAGAGAACGGGAGCTGGGGAAAGGTTGGCGACATTAGACAAAAGCCCCCAATCCCCTCCTCCTCCTCAAGTGTCCAGGCCCCTGGGCCCCTCCTCTTTCTAGATCCCTTGGCCCCTCCTCTTCGCGGAACAAGGATTATTGGTCCATTGCATCCTCGGCCCTCGAAACTCAACTCTCATACTTCCCCAGCCCGTAGTCCCTTGAAGACCCCGGTCCAAGCGCCTAGCCCCTTTCTGTTCCAGAGATCCAGGCGTCCAGGGCCCCACCTGCTGGCGGGCGGGGGCGCCGCCGCGGCTGCTTCTGCAGAACAAGGGGACCCCGCTGGAGGCCGCGAGGCATAGCAGATGTACGGTGCCCTCTGTCCCCTCCTCCCCCATTTGGAACTCTCCCTAGTCCCCTCGTGGGGACGGTCAGTGGCCGCCTGGGAGCGTGCCCGTAGTCACTCTAAATCGGGCTGCCGTCGAAAAGGCCAGAGGGCGAGATGGGGAGCTGATTGGAAGAGAACTAGATTCCCGCCTTCTTCATCCAACTCAAACCCACCCTCCATCCAGCACCGCCCCAAACCCCGTCAGGCTCTCTTCCGCCCCAGCCGGAAGTCACAACACCCCTAACAAAGATGGAGGTTAATTGTTCTTGCAAAGCTTCGTAGTCTTTCCCTGGAGTGGTTTGATTCCATTTATTTAATGAGAATGAAGAGCCCAGCTTGAAGGTAGTGACTGCGCCAAGGCGTTGCCTAGCAACCACCGGGATGTTTCACATTCTAAATTAATAAACAGCTGTGCCCCACTCAAAGATGGCGACGGTGCCAAGGTGTTGCCTACCAACCACTTCGCTCTAGCTTTCCCTTTTATCCTGGTAAACACTATGCCCCACTCAAAGATGGCGACAGTGCCCAGGCGTTGCCTAGCAACCACCATTCAGTCTAATTTCCAGTCTAAGAATGTAAACAGCTGTGCCCCACTCAAAGATGGCCGAGCACCCTTAGAGCGAAATCAAAACAAACACCATCTCTCCCCTCACCTTCAACGATGGTTTGGTCCGGCGAGCGTTGCCTAGCAACCACCAAATGAGATGGTTGTTTTTATTAGAAAAAGAATGATGAAATTCTTTATTTTCCAGAATCAAAACAAGAATATTATTTTTGTAATGAATTTATACACGATAGTATATCATGCAGAATATGAAAATAGTCCTAAAATAAAAAGTTGACAGTATAACACAGAACATTCACACCTTTTCACAAATAGGATCACTATGTTAATATTGTTTTCAAACTTTCCTTTTCTTATCAAAGCGTATGCATATACTTCGTCTTTTTTTTTTTTTTTTGTGAGGAAGATCAGCCCTGAGCTAACATCCATGCTAATCCTTCTCTTTTTGCTGAGGGAGACCGGCCCTGAGCTAACATCTATTGCCAATCCTCCTCCTTTCTTTTTTTCCCCCAAAGCCCCGGTAGATAGTTGTATGTCATAGTTGCATATCCTTCTAGTTGCTGTATGTTGGACGGGGCCTCAGCATGGCCGGAGAAGCGGTGCATCGGTGCAGCCCGGGATCTGAACCCCAGGCCGCCACCAGCGGAGCGCGCGCACTTAACCGCTAAGCCACGGGGCCGGCCCTACTTTGTCTCTTTTAAATGTCTTTTTTATAATCTATATTATGGATGTAACAAAATCAATTTATCCAATCCCATATCGACATACATTAAGTTCTTTCCTCTGTGTAAGTGATAAAGGAAATCTTCATTGAGTTATGAATTTAATCAGCTAGATCTTTTCTCTTTGAATAGTTGCCTTTATTCATCCAAACATATTTACAAAATGTATAGTAATCTTAAAAAACATCTGTTTCTTTTAAAACATGTTTTGCCTGCATTCCTGATTTGATTTCTAAAGCTGATAAGAAAGTTAAGTAGTTCACCCTGCCCATTAAATTCCATCAAACTTCTGGAGGAATAAACCAATGCCTAAAATAACAAAAGAAGTAAAATATCAATTTCTCCCTGTAGTTCCATGAATTTCTTTTTTAGTCCATTTATTTTTATCATAGCTATTGATATATTTGGATTTATTTCTACCATCTTTTATATTTCTTGTTGCCTTTTTAATATTTTTCTCCCTTTCTTATCCTTTTTGGATTGATTATTTTTTGTTTCCTCAATCCTTTTTTTTTCTCTCTGTTCTGGTTTCAAATTTAGACACTCTAATTCTCTTTGATTTTATTGGTTATTCTTGAAATTTGACAAAACACATTTAATTTAGCAAAAAGGTAAACAAGATCTTAGACCCTCTCTGAAATAATACAAAAAGCACATAACAGCTTAACTCTGTAAATTCCCTCCAGCCTAACCAACTAGTGTTGACAGCATTTTAGTTTTGACTTTTCTGTATGTCCTCATTGAATATTGTTCTTATTTTATGCAGGCAATATTTATTTGTAATTACATGTGTTATGATTCATTTTGCCCTCCCTCTTCCTTCTTGCATCTCAGACCATCCTTCCAGCATAATTTTTAGTTTTCCTGCTTCCTGAAGTACACCCTGCTGGAAAACTGTTTCCTTACTTACAACACTTCTGACACCAAATGTGTGGGTTTTCCACACCAAGCAATTCTCCAATTCTCTGTGGACATCAACTGGGTGTCTTACAAGTCAATCCAATTCTGACACTAACCACCTGAAGTTAGCGCAGGACCCGTAGGTTAAGGGCTCAGTCCCACAAGACTGTCCCCACTTCAGATACCAATCACAAGTAGTGGGTCCCCAGGTTACCCACACTTCTGTCTGAGTTGGCTACAAATTAGGGGTTCCCATGTCCCCCTCCTCAGGTTCGATAATTTGCTATAATGGCTCACAGAACCCAGGGAAACACTTTCCTTACTATTACTGGTTTATTATAAAGGATTAAAATGGACAGCCAGTGGCCAGGCTGGTTAAGTTCGTGCACTTTGCTTCAGCAGCCCGGGGTTTGCAGGTTCAGACCCTGGGAGCGGACCTATGCACCATTTATCAAGCCATGCTGTGGTGGCATCCCACATATAAAGTGCAGGAAGATGGGCACAGATGTTAGCCCAGGGTCAATCTTCCTCAGCAAAAAGAGGAAGATTGGCGACAGATGTTAGCTCAAGGCTGATCTTCCTCACCAAAAAAAAAAAAAAAAAAAAGTAGGACAGGCAGATGAAGAGGTACCTAGGACAAGGTCCGGAAGGGTCCTCAGTGCAGGAGCGTCTGTCCCCATGGAGTTTGGGATCGCTGCCCTCCCAGCATCTGGATGCATTCACCAACCCAGAGGCCCTCCAAAGCCTTGTCTTTTTTTTTTTTCGTGGTTTATGCCCAAGTTGGGGGCTTCTATTTACAGAAAGGCCTGGGTGGATCTGGTGGGGTGGTGGAAGATGGCAACGCCAGAAAGAGAAGGGAGATGGGTGTTTAAATACTCAGATGGGGGGGAGGCAGGGAGGAGGCAGCGGGCTGGCTTAAAGATAGCCACCTCAGGGTGGTCACCCATCAGCAGTCACCCAGCAAGTCCAGGGGATGAAAATGGGATCGGGAACCAGCAGAGACCTCAGTCCACCTGCCTCACGCGCAAGAACGCCAGTGGAGGGTGGTGTGGGTTAAGGAGACGTTTGTTTGGTAACACCCGAGTGGTGCTCCAGGAGGGAAAGCCACCCCATCCTTTTTGGAACTTGAATTCTCCAGCGATACTTGCTCTGTCTGTTAGCCTCATCTTTTCACTCAGATGCCCTCCCTTCCTTTCCCCCATATTTTAGAATCTCCTTTTCCTCAGGACTCCTGGGTCCCAGGCAGAAGGTCCTGGGAAAGCTGGTTTCCTGGGCTGAGGGATGGGGTGCACGTCCAGCCAGAGGGGACCTAGTCCTTTCCCCCCAGGATGCCTACCAGGCTTGGTCCTGGCCTTATGCTCATGGCCCCTTGGTGGACCCAGGCTCCGTGAGGCGTGCAGAGGTCTAGGCTGAGGCTCCAAGGCAGGCAGCAGGCTCACAGAAGCCGGGCAGCCCCACGGGGCCTGGCAGGCCTGCCTCTCCAGGGGCGCCGGGACGCTTGATCTCCATCCTTGCCATTGATTTCCTGGCCACGCCAGCCAGGAAGTCCTGGGATCCCTGGTCACCCTTCTCTCCACATTTTCCCTTGGGCTCTGTGTTGCCAGTCTGACCCACAGCTCCCACGATGCCAGGAACGCCCCAAGGGCCAGAGTGCCCATGGGCTCCCTGCTTGCCTGGGTACCCAGGAGGCGCAAGGGGTCCTGGGGGCGCCATCATGCCAGTTGCACCCCGGGCCTCTTGCTTGGTACCCACAGCCACCGCTGCCAGTTGCCTTTGCAGCTTCTTCAGAATCCACAACGTGCTGGTGACTGGCTCCTCGGCCCGCCGGGCTCTGTCTCCCAGGCTGTCCAGGCTCGCGTCAGTCTCCTGCCAGTCCTCGAGGACTAGGGGGCCCTGGGGTAGCCCTGCACCCCTACTGGGGCCCGGGTAGCCAAGTACCTTATCTTTTAGGGGTTTTTGTGCAGATTTCATTAGGTACGCATGATTGATTAAATCATTGGCCAGTGGTGATTAACTCAATCTCCAGCTCCTCTCTCCTCCCCAGAGGTCAGGGATGGGGCTGAAAGTTCTAACCCTCTAATCCTGCCTTGATCCTTCTGGTGACCAACCCCACCCCAAAGCCATCTAGGGTCCCCCAGCCATGAGTCATTTCACCAGCATACCAAAAGACACTCTTTTCTCTCCAAAGATTCCAAAGGTCTTAGAAGCTCTTGTGTCGGGAACCAACCAGAGACTAAGACCAAATATTATAACAAAAGATGCTCCTACCACCCGTCTCACTCAGAAATTTACAAAGGTTTTAGGAGCTCTGTGCCAGGAAACCTAACAAAGACCAAATATATATTTCTTATTATACTGACAATATCTCTGTCTTTTGTGTGTGTGAGGAAGACCAGCCCTGAGCTAACATCCATGCCAATCCTTCCTCTTTTTGCTGAGGAAGACTGGCCCTGGGCTAACATCTGTGCCCATCTTCCTCCCCTTTATATGGGACGCTGCCACAGCATGGCCTGACAAGTGGTGCCTCGCTGAGGCGCCCAGGATCAGAATTCAGGCCGCCAGCAGCAGAGCGCACGCACTTAACCACTACGCCACGGGGCCGGCCCTCTCTGTCTTTTAGAGAGTTTGCTGGAGTTAATTCTGTTTTTAGTACCTGGAATGTCTTTCCCCCACCTTCATTATCGTACGATTCTGATGTGATAGTTAATTTTTCTCAAAACTCTTAACATATTCCACCATCTTCTAGTTTCTGTTTTTGCTGTTAAGAAGTTGGCTGTCATTCTACATAAAATTTCTTTGTGGAGGTCTGTTCTTTCCCTCTGGGTACTTTTTAGTCTTCTCTTTCACTACGATGAGTCAAGGTGAGCAATTCTTTTTTTTTCGGTGAGGAAGATTAGCCCTGAGCTAACATCCCTTGCCAATCCTCCTCTTTTTGCTGAGGAAGATTGGCCCTGGGCTAACATCCCTGCCCATCTCCCTCTGTTTTGTATGTGGGCTGCCTGCCACAGCATGGCTTGATAAGTAGTGCATAGGTCTGCACCCAAGATCTGAACCTGCGAACCCTGAGCTGCCAAAGTGAAGCGTGTAAACTTAACCACTACGCCACCCGCCCAGCCCCAGTAATTCTTTTTTATCATGATTTTATACTTTGTGCTTCCAGGATCCAAGGATTAATATTTTTTAATCAATTTCAGAAAATATACAGCCATAAGCTATGTAAGCTCTTAAAATATTGCCTCTCCTCCATTCTCTTTTTTCCTTTGGGTATTCCGAACCCATGAACTCCGGGCCACTGAAGCAGAGTGTGAGAACGTAACCACTATGCCACCAGGCTGGCCCCCTCCATATTTTTTTGATGCTGGCTGTTCTTTGTGATTGTGTCTGTGATAGGCTGCTTCTAAAATGGCTCCCAATGATCTCCACCTCCTAGTATTCACTACCTTTCCTCTTGTGTGTGCATGGGACCTGTGACTTGCCTTTAACAACGGAATTTAGCAAAAGCGATGTGATGTCCCTTCTGAGATTAGGTTACAGAGACTGTGACTTCCATCTTCCTTGTATTCTCTCTCTTGCTTGCTCTGCTGCAACCAATGCCACGTTGTGACCTCCCCAAAGGAGAGGTCATGGAACTGAGGGCAACCTCTGGCCAACAGCCTGTGAAGAACTGAATCCTGCTAACAATTATGAGAGTGAGCCTGGAAGCAGATCCTTCTCTAGTTGTGCCTTGAGAGGATTACAGCCCTAGCTCACACTGATTACAGCCTGTGAGAGACTCTGCAGCATAGGAGCCAGCTAAGTCTTGCCTGGATTCCTCATCTACAGAAACTGTGAAAGAATGTTGTTGCTTTAAGCCACTAAGTTTTGGGTAATTTGTTACACAACACAAGATAACTTAGATAATTTCCTTTATTTCTCCCACCATTTTGCACATTATGGAGACCTGGGGGTGGGGGTCTACATCTGTTAACTATTGTTTCTGTTGACTCATAGTCCTAGCCTCTGTGCTGGTGGTCTTTGACTGTGAACTCATTACTTGACATTGACCTGAGTCCTTTGTGGAGGATTTACTTCTAATTCTGCAGGTTGCCATGAGTGTTTAAACCTGGAACCAATTCTGTTGCCCCAGAAGGTCTTTGCTTAGCTGGAGAACCAGACTCAGTTTTCCAATTCACACCTGCCTTCAGGCTCTTGGTAATGCCAATGCAGCCCCTTCCCCTGCACTCAGCTCTACTCCAACCCCCTCTTTTTTGTTAATTTCTGGTTCTCTGTCTTTTTTTGGGGGAGGGGGAGTCTTGAAAACTGTTCCTACCTCTTATGCAACCACTAATGTCACAAAAACAGTGTTATAACACCTAATCCATCATAATGCCAGAAGCTGAAGTCCAGGCTAAAATATCTAACTGTTTATTGTACCCTTTGTAATACAGTAATGGAAATGGTTTAAAAAACAGTTAATACAACCAATCATACATTCAGCTTATCTAAAGAAAAGTTTCCTTGTAGTTAATAGGGCAGATCTTAATTTTAGGTACCATTTTAATCTTCTTACCCGTTGATCATTTTTTCTATCTCCAATTTACTTTTATCTTCCTTATAATTTTATTAAAAATTTCACTACAGTGCCATAGAAAAGAAGGGAGCTGCTTTAGATTCAAGAAATTTAAGAGAGATCATGTCTAAATAAGTGTTTGGTCTTTGTTTGGATCTTGATGCAAATGAAGCAATTGTAAAAAGACATTTTGAGAGAATTGGGGAAATTTGATTATGGATTTAGTGTTCGATGATACTAAGAAATAATTTTGTTAGGGGTGATAATGGCACAGTGGTTATGTAAGAAAAGGGCCATACCTTTTAGAGATGCCTGTTAAGCCTGTAGAGGAAAAATGATGTGATGTTGGGGATTTGCTTTAAAAGTCTTCGGCAAAGAAAATAAAAGAAAAAAGGGATGAACAAGGTAAATGTGACAATATGATAATACTGCTCTGTGCAAAGAGAATGCACCCTTTTACCTTGAAATATATTGCCAAAATGCATTAGGGCAAGCGTCCTGATTTCCGCCCCTACTAGACTACTCTGAGTCTGCTCCTTTTCCTCAAACCCTTCCACCCTCGTGGACATTATTCTTCCCAATGTTAATTAACATGACAAAAATAAAATATCATTGGACTTTCTGTTAGCACTTGTTAATTGGTGAAGATGAGCATTTTTCAGGTATTTGCCATTTTTATTTTGTATGTGCGTGGGAAAACCCTGCTTAGATTCTTTCTCATTAAAAAAACAAAGTATTTCTATTTTCTTAAGTTTTCATTGATCAGTAAGTTGGATTTGTGTAGTACATTTCTGTCAACACATATGTTACCATGACTTTCCCAGTTTATCGTCTTTTTTTTCAACTTGGTTTATCCAGTCTTTTGCGGACAAACTGATCAATCTCTTGTTTTCTGGCTTTGCTGTAACGATAAACCCTTTTTCCAGTCTTCAGGATTATACACTGTGTTTCTTCATTCCTTCGGATATTTTTACGGTTTCATTTGTTGTACTCACATTTTTAATCCACCTGGTATGTATTTATATTCTAGGCCGGTTTCTGGCCCCTCTCCCAGAAAACAACTATCTGGTGTTGCCTAGCAACGACTGCTTGGGTTGGATTTCGGCTTCTTTTCGGGAGAAAAACAACTTCACTCCCTTCGGAGTTGAGGGCAACCTTAAAGCGTTGCCTAGAAACCCGGTTTCGGACGATATGATTGGACCCTTCACAGGACCCTCCCCCATACCCTCCAGCTCCACAAAGAACTTAAGCGGAAACCTAATCTCTCTGTTAGAAAACAGGGGCAGCGTACGCGTTGCACAGCAACCAGCTCCCCTGATCCTCTCAGAGACTCCAGAGTCGGGACAGGCGCCCCGCTCAAAGATGGCGGCTGGCTGCGCCTCTGTCGGTATATTTCGCTCTGGACAGTCGTGCCAATAATTCAGTCTTCCGCATCAGGCCCCCAAAAGGGCTTGCTATGGCCTTTCTGAGTCTTCCACGTGGTGCGTGCGAGGATGGAGCTAGACCCGCCCGCCCTGGGTGCCCCGCACAAACATGGCGACGGGCGCGTCCGCGGCGGCGCGAAGCCGCCAGGCGCGGGCGCGCGCGCAGCGCAGGCGCACTTCTGCCCCTGTCGCGGTGACTGTGGCGGCGGTGGCGGCGGCGGCGCGGGGGAATGGTCCCCGGCTCGGAGGGCCCGGCCCGCGCCGGGGGCCTAGTGGCCGACGTGGTGTTTGTGATCGAGGGTACGGCCAACCTGGGGCCGTACTTCGAGGGGCTCCGCAAGCACTACCTGCTCCCGGCCATCGAGTGAGTACCGTTTCCGCGACTCCAACCCCGCCCTCCCACTGCAGTTTCCACAGCCCCGGGCCTGACCCCGACCTTTCACTTTCGACCCCACAGATATTTTAATGGTGGTCCACCTGCCGAGACGGACTTCGGGGGAGACGTGAGTCCTGGGACTCCCGGGTCCGAGGTCGAGGAGGGGCCGGGGGGTGGACTCCCGGGTCCGGGGGAGGAGGGGCCGGGGGGTGGACTCCCGGGTCCGGGGGAGGAGGGGGCCGGGGGGTGGACTCCCGGGTCCGAGGGAGGAGGGGGCCGGGGGCCCGGACTCCCGGGTCCGGGGGAGGAGGGGCCGGGGGGTGGACTCCCGGGTCCGGGGGAGGAGGGGGCCGGGGGGTGGACTCCCGCGTCCGGGGGAGGAGGGGGCGGGGGGTGGACTCCCGGGTCCGGGGGAGGAGGGGCCGGGGGGTGGACTCCCGGGGCCGGGGGAGGAGGGGGCGGGGGGTGGACTCCCGGGGCCGGGGGAGGAGGGGCCGGGGGGTGGACTCCCGGGGCCGGGGGAGGAGGGGGCCGGGGGGTGGACTCCCGGGTCCGGGGGAGGAGGGGGCCGGGGGGTGGACTCCCGCGTCCGGGGGAGGAGGGGGCGGGGGGTGGACTCCCGGGTCCGGGGGAGGAGGGGCCGGGGGGTGGACTCCCGGGTCCGGGGGAGGAGGGGCCGGGGGGTGGACTCCCGGGTCCGGGGGAGGAGGGGGCCGGGGGCCCGGACTCCCGGGTCCGGGGGAGGAGGGGGCGGGGGGTGGACTGCCGGGTCCGGGGGAGGAGGGGGCCGGGGGGTGGACTGCCGGGTCCGGGGGAGGAGGGGGCCGGGGGGTGGACTCCCGGGTCCGGGGGAGGAGGGGGCCGGGGGGTGGACTGCCGGGTCCGGGGGAGGAGGGGGCCGGGGGGTGGACTGCCGGGTCCGGGGGAGGAGGGGGCCGGGGGGTGGACTGCCGGGTCCGGGGGAGGAGGGGCCGGGGGCCCGGACTCCCGGGTCCGGGGGAGGAGGGGCCGGGGGCCCGGACTCCCGGGTCCGGGGGAGGAGGGGCCGGGGGATGGACTCCCGGGGCCGGGGGAGGAGGGGGCGGGGGGATGGACGCCGGGGGCCCGGACTCCTTCTCTGAGGGAGCTGGGATCCAGATGCAAAGTTCTCTGTCCTTTCCTCCCAGTATGGGGGGACCCAGTACAGCCTGGTGGTGTTCAACACGGTGGACTGCGCTCCCGAGTCCTACGTACAGTGTCACGCTCCCACCAGCAGCGCCTATGAGTTCGTCACCTGGCTCGATGGCATTAAGTGAGTTTTTCCCCGTGCTTGGGGCGGCTTGGGGGACCCTTGAGGGGCCGTGAACGGGTGGCGGCTTGGGTTGGCGCTGCAGGAACCATTGCCTCATATGGGGTGGCCGAAAGGACCGAGAGGGGTGGTGTTTTTGTCCATAAGTCACTTCCGTTGTGGGTTGTGTGCGCTCAGCGATTTTGCCATCAGATTCGAAAGTAGAAAAAACTTGCTGGTCAAGGAGGCCTCTTGGGCCTGGGCACCTGCCTCCTACTCCATGTGTGATTCTCGCCTTTCTGTTGGCTGTTTCTCATCTCTACTCCAGTTCTCCTGTTTCTCATGGGCACGTTGAAGCCTGAAGGCAGGGGGAGGGGCTAGGCCGACATAGATCCCTCTGTGCTTTGGATCCAGTTTTGATAGTTCACACTGCAGGCTCTTGCAGGTGTGGACAGCCTGGGGCCAAACCACAGCTGTACCAGGACAGAACTCCCAGACCCAGGAGTCCCTGCCCCCTCTGCCTAATATAATTTATCTCTAAAGGGGGGTGTTAATAGTACTTGTGTTAGTTATTTATGTATGACTCAGACACTGTTGCCTAACAGGTTACCCCAAAACTTACTGGCTCAAAACAGCAAACATTTATTACCGCTTGCAGTTTCTGTAAGTAAGGAATTCAGGAGCGGCTTAGCTGGGAGGTTTTGGCTCAGATTCTCCTGTGGTTCCAGTCACAATGAGCTGAGGCCGCAGTCACTCAAAGATTTGAACGGACTGGAGGACCTGTTTCCAAGGTGGCTCACCCTATGGCTGTTGGCTGGGGGCCTCAATTCCTTGCTGGCTGTTAGCCACAAGGCCTCCCGGTGGGGCTGCTTGAGTGTCCTCCCAACATGGCAGCTGGCTTTCCTCAGACGGAGCAATCCCACAGAAAGCACAGTGGAAGCCGCAAGGCTTGTTATGATCCAATCTTGGAAGTCACACACCATCGCTTCTGCCACATTCTGTTTAGTACACAAGTCGGTCCTGTTCAGTGTTTGAGTGGGTGTGAGTACCAGGGGGCCGGTGTCAGTGGGGGCCTGGCTGCCATGACTTCAAAGGGGTACTTTGGGAATTAAATGAGTTGCTGACTGTTTAAAACGGTGCCTGGCGGGTATTAGGTGCTACCTAAGTGTTTGCTGTGTCCCCTCGTGGTCATTAGAATTAGTAGTCAGGATGGGGCAGGGTTTCTCAGCCTCAGCACTGTTGACACCTTGGGGCAAATAACAATAGTTGTTGTGGGGACTGTCCTGTACATTGTAGGATGTTCAGCAGCAGCCCTGTTCTCTACCCACCAGCTGCCAGTGGCCACTTCCCTCCCAAGGTGTGACAAACAAAAACGTCTCTAGACATTGTGAAATGTCCCGGGTGGGGGGGTTCAAAATCCACCCCAGTTGAGAACCGCTGGCGTAGATGGTGATAAGACTTAAGTAATGTTAAATGGGGCCTCCTTGAGGCCCGAGTCCAAGTTTGATATCCCTCAAATCCCTAGCACGCAGCACAGGGCCTGGCACCAAGGAAACCTAAGGAAAACTTTGTCGAACGAGTGAGTAAATGAATGAATGCTGAGAATGCACTTCGTAGCCTGATTCTCCCTGGTAAACTCCTATATAAGCTTCAAGGCCCAACTTAAATGTCCCTTCCCTGATTCTGGCAAGCAGCCAGTTGCTCCCTTCTCTGCCCGCATCGCTCCCAGGTGTTCGCCTGTCCCAGCCCCACACCTCTGGACTGTGAATGTCTGGGACTCTGCGTATTTCTCCTGCCATTTGCTTCCAGCTGGAGCCTGGCACCCAAGGGGCCTCAGGAGACCTTGGCTGAGTAAACGAAGAAGTAAAAGCTGTGGGGAGGATAATCACCAAGAAACCAGACCTTCTGGTGGGTGATTGAGTGTCAGGAAGCAGGCAAACCCCCTTACTTAAAACTTTCAAGGGCACTAGGAAGATAAGAGGGAAATGCTTCTGAATACTTTCATCACATTTCCACCCCTTCCGTTCAGTCAACCTAGAATACATTGTACCTTTAACCAGATGAAAAAGCTTTGTCAGCTGTGTGCTCACTTCAGCGTTCTCCCCATTGGCTGACAAAACAGTTTAAGCCGTTATTTAATGTTCACAGTCATTGTTTTCTCAAGTCCCTGTGACCATCTCAGTTCAGTTTCTGTGACATTCTGGGCGGGCCTGTAACAGATGACAAACTAAGTCAGCAAGTTTTGTTCACCCTTGGAGAAATCTTACCTTCTCCCGGCGCGTCCTAACTTAAGGAACAAAGCGCGCGGTGTGGTTTCGAAACATCCTCGCTTTGGGAAGAGTCATTTCTGAGGTTACATTTCTTTTCTTACAAGAGAGGCGGTTTTTTCTCCCTCTCCTGCAGCTAGTGACCCAGAATCAGGACGAGTAGAGGTAGAAGGAAAATAGCCCGGAGTGTCTCCCCTGCCACATGTGACAGTCCACTCGTTCGTTCGTTCATTCATTCATTCATTCATTCATTCAGCAAGTACTCGAGCAAAGCGCTGAGGCGCTGAGGAGCCGGGGGCGGACAGGCAGGGCCTTGGCCGTGTTGGAGCTGGTGCTGGTGGAGGGTGGCGGGCTGGGCCGGGAGCTGGCGCCCAGAGCCCCGGCAAGGCTGGCTGCTGCTTGACCAGTACCTCCCGGGGCCTCCAGGGAGCACGTAGCTTGGAAAGTGGGTGGTGAAGACTCAAGCCTGAGACACTGGGCCAGACAAGTGGGAGGATGACAGGCCAAGGATGCAGTAAGAGTCAGAGGCCACCCGGCTCCCCCAGGGCCCTTCCATTTCATTTGTATTTTACTGTGTATTTACAACAGCCAGGGGTTTATTTGGAATTAAGGGTTATCATAAGCTTTATGATATTCACAACGTATTTTGCAGCTGGCCCTATTTTGTTTCTGCTCCCCATTTTCAAGTTTTTCTCATTTCTTGGATGAAATATTTGTTATGTGTCTCTGAGCTCATAACAGACGGCTTGCGCTCAACGTTCAAGGAGAAAAAAGCAAGTTTTAGGATCTCAAAGTGGTCAGTCGATCATTTTCCCTCATAAATTACTTTTTAAAAATTGAGGTGAAATTCACCTAACAAAAGTAATCATTTTAAGGTGAACAGTTCAGTGGCATTTAGTACATTCATGGTGTTGTGCAGCTGTCATTTCTGTCTAGTTCCAGAACATTTCCATCACCCTAAAAAGAGACCCCATACACGTGAAGCAGTTGCTCCCTATCTCTCTCTCCACCCCTCAGCCCTGTTCCCGAGCCCCTGCCATGAAGATAGTGGATTGATTTCTTCTAGAACAGGAAGCTGGCAGGAGGGAGGATCCAGGGTTGGTTCATTCATCAGGGTCTGCCCCAACTCTGTGGCATTAAAATTCCTGTGCAAAATAGAGTCTTGATGGTGAGGGAGAGGCGGGCTGGGGAGTGGGCGGTGGTAAGGGGCAGTGGTGTGGGCTGAGTGCCCGGAGAGGGGAAAGGGAGGGAGTCAGCGAGCGCAGAGGGGCGGAAGCCTGCAACCAGGAAGAGCTTGGGGAGGGAGTGGAGGGGTCAAGCTTCAGGGCTCTCAGCCAGGCTGCTGGTAGCTCACTTATTCAGCAGGCATTGC
Organism: Diceros bicornis minor; assembly: GCF_020826845.1. Classification (NCBI taxonomy): domain Eukaryota; kingdom Metazoa; phylum Chordata; class Mammalia; order Perissodactyla; family Rhinocerotidae; genus Diceros; species Diceros bicornis. Next base: position 25,185,207 of record NC_080773.1, read on the forward strand.
CCGAGGCCCCGTGTGTCCTTGGGCACGTCCTAGAGATAGCTCAGACCACTTGGTCTCCCTCACTGAGGGCTGCACCAGCCCCGGGGGGAAGGTGAGCTGTGGAGGGAAGCTTGACAGTCACAGTGTCAGGGTGACAGGATGTGGTCGAGGATGGGGTCTCTAATCAGGAGCAGGTGGGGAAGGCTTCCCGGAGGAGGATGACACTGGGCTGGATGTCAGGATAGCCAGGCAGGGTTTCCCCCTGGGCCAGAAGAAGGGCGTGTGTGGTCGTGGGGCGGTGGCACAGGCAGAGAGGCCTGGACGTGTAGCAGATCATGGAGAGCAGGAACACGCGAGACATTCCAGAAGACTTACACCCAGAGAGGGATGAAGCGGGAAGGTGGGCAGATCCCGGGGTGTGGAGTTGTCTTTATTCTGGCCTTGATGGACTTGTAGTCATTTGTTTATTTAACACACGTTCCCCAAGGCCTCCCTCGTGCCAGACTGTGGGGGCGAGGCTGGGGGCAAGAGAGGACTCAGACCCCGACCCTGCCTGGCGAGGGGACATGGGTGCAGACTCGGACACAGGGGCCACAGTTCAGCGTGGCAGGGCTGGTCTGCGCAAAGTCTCCTGGGGCAAAGGGTCGGCTTGACGACCACGTGACCTGACGAGGCAGCAACTGCAGTCTAGCAGAGGCCTCCCCAAGCCACAGGGGATGACACTGGGGACCCATCGGTAGATCAGGCAGAGGAGAGACCGAGTCGGTGTGTGCGTTAGTTTTCTGGGGCTGCCGTAACAAAGTACTGGAAACTAGGTGGTTCAGGACAAGAGAAACTTAGGGTCTCACAGTTCTGGATCCAGGAGTCGGAGATCAAGGCGTGGGCAGGGCCGTGCTCCCTCTGGAACCCGTAGGGGAGGACTGTCCCCGCCTCTTCCAGCTTCTGGTCGCCCCTGACATGCCTTGCTTGTGGCACTGTCACCTCGATCTCCACCTGGCCTTCTCACTGTGTCTCGTCACCTCGTCGTCCTCTGAGTGTGTCTGTCTCTGTGTCCCAATTCTCCCTTTTTATAAGGACACTGGTCATAGTGGATTAGACCCCCCGCCCCCCCATGACCTCATCATAGCCTGGTTACCTTTGTAAGACCCTGTTTCCGAACAAGGCCGCGTGCTGAAGTTCTGGGGGTTAGAACTTCAGCATATCTTTTTGAAGGGGCACAGTTCAACCTCTGACTTGCGGGAGGACAGGAGAGGCCTCCGTACCGGGCTGGGAAGGTGGGGTGAGGCCAGGGCTGGCTTAAAAGATGGAGCAGAAGGCCCAGAGAGGGGGAGTGCATAGAGATTTGGACCCAGCACGGGATCCCGGCGTGGGGTCCTGGGCCCTCTCTCTGTCCATCCTCTGACGGGGCCTCGTGCCAGAGGGACTCCCTCAGGAGATGAATGTCCCCTGTCTCGTTCTCTGGGCCTGGCGCTGTGCCGGTGCTGGGAGTAGAGCAGGGAACTCAACAGTGTCCCCGTTGTCCCAAGGTGCAAGTCCAGTGTGGGGAGGGACGGCACAGGTACAGGCTCTTCAAGTGTGTCCTGGGGGCTGGCACCGCAGGGGCCCCCAGGGGCTAACCGCCTGGCCCCCTGCAGGTTCATGGGCGGGGGCGGCGAGAGCTGCAGCCTCATCGCGGAAGGCCTCAGCACGGCCCTGCAGCTCTTCGATGACTTCAAGAAGATGCGTGAGCAGATGTGAGTGCGCCCGGCACTCACATGTGGGGCTCCTGTCCGTCTGTCTACCTGCCTGCTGTGGGCCTCCACCCCCGCTCACACTGGGGAGTCGGGTGGGCTGTATGTGCCGAGCACTCGGGGCCGGGGGCAGGAGGTGTCCCCTGGCCAGTGCCGATCTCAGTGTCCTCATGGGGAAGGGGAGCCAGCCCTGGGTCTGCCTCCTGCCTCCCCTGCCTGCTGGGTGACTTAGAGCGAGTCGGGAACCTCTCGGAGCCTCAGTGTTCTCAGCTGTGAAATGGGAGCGTTCCTCCTGACTTGCTCTGGGGCCGAGTCCTTGTACCTCTGCTGGTGCTGGGTCTCGGTCCCTTCTCAGGGGCCCCAGTGCTGCCTGCTCCACGTCTTTCCTTGTCCCTGGCAGTGGCCAGACACACCGCGTCTGCCTCCTTATCTGTAACTCGCCGCCGTACCTGCTGCCTGCAGTCGAGAGCACCACGTACTCTGGGTACACGACGGAGAGTCTTGTGCAGAAGATTGGGGAGGTGAGGACTCCTGGGTCTGAGGGAGGAGGCCTGGGACTGGATCCCTGGGTCACAGAATAGGCACCAGCTCCTTGGCCAGCTCTGCTTACTCCTGTTAGAAGAGCTATAACCCAGAATCCCCTGGGGCTTTGATACAGGTCTGTGGTTCCCTGTCCCACAGCCTGATGGGAATTAGGTTTTAGGGCCTGGGCCGTCCAGCCACCCAGCAGGTATGGTAGTCTGGGGTCCAGCCCCTGCAATCTCGTCCTGACTGCCCGTCCCCTCTCCTGCAGCAAGGGATCCACTTCTCCATCGTGTCTCCCCGGAAGCTGCCTGCCCTGCGGCTCTTGTTCGAAAAGGCGGCTCCCCCGGCCATGCTGGAGCCTCTGCAGCCGCCGACGGACGTGAGCCAGGACCCGCGGCACATGGTGCTCGTGCGGGGGCTCGTGCTGCCGGGTGAGACCCGGTGCTGGTGGGGCGACAGGAGGCGTCCTCCTGGCTGCCTCTGACTTGACTTCTCTTCCCCCCTCTCCCCATCAAACCCCTTCTCACGGGGCTCGGCCGTCCATCCTCGGCTCTCAGTTGGGGGTGGCTCGGCCCCAGGCTCCCTCCAGCCAAAGCAGCCCGTGCCCCTGCCTCCAGCTGCGTCCTCAGGCACCACACTGTCAGCAGCCCCACAGCAGCCTCTGCCCCCTGTCCCCCAGCAGTATCAGGTATGGATGGCACCGGGAAGAGGACATGCTCCTGGGGCCTTGTGGGAACCCTCGTCCCTTGGGAGAGGCCTAGTTGGAAGTCGGGGCTTGTGGGGTGATGGGAGTCTCCTTTGGGACACTGCGGGGTGGTGGGAATCTTGGGGCCGGGGAATCCCGTCTCTGTGGGGTGATGGGAGTCAAGAGCTTCCTTGATGGGAGCTGGGGTGGCTGTGCCTTGTGGAGGCATGGGCGGTGTGGCCCTGTGGGACACCAGTGCTGGGGGGTATGGTCCTCACCAGTCCCTCCCCTCTATCCCCAGGTCCCTGGGAACCTGAGCGCAGCTCAGGTGGCCGCTCAGAATGCAGTGGAGGCTGCCAAGAACCAGAAGGCCGGGCTGGGCCCGCGCTGTGAGTCCTGGGGCAAGGATGCGGGGGGGCAGGGGCCGGCCGGGCCTCTATCCACACGCCTGTTCCCCACCTTTTCCTTTTGTCTTTCCCACAGTCTCGCCCATCAACCCTCTCCAGCAAGCCACTCCAGGAGTGGGTCCGCCCTTCAGCCAGCCCCCAGCACCCCCACTGCCCCCAGGGCCCCCTGGCGCCCCCAAGCCGCCCCCTGCTTCTCAGCCCAGCCTGGTCTCCGCGGTGGCCCCTGGCCCGGGCCTGGCCCCCCCTGCGCAGCCCGGGGCACCGTCCATGGTAGGCGTCTGCACGCCTTTCTCCCTGCTGGCCCGCTCCCTCATCCAGGCTGCCCGGGGCTGACGCAGTGCAGAGGACGAGCAGCTTGCCTTCCTGAGGGGTCCAGGGGCACGTGGGTGCTTGTGGTTCTGAGCCCTCAGGGGCTCATGGGGCTTGTGCTACAGAGTAGTGGGTCTGGGGATGGAATCATGGGGCTTGTGGGTTTGGGGGGGTGAAGACTGTTCCGACGAGCCTGAGGGATCCTGGGAGTCTAGGCCATCGTGGGGCTGGAGGGTCCTCAAATCCTACAGGGTCAGAGTGTTTGTGGTCCCAGGAACGGCTGAGTGGCGTTCTGGGGGTGGGGGTGCAGAGGAAGGGACCTTCATCCCATTCTTCTTGCTAGTCTGTCCCTCTCGGGACAGCCCCTTCCAGGAGATGGTCTGACCCCACCCCATTGCCCTGCTTCTTCCCCTCTGGCAGGCGGGCACAGTGGCCCCAGGTGGGGTGAGCGGCCCTTCCCCGGCGCAGCTTGGCACCCCAGCCCTCGGGGCGCAGCAGTCAGTCTCCAACAAACTCCTGGCCTGGAGCGGGGTCCTCGAGTGGCAGGAGGTGAGGAGACTTGAGGAGCCATTGGGCACATGGATCTCATAGGGCCAGGCCTGGCGGGGCGCAAGGCTAGGCCAGCGCCCCCACGGGCTCATGGGACTCGTGGTCCTGAGGATAGTCCCAAGGAAGCATGGGATTTGTAGTTCAGGACTGGGGAGGTAGTAAGAACTGTGTTGCAGGTGAAAAACCGAGAGAAGCCTTGGATTCCCGGCAAAATGGGCCCAAGGGATTGTGGCATCAAGGGGACAAAGGGGTGTGGGATTTGGGGGCAAGAGGAGGAGCCCCAACGTTTGTGGAATTTGAAGGCTAGAAGATTGCAGGATTGATAGTCTGGAGGAGGAGCCCAGGGCTCGTGGGACTTAAACTAAATGCGATCCTGAGCTTTGGGGCTCCCGCGGTGGGGCAGGAGGGGCCTGAGGCTCAGGCCCATCTCACTGTGACACACCCTTCATTCCCCCTCAGAAGCCCAAACCCGCCTCTGTGGACGCCAACACCAAGCTGACGCGGTCCCTGCCCTGCCAGGTCTACGTGAATCACGGCGAGAACCTGTAGGTGACTGTCGGGGGGCAGGGCGGGCTGGGGCGTGCATCCTCCTGACACCTCTCTCGGCATTGCCCCCAGGAAGACAGAGCAGTGGCCGCAGAAGCTGATCATGCAGCTCATCCCCCAGCAGCTGCTGGTGAGTGGCAGGCTGGAGGACCACCAACTCCTGCCAGTTGCCTTGCCTGTTCTCTCTTCTCTCATCCCTTCCCTGCCCCCTCCTGCCCCCACCCTTCCCTCCTCACTTCCCTACTCAACATGCTGGCCGGCCTCTCTGTCTCCCCAGACCACCCTGGGCCCTTTGTTCCGGAACTCAAGGATGGTCCAGTTCCATTTCACCAACAAGGACCTGGAGTCCCTCAAAGGCCTCTATCGCATCATGGGCAATGGCTTCGTGAGTCCTGGGCTGGGCGGGACCCTGGGGCGCTGACACCTCCATCCTCCTGGGCCGGAGGGAGCCGTTTGTGGTGGTTGGGTGGGCTTTGTGAGCTAAAAATGTGTTACAAACGTGACAGGGTGTGACAGGAGCAATTAGGAGGAAGCTGTTGGCTCCCACGGGTTTACTGGGTGTATTAGTGTCCTGGGGCTGAGAACAACAAATTTATTCTTTCACAGTTCTGGAAACTGACAGTCCAAAATCAGGGTGTCGGCGTTGCCTGCCCTCTCTGAAGGCTCTAGGGGAAGACCCTTCATCGCTTCTTGCGGCTGGTAGCCCTAAGCATTGTTGGCTTCAGGCAGCGAAACTCCAATCTCTGGGGGCCGGCCCTGTGGCCTAGTGGTTGAGTGTGGCATGTTCTCCTTTAGCGGTGTGGGTTCGCAGGGTCGGATCCCGGGCACGGACCTACATCACTCATCAGTCGTGCTGTGGCGGCGTCCCACGTACAAAGTAGAGGAAGATTGGCACAGATATTAGCTCAGGGCAAATGTTCCTCAGCAAGAAACAAAAAAACCCTCCAATCTCTGCCTCCTCCTTCACGTGGCCATCCTCCCTCTGTGTCTCGTGTCTTCATGTGGCATTTTCCCCCCGTGTGTGTCTCTGTCTTCTTACAGGGACACCAGTCATTTGGATGAGGGCCTGCTCTAATGACCTCATTTTAACTTGTTACATCTGCCGAGTCCCCATTTCCAAATGAGGTCACGTTCACAGGTGCCGGGAGTTGGCACTTCAACGTGTCTTTTTGGAGGACACAACTGAACTCCTAACAGTGAGGGAGGGTCTCTCTGAACGGGAACAGATCTCTTTTGGGGTTGCCATCAGATGGTGGCTGAGACTGGTCCTCTGAAAGCTGGACTGGGCTGCAGATTCAGGATGGCCCTCATGTGGTGCTGGCTGCCAGCTGGAGGCTCAGTGAAGCCTGGCCAGCAGAGCGCCTACGTGTGGCCTCCCCACGTGGCTTGGGCTTCCTGATTTCATGGTGGCTGGGTTCTGAGAAGGATGCCCCAAAAGCGAGCATCATATGAGCGGGCATTTATTTTTGACACATAACAGGACATCCAGAGGTGGGCGGCGATTGGAGTTAGTTCTGTAGCCCTGTGACAGGGCCAGGATCTGTGGTTTTCTTAGCTTCTCTCTCATGGTCACAAGACAGCTCTCGAAGCTCCCGGAGTCTTGCATGACTTGGTCAGGAAGGCAGCGGGGAGGTGTGGCATCAGCCGTGTATTTCCCTTCAGGAAAGCAGACACTTTCCCACAGCCCCAGGCAGGCTTTTCCTTCATCTCCTGGGCCACTGGGCCACCTCTAGTTGCCTGGGAAGCCATGGGAACGGCGCCCACGAGTGCACTGGGGCCTGGACACGTTGCTTCCCCAAACAGAATGGGGTTCTCTACCCAGGGGAGAAGGATATTGGGGAGACAACCAGCAGGGTCTGCCTCAGAAGAGACACCAAGGCTCAGAGAAGTCATCTCACTTGGCTGAGGTCCCCTGCTCCCTCAAGAGCCCCTGTTCTGAACGCCCCATGTATTATGGCCTCACTTCATGTTTGCTAACGCTTCTTGGAAACTTCTGTGTGGGCAGGGGCCTGATGGGGGTCAGCGCATCCCATAGTCCCAGCAACTTTGCAGTGTGAGCGCTATTACCTGCCGTTTACACTGGCAGATAGCTGAAGCTGAGAGGGGTGTGGCCACCCCCTCAGGGTCTCTTGGATCCCCTGGGTCAGTCATGGTATCCGTCACCGCCATTGATAGGCGCTTCGGGTGCCAGCTCTGGAGGGATGCCCCTCAGCCGTGAACCCTCCCAGAGACCGTTTGAGGAGTGCAGCCCCACGAAGTGGGGGTGGTGGCTCAAGGTTGGAGAGCTGGGATCCCGGCCTCACCCTGTCCTTTGAACACCCAGCTCTCCTCTGGGCCCCTCAGTTTCTGTCTCTGGAGCAGCCTCAAGCAAACCTCTAGTCTCCTTGATGTTTTACAGCAGAAACCTTGCCACCCCTTGCTTTCAGGGCTTCTAGAACCTTCTGGAACCAGGAGGGGTGGGATGCCTCCTCCAGGATATGAGTGGTTCTTATTCCCTCCCCGCCAGGCGGGCTGCGTGCACTTCCCTCACACGGCCCCCTGCGAGGTGCGCGTGCTCATGCTCCTCTACTCGTCCAAGAAGAAGATCTTCATGGGCCTCATCCCCTACGACCAGAGCGGCTTCGTCAGCGGCATCCGGCAGGTCATCACCACCCACAAGCAAGTCCAGCAGCAGAAGCTGGAGCAGCAGCGTGGGGTGAGTGACGCAGCCCCCCCCACCCGCGGCACTCCCTCTGCCCACCTGGGCCCCAGAGCTCATGGCACAATCCCCCAGGCGCCCTCATGGGCTCCAGTGCCAGGTGCTTACTCCTGTCCCAAGTCACGGCCACCTGAGTTCAGTCCCATCCCCATATTTCCTTGCAACCTTTCTCTCCCTTTTCAGTGTCCTTGTCAAATCGCTGAGACACGGTTCTTCTTGGGGACCTGGGAATGTAAAGTTTACTTCCCAGACCCTCCACCCCCCAAAGGCAATGTTTCCAGCTCCTTACAGGTTCCCCTTCAGGGCTCAGATCCTCCTCGACATGGGGACCCCCCAGTCACTGACCTGCTCCCTTGCTTCCCACACAGATGGGGGCCCAGCAGGCACCCCCCAGCCTGGGCCCCATTCTGGAGGACCAGGCGAGGCCCTCGCAGAATCTGGTGAGTTCAGGGCCAGCGGGCTCAGGGCCGGGGTGGGGAGGCCCCAGAGGACACCATCGTTCTAACCTGACCGCAGAGGCCGAGGGGTCTGGGGGCTCTGTCCCTCACCCCTGTCTCTTCCCACCAGCTCCAGCTCCGCCCACCACAGCCCCAGCCTCAGGGCACCGTGGGGGCCTCTGCGGCCACCGGGCAGCCCCAGCCCCAAGGTGCTGCCCAGGCCCCGCCAGGTGCCCCCCAAGGCCCTCCTGGAGCGGCCCCTGGCCCGCCCCCTCCTGGACCCATCCTTCGGCCCCAGAACCCTGGGGCCAACCCCCAACTGCGGAGCCTCCTCCTCAACCCACCACCGGTGAGACGTGGCGGGGTGGGGATGGGAGCATGGGTCCCTCGCCTTGACAGTCCTATTCCGTTTGTCTCGGAGGAGGGAGGTTGGCTTGACGAGAGGGTGTGAATAGAGCCCCTCCAAGGGCTCCAGGCCCACTGGCTCCTCTCTGTGAGGTTTGCGTGGGCTTCTGCTAAGATTCCTTTGAAGAAAGACCCCCCCCAAGCCACTGGATGAGACGTTGTCCGAGCAGCTTTTGCGCCAGAGCCTGTACGGTGGGGTGGGGGCGCTCTACCAGGGCCTCTGAGCGGCTTTCTTTGTTCCCGCAGCCCCAAACCGGGGTGCCCCCACCCCAGGCCTCCCTCCACCACCTCCAACCACCAGGGGCCCCTGCACTGCTGCCCCCACCGCACCAGGGCCTGGGGCAGCCCCAGCTGGGGCCCCCACTCCTGCACCCACCGCCCGCCCAGTCCTGGCCTGCACAGCTTCCCCCACGGGCCCCACTGCCAGGTAAGGGGGCCCGGGGGAGGCCGGGGGTCTATACTGAGTGTCCCAGCAGCCCCTGGGCTGGAGCCCCAAGACCAAGGGCTCCTGGGAGTGAAGTTTTGGAATTCAAGAATATCAGGTTCCCTCATGGCTCTTGGGGGGCTCTGAGGGCTCCTGGGCACGTACGGCCCAGGGGACCAAGGACCTAGGGGGTGAGAGCTCTCCCCATGGTTCCCCTCTTGCATCGTCTTGGGGTTTCTGGGAAACATAATCTTAGAGCCAGAGAGGTGTTTTGGGGGATGGGCTCACAAAGGCTCATGGGAAACAGCATATTTGTCATCAGATGGCGTCAGAAGGCGCCTTTGATGGGTCTCCCCCATGGCTTCCTAGACAACTCAGAGCCTCGGGCTCCCAGAGGAGGAGGGAGGAAGAAGGCCCAGGGCCCTCCAGGGCCCCAGGCACTACTGGGAGATGCAGTCCCTTCCCCACTGCCCCCCAGGTCAGATGCTGCTGAGCGGGGGTCCCCGGGGCCCGGTCCCCCAGCCGGGCCTGCAGCCCAGCGTCATGGAGGACGACATCCTCATGGACCTCATCTGAACCCCCGACCCCCAATAAAGTTCCTTTTAACACATGCCCCGGCTCCCGTGACTGACGTCCCCCAGGACTGGGCAGGAGGAGGCCAAGGCGGGGAGATGTCTCTCCTTGTTCTCGCTTCAGCAGCCGTCCCTGAGGCCCCGGGCTGGTGACGCCGGGACCTTGGTGGTGAGTCAGGCAGTCTGGTGCAGCCTGGCTCGGGGGGAGACACGGAGGCAGGCAGGCAGGCAGAGCTCACGGGACCACGTGCTCTCCTGGAGGTAGAGATGGTACCAAACGGGCCTGGAAGAGGCCTCTGTACCAGCCGGGCTCAGCAGAGCCTTGGAGGAGGAGCAGGAGTCGGTGAGGCTGGGAAGGAAGGAGGCGAATGGCAGTCTAGGTTGTGGAGACAGCAGAAACGAATGCTCAAAAGCAGGAGAAAGCTTGGGGTGTTCAGAGGAGCAAATCCATTGGTGCTTCTGGAGTGTGAGGGAGGGAGGGGCTAGAGAAGTGGGCAAGCGCCAGGTCGGGAGGGGGCTCAGGTTCCAAATTGAGGAGCTCGAGGTTTGTCCTGGGGACACACAAGAGCCCGGAGGCGGTGAGCAGGGGGCAGGCCTTGGTCGGCCGGGTGTCAGAAAGACCCCTCTGGGCTATGGTGTGCAGTGGAGCGAGACAGCAGGCCAGGAAGGCAGGGAGGAGGCTGGGCGATGGTCCTGGGGAGAGGAGAGGCCAGAGGAGGGGTTGGGGCAGAGTTGGGGGGCAGGAAGGGTGAGGCTGGGGACTGGCGTGCCACATGAAGGAATTAGGGGTGTAGGGGTGGGGCTGAGGTCTGTCCCCAGGACCTGGCCTGGGTGCTGGTCAATGGTGGGGGCCTTTTTGAGGTAGGGAACTGGGATAAGGAACCAGTAGTGAGTGTTAATGATAAAAGGGATGTCCACGTGACAGATGCCGTTTTGGGAGCTCAAGACGTATCTTAGGGGACAGCGTATGCTTGGTGGCTGAAGCCAAAGGAGAGGACGTGATCTCGTGGAGAGAGGGCAGGCCCTGGGTCCCCGTCAGAGACCGACCTTCCTGGGCTTTGGACAGGGTAGACAGTGGGGCTGTCCCTGAGATGAAAATCCAAGATTGGGAGGTGGTGAGGCAAAAGACATGAAGGACGTCCTCAGAGAGACGTCCAGGGGGCAGCTGGAGATAGACATGGGTCTGTGCGCAGGGGTGGTCTGGCCTGGAGGCAGAGTTAGTTGTCTGTTGTCAGACTTTAGACCTGTGTTGCTCAGAGCGTGGTCCACGCCTGGACCACCAGCATCTACATTGCTCGGGACGCTGGTTAGCATTAGATTCCTGGGCCCTGTCCTAGGAGAGAGGTTGCAATCTGGTGGCCCTTGGGCCACTCTAAAGATGAGTTTTGTTTGGCCTTCCCTGTGTTAGCATACGTGGCATTTTTTCTAATGAGTCAGTTGTAAAAACCAGGATAATACACACACACACACACACACACACACAAAATCTGCAGTCTTGGCTTCTCTTCACAAGTCAGAAGATCTGGCACCCCTGGGCCCACCCTTCTGCCTAGCCACAACGGGCTGGAGCTGCCCCTTTCCATGGGGCGTGTGCTCTCTGGTTCGCCACAGTCCCCACCACTCCCTCTTGGCTCCCCCACCGTGAGGCAGAGGGTCATTGCCTTTGTCACCGGGCTTGCCCTCTGCTTGTTCTTGTCTGTGGTAGCATTCAAAGGCAAGTGAAATCTTTCTTGTACCCATGTCTCTATCAAAAGCGGCAAAACGCAAGAGAGAACGAGAGGGCCACGTGTTTCGAGAAAAATGGGAACGAGACTATTTCTTTGTGGAAGTGAAGAGCATGCCAACGTGTTTAATATGCAAAAAAATCGTGTCTGTGTTGAAAGAATACAACCTAAGACGTCATTATGAATCAAAGCACAGTAAGAGCTTCGACCAATATACAGAACAGACTCGAGAGGCGATACTCAACGAACTGAAAAAGAGCCTCAAATGTCAGTAGGGTTTTCTCTGGAAAGCAAGTAACAGAAATGGCGCGGCCGCGACACACGGTTCCAGGATAACGTGAAAAGAACTACCCGGGCATGAAATCCTACAGACGGTGAGTTTAGAAAGGAGCAGAGTGACGTGTCCACAGAAACACACGTCTGTTTAGACGATTATTTCAGTCTGACAGGCATTCGCATCGCACGGTGAGTTGAAGATAAATCCAGAAGATTCACAATTCCAGTTGCTTGAAAGAGTCAAATCCATTGTGGCCTTTTCTATCGCTGCTCGTGAACTTTTACCACCCAGTTAGCTTTATTTATTTGTGGTGTTGAGAATTTGGATGTGACCGAAGAAGTCTGTGACACGGTGCCAAGGCAGGCCCAACACTGGGAAACGACTTATCTTTTGTGTATTAAGAGAAATGAAAAGTTTCACGTAGACTGGTCGGAATTCCTAAGCACAGCTACAGACGGTTGTGGTAATCTAATGATCTGTCACACAGAAACTGATCAGGACACTTCGATCCAAGGTGGCAACATTTGGCGAGGACGCAAAAGTCTGGTCATTGCATCAACCACCAAGAATTGTGCTAAGAAATTAAATGGAACACACCATGGACGTCCTCAACACTGTACTCGAACCACAGGCGAGTTGATGTTGAATTTGACCTGATGTAATTTACAGAAGTTCCGTGACCCGGTCGTCACACAATGGTGTGAAAGAAATCTGAACTGTTGAAATCAATCTATTTGGTTCATTTCAAACGAGGTAAAAGCCACATCTTGGTTCCTCTGAGAAGGTCGGTCAGAGAGTTCTGGTCAAGGTTACAACCCTTCTAACCACGCTATTTCTCCACAAGGACGTTCACAAAAAGCTACTTGAATGTATGATCGTGTTTGCCTGGTCCTGGCAAAAATGGGGAAGCCGTTGGCAAGAAATAATCTGACTCCCTCTGCTGCATTGGTTTCCCGAAACGAAAGAGATGGCCCGGACCGTATTAACCCGGGTCGTGGAGTTGAAGACCAAATGCCCCCAAAGGCTGTCTGCATCCAGACTTCGTGAAAAGGAACCAACGCTGTCCAGTTCGCCTTTGTTGGTGAGTGTCGATCGTGTGAGTGCAGACCACAAAGAGGAGTTACAGAACTGCAGTGCAATAGGGTGCTGGTTCCTAAATGTGATTCTGTTGGAAGATCCCAGCCCTACAACTCTCTTCCAGCGGTTGTTCCGAATCTCCACATCTGGAAGTACCCGTGCTGTGAACAGCTGTTTTCCGTTACAAAGTGAATCAAATTCCATACCGCTCCCGGTTTAAGGATCCCAAGTTGAATTCTAAACTGCCCACACCACCACGACGTCCAGGGTCTGACGCCGACAGCTCGGGGCGGAAGGGAGGATGTCAGCCTTCCAACTTCAAAGGAGCAAAAGAATTATGAAAGAGAAAATTTTCATAACGAAATATTTCTATTTTTTCAATTTGTATTTTTTCAATTTTGAATTTGAAATATAAAGTCCAGTCTCATACATGTTTGTATCCTGTTCCATGCATTCACCATAGTTCAGTAAAGATACAATTTGATTATATCTCTGGCCGTCGACTTTTCTTATACCTGGCTAGTTCACTCATGGACGTGGCCCGCCTGGCTCCTGTAGGCATTTGAGTTTCCGATCCCTGTCCTAGAACTGTTGAATGAAATCTGGGGGAGGGAGGGAGGCTGGGAATCGGCATTTTGAGCAAGCTACCTAGGTGATTCTCGTGCAAGTGAAAGCAGGAGTAGGAGACACGTGGTAGTTGAAGAGGGGAACGTGTGTGAGATTTCCCAGGCAGCGTGTGTAGCCGGGGCTTTTGAAAACTCAGATGGCTCCAGGGACCAGGCAGGTGATGGAAATGTGTGAAGCGGACGGGTGTAAGACAATAGGGAATGATGGGGACTGTGGCGAACTTGGAGAGTGCTTGCCCTGCCTAATGGCATTCAAATTAAAAACCCAAAATACTGTGAGGACCAAACAAAATCCGCTTGTGGGTCTCATGAGGCCGCTGGGCCGCCATTTTGTGACCTCTGGAAGAAGAAGACTCGACAAGGACAGCCCTGAGAAAGCCCCACGTGTGAGGGTTGGGCAGGGAGCCAGAAGACAGGAGGACCAGGCAAGTGTGTTCTGGAAGCTGAGTGTTTTTGAGGAGAGAGTGACCGACTGGGTCGAAAGCTGCTGAAAGGGGAAGGAGACAAGTGGAGAGCAGCCAGTGCTGTTTGCACCGGGGTGGAAATCGCCCAGCAGGGAAGCACGAGTTTGGGTCCGGGACAAATTGATCAAAGAGAGATGTTTCCAGTCACTGGTTTGGCTGTCTCTGGCCAGTGAGGCCCTCTCGACCCCAACACCCAGTTCGATGAATGGCGGGGACTATCCTGATCTAATCATGGGTGCATATTCACAAAGGGAGGCAGAAGAAGGTGCGTGGTGATCGGGATGCCCAGAGATGAGGAAAGACCTAGACACGTAGAACTCACCTCCGCAGTTCACGGTCCAGTAAAGGTAGCAGGCATAAGCACTTAGTGGGCATCTTAAAACCAGCCAACACCAACAGCAAATCTTGGAAAGTTTTTCTCTGAGCGCAAGGAACTATTAAAGCTGCTTCAGGGCTTGCCCCCGTAGCCTAGTGGTGAAGTTTGGCACACTCCGCTTCGGCGGCCTGGGTTTGGTTCCTGGGCGAGGACCTACACCACTCATCTATCAGTGGCCATGCTGTGGCGGCGGCCCATGTACAAAATAGAGGAAGATTGGCAACAGATGTTAGTTCAGGGCAAATCTTCCTCAGCTGAAAAAAACACAAAAGGTGCTTAAGTGTAGAAGAAATAGTGAAAATCTTAGAACATCAGGCTTTAAACTCCAGGTCCTCCACTGATTGGCTCTGCGGCTTTGGGCAGGTCCCCGTGCCTCCCGGAGCCTCAATTTCCTCATATGTCAAGTAAGGACTTTCCCATGGTATTGAGCACCTGGCCAGTTCGGCACAGTTTTCCACACAGGAGAGCTGCTCTTAGCCACTGTTGTCCTCTTAACAAGCTAACCACTAGACTACTGGCCCAAATGCACTCTTCGAAGGTAGAACTTGGTGGGCAGAACTGCTGCTAAAAATGTACGCCAGCTCGTCCAGGCCACCAGCATGTCCCTGAAGATTGTAATCGGTGAGTGACTGGTTGGAAACATTTCATTTTTGACCAGTTTGCTTTCGGACCCTGCATCTAGAGCTGGAAGCAAGACAGGGGAATTCATGAGAATTCTTCCAAAGGAGCAGATCTGGCAAAAGTGGCAGAACAAAATTGAAAAAAAAATTAAGGAAAAAATGCTAAAACACATTAATAGTTGCAAACCTGTCTTAGATGAGAGAAAATGCCCACCTACTACCTCTATAAAGAAAACTTATAAGAAAAATGACACCTTCTAAAAAGGGGATGTGTGTCTCAGGGTACACAAAACCCACTAATAGATATTTTCCCACCATCTTGGGGTTTTATTTTATTTTATTTTATTTTTTGAACTTTTTTTTGTGTGTGTGTGTGTGAGGAAGATCAGCCCTGAGCTAACATCCATGCCAATCCTCCTCTTTTTGCTGAGGAAGACGGGCTCTGAGCTAACATCTATTGCCAATCCTCTTTTTTTTTTTCCCCAAAGCCCCAGTAGACAGTTGTATGTCATAGTTGCACATCCTTCTAGTTGCTGTATGTGGGACGCTGCCTCAGCATGGCCGGAGAAGCGGTGCGTCGGTGCGCGCCTGGGATCCAAACCCGGGCTGCCAGTAGCGGAGCGCGCACACTTAACTGCTAAGCCATGGGGCTGGCCCCCCATCTTGGGGATTTAAAAAATTAATCTTAAAAATGTATTGACTTACACATGTTATTATAGTTTCATAAAGATGAAAAAGCACTGAAGTGTGTAGAATAAAAAGTGAAGGACCCTTGGGGCTGGCCCAGTATCCTAGTGGTTGAGTTCGGCACACTCCACTTGAGCGGTCTGGGTTCAGTTCCTGGGTGTGGACCTACAACACTCGTCAGCCATGCTGTGGCGGTGAGCCATGTACAAAATAGAGGAAGATTGGCTATAGATGTTAGCTCAGAGTGAATCTTTCTCAGCAAAAAAAAAAAAAAAAGTGAAGGACCCTCCCACATCTCACTCTCTCCTCTCTCGCCCCATATACTGAGCAGAACCACTCCGCTCCCCAGAGGAGAGAGATCAGTCTGGCATTTGGATTGACGTGCATGTGGTTGTAGACACATTTATAGTTTCTTGGGTGTTTTACATAAGTGAGGTCAGTCTCTATACGTAGTTCTTTATCTTGCCTGTTTTTTTGCTTAAATAATGGCCATCCATCCACATCATTCGTTACGTGTGGCTCTGTGTCCTGTCTTGGAATGGTTGCCTTCAGTAGCTCATTAAATGGACAGATTCCAATTCCACCAGCCATCCTGTCTGTGTAAGCTGTCTGTCCACGTGTAACAACCCTGTGACTCAGAACAAGTGTGATCGTCTCACAGTTGTTCAGGGTCGGGAATCCAGGCACAGCTTAGCTGGGCCTCTCAAGGTTGCAGTCAAGCTGTGGGCTGGGGCTGCGGTCTCATCTGAAGGCTCAGCTGGGGGAGGGCCCACTTCCAGGCTCACACACATGCTCGGTGGCGGGATTCAGTTCCTCGAGGGTGGTTGGACACAGAGCCTCAGGTCCTTGCTTGCCATTGGCTGGGAATCTCCCTCAGCTTCTCGCCATGTCAGCCTCTTGATAGGGCAGCTCATGAGGTGTCGGCTGGCTTCTCTAGAAGTAAGAGAGCGTGCCCAAGATGGAAGCCAAAGTCTTTATAACTTTATAATCATGGAAGTGATGTCCCATCACTTGTGCCATATTTGGTTCATTACAACAAGTCACTAGGCCCAGCCCACACTGAAGCTGAGGGACTAACATAAGAATGTCATACCAGGAGGTGGGGATCATGGGGGCCATCTTTAAAGCCACTTGTCACACTGTGTGGATATAGTGGGCACACTGTGGGCTGTGCAGGTTTTCATTAGCATCAAAAATGCTGCAGAGGGGCCGACGCTGTGGTCTAGTGGTTAAGTTCGGTATGTTTCTCTTTGGCAGCCCCGGTTTGGTTCCCAGGCGTGAACCTACACCACTTGTCAGTGGCCATGCTCTGGTGGCAACCCACATACAAAACAGAGGAAGACTGGCACAGATGTTAGCTCAGGGCTAATCTTCCTCAGGAAAAAAAAAAAATGCTGCAGAGGATGAGCATATACATATTTACGTGTATTTTTTGCTCACTTATGGAGGCATTCCTGTGGGATACATTCCTAGCAGCAAAATTTCAAAATTGAGGAGTATGCCAATTTTATTTTTATTTATTTGACTTTTTAAAAATTGATTTTTTGCATATAGAAAACCTTCATATGATTCACACTTTAAGAGGTTCCAAAATTACCCCAATGCATGGTCGCTCCCAGCTCCCTCTGGAGGTCAGTTACCAATTTCTTAGGTGTCCTTTCAGAGATAGGTGCAAGTAGGTAGAAGCAAACAGAAATATATTCATTTTCTGGCTCCTCTACCCAGTGGCAGCCTACTTTATTTTATTTTATTTATTTTTTTGTGAGGAAGATCAGCCCTGAGCTGACATCCATGCTAATCCTCCTCTTTTTGCTGAGGAAGACTGGCTCTGAGCTAACATCTATTGCCAATCCTCCTCCTTTTTTTTTTTCCCCCCCAAAGCCCCAGTAGATAGTTGTATGTCATAGTTGCACGTCCTTTAGTTGCTGTATGTGGGACGCGGCCTCAGCATGGCCGGAGAAGCGGTGCATCGGTGTGTGTCCAGGATCCGAACCTGGGCCGCCAGTAGCGGAGCACTCGCACTTAACCACTAAGCCACAGGGCCGGCCACTACTTTATTTTTTTAAAACAGCTTTACTGAGGTATAATTGATAGACAAAAAACTGCACATATTTAATTCATACAATTTGATGCATTTGGATGTGTATGTACCCCCATGGAAGCATCATGACACTCAAGGTAGGAGACATGTCACCTCCAAGAGTTTTCATGTATCCCTTTGGTTTTTTGTTTGTTTGTGTGGTTAGAATGCTTAACATGAGATTGACCCTCTTAAGTTTAAGTGCACAGTGGAGTATTGATGACTATAGGCACTGTGTTGTATAGCACATCTCTAGAACTTACTCAGCCTACTTTATTATGTAGGTTACTCTTTTCATCTAGTTTATCCCAGGGCAAAAAGCTCTCTGTTCTTTTTTCATGGCTGCATAGTATTCCCTTGTGTGAATGCCATCATTTTCTCAATCAATCCCCTATTGTTGGCCATGTAAGATGCTTCTCATCTTTTGGAGGCCCATTTTAAACTGCGACAGAGGATCAGCCCCGTGGCTTAGCGGTTAAGTGCGTGCGCTCCACTGCTGGCGGCCCGGGTTCGGATCCCGGGCGCGCACCGACGCACCGCCCCTCCGGCCATGCTGAGGCCACGTCCCACATACAGCAACTAGAAGGATGTGCAGCTATGACATACAACTATCTACTGGGGCTTTGGGGGAAAAATAAATAAATAAATAAACTGCGACAGAGCTGCCAAATTGCCCCTCCAAAAAACATGTGGCATACTAACAACTGTCCCAACTCATTTCTCACCAATTCTCCGGTGTGGATCACACTGCACTGGGAGAGGCCGGGGGCACATGGTCATCCCGCTGCAGAGAAAGGCCCCTTGGTTTGAGGACGAGGGGAGGTCCAGGTTTTTACAATCTGCAGGTGTTTGAAACAGTGTGTGCTGGAGGGAAAGTGGTGGCTGAGAAGCAGGTGTGAGAGATGCTGCAGTGACAAGGATGGGAGGGTCCCAGCCCAGAGGCGATGGCCGTGGTGGGCCTTGGGCAGGAGGGATGGAAAGGTGAGGCGTTCACTTCTAGTGCCCCTCATTTTTTCCATCAAGTGGGGGGCCAAGGGCTTCTGCTGAGATTAAGCAAGAACCTGGGCTTGAGGCCCCGCATGGCCCCTCATCGGGCCGTGACCTCAGGCTCCTGCCTCCTGGTCCTCGGTTTCTCCCTCCGCAGATGGGCTAATGAGATTGTCCACCTCATGGCCCGGTGTGTGAGGATTCAGTGAGTTCAGATGGGAGGTGCTTAGCATAGTGTTTAAGAAATATTAACTATTATTATTGCTTTTCCAAGAATGACGTCTTTTTAAATTAAGTGATGCAGGCTGGCACCAGCTCTACCCACCAGTCTGACCCCCTCTAGTGTGTATGGCAGAGGATCTCCCAGGTTATTGTTGGGAACCTTGAGTAGGGTGGAGAAGGCTGAACCAGTCTCGAGCAGGTAATCAAGGAACCGTAGAGAATACCAGGAAGCAGCAGCGGGGGTCCAGTTGACGCTGGAGGTCATAAATTTGCAGTTCATTTGTTTGAAAAATATGCATTGGATGCCCGCTAGGGGTTGGGGCTGTGGCCCTGAAAAGATGGGTGTGGGCCCTGCCGCCCTGGAGTTGGCGGGAAGTGGCCAGGTGGCTCCCCGTGCAGACCTAGGTGTCTCAGATCTGTAAGGTGAGGCTCCAGGAAGCCGGCCCTGTGAGGAGTAACTGAGACTCACAATTTCATGCTCCATAGAGTACCTGCTACACCATCAGGGGTCATCCTTTGAGAGGTACAGCCAGAGGGAAGGGCACACAGGTAAGAGGGGACACTGTAGGCAAAGGCCTCGAAGCTCCAGACTGCAGGGCACATGGAGGTGAGTGGACAAATAGGATTAAAGAGCCCTGTCCGTGTGTGTGTGGTCAGATCAGACTATGTTATGTTAACAAATCCCTAAATCTCAGGGGTTAACAAAGGATTGTCTCCCTCCCCCCACCCATGAGAGTCTGATGTGGGTCAGGCTGTTCCCTCTGGTGGCTCTCCTCCAACAGTGACTCAGGGCTCCCGCTGCCCCCATCCCATAACCAACGCCTCCATTTCGGGGGCCGTGGGCTCCAGCCCTGGGAAGCAGCAATAGCCCAGGAGCATGGAGCGCGGGAGCTGGCTCTTACTGCCTGGGACCGGAAGTGACGCTCCTGACGTCATGACGCTCACGCTTCCGCTCCCACCGATGAGAACTCAATCGTCCTAAGCTACGACTGGGGTAGCTGGGGCAGGTGGTGTCCTGGTGCGCCAGGAAGGCGAGAGGGGCTGGTGAACGCATCCCACCGCCTCTGTAGGGGTGTGGAGGCAGTTCTGGGGGGACGTACTCTGTGGATAAGCCAGCCGTGGTCCTTGTCCTTACGAAGCGCCCCTCGAATGTGGCAGACACAAATACTTACAAATCATGAGCAAGTTTAAGGAAGAATATATAGAGCTTGGAAGAGCGTGGATCAGGCAGGCCTTTTTTTAAAAAACATTTTGTGGGCCGGCCCCGTGGCTTAGCGGTTAAGTGCGCGTGCTCCGCTGCTGGCGGCCTGGGTTCGGTCCCAGGCGTGCACCGACCCACTGCTTCTCCAGCCATGCTGAGGCCACGTCCCACATACAGCAACTAGAAGGATGTGCAGCTATGACACAACTATCTACTGGGGCTTTGGGGGCAAAAAATAAATAAATAAAATCTTTAAAAAATTTTTGTGATTGGAAAACCAAAAAACAAACCAACAAAGAAACTTCAAGACAGAGATTGCCTTCCTCCTATTTTGTAGTAGAAAGCTTATTTGTCCATGTGTCTTCGTGTTGTTGTCTACGTCACACACACACAACCTATATGTACCCCCAGTTTACCCTTTTAGTAAACTCAGAGTGGTTAAACAGTAGTCGGTTAAACGGGGTTATTTGAAAAGGATATTTCTACATCAGGATGGGCTGGGTTATACAATAACAAACAACCCCCAAATGGCAGTGGTTTGAAATAGCCAAGGTGGATTTTCTCACTCATGCTACATGGAAGGTCAGCTCAGAGCCCATGCTGATGGATCTGGAACATTACCAAGCCTCGTGGGAAAGGCATCAAGAGCTCTGGTCTCACACCAGTAGTTGAATACTCCAGACTGAATTCACATACGTCATTTTCGCCCATATCTCATTGGCCAGAATTAGTCACATGGCCCCACTCAACCATAATGGGGTTAGGAAGTGCAATCGTTAATTGCTGGCCAAGTGGGGAGTTAGAAATAGATAGCACTAATGACCATCTAAACACATTAAACATTTTATTTTGACCAGGAACATTTAAACAGACATTCATCTCTCTAGGTAGGACCAAGCCCTTTCCTTTAAGTATTGGTCTCCTAATTATCTTAGGACATCATATTCTTGTATAAACGGCACCCACAAACCACAACGAGTCATCTATCATTTCCAATTTTGTTTTACAGTGACTTGAGAACGTAAAGACACTTATGAAGCAAACTAAGGGCTGGGTCTTCCTAGGTTTGTATGAGCTTTTCCATTTGGCCATTTGCAGTTGCTTTGCAACTAATTTGGCAGCAATATTTTGTGGTTTTTTCAGCAACTCACATTCATTTCCAGTGCAGGCAACTTGATTTGCATATAAACAACTCTCTTGCATTAATATTTCATTAGCTTGATAGGATTAAGTTATTATCTTAAGAACAACTCGCATAAACAGGTTTGGTAACAGCTACTGTTCAGGAAGTGTGTAGCCTAACAGATGGGCAAAGAATTGCTTAGTCATAATAGTGTGCTAGCCTGGGCAGCAGATTTTACAGATTTTAAAGACAGTGGCTTTCAAACTGGCACACTGGGTAAGCAAGATGGTTTCAGAGAGCTGTACTGTAGTATTACTAATAGAACTTCAGTGTATGTTTTCATCTCACATTCTGACATGTTTCTGTTTTGCTCACACTGGAGTGTATCCTGCCACACATTTCTCCATGCTTATACAATCCTGGGAATTCATACCCACATATGTGTCCTGATGGGACCTGAAGGATGGGAAGGGATCACCTAGGTTGAGAAGAGGGAGGATGCAGATGACATCAGTCTGGAGACAGCAGCAGGGGTCCCACCATACAGGGCATTAGAGGAAGAGTCTATATTTAATTCTAAGGGCCTTGGGAAGCCATTGGAGTGTTTTGATGAGTGGAATAAGAGACACAAGGTGGCAAGAGATAGGAAGCTGTTATCCAGGCAAGAGATCGTGATGGCTTGGACCAACAAAAATGGTGAGAAATGAGGATTTAGGGAGATTAGGGAGGCTTCTGTCCCTCTAGTTCTTTCTCCTTCCTGCTGCCAGCAGTGGGGTGTCCTGACATGGGTATTGACGGGGCTCTGGAGATACCTGTTGATATCTAACTTTCGGTCTGGGTCTGAGGGCACTGACTCCATTTGGCCACAATCCAGGTCAGATTTGGGGCTCCCTGGGAAGCCCTTGGGCAGGCGGCTTGGTAGGTGGGACAAGCAAGGACCAGAGATAGACCTGGCCCACGCTTCTCGAATTTCACTGGCCACTCCTCTGTCTCATTTGCTAGTTGCCCCTCAGGGCCCGACCTCTAAAGGGATGGAGTGTCCCAGTCTCGATCCACACACATGCTCTCCACGATGCCACTGTCTCATTGATTCAAACACTGAAGACTCCCGAAGTTGTATCTCCAGGCTACCCTATCCTACATTGCTTAGTCAGCATCTCAAACTTAACACACCACAAACAGAAATAGCCTCCCCGCAACCCCCGCAGCAACCTGCTCCTCCGATAGTCAGCTCCATTTCACTAAATGGCACCTCTGTCCAGGCAAAAACCTTGGCGGCATCCTTCAACCCTCTCTTTCTCTCATTCTGCACAAGCCCTTTGGGCTCCAGCTTGAAAATAAATTGTGAAAGTCACGACCTGCGCTGTGGCCCGCCTGCCTGCAATCCATTCTGTCTAGGCTGCTTGCCTGGATTACTGCCACAGTCCCCTCTTGGCCCTCCTGCTTCCAATCATCCCTTACAATTTTATTTTCAACACAGCAGCCAGAGGGATCCTTAAAAAAAGATTTAAATAATTCAAAAATTAATTTTCAGTCGGCAATATTCGCATGTGGTAAGAATTCCAAATAATCTAAAAGAGTAAACTCGGTCTCCTTTCCACTCCTGTGGCCCCTTCCCCTCCATCAGAGATGACCGGATCCCCGCTGCTTCCGTAGACTTGAAGAGATACTGTGTGTATGATTCTATGAGTTCTGTGAATGATTTAAAATGTAAATGAGATGATGTCACTCCTTTGCTAAAAACCTTGTGGTGGTTCCCCAGCAAAATGAGACTAAAATCCAAATTCCATCCTAGGGCTACAGGACCCTGCTGTGGCACCCGGCCCTTCCCCACTTCCACAGCTCTCCTCCACCCTCCCTCCACTCCAGCCACAGTCGCCTCCCTTATCTTCTTTCCACTCTGAGGATTTGTGCCCTTGCTGTTCCCTCATTCTGGCACACTCTTCCAGCCTATCTGGAATTGCATGCTGCCTTAAAGGTCACTTCTTGACTTCTCAAGGTCCCTATCCCATCGCTCTGTGTATTCGCGCTATTTATAACATTTATCAGAGACGCGATTGTTTGTTTTCTCCCGTGGATCTGGGTTCTGTGAGGGACCTGGTCTGTTTTGGTCATCGCAGTATACTCATTGTCCAGCACAGAACTGAAAATGGTACTACTCATTTTTGAAAAAGAAAAAGCTAACATTTAAGTTGTTACTGTGCCAAGGACAGGTCCTAATACTTTATTAACTCATTTGATCCTCATAACCACTTTAGAGTTAGCTATTATCCTATTTAAGAGACAGGGAAATTGAAGCAAGAAATCTTACACAATTCTAGTAAGTGGATACGCAGTCATTTATGAGTTGCGTGAATGAGTGCATCAATGAATGGCCCTGAGAGGCGGGTGGCGAGAAGCCGGAGGAGGAGCGTAGGGCGTGAGCGACCAATGGGCACGCACCTGTGACTGGTGCGCGTCTACGGGGACTACTGGCCCCGCCTAGGCCGCGCGAGGGCCGCTGGGAGTTGTAGTCCTCTGCCCACCTAGCCACGTCATTGCCTTCAAACCTTAAGTCCTCCCCTTGTGTATGGTACGATCCGTATCCCCAAACCTCGAGGTAGGTTCCTTCGCCCTCAGGCCCATTATGCCTTCCTCCCCCCTTTCCTGAGGTCTCTTGGTGTAATCTCCCGGCTCCGCGGGTCCGGGACTCACTTAAGGTGTCCCGGTGTCCGGACCACCAGCCTGGGGCCAACTTGGTATCGTCCTCTACGTTCCTCTACCCCCCTCCACCCTTTGGTATGGCCTCTCCCGCCACGCCCCCCCGAAGTTGTTTCTCGCACGTCCTCTCAGCCCCTCCCCTCTCGCTCGAGCGGCCTATAGTATCTTGCAATGGCCGAACACCCCGCCCTGGGACACTGCTCCCTCAGTCTCCCCCCGGCTTTGTTTTGGTACGCCCCGGCCACGCCCCCTCACGGACGCCGTTGGTAGGCGCCGCGCTCCCCCGCGCGCCACAGTGGTTCGGCCGCGGCGACCCCTCTCCGGCGGCGCGTCCCCCGCGCTTGGTACTTCCCAGCCCGTCTCCCCCGAAGCCCCGCGCGCGCGCCCCTCAGTCGACGGAGCCCGCAGCCCCCCGTGCGGCCCGTGGCAGCCCCCCGCCCCCTCGGTCCGCGCCTGCCATGGTCCGTCCGCGCCGCGCCCCGCACCGCTCCGGCGCCGGGGGCCCCCTCGGGGGTCGCGGCCGACCCCCGCGGCCCCTCACGGTGCGCGCCGCCCGCTCGCGCTCCTGGCCGGCCAGCCCCCGGGGCCCGCAGCCGCCGCGGATCCGGGCCCGCTCGGCCCCTCCCATGGTGAGCCCCCCGCCCTTTTTCCAGAGCCTTCCACGGCCCCGCCCCCGGGCTGGCGTCTTTGTCCACGGACCCCTCTCTTCCGGGGTCTCCCGGGTGGCCCGAAGGGTGGTCCCGCCGGGGCCGACGTCCCCCGTGGAAGCCCCCGGTGGTACGCGCCGGGCTCGCCCCTTTGTTACGCGTTCGGGGCGGCGGGGGTGGGGGACGGGGGCGGGGAGGGCTCAAATTACTGCTGACTCCGCGGCCCGATTTAAACGCGGGCTGGGGGGCCGGCGGGCGACGGCCGGCGTGCGCGCTGATTTTTCCAGTTGGAAAGTTGGTTTCTCTCCGGGCAGGAGAGCTGGAAACGGGAAGGGGGCGGGGGCGCGGCGGCCCGAGGGCCCCGCGTCGGGCACTCGCGCGCCCGGGTGTTGCGCCCGGGGGCGTTCTGCACGGCGCCCGCGGCGTGTGCGTCCCGGATTTGCGCTCTCGCCCAGATGTGGGATGCTCTTACGGATTGCAGCAAGCCCAGACCTTAAACATAAACATCCCGCTTTGCTGAGCTGCACACGCTTGCCCAGACCTAGGCATGCACACACTTTGCAAAAATCTGGACGAGGTTTACTTCTTTGGAGGGGTGAAACCGCACATCCCGACGTTTCGCGCACAGCCCAGCCGTGCACATGCTTGCCCAGGTGTGCGTTCTACCCTAGGCTGGCGCTTAAGTTCACTCATTAAATACAGTGCTCCAACCTTGGGCATGGCGCGGAGCTGTGGCAGCTCAACACAAGCCTTAAACAGGTTTCTTCGGATCTTAAACATAGATGCGCAGACTCGGAGCGTCTCCCAAAACTTAAACGTACCCGTTTGCTCCACTGCCTTCCCCTCTTCCTTCGGCGTTCATGTCTAGTCCTGCAAAAGCGCTTCTTGCGTCCTTAAACGTGCATCCTAAGGCTTTCCTCCTCTTTCCGAGTACCGAATAGGTTTCCCTGTGGAGTAGTCAACGAAGCACACGTGGCGGTACAGCCGCGTCTTGCACACAGTTGCCCAGATGTGTGGTGTCCTTTCGGGTTGTTCTTAAGCCTGGTCCTTGCATTCGGTCCTCCTGCCTTGCCCTGGGCATCCTGCTGTGGCAGGGGAACCCGGGCTTCAGGCAAGCATCCCTGGTCATTATGCTCGGGATAAAAAAACATCTTTGCAGTTCTGCATGGTCAGCCTGTCCTCCCAGACCAGCCGACTGTAAACACATGTTCCCGGGGCTCACGCTGCCTGGGTTCTTAAGTGCAGTGGTGTGAATCCCAAAGTCCCTTCCAGCTGTGGGCTTTAACTATATTTTTTCAGATGCTATTTGTCCCAGCAGTGGAACCTACAAACCCAGGGCTGTGGCACCTGTTTTCCATCTCAGACACACTCTTAACGGTGAACACACACCAACACGTTCTTACACCCAGATGTTCTCTCGTTTTCTTTTCGATCTCATACGATTACCCAAATCCCAGAATCCCCTGCCTGGATGGAGAGCATGCTTTCTTGGGTTGTTTTGCTTTTTAAGCCCCCACAAAATAAAATTTGCCCTGCCTGTTGTTATTCTGGGACAAAAGACATCTGTGTGTTTTATATGAAATTTGGGAAATGCCCGTCAGTAATAAAATGAAAAATGACAACTGTTAGAATCTCTTTCTGCTGTCTGGAGGTGCTTACCGGTGAGGGTTTCGTGAGTCTCCTGCTGCCAGGCTGTTCTGAAGCCTTCCCTTGTTTGCTTTGAGATGGTTTTGGTTTAAAAAAAGACAGCTGGGAGAGTGCTCTCTGAGTAGTACGTGTATTTCCTCAGCTGTGTTACTGGAACCTTTTCTTGGTGTTAATGCAAACTCTCTGAAGATGTTGGGTTTGAGACCTCTCCAGGTGTTGCTACACGCTCTCTTTTGGATGTTTCTCTGCATCCCCGCATGGTTCTGTGTGTGCTTCTGGTCGCTGCCTCCTTGGGGTCAGCCTGACATGGGGAGGGAAGGGTTGGCAGGAGCCAGAGGGGAAGAGTCGGGACTTTCTCTTGAGGGCCATGAGGAACCCAGGAAGGGCCGTGAGCATGGGCGGGATGGGGCAGACCAGTGTGCCAGACAGACACACACACACACGCAGCCTGGAGCCCCAGGGAGGCGGCTTCTGAATTGGGTCTTGACAGAGGGACCAAGAATCGATCAGGCCGGGAGGACGAGTGGGTGGCACCTCCTCGGGGACGGGGACTGCGTTCCCGGCCGAGAGCACAGCCAGTGCAAAGGCTGGACGTGGAAGCGGGCTGGTGGCTCTCAGGGACCTTACATGGGCCAG
Source organism: Diceros bicornis minor (assembly GCF_020826845.1). Lineage (NCBI taxonomy): Eukaryota > Metazoa > Chordata > Mammalia > Perissodactyla > Rhinocerotidae > Diceros > Diceros bicornis. The sequence goes on from NC_080773.1 coordinate 25,211,567, forward strand.
TGTTGAGGTGACCCACAGGCTCTGAAGGAGGAGGGTCCTGAGGTGGCAGCAGGAAAAGGATGTGGGGGTCAACCATACGGGGTCTTGACCTTTGGGACAGGGGGCTTGGACCTGGCCCCCGGAGGTCTGAGTGGGCAATTTGGGTCTGATCATTGGGATGTCACCTCTAGGGTGTGTGGGGGACGGCCTGCCCTGTGGGTCCCCCAGCCTCAGTTTCCCCACCCCCTCTGCCGCAGCAAGGTGCTCGGGTCTTCGGGGCCCTGGGTCCCATCGGGCCCTCCTCACCTGGGCTCACCCTCGGGGGCCTGGCCGTGGGCGGGCACCGGCTGAGCAACAAGCTGCTGGCCTGGAGCGGCGTCCTCGAGTGGCAGGAGGTGAGCCGGGTCAGGTCCCCTCGTGAGTCCCTGTGGGGCTGCGGGCCGGTCTCGAGGGTCCCGTCTGCCCCTGCGGGTGGGGGCGGACCTGGGCTGTGGCCGGTGACCCCTCCCGCCCCCGCCACAGAAGCGCAGACCCTACTCGGACTCCACCGCGAAGCTGAAGCGGGTGCTCCCCTGCCAGGCCTACGTGAACCAGGGCGAGAACCTGTGAGTGCCCGGCGGGCAGCGGGCGGCGGGCGGGCGGCGGCGGCGGGCCTCCCCTGACCTCTCCTCCCCGCAGGGAGACCGACCAGTGGCCGCAGAAGCTGATCATGCAGCTGATCCCCCAGCAGCTGCTGGTGAGAGCCGCCCGCAGTCCCCCGCCCGCTCCTCAGAGCCCCCCACCCAGCAGTGACCGGCTGTCCCCTTGTCCCCCAGACCACGCTGGGCCCCCTGTTCCGCAACTCGCAGCTGGCACAGTTCCACTTCACCAACAGAGACTGCGACTCCCTCAAGGGGCTCTGCCGCATCATGGGCAACGGCTTCGTGAGTGGGGGGCGGGGGGGCGAGCTCTGCCGGGACACTGGGTCTCTCCTGGGGGGCCGGGGGCCTTGTTCTCTTTGACGACATCGCGGTCCCGGTCTGTGAGTTAGGATCTCAGAAGTTCTCAGGAGAGCAGAGAGTGGAGGCCCCAGGCCCTGAGAGCTGCCCATGGGGGTGAGTGATGGAGGGACCTGGGCTGGCCCTCCTGGGACATGACGTGTGGCAGGAACGGGTGAATGGAGGTGGCCGGGAGGAGGGCCTTGCCTGTGCTGGTCTCAGTTTCCTCATCTGCCCAGTGGCACTGACGGTAGGGCTTACTCCCGAGGGCCACTGGGGGCAGTGGGTTTGTGGCGAGTGGGCTGCTGAGATGGCCCGAGTCAGGAAGGGGCGCTGCTTCAGCCTGGTCCCTGCAGCCCTGGAGTCTGGGCAGTGCTGTCAGCAGCACCACCCACTGCCCCCAGGGGTCTGGTTGTGGAAGGGGGCAGGTGATAGGGAGGGGTGGGCACCAGGTGGGAGTGAGCTTTCTGCCCAGGACACCTGAGGACTCGGCTCTGGGGTCTCCTCCAGTCCCTGTTCCCCTTTGGGAGAGGCCCCCACCTCCACCTCTGGGCTGCTGCCTCCAGGGGGCGCTGTTTGCCACACCCTGTCACATCTAGGTGGATCTGCTTTTTCCCGGGGCCTGGACAAACCAGGAGTTGTGACTGGTGTGGGGTTTCTTGCCCGACCGGTCACCCCTTCATCCAGCACCGTTTGCTGAGGGCCTGCTCTGCCCAGCCCCGGGGGCCTCCCGGGCCACAGGAAGATGGATGTCACACACGCCCTCTGTGACTGTCGGTCGACACTCCTGGGCCCGCTGGGAGCTCTGGGAGAGTCAGCTGCTCGTGGGTCCGGGAAGGCCAGGGATGGGTTCCCTGGGTGAGTGGCCTTGGGCTTGAGCCGGGGCGAGGGAGAGGTCAGGCAGCGCTGGGGCAGGGTGCGCCAGGAGGCGTTCTCGGAAGTGCAGCCCCTTTCTCCAGACACCCTAGACGGGGACGTCTATCAGGCTGACGTTCTCCCACATCCCATGGAGGAGGCACCAGCGTCTTGTGTAACGAGCATTTATGTGGCACTTAGTGTGTGTGCTGTTGTTATGCCGTTTTACAGATGGGGAAACTGAGGCCTAGAAGCCTGAGGGGATGTGCTTTGGGTCGCACAGCTAGGAGGCAGCAGAGCCGGGTTGCACCCAGGCAGTCTGGGCCCACAGTTCTGCTCTAACCCCCAGGCCAGGTCCCCTCCGTCAGCCAGGCCCGGGCCGCCAGGGCTCCACGGGCGGCACACGGGGCCCTCAGGCTCCTCACAGCCGAGATGCGGCCCCAGGCCCGGCCCCCACCGCGACTGCGATCACAGGCGCAGGGACACTGAGGCGCACGTTCACGCGCTCTCGGACCGACGCTTTGTGGCTGCGCGCCCCTTGTTTAGGACTGTGGTGTCCCGCGGTGACCTCGTCCCCAGCCGGGGCGGTCTCGGGTTGGCGTGGAGGGGCGTCCGGCCTGCGCGGCAGGGCCCTGGGTCCTGACCTCCCGGCCCCCACAGGCGGGCTGCATGCTCTTCCCCCACATCTCCCCGTGCGAGGTGCGCGTGCTCATGCTGCTCTACTCGTCCAAGAAGAAGATCTTCATGGGCCTCATCCCCTACGACCAGAGCGGCTTCGTCAGCGCCATCCGGCAGGTCATCACCACCCGGAAACAGGTGTGCGGGGAGCCCGGGCCCGCCAGGGGCCCTGTCGGCGAGGCTGTGAGGGGCGGGGGGACCCGACCGAGGTAGGGTCCCGGCAGTAGGGACGGGACACTGGTGTGGAGCGGGAGCTGGGCGGGCGGGGGGCTCGTCATGGGGAGGGGAGGGGAGGGCTGGTGTGAGGCTCCGGGAGGCGACCACGTGTCCTGGGGTACGCTGTACTAGTGATTCGTAGTGTCCCTTTCTCCTAGAAGCGTCCCAGTTTGTGCGACAAATCCTCTGGTTGCCCGCTTCTTAGAGGCAGTGCTCCTGGGCTCTGTACCCCGTCCTGAGGGTCAGGGCCGGCCCTGGGGAGTCCTCTGGGGCTGTGGACAGGCTGGGGCGAGGGTCTCCTGGGCAGGCCGGGCTGGGCAGGGCGGGGGCAGGGAGCAGAGGAAGGGTTGGGAGGGGCTTGGGACAGCATCGAGGTTTCCCAGAAGCCGCCTCTGGGGAGCCCCTGGGCAGCAGCCCCCGCCCCCATCTCTTCCCACAGGCAGTGGGACCTGGGGGCGTCGCGGGCCCAGTCCAGATCGTCAACAACAAGTTCCTGGCGTGGAGTGGAGTCATGGAGTGGCAGGAGGTGAGCCCTGGGGTGGCCCGGGAGACCTTGCTGACTGCAGGTGCCTCTCACTCCTGACTGTCTCCCTTCTTCCTCTCCCCAAAAGCCAAGGCCTGATCCCAACAGTCGGTCCAAGCGGTGGCTGCCGTCGCACGTCTACGTGAACCAAGGGGAGATCCTGTGAGTGTCGGGCAGGGGCAGAGGCGGTGTCTAGCAAGACCTGGCCTCCTGACCCTGGTCCTCCCGTGCCCCGCAGGAGGACTGAGCAGTGGCCGAGGAAGCTGTACATGCAGCTCATCCCGCAGCAACTGCTGGTGAGTGGGGAGGGGGCACTTGGCCTGCCAGGTCGGCGTGACAGGAGCTGTTCCAGACCTGGGGGCCGTGGGGCTGCTGAGGGCATTTCCCTAAGGAGAGCCTTGAGTTGCCAGGGGGAGGAGGAAGAGGGTGTTCGAGGTAGAGGACAGCACATGCAAAGGCCCTGTGGCTGGAGGCCACCTGCCCAGTGTGTGGAGGCAGGTGAGGGCAGTGGCGGGGGATCCCACAGGCCCAGCTTTGAGGGTCTCAGGGCCTGTCTGGGGGTGTGAGCTAGGCCGCCATGTGGGGAGGAAGGAGGCAGCAGTGAGGCTGTGGGCGGGCCCCGAGCTGACGTCTCAGGAAGCCGGCCCTCGGCTTCCCCGCAGACCACGCTGGTGCCGCTGTTCCGGAACTCCCGCCTGGTGCAGTTCCACTTCACCAAGGACCTGGAGACGCTCAAGAGCCTGTGCCGGATCATGGACAACGGCTTCGTGAGTGGGCGGGGCAGAGCGGGGGGGACGTGCGGCTGGGACGCACAGAGTGGGGTCCACTCAGGTGTTTAGAAACCAAAAGGAGACAAACCAGTGACGGTTTCCCCAAAGCTGGTTGGGGAGAGAGCGGGGGTGGCCCACGGCGTGGCCTGTGTGCCCTGTGCCTGGACACGATGGCCCCCCGGGCTGTGACGCCCTTGGGGCTCTGGGAAGGGGGTGGGGGACCCCGTTTTACAGATGGGGCAAGTGAGCTCAGAGGCAGTGCCAGCAGGGGCCGGGCGGGGGCTTGATCCGTCTGGTGCGGGCCTGGAGGGCTGATGTTGCCAGTGCCGACCCCGGGCTCCCAGCTCCTCACACCACCCCCCGCCCCCTCCCCGGGGACAGGGTTTCCCAGTGGGAGCCCATGGCTCCCGAAGGCCGTGCTCCGGCAGGGAGGTCTGTCTGCCTCCACCCTGAGCTCTTACGAGTGCCCAGTCCTTTCCTCTGTCCCGGCCTCAGTTTCTCCATCTGTGAGGTAGGGAGGGCTGGATGTCGGGGCTTGTGGAGCTGTGGCCAGCGCTGTCCAGTGTTGGGGTGTTTGCTGGACCCAGGTAACCTGTGTCCCCGTCACCGTCTCTCCGTGCGCTGAAGCCATCAGAGCCGTGTGGTTGTGCATCTGAGGGGCAGCTTGTGTATTTTTTTGGCGTTAAAAAAGTTGAGAAGCATGGAGTCCCTCAGCGAAACCTGTAGAGGCCCGGGTACCCCGGCCGGGCCTCCCCTGGGCTCACGCGGGGCCCCACGTCAGGCCACTGTTGGCCCAGGTGGGTGCGGCCAGGCGGGCGCGCCCTGAGGGCCTCCTCCCGGCCGCCTGAGGGTCCTTGAGCTCTCAGCCTCGCTTTGCCCACCTGTGCCATGGGCCTGGTGATGCCCGGGCTGCGGAGAGGGAGTAGCCGGGGAACGGAGCGGGGAACACTGAGTCCACCGCCCTCTTGTGACTCGGAGCCGCACCCCGGGCTGTGGTGATGCAGCTTGGCCGGGCGGGAGGTTAGCGGTCAGCGCCCGCCCTGGCTGCCTGGGGGCTGCACGTGGTGGGGGAGCCCTAGTGCCCAGCTCCCTGGCTGGACTGGCCCCTGCGCATGTGTCTCCCAGTGTGGCCTTTGTGTGTGGTCATGGCTGACCCTGCCTGCTGCGGGCCAGGTGCTGTTTCCAGGACGTTCCAGGCCCCATCGGGCGGCGGGTGGCGCTGCCGGCAGCGGGCGCCGGTCTCCTTGGAGAGTCGGAGCGGGCTCCTGGGCTCCTGTGCACAGCCCCTGGGGGCATTGGGCAGCTGTCTCTGGGCTTCTGTCCCTTCGTCCCCAAACGGGAGCAGTAACGGGCTGTGGGGACAGAGCATGCTCTGCGGCCAGCTGTCGGGGGGTGCGGGCCCCCGTTTGCCTGTCACAGTGGGAGGAGCGCTGTGCCGGGGCCGGCCCGTGACGCCAACTCTGCCCTCCAGGCCGGCTGCGTGCACTTCTCCTACAAGGCGCTGTGCGAGGTGCGCGTGCTCATGCTGCTCTACTCGTCCGAGAAGAAGATCTTCATCGGCCTCATCCCCCACGACCAGAGCAACTTCGTCAACGGCATCCGGCGCGTCATCGCCAACCAGCAGCAGGTCCTGCAGCGGAACCTGGAGCAGGAGCAGCAGCAGCGAGGGGTGAGGCAGGGGGAGGAGAGAGGAGGGCTGAGGCAGGAGGGGAGGTTGGGGGGGTGGGCAGGGGGCCCTCCGGCCCCGCTCCTCCTCCCCTGCTGACTCCTCCCCTTCCTCCCCCACAGATGGGGGGGGTAGTGGCACCCCTGGCTGGGCCCCTCCAGGAGTCACAGACGAGGCCCCTGCCGAGACTGGTGAGTGGCAACCGTGTTGAGTGCAGGCCGGACCCTCGGACGTGCCGGGGGTTTGGGAGGAAGGAGCGTGACCCTGGCCTTGAGAGACCAGCGGAGAGAGGGGCCCGTCAGCCCCTGTATCCCAGGCCTCATGGGAAACCCCAGCCCCAGCCCCACCCACCCCCGGAGACAACGCAGCTGGGGTCTCCGGGCTGGGCAGGGGGCTCTTCCCCCTGTCCCCAGGGCCCTGGAGGCTCAGAGTCTGGGGGGGGGGGGGGCCCAAGGGCTCCTGGGAGCCCATGTCCAGCCCCTCCCGCCATCCCCCTGCCCCCAGGTCAGATGCTTCTGAGCAGGGGCCCCTGGGGACTGCAGCCGCCCAGCGAGATGGAGGACAGAGTCCTGAGATGTCTCCAAGGACGGTCCCCACCCCTGTACGTTTCCCCAATAAAATCTTTTAAAAGCCCCCGGTCCCCGTGCTCACTGTGCTGACGCCGTGGCTGGGGACGCCTGTCCCTCCAGGACAGTGGTCCTCAGCCCTGAGTGCCCTCGGTCCCGGCAGGCTGATGGCCCAGCCCTGCCTGAGCTCGGGTCCAGCTGGGCGGGCCCTGGGGGCGTGCGTCTCTAACAGACTCCAGGGGTCTGCCTTAGGGACTGCTGTCTGAGCTGGGAGGGGGCAGCGCACAGGGAGCTGCCAGTGACCCGGCTCGGGGCCTTCCCAGCCAAGGGCCGGGCAATGGGCTGGGGCCTCATCTTCAAGGCCTCCAGGGCTGGCTGTGCTCCGAGGCCCCACTTCCCGGCGCTGCCTGCCCTGCTGCTCCCCGGCTCCCGTGGGTTCAGGGGCCGCGCTGAGCTGGACGCAGATGTGGATGAGGGCGGTGTTTGACTTGGGGTCGGCTCGAGCTGCAGGCCCTCCCAGCTGCGGGTCCAGGCCACAGCCCGGGTCAAGGCTGGTGGGCAGAGCTGCTCGCTTCTCAAGGGATCTGGGCTCAGGCTCGCCCTCGGGGTCGCACGCCTGGCCTCGCCGAACCGTGGGTCGGGTCGCGCAGGCTCGTGGCCGGCTCTGCAGCGGGGCCCTGCCCCTGGGGCTCCCCAACCTCCGTCTGGAGCACCAGCAGCCAGGCCCTGAGAAGCCCAAGTCTCCTCTGCAGGGGGCGAGGTTGGCCCCGAGGTGGGCCGAATGCTTAGCTCGAGACAGAGCCCCCAACAGTGCCCACCCCAGGAGCCCAGGACACTCAGTCTTCTGGGATGCCCCCCCCCCCCCAGCTGGCAGCTCACTGGGGCCTGCCCTTGGCTGGGCAGACCACCCTTCTCCCCAGCAAAATGCTGGCCCAGGTTAAAGAAAAATAGCATTTATTGGGGGGGTGGAGGGTGGGGCGCAGGGCGGGGTGGGGGCGGCTCAGCCCTCAGAGAACTGGCGGTACAGGCGCTCGAGCCGCGGCTCCACACGCAGCCGGAACGGGATCTCCAGGATGGCCGAGAAGCCCTCGGCCAGCGTCGGCGCCTCGAACTGCTTCCTGGGGGCAGAGGGGTGAGGGAGGCGCCGCCTGGCCCAGCCCGTGCCCCCCGGCGCTGCCGCTGTGACCCTGCCTACCTGTAGCCGTACATGACCACGTCGGTCACGGGGACATGCGAGGAGCCCGTCATCTCCCGGAACTGCGGGGGCGGGTGGAGGTCAGGCCGGCCGGGCCAGGGGGGTGTCAGGGGGAGGTCGGGGGTGGGGGGAGGCGGCTCACCCGGTTGTTGTGGCGTGCCTGCTCCAGGGTGGCGCTGAAGAGGAAGCAGCGGCAGGGGACGCCTGCGTCCCGGGCACACTTGATGTACCTGGGGGCCGGGAAGGGGCCGGCTGGTAAGGGGCCCGAGCCCACCCCACAGAGGCCACCCAGGGGACCCTATACCTGGCCCGGCTCGCGGGGGTCTGGGTTTGTGTTGTCGATCACGACGCGTTTCCCTTGCTTTAGAGCTGTCTCACACATGGTCACGCAGCGCTGCCACGAGCCCAGAGTGTCCTAGGGACGGGGAGCAGACAGACGGGTCAGGAGAACCAGAGAGGGGACAGGGGTCCAGAGAAGGTGGACAGGGATAGATAAGGCGGAGCAGAGACCCGGAGGGAGGAGACAGGTTTAGTCCAGAGACCCGCAGTGACTGGGGAGGGAAGCGGGGAAGGGGACAGGGACTGGGGACATGGGGGGGGGCTTCTGGCCTCAGCCTGGGGCTGCAGACAGCCCTACCCTGTTCACGTGGACGTATCCAGCTGACACGAGATGCTCCTGGAGGAAGGTGGACTTCCCAGCTGTGAAGGGGGCGGTGTCAGTGGGAGCCCGGGGACCCGGAGTGAGGCTGGGGCTTCTGGAGGTCAGGGGTCAGGGCGTCTCACCCCCAGGAAATCCCACGGCGACGACCACCTCGGGGTCGGAGCTCAAGAGGGAGCTGGACTCAGGGAGGCAGAGCGGCCCGGAGGGGGAGATGGTCCTCTGGGAGGGGGACATGATGAGTGAGGACCTGGGGTGGCCCGGGTCCCCCTGACTCCCCCCCATCCCGCCCAGAGGCCTCACCGGGTCAAAGGCAGGGAGCTCGAAGCTGGCCACGGGCCACTTCAGAAAGAACTCCTCTGGCGTGGCGAAGGGCAGGCCAAGGTTGAGGGCAAACTGAGGGCGAGGGCGGAGGTTAGAGAGGGTGGGGGCCGGGCTCCGGGGGGCGGGGGGGCAGAGGGCCTCACCAGGCGGTCGGCACAAGAGAAGTCTTTCTTCTTTCGCCCAGGGGCCCAGTTGGCTGGGCGTCCAGCTGCGTCTGGAACACATGGAGGGCACGCCCCCATCTCCACCTGCACCCTCAGGGGCCCCAGCGCCCCCACATCAGCCCCGAGGATCCACACACTCCCCTCGCACCCGGGCCCTTACCTCCCACGAAGACGCTGTCCCCAATGGAAATGGGCACGCCCTCGTTGGCCTGGGGACAGGTGACACACAACAGGCGTAAGGAACCAGCTCCCACATCTGCTCCCCCAGAGCACGGGCCGACGCGTTCCGCGGTCTGTGCCCTGCGTCAGGCCATCTCCAACCTTTCAGGCCCCACACCTGACCCATCAGCAAATTCTGTCGGCCCCACCCTGGGGCCACTTCTCAACCCCTTCACCGCCACCACCTCGATCCTCGCCACCAGTGTCTCCCGCCTCGACTATTCAGTCGCTTCTGGCTGGTCTCCCGCTTCCGCCCTCGTCCCCGGCTGTTCCCCACACGGCCACCAGAGGGCACCAAGTCCTGGCCCTCGAGGCCTCACCCAGGCAGACCCCTGCTCGCCCTCTGGCCTCGCGTCTGCCCTCTCCTGTCACCCACTGAGGTCCAGCCACGCGGCCCCCTCACTGTCCCTAACACACCGGCTCGGCCCTTTCCTCAGGGCCTTTGCACCTGCCGGTACTCCCATGGGACGCTCGTCCCTAGATGCCCACATGGCTCCCGCCCGCCCCAACTGCAGAGCTTCCCTCCGATGGCACCGCAGAGACCTTCCCTGCCCTCCCGAGCTGGAACGACACCCGCCTCGTCCTGCTTCACCCCCTGCCCTACTGCTCCCATCAGTCTGCGGTTACAGTCCGCGCCCTCCCTGCTCGGGGGGCGCCCGGGAGCCGGCGGGTCTGTCCCGTTCACTAATATCTTCAGCTCAAGAAGCTGTCGAACTTCAGAACAAACGCACACACGAATGGCTGTCAATCAATGAGTGATTTCTCTCTCTCGACCACTCTGGTTTTCAGTTTAAGAGCACTGGCCTCACGTACCCACACTAGCACTTAACGGCTAAAAACGGAGACGGCGAGGAGGGGAGAGGCAGAGGGAGGAGGGGAGAGGGAGCCCGAGGACCAGCCCCCGGCGTGGGGAGGGCGGGCAGGGCGCCGCCGCAGAGAGAAAGGAGCGTGGGGAAGCCCCGCTCACCTGCTCCCGTAGATGGTCCCACATGCCGATCACCGGCTTCCGGTACAGGCCGGCGTGCGTGGCCACCAGCACCTGTGGACGGGGGCCGGACACCGTCCTTGGCTCCTCCTCAGGCGCCCAGAGCCCTTCAGGGGCACACGGGTCCCCAGGATGCTCCCCCAACCCTCGCCGATCCAGGAGGGCCCCCAGTGCCCCAGAACCCGCCGCTCATGATGGGTCCCTGTCAGCGTAACCCACCCGCGGCCCCCGCCCCACTCACCAGGGTCCCTGCTCCGTCCTGAGGACGGTCCCTGTCCCCAACACAACCCTTCAGCCTCCCTTGCAGCCGTACCTGAAAGGGGACCCCCAGCTTCTCCAGCACAGCCTCCACCTTGGTCTTGAACTCCTCTGCCGGCAGCTTCCCGCGCCCGATGCCCATCTGGTTGGTGAAGATCACCAGCTGGGGAGCAGACAGGTGTCACCGGGACCCTCCTCACCAGGGCCCCAGCCCGCCCCGCGGCCGGCCACCGCGCACGCGCACGCGCACACCTTGTAGCCCTCGGCGTCCAGCTCCCGCAGCTTACGCGGAATCTCCAGGTACAAGATCCTAGGGCGGGCGGGAAGCGGCGAGGTGACCTGGGGCCCGGAGGGGGCCTCACTCACCCCCTTCTCCTGCCTCGTATCACCTCCAGTCACTGGGGCCGGTGGGAAAGACCTTCCCAGACCGTGTGGTGATGAGGGTCCCATCCAGATCAAAGCCGGCCACCTGGCGTCACCCAAGAGAAACAGCAGCAGCGTCACACCTCTGATCGCCCTCGCTCACAGGCTGGTTCACCGCAACCCGGCGAGGAAGGGACTATTACCACCCGCCCCTTACAGCTGGGGAAACTGAGTCACAGAGAGCCTGTGCGTCTTATGTAAGGATAAGGCACAGCAAGGATATGTCCCCGACACCTGAGTGCAGAGCCTGCAATCTTCACTGTACCGTCTCCCGCTCTTCCGAAGCTCTTAGTATTCCAATCTTTAAAATGGGGCTCATATCCTATCCCCCCTTCTCCCCTGGCCTTCTCCACCTCAGAGGGCTGATAACCGTGAAAATAAACACAGGAGCTGAGTTTTGTTTGGGTGCTGACTGCCCGGCAGGGTCTGTGCCACATGCTTTTCATGGATTTGTCATTTTACTGGCGGGAAGTGGGTCTCAGAGAACGTGGTGTAACAGCATCTGAACTCAAGTCTCTCTGGACCTAAGAAATACTCATCATAGCAGCTCCTGCCAAAAATGTTCATGATCGTTGTTATGGTTACTGGGTGGTCACCGCGGGTCATCAATTCCCCCAGTGCTTACAACAACCCCTGGATATGTCATCAGGACCACTTCTCAGAAGAGTGAGTGGAGGCTAAGAGAGGTTGAGTGACCTGCCCAGGGGCACATAGCAAACCTGGGGTTGAGTCCCCAGTCTGTGGTGGCCCTCACCTTGCCCCGGGGCCTCACGCCAGGTGCCGTGAACACTAGCAGCTTTCCGAAACTCTCCCAGCCGGGGGATGACTTCCGCATCCGCTTTTTCTGCTGCTCAACTCCCTTCTCCTCGTCTGGGGCCACCGGAGGTGTGCCAGGTGGAGTGTCTGGCTGGGATTCTGCTGTGCGGGCCTCTTCCCAGCGCAGGGTCAGCGGGTGGAGGCCGTTGACCAAATACAGCGTGTCCCCCACCCCCAGAGAGCCCTTGGACCCCGGGTTCAGCACCTGCGTCCCGGCAGTTGAGGGGTTAACTCCCAGCTGTAGAGGAAGAGGGAGGAGCTGATACTGGCTCCGCCCCCACCGGTAACCTCCGCCAATCAAATATCCCAGCAAAGAACTTGCCTTTCTCCAACTGCCAATCAGACCCCTAAGCCCCACCTCCCCACTGTGTATCACCAATCAGAGGTTCGGAAAGGTTACAGGCATCCAGTCTTAACCAATTTAAATGGAGGTGGGTGTTTACCCACTGAAACAGGCCACACCCTCTTCCCGCCCAAAGGGCCTGCTCCCTGCTGGGTTGCGATTCCGCCCCGACCCCACCCCCAGGCCTTGCCAAGGAGCTGGTACCTGCTTCACCGCCACGGTCCGGGTCTCAGGGTCTGCGACCAGCTCCACTGAGGGTTGGGGGTGGAGTCAGGATTAGCATCCTTTGTATTATTGCTTCCCTCATCCCTGGGGAGCACGGCCAGCAACAGGCCACAGGATGGAGCTAAGCACCCGTTCGGGAGGAGGAGCCGTTTATTTCTAAAACTGGTCTATTCTTGGACATGCAGTAGCCAGATAAAGGCCTAAGGACTGCCTGTGACACTGGTCCTCGCCTGGGACAGGGTGGGTGTTTTTCTGTACGGAACTGGCTTCTCAACGAAGAGCGCGGCTGACGCCGGTCCTGGGCTTGGCCCGTCACCGCCCCTCCCTGCTGAGCACCATGCACTTTTCTCCATAGGCTCGGCTCTCTCCTTGACCAGGGTCGGGGCCTGATTCAAGCTTTCACGGTGCACTGTGAGCATCCTTCTCTGCCCAGTGACAAGTGTCGCGGGATTGGCACCATCCCCTCCCCCCCAAGGGGTCTGGCTGGTTCCAGGTCCGGCACAACCTTTCTCTGCCTGTGCTCCCCAGAGGGCCCCTGCCAACTTCAGCCCTGGCTGCACCACGCAGTTCAGCCTGGTGGCCAAGCACGTCCCTTACGGGATCGACTGTCCATCTTTCCCATGGACTGTGTTCCCGCGCCGGAAGCAGGCCACACCCCCTCCAGCTCAGGCCCCGCCCCCGCCCACCTTGGTTTCTGGAGCACTTCCGGTCGGTAACCTGGGTCAGGGGTCCCCGGCCTAGGACCAGGGTTTGCCTGTCCGATGGAAGGAAGATGGGGGGCGCCCCCCCAGGGGGGCTCTCCAGCCAGAGGCGGCCCTGGGCCCCCTCCTCGGCCATCCTGGGTGCCCGCCTGCGGGGAAGCAGGTTAAATAGGTTTGAGTGGCAGGTCGCCCACAGATGTCTGCAGGAAGTCCCGCCTCCTCTCGCCCCCTCCACAGGGATTCCTTTCATCCTCTGAAGCCTCCGGAAATCCCACCCACTCGCCGGCCTGGGGCTCGCGCCGTTTCCCAGGCGACGACGCCCCGCTCCGGCCCTCGGGGAGCCCGGACCCCACTTCCCAGGGCAAAGGCCGAGAATTACCCGCCTCGCCCCGCGCTCACCCGTGCCCGCCGCCCGGGATCACCCTCCGCTCCCGACCCGGGAGGGTCCACCCGAGCCGCTTCGCCCGCAGCTCCGCCGGCGGCTCGCTCAGTTCCTGGGCTGACGGAAATGACTCGTCCTCCCGAAGGGGGCGGGGCCTTGGCTCCTCCCACGACCGGAGCCCCGCCCCTGCCCAGACCTACAGCCCCTCCGGTCCCTCCGCAGCTCTGACCTTTATCTCTCTTGCTGCAGTGTGAGACTCAGGCCACTAGGCGGGGTGGGTCCTCTGTTCACAGATTTTCCTCTTTCCGCGTTGAACTCTTACTTTCATTCCCTTCGCTGGTGATAGTTACAGCGAGAGGAAGTTCTTTCCCATTTGACGATGACTGTCAGTCGGAGAAATCCCCGCCCCCGACAGCATTCCCCACCCTCAAGGCTGCAGTTTGCTCATCTATAAAGTTGGGATTAATCGTTTCCACTTCGTGGGGTTACTAGATTAAAGGAGTTAATACACGTAAATAACCTGTAACAGCGTTTAGGTGGTAGTTGGTCCTGTTTAAGTCCTGTCTACCGTCAGCACTCCCCCGGGGGTTGTCTGATGGGAGATGGAGATTCTGTTTATTTGACCCAGCCGTAACCTCCGACCAGGTCTTGCGTACTCTAACCTCCAGCTGTCATAAATAAGGCGGGAAACTCCCCGTCCCCCAGCAAAGCCGGAGATCATGTGCGCTCAGGAGACCGATTCCTTAGACCATTCCGATTCTAACACTAACCCTCCCGCGGAGATTGGGGCTCTGTGGTCACACGGGACTGGAATTCTCCCTCCCACCCCGTGAAACTCCGTTTTCTTATCTGTGAAATGGGGACGATAATTCCGAGGCCCAGGTTTGCACTGAAAATCAATGAGATGCTGATCATTCGACTTCAGGGAAGGTTTGTTGAATGAACACCCACAGCACATCTCGTACTCATTTGTCAGAGGAAAACTCTTTAATCTCAGAGCGCCCCTCCCAACTCCCGGTCCCCACCCCCCACTCTCTCCACCACACCAGGGCCGGAGAGTGAGGCCCCCTGCCCCCCACCTTGGGTGGACGAGGGCCCTTTAAGGCACCTGTGGGGGTACGGGGAGAGAGGCGGGAGCTGGTACCGTCCTGGATGCAAGGACGGGCTTCGATTGGCAGGCTGTTGTGGGATGGAACCAATGAGAGGGCGTCGGAGCCGGGGACAGGATTGGGCCATCCCTGAGGTGGCCCCCTCAGGAACAAGTTGTCAGGACTTGGGCAAAAACGACCCTAGCCCCAGTAGTGTCAAGAACGTAAATGTAAGACCACAGGTCAACCCTGGGCGCAGAAGGGCTTGACCACGCCCTCAGGAGGCTGCAGCCAATCAGCTAATGGAACTCAGGAGGGGCGGACGGTAACTCTCGGGAGATTGGTCAAGCCCTTTGCGCTCGAGCCAATCAAGTGAAAGAGCTGCCCGTTCCCCAGGATGGAGGGCCACCACCCAATCCTGGGGCTTGGCTGTGCTCTTTCAAGGGATGGAGCCAATGAGGTGCGAGCAAAGCCCTTGTTGCTAGGCAGAAAACGACGGAGTTGACCCGTTTAGGATTTAGAACTAGCCCCGCCCCGACTGGGGAGCGAGCCAACCCCTTAAGAGAAAGAGTCTGTCGCCGGGCAGAGAGCGGCGAACAGACCAATCGGGAACGGACAGGCCCGCCCCTCGGCGGGGGGGGGGCGGGCGCCAGGCCGGGGCCGTGGGAGGCCCGTCCTGGCTCGGCCTCGGATTGGCGGGCGCCGGGGGCGGGGCGGGGGTGTAGTGTGGGGCGGGGCGGACGCCGGGCCGGGCGGCTCCCTCTCGGGCCTCAGTATTTCCGCTTGAGCTTCTGGAAGTCGCTGGTGTTGAGCCGCGGCCGGGGCAGGTCCCCGAACACCTGCGTGTCCTCGGCCTCCCGCAGCACCAGCGCGCGCATGCTCGCCGCGATGCGGTCCAGGTCGGGCGAGGAGGGCTGCGGGCAGGGGACGGAGTCAGCGGCCGACCCGGGCTCCGGCCCCCTCCCTGCACTTCTGCCCCCGCGACGCCCACGGCCAGGAGCGCCCTTCACCCGGTCCTGCTCCACGTAGGCTCCTCTGCCCGACTGAGACACCACCCCCTCCAAGAAGCCCTCCTGCCCTTCTCCTCCCCTTCTTGGCCTGGACCGATGTGCAGGCACCGCGGCCTGACCCCCGCCGCTCTAGTTCCTTCTCACGCAGTGAAGTGCTGCTTGTCTGCAGACCACCAAGGCTGTGTGCACCCACAGGGTCTCGCGTCTAAGGATTGGGGTTTGGGACTCACTCATGTTCCCCTCAGATCTCTGCCACCAACTAGCTGTCAACAGGCAACCACCTTCCTAGGTTTTAGACTGGGCTCCGAAAAACGGGGCTGATCACAGGGCCTGAGACAGCCAGCACGGTGATGGCTCAAAAAAGGCGACCTGGCCTGTCGCCAGCGCTGTACAGACAGGACCCCCTCCGGGTCGGCCTCCACTGGGGAGGGCTGCTGTCATTCGGCCTGCAGTCTCAGCACCTAGGGCCACCTCCTGTACAGCCCTCATCACCTTGAGCGGGGCCGGGACCTCAGCCCAGCGCTCAGAGGCCTCCCCCGTCCATCCGTCAGCTGTTTCCACCAGGCAAGCAAGGATAGCAGCAGCTGCTGGGCCTCCCAGCTTGCGGATGAGGACACAGGCATGGTAGGGACGGGGAACCATGGGAGCCGAGGCCTCCTCCCTCGCAGGCTAGCTCCCTTCTGACAGGAAGCTGCGCCCCAGTCCCGGTTCTGCCCCTGACAGGCCGAGGTCCCGGGGAAGTTACATGTCCTCTCAGTGCCTTGGTTTCCCCTCTGCTTCAGTGATGGGCGAGGATGGACCCACCCAGGCCAGCCCAGAACTCACATGTAGGATCGTGTGGGAGGAACAGAGGACAAGGGGGTGGGACAAATTCCAGGAGGGGCCAGGAACATGTAGGGTGGGGATGGAAGGTGCTCTGACCCCTCTGAGCCTGCTTCCTCATCTGAGGGGGATACCAAAATACTTCTGCCTTGCCCGGAGCAGGGATTCTATAGATGGAGGTGTTTCTGGAAACAAGAGGAGGCTTTCTCTACAAAGCACTGGGACACATGAGGCTGCAATAGTTACAAGTGCAGGGCTCTGGCCAAAAAACCTGCCTTGGGAGGCAGAGGGGAGGACCAATCCTGTGAAGCGTGGCATCCATGCCCGAGGGCTTCCTGGAGGAGGTGGCTCTGAGCCCTTACCACCACCCCCCTCCCCTCCTCCCATTTGCCCTCACCGGCCCATTCTCCTCGTCTGATGACCGCGCTTCCGTCCTCTTCTCCTTGAAGGCCCAGACGGGCACGGACACGGGCAGGGACTTGGCGTACTGCTGTGTGGGCAGGGCTGAGGCCGGGGGCACTGAGTAGGCTGGGGGGCCGGCGGGGGTCTCCTCGCTCAGGCTGCCATCTGGGAGAGAGGGTGGACTTCAGCCCCTGTTCCTGCCTTGGTCCCAGCCCACCGGGAGTGGGGACACCCTGGGACACTCACCGTCTGTGCTCTCAGGGTCCGACTCGCAGAAGGGAGGCAGGTCCTGGAGCGTGGCATCCTCGTCCATCACAAAGAGCCCTGTGGATGGCGTCAGAGGCCCTGCCAGTCGGGTCCCCGCCCACTCCATGCGCCCTGGACTCCCGGCCATCACCACCGCCTCCCCGCTTCCTGTACCGGCCCGGCCCTTGCGAGCCTTGGGGATTCTGGAATTATTATTCCCTCTGTCTTGAACCCCCTCCCCCTGGTGATCGCCAGACTCAAATCCAGTTTCTAGCAGTCACACCCTCAGGTGAAAGCGACTGGCTAGATTAACCTGGAATCTGTAAGATCTGTCTGGGATGAACCGACTTAAAATACAGGCTGAGAGAAATAAGAGGCGATTCTAATCCCTGTTTGACAAATGTGGCCCCAGGGGTTAACTCCCTTGCCTGAAGTCCCACAGCTAATAGTAGTGTCACGGGGATTGAACCCAGGCCACTGGGCTCCAGAGTCTGTGCCCTTAACCGTCTGTGGGTTTTCTCCAGCAGTGAAAAAACCAGCTGTTGTAGTAACAATAACAAGTAATTCCTACTTATTGAGTCCCCCTGCAAACTCCTACTCACTCGTCAAAGCCCTAATGCTCCAGTCCAGTCTCTGGGAAGCATCCAACCTCCGAATTCCCCCTGAAACAGCCAGGTGCTTCCTCCCATGGCTTCCTCAGCTGTTGCTTGCATCCCTGACTCCTCTTTAACTCCCATCTTTGTTCCCACAGGCATTAGGCACTCCAGATTTGGAAATGACTCCTGTTCTGCTCATGCCCCCGGCTCATGAGGCCCCCTCCCCACCCTACGGCTTCCATGGGGCACCGCCTCATGTCAGACTCTAATTCCTTGGCTAGACTGAGGGTCCCTCGAGAAAAGGGCTGGAGCCGGCTTTGTGCCTGTGCCCAGCCCCTCCCAGCACAGAGCTGGCCCCAGGACACAGTGTAAGGAAACCGAGGCTCAGAGAGGGGAAGCGACTTGCTCGATGTCACACAGCAAGTCAGCCCAGCCAGCCTGGCCCCAGGCTCTTTGAGACTGCAGCTTCCAGAGAACTTCAGGGCTCAGAGGCCAGCAAGTCCACCCCTCCAGGAAAACCTGCCGAGAACGCCACCTGCCAAGCTGTGGGGTCCCCCAGGCCCTGCCCGCTGCGCCTCTCACCTCCGTTATCACTGACGCCCAGCCGCTCCCCAGAGGTCTCGGTCTCTGTCGGCTCGTCCTCGTCCTCCTCATCCTCCTCCCTGGCCAGGGCAGGCCGGGGCGGGCTCCGCGCGGGGCCGGGCGACTGCGGGGCTGGCGGGGGCGCGGGGGGCCGGGCGGCGGTGGCGGCCCTGTGGGCCAGGGCGATGTCGTGGAGGCAGCGGCGGGCGGCCTCGGCCAGGGCCCCGCGGCCGTGGGCCGCATAGGCGCAGGGGCCCGGGCGGGGCGGCGGGGGCGGCGCGGCCGTCAGCAGCACCAGCTCCGTGCCTGTCCGGGCCCGGAAGCGCTCGGCAGCCCCCACCACGGCCTCCCACAGCTCCTCGGGGCGCCCTGACGCCATCCACACCCTGGGGGCAGAGCAGGACGGGGGGCTGAGGCCGGGCCGCCTGGCCGCCACACCCAGCCCCACACGCCCACCTGGCCCTGGGCGCCACTCCCATCCCTCCCGTCCCCCTGTCCCAGCTGAGCTCAGCATCCTCCCCTTCCCCCGGGGACTCCTCCCCACCCAGACCTCGGGACATGGTCCCCAACTCCAGCCCCCTCCCTGGCTGCCCCCCCCCCCCCCCCGCCCATCCCCACAGCCCTGGTCTCCTCTCTTGGCTCTGCTCCGTGAGCCACCAGCCCCGTGTGACGAAGGAGCACTTGAGATGTGGCGGGTCTATAGTGACAGGAGACAGGACTGTGAGTCCACCTGGGATTTTGAAGACTTGGTACAGAAGAGGAGGATGCGGACTATCTCACTAGCAACCTGATGTTGATTACGTGTTGAAATGACAACATTTGAGATATACTGGCTGAATAACATATATGGGGAAATGAATTCATCTCTTCTCTTTTTACTTTTTTAATGTGGCTCATAAAAAATCTGACATTAGACACGTGGCTCGTGTGGCATTTCTGTTGGACGGGGCTGCCCTGGACCATCTTGACCTCCCCCCTGGCCTCGCAGCCTCCAGCCCGGCTGCACACGGTCGCTCGGGGGTCCTTCTACACCTGGAGCTGCCCCTGCCCCTCCACAGCATCCCCGGGACAAGGTCACAGCCCCTCGGCCTGGCACGAAAGAGCACGCGTGGTCTGGCCCCGCCCCAGCCTTCCAGACTTCTGAGGCCTTTGGTCAAGGTGGTCCCCCTATACCCAGACCACTTGTCCTCTATTTACCTGTCACTCTTTCCCTCACCACTAGATCGGGTCAGCACGCCCAGGGGCTCCCACAATGTCTGAGCGACCCCATTCTAGCACATATCCCTCTGGGGAGTGCTGTCTGGGCCCATGTCCATCTCCCCAGCCAGTGGGGGAGCCCCCCGAGGGCGGCCCTGTCGATTTGTCTCTGAGCTACCGCCCCTGCCCAGCACCTGGCAGGCCTGACAGCACCTGGAGCAGAAAATGGTGTGTCAGCCGCTCCCTGCGCCTGAACATGGCCCGAGAAGCTTTTGTCCTTCCTAGGAGACCCTGTCCCCACAGTTCCTCTGGACGTCTTCCCTGATCACCCAGGACGGACCAGATGCCTTCCCTAGACCCACAATGCCCTGGGCTACCTCCACTCCAGCTCACGTCACTGAGTTTGTCTGCCTCCTCCATCAAACTGTGAGCAAGCCGAGGTCAGGGATCTGTGGCCCCAGGACAGCTCTGCCCTAGGCAGACAATCTCCTTATGAGGTAAGACGAGCAGGGGCAAGAGGGCTGGCTTACTGCCCTGACCGTCCCAAACCTGCTGTGTAACCCTGGACCACTCACTGGCCCTCTCTGTGCCTCACTTTCTTCCCCCTGTAAACCAGAGTAGTTGAGCCAGGGCTGCCGGGCAGCTGAGGAGCCTCCTTGGGGTGGGCAGTAGGCACCCCATCACTGGAGGGATTCAAGCATGGTGTGATCCAGCCCCCGGGGTCGTAGTAGCTTGATTTCAATGCACAGGCCCTCTGTGACTCATGATCACAGACGCCAGTGTTTGCTGAGCACCTACTCCCTGCAGGGACTCAGCACCTGTCACCTCACCTCCTACCTGCCCCACTTAGGTGGGAGCTGTCACTCACGAGCGTGACCCCGAGGCTCACGGGGCACAAAGCCCTTGCTGGAAGCCACACAGAGGGAGAGCACACCAGCACCGTTCCTGACGGACCCGCAGCAAGTTCATCCCGCACTTCCCACGAGCCAGGTGGGGACCTGAGTGTGTCATCAACACCCTCATCCCACCCTCTCACCAAGCCTGTGAGGGAGGAGCTGCTATCAGCCCACTTGACAGTTGCAAACTGAGGCCCAGGGAGATTCAGTATCTTGACCAGGTCATGGAGCTGGAGAGCAGGAGCTGGGACTGGGATCTGGATCCAGAGCCTGTTCTGAATCCCAAATGCCATCCTGCCTATCTCAGGAGGAAAGATTTATGATCTCCTAGTCCCGATGGGGAAAGTGAGGCCCAGAGAGCTTAAGGCACTGGCTGGAAGGCACACAGTGACAAAAGCGGGGCTGAAGTTGCTATCTGCCTGACTCCAAACCCCACAGCACTCGGGGGTGCTCAGGGTCTCACAGCCACTCCTTGGGTCGTCCCCACCTGATGAAGGAGGAAACTGAGGCTCAGGGCAGGGAAACGACTGGTCCAAGGTCACACAGCCCAGCGGTGCCAGGCCTGGGGCTCTCACTTCCTTGAGACGCTAGGATTACACGCCTCTTTGTCCTGATCTTAGAGGAGCCACAGGGCTGGGAAGAGTGAAACGAGAGGGTCCCCACCTCAAAGACGAGGCATGGGCCAAAGGAGGAGGGGGCTCAGGCAGACCTGTCTGTCAAGCCTGGGGGGCTCTGTGGAGTTGGTTACCCACCCAGAGAGAGCCAAGACCTGGGGAGTTTCCCGCCCCTTCAGCTTCTGGAGGAAGTCCTGTATCCTCCAAGAAACTGAGAGGTGGAAGACGCCCCCACCCTCAAATGGAGGAATCTAAGATTAGGGAAAGGAGGTGAGATCTGTCTCCACAGGAGGGGAGCGGAGAGGTAAGGCGATTGGCCTCTTAGGATGCGGTGAGGAGGTGAAGGGAAGAAACTGACCCCAGGAAGAGGTGAGGAAAGAGGGTAAGTCCCCCAAGGAGTGAGGGATGCTAGTGAAGCCCCTCTCCAATCACCTGTCAAACTGGATGTGCCCCCTGCTCGAGGGTGGGAGGAACTCGAGGATGCACCCCGTGGCCAGGGACGGGGTAACTGCCTGGGGTCTTTCTCCCCCGCTCAGAGACCTCCCCACCTCGTCCGGGGGTCCGGGGAAGACCCACTTCTCCAGGATGAAAACAGGAAATCCCGCCCCGGTGGGCACCGGGGCCGGAAGTCCCGCCCTCGAACGGGTGAGGGGCACCCCGAAGCCCCCCGAGCAACCCCCCGACCCTGTGGACGTGGTCCACGGCCAAGATGAGGACCCTGGTGGGTCTGGAAACTGGAGGATAAGGCCACCTAGGCTTTGCCTCAGGTCAGATACGACGATTCCAGCGGGCGACCCCTGTCCAGCGCTCGGCGTAGGGTCGCTGGGCGACCTCTGCCCTCTGACCTACGCAGGCCATTCCCCTCCCACGAGCGGCTCGCCCTCCCAGCGCCCCTCTCCTCCGGACTGCCAAATCCTCCCCACACCGCGCTTCACAACGCCGCCTCCACTCACGTGCCCGTAGCCAGCATGGCCGGCCCGGCGCCGTCGCCGCCCTCAAAAGACATGGCGGCGTCTTGCGTCACTTCCGCATGGTTGGCCCTCCTCCATGCCGCACGCTCCACCTCCCACATCCGGGCCGCCCGAGACCAAGATGGCGGCCGCAGGGGCTTCACCGAATCACAGTGGCGGAATGGTGACAGCACGGTACCCATAAGAAAAATGGTTGGAAAAAAGGCTTCGGCTTGCTCGAAAACAAGCCTAGACCATTTCGATTTGCCCCTAAGAAGTATGGCCGTCTGCACATGCACACTCAGGACCACGGTTCACTAAAGCAAGCGACCTTACGTCCCTCACCCGTAAGCAACCTCTTCCACAGAAGTGGAGGAGAGCAGTGCCCGTTAATGACACGGCAGCCAGCCTGCATCATTTGCCCATAATGTGTATGGGCTCTCCCTCCGGCCTATCCTCCTTCAGCACCGAGGCTAGCAGAGATCCAAAATGGCAGCCTTTCTTGCTTCGGTTTGCCCAGCTTTAATATGGCGGTGCAGGCCGCTTTCTCTCGAGGGTGACTCAGGAATTCATCTGGGACCGCTTCGCTCCTGGGGATACTGACGGCTTCATCCCGTTCACCCGAGACCCTCAGCACCCCTTGTGACGTACAGTTCCTCTCACCTTCTTTTCCTTTATCCGTTTCTCCTTTCCAGGACTCCCCCCCCACCAACTCCGTCGCGCCCCGCAGAGAGATGGGACTGCCCCGCATTAACATGTCCGCAGCGGACCGGCCTTAGCCCTGCCCTTGAGCAAAATGGCATCTCTTTGGCTTCGATGCCAGTATACAATATGGAGAAAGAGTAGGTGTTTCGGAGGGAGCTTGAGCGAGGGGGTGGAGCTCTTGGATTCGGCTTGTTTACTTCGTGAGGGCGATAGCACTGCGCCTGCGCACTCTTGCGGGCCAGCTCCACCTTGAGCGTCTGTGCCACGTGACTTAAACCCTCGTGGTTCAAGTTCGACCACCCAATTCTGAAAGATGGTTACACCCTCTCCTGTTCCAGGACAGACATGGGCGCTACCACTGTCCGGGCTTGAGGGGAGCCTTCTACCCGGATGTGACCGCACGTTGACCCGGAAAAGGAGGGCGCCGGGGCAGTGGGGCCTGGGCCGCAGCTATGGAGGGAGCAGGTTACAGGGTAAGCACTGAGGACGCATTCTTTTCTTCTGTCTATGCGAAGCGCCCCCCTCCGGTGGTCTGCTTCTCCCTCAGGCCGTGCCGGGGCTCTGGGAGCCCGACAGCTCCTTAGCAAACATACCATTCCCTTATAAACGCGCTGTCACCCTCCCCTCCACTGCCCTAGGGAGACCCGCATCTTTTAGCCCCGCCCTCTGGGCTGCTGAGATGCTCTCCTGGGCCCAGCCCCTTTCGGAATGCACTGCCCACTTCTCCCCGTCGCTCCTTTTCCCCTCACCACCCTCCTCTTCACCCCCTAGTCCCCGCTGCCAGGCTAGTGTCGGCCTCACCCCGTCCAGCCCCATCCCCTCGGTGGGGGTCGCCTGGGCCCCGCCCCCTGGGGGATAGCTCCTCCCCCGGCCCGCTCCCATTGGCTGCCTCCTGGGCCCCGCCCCTCACTGGCGCTCGCCCCCAGGTGGTGTTTGAGAAGGGAGGCGTGTACCTGCACACCAGTGCCAAGAAGCACCAGGACCCGGACTCGCTCATCGCCGGCGTCATCCGTGTCGTGGAGAAGGTGGGCCGGGAGGGAGCAGGGCTCGGGCACGCCCAGAGCGGGATGGAGGCGGCCTCTGTAGGAGTATGGTCTGGGGGTCGGCGATGGGACCTCAGGAAGGCTGGGGGTGGGGACTAGAGGGAGAGGCGGGGCGTCGGAAGCCTGAGAGTCCAGGAGGAGGAAGGAGTTTGGAAATACGGTTTGGGGAGTTTGGAGCGGAGCTCCTCTAACCCGTTCCTCCTTACCTCAGGACAACGACGTCCTCCTGCACTGGGCCCCTGTAGAGGAGGCTGGAGATTCCACCCAAATCTTCTTCTCCAAGAAGGTGGGCTTCTCTCCCTTCCCCCCTCTCCACTTGCTTTTTTCTAGGTCCAGGCAGCGGAAGGCATTGGAAGGACTTGGGGACAATCCCAGACCTACCATTGGGGCGCGTGTGACCCTGGTTGGGATCTAGGTTCTTTCTGCTTCTCAGTTGGTTTCTTTCTCTGTGTGAAATGGGGTGAAGACGCCCATTCGTAGAAAGCAAGCAGACACCATGAGATTCGTGGCCACGGGGACAGCTGCTCCCTCGCCCCCTTTGCTTCTTGGGAGAGCCCTGCCAGGTTGCAAGAAGACAACTCAGCCTGTGGATTCAGGTTCCACAGGCCGTCAGCCCATAAGAACTTGAAGGGGCAGTCCTGCCATCGGGTCTGGAGAGGGAACAGGACCTGACCGAGGCTGCTCACCTCCTTTGCCAGCAGCCTTCCTCTCCCCTTCTCATTACCAGATGTCTCCTGAGGCTTCCTGAACTGGACCCAGGGATGAGTCCAACTCAGACCCTGCCTAAGCCCTCACTCCCATTCTCTTTTTGAGAAACTGTGGCACAACGAGAGAAAGCCCTTTTTCCGAGGTCAAAAAAGCTAGGAGGTGTTGGAACTTGGGTTTGAACCCAGACACTCTGCTTCCAGAGCCGCGCCTCTTCGCGGGGGAGCACACATTTGGGCTGGGACTCTAGAGATTAGAAGGGGGCACGAGGAAGTGTGTCGCAGGGCACAGGGGGAAGGGGATTCTCTGTAGAGGGGTTTGCTGGAAAGGTGTTTGGGCCTGAATTGCCGGGCTGAGAAGCTTGGACCCTGTCGTGGGGGCACTGGGAAACATGAGAGGAGAAGGGTGTGGGTGTGGAGTGCCCCCTCTGGTGGGCCACGTGGGAGATGGAACAACGGACCGAATGGAGGGAGATTGGAGGCCGGCAGGTTGGGGAGGATGGCCGGTGTGAGAGACCATGGAGCCTCAGCTGGGGCTGTGGGGTTTCAAATGACCTGGGGGGGCACAGATGGAGATTCCAGAGGCCCCCCACCCCCACCCCCGCCCCGAGGGAGCTGGGGAAGAAGCGACCAGGGTTCTGCATTTTTCACCGACTTCGCAGGCAATCTGAGTGGCTTTCTGGAGAATACTGCCATCCTCCTTGGCACTCTTGTTTTCGAATAACAGAAACGCACTGAGATGGGCTTCAGCAGAAAGGGCACCTATGCACTCAGGATACATTCAGCTCCAAGGATCACAAAACCAGACCAATGACAGGTTAGGAAAACAAGTTTGCTTGTCTTATCTCACAAGATTCTGAGAGGTATGGGACTCCTGGCCTTGGTTGGTGACCTCAGGGCCTGGGTCACTGGGACCCTGCTTTTCTTGTCCCCGTAGCCTTTAAATGATTGCTTCATCTCCAGCCATTGCATCTGCCTTTTAAGGCAGAAGAAGGGGGCAAGCAGGGTGCCATTCACATCTGTCCTTTTGATCAGGAAGACAAGAGATTTCCCAGAAACTCTCTACCTCAGTCAGGAGTTACATCTGCTGTGTGTAATAGAAGTAGGAGTAACAGCGGCCTATGCAAATAGAAGGTCATTTCTCTCCTATTAAAAAGCGCAAAAGTGAGAAGTACGAGTTCACATGTCATCAAGAACCCGGTGTCCTTCCATCTTTGCTCTGCTTTCCTCAGCATGTGGCATCCATCCTCCAGTCTCCCTCATGGCCCAGAAGGGCTGCTGGAGCGCCAGCCTTTTTGGCTGTTTTTGCTCACTCTACAAGTGTGTTGCAGGTTGGCCAAAGAGCTCCGCTCATTACGATTACTCAAGGAAGCATGTTGCTAGAGCAGCCACCATCTTAAAAGTCGACATTCTTTGTGGCAGAGGAAAAGAGTTCTAGAAGTCTTGCCCTAATGATTAAAGAGTCCATCCTGGAAGTGATAGATACATCCCAGCTCCTTGGCCAGAACTAGTTGCACGGCTCCACCACCCAGTAGGGTTCACCGAGCTGTGATCTTGCTGTGTGCTGGAGAGGAGAAAAGCTGCAAATATTTGATAAACATCACTATTAACTATCACTAAATTGTGTAAACATCAGCTAAATCATTGAATTCTTCATGTCACAAAACACGAAGGGTA